>NW_027507903.1:43506380-44106380 GCF_037356315.1 Lithobates pipiens
GAAATGGAAAGTGGTGCTCTTCTATGAAGCCAAACTATCATAAAATGTAAATTGGCAGTGGTGGAAGTATCCCAGGTAGTTCAGGGGAACAAATTCCCAAACACAGGTTTGAGACTGTGTGCACTGTATGATAAATACCGTGTAATGGCTTATATAAATAGGCTATAACATATCAAGCAAAAAAAGTAAAAAATATATAATAGTAGTAAAAAAGTATGTAAGTGGATAAAAAAAAATGATTTTGCATAAGAAATTTTTTAGTTGATGAGTAATAAAGTCCAAAGACTATACAATAAAAATAATAAAATAGTTAGTGTCCATATATCAAAAATGAACTTCCAAAAGTGACTGGTGCAAACTCAAAAATTGGTGACAGTCTATCATGAATTCCAGTGCCAGAGGTATATAAGTGACTTTTCCATGCTCCCCTCTCATATTTGCACTCACCAGAGTGCCTTACACCTGCAGGGGTGAAAGGCGTGTATTAAAGTATTCCACTGCCTGGTATGGACGATTTTAATCTCCATCTGGAAGCTTAGTCCCTCCTGGGGTCAGTAGCATATAGTGGGGTGTAAACGGGCTCCTAGTATTCCACTAGTGGTGTCCTTCCTCCACTACGAGCCGTTTGTGATGTTATTGTAATTGCATCATGTTAAATTGAGTCAGCTGTCAGAGTAAAGTGTGGTCCTTGTAGTATTTATTGTTTCATGTTGTTGTTTATTTCTAGATTTGGTGGCTACATTCATTTTCTTCATTTAGGCTTGTTTGCCTTTATTTTCATATGGTGATCCAGCCAGTAAATCTGTTTAAATATGTTTAAACTTCTTTTAACAAACCAATTTGTCTTAATTGGTGCGCTGAAAAAGTAATTAACTGAACATGCGAACAGGCGCACTTTGAAGTACAAAATGATAAAGCAACATGTCTGGCCTAAAGTTGTATAAGGGGTCCAAAATTTCTGATGGCTGCCCTGGCTGCAGGGAATCCAGAACGTTGCTCGGCTGAATGAACCTGGAAGTCCTCAGGGTATGTCTGGGTTCCAAGTTGTAAAATCATGACCACAGCAGCATGTGCTATGTGTACCTTTATATATACTGGCTGTAGGAAGCAGAGGCGACATTGCAATATACTAGACCCCGATGCCTCTATAAAGAGTACCTGTTACTCCATACAGTGGATCGTCAGCCCACTTGTGAGAGTAATGAAAATAAAACAAATTTCCTGCACACTGCTGCTATGGCTTTACAACAGGCACTGCTTGAGTGAAGAGTTGCACCATTCACTTGCCCCATTTGCCATTCAAAGACCTTGTACTACTATTCATTCACAAAGCACAGTGCATAGTGGCAAGACGGTGGAGATGTCATTCATTTGCTCCCCCTAATTCATTCCTTAGGCCCCGTTCACACCTGTCCAGTTTTAGGTGTGGTGCTTCTTGCATCCTTCATACACTTACATAAAAAGGCATGTCATTTAGGCTTTTTTCACATGGGCTTCAGCTTGTATAAGAGCACTGTGCACAGCAAGATTTTACAACACATTTGCAGAGCTTTCAGCAAACTAAAGTACCATTCAACTCCAGTTTGTAAATGTTGAACACGGATCCTAATGGGAGAGCTTATTGTTGCTTTACCCACTTTAACCACTTGCTTACTGGGCACTTAAACCCCCCTCAGTCCCAGACCAATTTTCAGCTTTCAGCGCTGATTTTGAATGACAATTGCGCGGGCATACAACACTGTACCCAAATGAAATTTTTATCTTTTTTTTCCCCACAAATAGAGCTTTCTTTTGGTGGTATTTAATTAAAGCTGGGAGTTTTATTTTTTGCTAAACAAACAAAAAAAGATGCAAAAAAAAAAAAAAAATCATGTTTAATAGTTTGTTATAAAATTTTGCAAACAGGTCATTTTTCTCCTTCATTGAAGTGCGCTGATGAGGCGGCACTGATAGGCTGCACTGGCGGGCACTGATAGGCTGCACTGGCGGGCACTGATAGGCTGCATTGCGGGGCACGATAGGCTGCATTGGCGGGCACCGATAGGCTGCATTGGTGGGTACCGATAGGCTGCATTGGTGGGCACTGATAGGCTGCACTGGTGGGCACTGATAGGCATAGTTAAGGCGGCACTGATGGGCAAAGATGGGCACAGATAAGATGGCACGGATGGGTGGCACGGATGGGTGGCACGGATGGGTGGCACTAAGGGGCATTGATAGGTACCACTGATAGATGGGACTGATGGGCGCTGATAGGTGGCTCTGATAGGTGGCACTGCTGGGCACTGGTAGATGACACTGATGGGCACAGATATGTGGCACTGGGGTGCAGCACCTTTGTTGAGGCAGATTGTGGGCACTGCTGGGTGGCACTGTGGGCACTATGGGCACTGCTGGGTGGCACTGACGGGGGCACTTATATTTTATTGAGGTGGGCACTGGCAGGGGGCAGGTGGGCACTGGCAAGGCTGGCCGTGATCGGGACTAATGTCCCGATCACGGCCGCCGGTGATCGGCTCTTTTTTTTTTCTCAGCGCGAGGAGGAATAATAGCCGATTACCGGCTCCGTTATATCACATGATCAACTGTCGGCTGACAGCTGATCACGTGATAAGGGGTCGGGATCGACCCCTTGCTCGGATCGGTGATCAGGCGAGTCTCACAGACTCGCCGATCACAGGGGGCACGCAGGCCGCTCGTGCACGGGACGATGTCAATAGACGTAGTCCCGGCAAAGGAGATCCGCGCTGTAGCCGTCATTCGGCTATAGCGCAGGTCTCAAGTGGTTAATATCAGACACTTTCACCCCTTTCGTGCCCAGGCCAATTTTTTTACTTTCAGAGCCGTCACCCTTTGAACGACAATTGTCATGAGACAGATAGAGCTTTCTTTTGGTGGTAATTAATGTCTGTTATAAAAAATTTCAAATAAGTATTATTTTTATTCTGATGAGGCGGCGCTGGTGTGCAGCTGAAGAGGTGGCACTGGTGTGCAGCTGATGAGGCTGCGTTGGTGTGCAGCTGATGAGGCTGCGTTGGTGTGCAGCTGATGAGGTGGCACTGGTGTGCAGCTGATGAGGCTGCGTTGGTGTGCAGCTGATGGGGCTGCGTTGGTGTGCAGCTGATGGGGCTGCGTTGGTGTGCAGCTGATGGGGCTGCGTTGGTGTGCAGCTGATGGGGCTGCGTTGGTGTGCAGCTGATGGGGCTGCGTTGGTGTGCAGCTGATGGGGCTGCGTTGGTGTGCAGCTGAAGAGGTGGCACTGGTGTGCAGCTGATGAGGCTGCGTTGGTGTGCAGCTGAAGAGGTGGCACTGGTGTGCAGCTGATGAGGCTGCGTTGGTGTGCAGCTGATGGGGCTGCGTTGGTGTGCAGCTGATGGGGCTGCGTTGGTGTGCAGCTGATGGGGCTGCGTTGGTGTGCAGCTGATGGGGCTGCGTTGGTGTGCAGCTGATGGGGCTGCGTTGGTGTGCAGCTGATGGGGCTGCGTTGGTGTGCAGCTGATGGGGCTGCGTTGGTGTGCAGCTGAAGAGGTGGCACTGGTGTGCAGCTGATGAGGCTGCGTTGGTGTGCAGCTGATGAGGCTGCGTTGGTGTGCAGCTGATGAGGCTGCGTTGGTGTGCAGCTGATGAGGCTGCGTTGGTGTGCAGCTGATGAGGCTGCGTTGGTGTGCAGCTGATGAGGCTGCGTTGGTGTGCAGCTGATGAGGCTGCGTTGGTGTGCAGCTGATGGGCTGCGTTGGTGTGCAGCTGATGGGCTGCGTTGGTGTGCAGCTGATGGGGCTGCGTTGGTGTGCAGCTGATGAGGCGGCCCTGTCGTGCAGCTGATGAGGCGGCCCTGTCGTGCAGCTGATGAGGCGGCCCTGTCGTGCAGCTGATGAGGCGGCCCTGTCGTGCAGCTGATGAGGCGGCCCTGTCGTGCAGCTGATGAGGCGGCCCTGTCGTGCAGCTGATGAGGCGGCCCTGTCGTGCAGCTGATGAGGTAGCAGCGATAGGGTTGCACTGATGGACACTGAGGCTGCATTGATGAACACTGATGAGGCTGCACTGAAGGGCACTGATGAAATGAGGCTGCAGTGATGGGCATTATGAGGCAGCGCTGGTGTGCGCTGATTGGCTTTGATGGGGCTGCACTGATAATCGGAGCACTAATTATCAGTGTAAATCAGGGCTTGACAGATTTGCTTTGAATCTAGGAGTCAGCTGAAAAAGTTAAGAGGCAGTCTAATAAATCTCATGGGTAGAACATGTAACATGTTCCTGAAGGTGAACTTATCCTTTAATCCTTTCATTACCAGAGCCATTTTCTGCACATCTTTAATATAATAATTTTAGGCCTGAAGATTATGTAAAACTCCCAATCATGATATATTTTTTGAAAGCAGACACCTTAGGGAATAAAATAGTGGTAGTTCCAATTTTGTTATGTCACACAATATTGCCGCAAAATACAATACATTTTTGGTAAAATATAAAAGCTGAGGTTGCACTGAGTAAATGGATACCCCCAACATGTCGAACCTTAAACAAGTCAGTACTTTTTTTTTTTTTTTTTTTTTTTTTTTTTTTTAGTATGTTCCATAGGTGGCGCTTTAAAAGCCCATCCCCCCCCCCCCTTTTTTTTTCCATCTTCTCCCCACTTCTGATTTCTTTTTCTCCCCACCTACTGTCCAAAGCTATTTCTTTCTACTGTTATTACTTCAGATGTAGGGAAAACTGTAAGAGGCAAGACTCATGGAATAGCACTGTATTTTCTCACCACATATACAAATATGCTCCCATAGGGTAAGGGAGTGCATACTATGCCTAGTAGAACTATATATCAAGACGATCTATCGAACTATAAACTCTGGAAATCAATTTAATCTCCGTCATTAATCTCTCCTCTTCTGTAATATTACAAACTGTTATGAGGTGTAGCACCACATACGTTCATGGATTATAATTTGCGTCTGTATCTTCATTATATTGGCCCTGTAGGTCTTGTCTCTTTGATTAAATACATTTAAAAAATAGGTCATTGTTTAGTGTTATGAAGGAGGTCTGGTGCTGTAATTATTGCCCTATTCCGACGTGCGGTAATGTGTATCGCAATTGACTTTTCTAGGCATAGGCACCCAGCCACATGCGTTTACGTTTTTTTGTGTGTATATGTGGTGGATTTTATGTGTAACTTAAATTTTTTCCAATTTAAAAATTGTATTTTGTTTTTCCATCACATAGGGGAGAAAAAGTCCTCTATGTGATGATAATTTTTTGGTGACAGGGTCTCTTCAATGAGACTATTAGGGTCTTAAAGACCCAGCATGTCTACCCTGTGCTCCACTAAGTGTAATGCAATACGCATCGCACTGCATTACATTCTTTCACAGCCTTGATGGCTAGCGAAACTGCCAATGGGAACAACAATTAGAAGGGGAGGAGAAAGGGCGTGTGTTTGCTCTCCTCCCTCCCCCGATTCTCTACTTTCCGGCTCTCGTTATGCCAGTCGCCGGCCTGCAGATGGGCAAGTGGAGCCCGGGATACACAGCAGAGGGGGTGCGAGCAGGGTGTGGGGAGCAGCCCAGGCACCAGGTCAAAACTTCTGGTCGCAACCGGTAAGTTTGTTTACATGTGATCAGCTTTGATTGGACACAGCTGATCACATGGTGAAGGGCCGCTGTGATTGTCCCTTTTATTGTGATCACAGAGCGTGCCAGATGCGTCTCCACAGGGGGTTCTGGGAGGACATCCATGGACGCCCTCCCAGAACTGTACAAGTGCACTGTAGGTTTGCGGAGTAGCTAAGCAAGCTGCTAGCAGGCTTTCAGCAAGCTTCAAGACATTCTGAAGCCTGCAGAAGCTTGCTTAAACCCTTCATGCCTATGCCTTTTTCTGACACTTGCTTACAAGTTAAAACCAGTATTATTTGCTCGAAAATTACTTGGAACTCCCAGACATTATGTGTGTGTATATTATTTAAAAAAAAAAAATTTTTTTGCAGAGACCCTAAAGAATAAAATGGCGATCGTTGCAATATTTTATGTCACACCGGGGGTTATTTACTAAAGGAAAATCCACTTTGCGCTGCAAGTGCACTTGAAAGTGCACTTGGAAGTAAAGTCGCTGTAGATCCGAGGGGGAAATGCAAGGAAAATAAAAAACAGCATTTTAGCTTGCACATGATTGGATGATAAAATCAGCAGAGCTTCCATTCATTTCAGATCTACCCCTTAGATTGAGCGACTGCACTTGAAAGTGCACTTGCAGTGCAAAGTGGATTTGCCTTTCGTAAATAACCCCTACTGTATTTGCGCAACAGTCTTTCCAATGCAATTTTTTTGGAAAAAATACACTTTCATGAATAAAAAATAAAATAAACGTAAAGATAGCCCACTTATTTTTTTTGTACAATATGAAAGATGATTTTTACGCCAAATAAATAGATACCTAACATGTTACACTTTGAAAATTGTGCACACATGTGAAATGGTGACAAATGACTGTACTTGAAATATCCATAGGCGACTCTTTAAAAATTTCTACAGGTTACCTGTTTAGAGTTACAGAGGAGGTCTTGTGCTAGAATTATTGCTCTTACTCTAACGATCACTGCGATACCTCACATGTGGTTTGAACACTGTTTACACTTGCGGGCGATACTTACGTATGCATTCGCTTCTGCGCGTGAGCGCGGAGGGATGAGATGCTGGGGTTTTTTTTGTTTGTTTTTTTTCTGATCACTTTTATTGCTGTCACAAGGAATGTAAACATCCTTTGTGACAGTAACAGGCAGTGACGGGTACTCTTTATGCAGGGATCGGTGGTCAAAAGACCCCAAATCCCTCCTTTGCAGTTTGCACTTAAAACTGCCAAGTTTGGCAGTTTTGAATACTGTCATTTTTTTTCTTTTTTTTTTAAATTGTGGTGCCCTTAAGCTCCAGTAAACAGGCAGAGATGTCATGACATTGCTTCCAGGTTACTAGATCTGATTATGGCTTTGTTCGGGTCTCCGGCCAGCCGAAGGATGTTCCAGCTGGTCGATTGGGCCTCCCAGTGGGACATAAGAGCCACGCAGGGGAGGGTGAAGGGGTTAAAATGGCAATCAGCACTCCCATTAGGATCTGTGTTCAGCATTTACAAACTGGATCTGAACGGCACTTTAAAAGTTTCAACAAAGCTCGCTGAAAGCTCTGCAAATGATTTGTCAATGCTTGCTGCTCTTATATAAACTCAAGCCCCCGTGTGAACCAGGCTATAGAGTTTAATGCTTTTAAAATGTGTGTAAGATGAGTTTAAAATCCAATACACTGCAGATGTAAATGAGCCCTCTTGGGCTCATTCTCAAGTACTACCAGAGGGGCGAGGGGTAAAACCAGGCGGTTAAAGTGGTTGTAAACCCTTACAAACCACTTTGACCTACAGGTAAGCCTAGATTAAGGCTTACCTGTAGGTCCAGGAAATATCTCCTAAACCTATATGGTTTAGGAGATATTTACCCGAAGACAGCCACCGCTGTCTACGGCGCATGCACCGTAGACAGCGGCGCCCAGGCGCACTGGGCAAGCCACAGATCGTGGCGATATGCCGCGAGTCTCGACTCCCGTGCCCATGGCAGCGGCGAGGAGGAATACTGAGGACCACTTCAGGGGCTTCGTTCTCAGGTAAGTTATTCATAATGAGCTAATATGCTATGCATACTAGCTCATTATGCCTTTGCCTTACAGGGTGTGTTTTTTATTTTATTGCCTTTACTTCCTCTTTAAGTACCAGTTTTGCCACCCTGATACTCAACTGGTACTCAATATAAGTGTGTGTGTGTGTGTGTGTGTTTTTTTTGTGTTTTTTTTTTTGCTGGGTCCAAAGTGCTGTCTCAAAGGGCCTCCAACCTCTTTTACTCACCTGACTTTCTCACCGCTCCTTCCTCCTTTACAGCAGGTGATACTAGGTATGGGGGAGTCTGTGACCACCTCTTCTCTGACTGTGCTCAGGCCTAGTAACCACTTTATAGGGTCCAGCACTGTTACATGACCAAGGGAGTGACATCTTCTCTCCCTTGGTTCCCCAAGACCGCTAATTTCAGCACCGGCTGCATTGGAGGTAGGAGCTGCAAAAGAGTCCAGATAAGGGGACTATAGGTGGGTCAGTAGGGGCCCTTTGCAGATGCGCTGTTAATGTTTTCTTATGGTCAACATAAGTTGATTTTTTTATTTCAGGATAAATGGATCGCCCATCAAGATGATTTCAACCAACTTCTGGCAGAACTGAATGATTGCCAATGCACAGCAAGCTCTGGTAAGATCCGTGGATGCAGAATTTGTACATATTATTGTCATCATAGTGCACTGATTGCTTTAAATGTCACCTTTTTTCGCCATGTTACACCCGTATTTAAGATTTAACATGGTGAAATGTGCTGTACGGATGATGATCTCTAGTTTGGATGGGTGTACAGGTGCACTTGATATGAAAGTTCATCACAGTTGGGTTACTCTTAAAAATGTTTATTGAAATTCATGGTTCAAGTGATGAGTAGAGCCAATGTGTTTCGGAGGAAATACCTCCCACTTTTTTAGGGCTGTGATAATTGATGTGGTCGAGATTGGCCTTGGACCCAGGGGTCAAATAAGAATGGAGCCTTTTATGTGCTGTAAAATGAAGAACTATATTTGACCTTCAAGTCCAGACCAATTCCAACCATCATAGCCCAGACGAAGGGGGAGGCATTTCCCCCGAAACGCATTGGCTCCTGTCATCACTTGTAAACCGTGAATTTCAATAAACTTTTTTAAAAGCAAGCTCAAGTGTGATGACCTTCCATACCAAGTACGCCTCTACACCCATCCGAATCTATCTTGTGTAGCGCCGGCTCCTGAAGAGGACGCGCTATGTGTTTTGTCATTTAATATTCCTGGAACTGCAGTTTGGTTTTGGGTTCAATTACACAAAATTTTGGTCTCAGTACCAGTCTAGCTGGATTGCATTGTGTTCTGCTTGACCATAGGTGGCGCTGTCATCTCTGGCAGGTGCTAGAACGCAGTCCAGTTAGGTGCATTGAGTGCCAGTTCTCTCTCGGAACCAGTCCAGTGGGAGTGTCACTCTTGCTGTGCATTCTGGGAGGGGGTATTTAAGGTGCTGACATCACGTGCTTTGGGGTTCCGGTCCAGAAGTGCTTTCTGTCTGTTTGGTCCTGGTCCTCCTGACCAGCCCCCAGGGCTCTCATGGCCTGGGGTGCGGATCCACCCAACTCCAAGTCTCGGGGCTGGCTGGCCCGGGGCAAAGTAACTGAAGGAAGGATTCGGAGGTGGTCCGGTGCCGTCTCGGTTTGTGGAGAGGCCCAGCAACTGGAGAAGCATCCAGGGGAGGACTCTTCGGGAGAAGGCCATGCAAAGGTTGGCTTCTCAGAAAGGGCCTGGAGGCTTAGTTGAAAGACCTCAAGCGAATCTGATCTCGTATGGTATCGCCGGACCGGCTGCAAGATACTGGTACTGTACGAGGGTTCTCTAAGTTGTCTACATCTTTCAGTTATTCAAGTGTTCTACAACAAGTCTGTGGCAGAGACTTTATTCAAATGTCCTATAGCAAGTCTGTGGCAGAGACTTCGCTTTGTTTGAGCACTCTATCGGCTGCTAGGCATGGTGAGAGAAGGACTATCCGATAAGGGTGAGGATCCAGTTGTGAATGGCTATTCTTTGGATTTTCCTAATGTGAGAGAATCTTTTCTACTTGCCTTAGTTCCAAGAGTATCTGGACTTTTCTACCTAAACCCTCTAACCCTACTGTGAGAAACTGTGTTTCGTTTACTGTTCTTTGCAAATAAAAATCCCTTAAAGTGGTGTTGCCACCAAAAAATTAAAAGTGCTTAAAATTCGTAAAAAAAATAAAAATAAATAATTGGCAAAAAAAAATTTTTTTACTCACCTCTAAATACCGGTTGCTAGGGGGTCCCTCGTAATCTGCCTTCCTCATTGCCCAGGCTGGTGACATCACTTCCCCTCGCGCCGCACATTCACCTGGGACCTGTCATGTGTCCCAGGTGACTGTACGGCGTATCACGGCGCCCTGCGCCGCTCGCGCATGCGCAGTGGGTGCCCGGCTGTGAAGCCACAGCCGGGTGCCCACAGTATGCATGACGGCGCCGCGAGCGGAGCGGGGAGCGAGGGGGGGGGCTCCGTTCCCCCGCATCGCTGGACCCTGGGGCAGGTAAGTGTCCGATTATTAAAAGCCAGCAGCTGCAGTATTTGTAGCTGCTGACTTTTAATTTTTTTTTTTTAGGGGGTACCCCACTTTAAGCAGATCTGGTGTCAGTCTCTGCAGTTCTTGTGCCATCTAGCTCGGGAAACCCCTAGACATACACGAGGTCAAGAAGGTAACGGTAAGCCCAATCAAATCAGCTGCTCCTTCGGGGGTTAGTGCTACACTTGCTTGGCACTTTTCCATCTCTATCAGAGAGATAGCAGCCGAAACTCCAATGATACTCACATCTTGCCTTCAACCACCATGTATCTCTGTGATGGAACGGACAATAAAGGTCCTGTGTGCCTAACATCAGTGCAAGACCCTGTGAATGTGTTAAATGACAGCCTCGGCCAAGCCACACCCCCAATGCATTACACACACACACACACAAAACCTGTGACCAGATTAACTATAGCAAATAAGTTACTTATCCAAACACAATCCTTTAACCAGTTGTGGACCATGGACATACTGTACATGCCCTTAAGGCTGCTTTCACACTGAGGCGCTTTACAGGCACTATAGCGCTAAAAATAGCAAATGCATAGCGCCTGTGAAGAGCCTCTCCTCTCACTCCAGTGTGAAAGCCAGAGTGCTTTCACACTGGAGTGGTGCGCTTGCAGGACAGTAAAAATAGTCCTGCAAACAGCATCTTTGTAGTGCTGTAGGAGGATCAATGGGCAGTACCTTTTTTTGCCCGCTAGCGGGGGATAAAAGCGGCCCTCTAGTGGCCAAATAGCACAGCTAAAACGATGGTTTACGGCCCCCAATGCCCCAGTGTGAAAGTATAAAAGTAAGGTTTTTTTTTTTGAAGATCAATAATCACTATTTGTTATCACAACACTGGGTAGTGATCAAAGATGCCCGTGTGGTGTCCCTAAAAATTGCAAACTCAGCAGTATATGGTGCGATCTAAATACAATAACTATAAAAAGAGGGATTACAGAGGAAAGGATCCCACTGAGAAGAGATACAGGCGGACCAAGCTGCTTAATAAGGGAATACATTTATTACAAAAATGTATTTAATACAAAAAAATGGCAAGAGCAGGTACCCATCACCAACACCAAGATCATGTTAAAATTAGACAACGTTGTCTGTTTAAGAGCAGCTGCATCACGCTTTCACTATGCATGCACACACCTATAACTAAGGATGAGCTCCGGCGTGTTCGCACACCCCACATGCAGAGCCCGCCAGGAAGTCAGCACTGCGCTGCACTAATCACAGGCAATGAGACATTGTCCCAATGCACGGCTGCAGAGATCGGGAAATGTCTCACTGCCTGTGATTAGCGCAGCGCAGTGCTGACTTCCTGTCGGGCTCTACACGTGGGGTGTGTGAACACGCCGGAGCTCATTCTTACCTTTAACCCAAGCAGTGGTTAATTAAAGTGAATGGTATTTGTTGGACTAGACTAGAAATCCCAATGACATGCACCATAGGAGAAAAAGTCCATTCTGTTAGTTTAATTAGGTAAATCTCCTTCGGGGGATAGCTTTGGTTTGAGGATTAATAGCTGAGTGAAATTGCTAGTCCCACAGGAACAGTATTGATTGAAGTTGTACCTAGGTAAAGCTGCCAGTGTAAAGGGGTGGAAAGGATCCATAGTTTGTGGCTAGCCCAGAGGTACAAGTATACAATCCAGGATTGAATTAGATACTTTCACTGCAAGTTCCATCATTGGATAACAATAGTAAGATAACACTATTGTAAAGCAGGCTAACACAGGCTGAGGTATAGCAAAATACCAGGGGGAAAGTAAACCAAGCAATTGGAGGACCAAAGGTGACTAGTAAAGTGATGGCCGAACGGTTCGCCCGGTGGTCGTTTTGCGGCGAATTTCGGCTGTTCGCGATTCGCCCGATCGGCGGACTATTGCCGCCGTTCGCCCGGCGGACTTCCGTGTTTACTGTGTAAAAGAACTTTGACCTATGATGATACATCCATCATGGGGTACAGGACAGCCAATTGAGACATTACAGCACATGGACACTTGGACATTCCCCCTAATTTATAAATACACCCGATCCGGCGGCCATTTTACATTCTTTCTTCTGTCACTAAAGGGAGAGGTTGCTGTGTGGAGCAGGGAGAGATTGCAGTGACCCAAATCGCTAGCTATTTGGTACACAAAAGTTCTTTTCAGGACTGGTATAGGTGTTAGGTGTATATAGGTTTGCTGTGCTACTGATTGTTGCAGCAGCCTGAGCGTCTTTTGTCAGTTTAGAGCAGTGTTTCTCAAATCCAGTCCTCAGGCCCCCCCAACAGGTCATGTTTCAGGATTTCCCTCAGATGAAACGGCTGTGGTAATTGCTAAGGCAGTGAAACTGATCAAATCACCTGTGAAAAATAATGGAAAACCTGAAAACATGACCTGTTGGGGGGGGGGGGGGGGGGGGCCTGAGGACTGGATTTGAGAAACACTGGTTTAGAGAAAGGGACAGGACGGTGTGTCTGCTGTTTAGTCATTAGCTGTTACTATCAGGTCCACAAAAGTGCTATTCCAGTTATTGTTCCAGTAGCCTCTGTTTTGTCAGTTTATATAGGGACAGGCAGGAAGCAGTGTGTGAGGCAGTGAGGGTCAGTTGAAACAGTAGCTGTTACTATTAGTTCCACAAAGGTTCTTTTCAGGACTGGTATCAGTGGTATGGTAAAAGGCTTGTACAAGTATAATATTCTTTCTTCCAAATATAGAAAGAATATTATACTTGACTGCTGCCCTTCTGCTGCAGTCTGCTAATCATTCACAACCTACTTGTTCCACAAAGGTCCTTTATAAGGACTGGTAATAACCTGGTGTAGGGTGCTATAGTACATAGGGTTGAGTGAGGTACAGTCTGCTATTCTATAAGGACTGGTATAGGTCCACAATACATAGGGTTGAGGTGCACTACTGCTGACCGCTGCCCTATACTGCAGCAGTCCTTCATCGGTATAGGGACTGACGTACATTCTGCTAATCAGTCACAACCTACTTGTTCCACAAAAGTCCTTATAAGGACTGGTAAGGTACAGGGTACTACAGTACATAGGGTTGAGTGAGGTACAGTCTGCCATTCTATAAGGACTGGTATAGGTCCACAATACATAGGGTTGAGGTGCACTACTGCTGACTGCTGCCCTATACTGCAGCAGTCCTTCATCGGTATAGGGACTGACGTACAGTCTGCTAATCAGTCACAACCTACTTGTTCCACAAAGGTCCTTATAAGGACTGTTAAGGTATAGGGTACTACAGTACATAGGGTTGAGTGAGGTACAGTCTGCCATTCTATAAGGACTGGTATAGGTCCACAATACATAGGGTTGAGGTGCACTACTGCTGACCGCTGCCCTATACTGCAGCAGTCCTTCATCGGTATAGGGACAGAGTTTTGTCACAGGGTCATTTAAAAAATGACAGGCAGAGGAAGAGGCAGGCCCTTCCGCAGGGGTGGTAGGGGTAGGGCAGGAGCAACAGGCTTGAGCCAAAGTGGGAAGAGGGGTGGCAGGAGAGTGTGGTGGTGGAGAGCACTGGGGGGGCAGTAGAGTGTGGTGGTGGAGGAGAGCACTGGGGGGGCAGGAGAGTGTGGTGGTGGAGGAGAGCACTGGGGGGGGCAGGAGAGTGTGGTGGTGGTGGAGGAGAGCACTGGGGGGGCAGGAGAGGTGGTGGTGGAGGAGAGCACTGGGGGGGCAGGAGAGTGTGGTGGTGGTGGAGGAGAGCACTGGGGGGGCAGGAGAGTGTGGTGGTGGAGGAGAGCACTGGGGGGGGCAGGAGAGTGTGGTGGTGGAGGAGAGCACTGGGGGGGCAGGAGAGTGTGGTGGAGGAGAGCACTGGGGGGGTGGCAGGAGAGTGTGGTGGTGGAGGAGAGCTCTGGGGGGGGGCAGGAGAGTGTGTTGGTGGAGGAGAGCACTGGGGGGCAGACTGGGGGGGCAGGAGAATGTGGTGGAGGAGAGCACTGGGGGGGCAAGAGAGTGTGGTGGTGGAGGAGAGCACTGGGGGGGGCAGGAGAGTGTGGTGGTGGAGGAGAGCACTGGGGTGGGTGGCAGGAGAGTGTAGTGGTGGAGAGCACTGGGGGGGCAGTAGAGTGTGGTGGTGGAGGAGAGCACTGGGGGGGCAGAGGAGAGTGGTGGTGGAGAAGAGCACTGGGGGGGCAGGAGAGTGTGGTGGTGGTGGAGAGCACTGGGGGGGCAGTAGAGTGTGGTGGTGGAGGAGAGCACTGGGGGGGCAGAGGAGAGTGGTGGTGGAGAAGAGCACTGGGGGGGCAGGAGAGTGTGGTGGTGGAGAAGAGCACTGGGGGGGTGGCAGGAGAGTGTGGTGGTGGAGAAGAGCACGGGGGGTGGCAGGAGAGTGTGGTGGTGGAGAGCACTGGGGGGCAGTAGAGTGTGGTGGTGGAGGAGAGCACTGGGGGGGCAGAGGAGAGTGGTGGTGGAGGAGAGCACTGGGGGGGCAGGAGAGTGTGGTGGTGGAGAAGAGCACTGAGGGGGGTGGCAGGAGAGTGTAGTGGTGGAGAAGAGCACGGGGGGTGGCAGGAGAGTGTGGTGGTGGAGAGCACTGGGGGGGGGGGGGGGGGGGCAGTAGAGTGTGGTGGTGGAGAAGAGCACTGGATTGGGTGGCAGGAGAGTGTGGTGGTGGAGAGCACTGGGGGGGCAGTAGAGTGTGGTGGTGGAGGAGAGCACTGGGGGGGCAGAGGAGAGTGGTGGTGGAGGAGAGCACTGGGGGGGCAGGAGAGTGTGGTGGTGGAGAAGAGCACTGGGGGGGTGGCAGGAGAGTGTGGTGGTGGAGAAGAGCACGGGGGGGTGGCAGGAGAGTGTGGTGGTGGAGAGAGCTGGGGGGCAGTAGATTGTGGTGGTGGAGGAGAGCACTGGGGGGGCAGAGGAGAGTGGTGGTGGAGGAGAGCACTGGGGGGGCAGGAGAGTGTGGTGGTGGAGAAGAGCACTGAGGGGGGTGGCAGGAGAGTGTGGTGGTGGAGAAGAGCACGGGGGGGTGGCAGGAGAGTGTGGTGGTGGAGAGCACTGGGGGGGGGCAGTAGAGTGTGGTGGTGGAGGAGAGCACTGGGGGGGCAGGAGAGTGTGGTGGTGGAGGAGAGCACTGGGGGGCAGGAGAGTGTGGTGGTGGAGGAGAGCACTGGGGGGGGGCAGGAGAGTGTGGTGGAGGAGGAGAGCACTGGGGGGGGGCAGGAGAGTGTGGTGGTGGAGGAGAGCACTGGGGGGGCAGGAGAGTGTGGTGGTGGAGGAGAGCACTGGGGGGGCAGGAGAGTGTGGTGGTGGAGGAGAGCACTGGGGGGCAGACTGGGGGGGCAGGAGAGTGTGGTGGAGGAGAGCACTGGGGGGGGCAAGAGAGTGTGGTGGTGGAGGAGAGCACTGGGGGGGCAGGAGAGTGTGGTGGTGGAGGAGAGCACTGGGGGGGCAGGAGAGTGTGGTGGTGGTGGAGAGCACTGGGGGGGGGCAGTAGAGTGCGGTGGTGGAGGAGAGCACTGGGGGGGCAGGAGAGTGTGGTGGAGGAGAGCACTGGGGGGACAGTAGAGTGTGGTGGTGGAGGAGAGCACTGGGGGGCAGGAGAGTGTGGTGGTGGAGGAGAGCACTGGGGGGGCAGGAGAGTGTGGTGGTGGGGGAGAGCACTGGGGGGGCAGGAGAGTGTGGTGGTGGGGGAGAGCACTGGGGGGGGGCAGTAGATTGTGGTGGTGGAGGAGAGCACTGGGGGGGCAGGAGAGTGTGGTGGTGGAGGAGAGCACTGGGGGGCAGGAGAGTGTGGTGGTGGAGGAGAGCACTGGGGGGGGGCAGGAGAGTGTGGTGGAGGAGGAGAGCACTGGGGGGGGGCAGGAGAGTGTGGTGGTGGAGGAGAGCACTGGGGGGGCAGGAGAGTGTGGTGGTGGAGGAGAGCACTGGGGGGGCAGGAGAGTGTGGTGGTGGAGGAGAGCACTGGGGGGCAGACTGGGGGGGCAGGAGAGTGTGGTGGAGGAGAGCACTGGGGGGGGCAAGAGAGTGTGGTGGTGGAGGAGAGCACTGGGGGGGCAGGAGAGTGTGGTGGTGGAGGAGAGCACTGGGGGGGCAGGAGAGTGTGGTGGTGGTGGAGAGCACTGGGGGGGGCAGTAGAGTGCGGTGGTGGAGGAGAGCACTGGGGGGGCAGGAGAGTGTGGTGGAGGAGAGCACTGGGGGGACAGTAGAGTGTGGTGGTGGAGGAGAGCACTGGGGGGCAGGAGAGTGTGGTGGTGGAGGAGAGCACTGGGGGGGCAGGAGAGTGTGGTGGTGGGGGAGAGCACTGGGGGGGCAGGAGAGTGTGGTGGTGGGGGAGAGCACTGGGGGGGTGGTAGGAGAGTGTGGTGGAGGAGAGCACTGGGGGGAGGCAGGAGAGTGTGGTGGTGGAGGAGAGCACTGGGGGGAGGCAGGAGAGTGTGGTGGAGGAGAGCACTGGGGGGGGTGGCAGGAGAGTGTGGTGGTGGAGGAGAGCACTGGGGGGCAGACTGGGGGGGCAAGAGAGTGTGGTGGTGGAGGAGAGCACTGGGGGGGCAAGAGAGTGTGGTGGTGGAGGAGAGCACTGGGGGGGCAAGAGAGTGTGGTGGTGGAGGAGAGCACTGGGGGGGCAGGAGAGTGTGGTTGTGGAGGAGAGCACTGGGGGGGCAGGAGAGTGTGGTGGTGGTGGAGGGCACTGGGGGGGGGTAGGAGAGTGTGGTGGAGGAGAGCACTGGGGGGGCAGTAGAGTGTGGTGGTGGAGGAGAGCACTGGGGGGGCAGGAGAGTGTGGTGGTGGAGGAGAGCACTGGGGGGGCAGGAGAGTGTGGTGGTGGAGGAGAGCACTGGGGGGGCAGGAGAGTGTGGTGGTGGGGGAGAGCACTGGGGGGGGGGGTGGCAGGAGAGTGTGGTGGAGGAGAGCACTGGGGGGGAGGCAGGAGAGTGTGGTGGAGGAGAGCACTGGGGGGTGGCAGGAGAGTGTGGTGGTGGAGGAGAGCACTGGGGGGGGGGCAGGAGAGTGTGGTGGTGGAGGAGAGCACTGGGGGGGGGGCAGGAGAGTGTGGTGGAGGAGAGCACTGGGGGGGTGGCAGGAGAGTGTGGTGGTGGAGGAGAGCTCTGGGGGGGGGCAGGAGAGTGTGTTGGTGAAGGAGAGCACTGGGGGGGGGGGCAGGAGAATGTGGTGGAGAGCACTGGGGGGCAAGAGAGTGTGGTGGTGGAGGAGAGCACTGGGGGGGCAGGAGAGTGTGGTGGTGGAGGAGAGCACTGGGGGGCAAGAGAGTGTGGTGGTGGAGGAGAGCACTGGGGGGGCAGGAGAGTGTGGTGGTGGAGGAGAGCACTGGGGGGGCAGGAGAGTGTGGTGGTGGAGAAGAGCACTGGGGTGGGTGGCAGGAGAGTGTGGTGGTGGAGAGCACTAGGGGGGGGCAGTAGAGTGTGGTGGGGGAGGAGAGCGTTGGGGGGGCAGGAGTGTGTGGTGGTGGAGGAGAGCACTGGGGGAGTGGCAGGAGAGTGTGGTGGTGGAGAGCACTGGGGGGGGGGGGGGCAGGAGAGTGTGGTGGAGGAGAGCACTGGGGGGGCAAGAGAGTGTGGTGGTGGAGGAGAGCACTGGGGGGGCAGGAGAGTGTGGTGGTGGAAGAGAGCATTGGGGGGGGCAGGAGAGTGTCGTGGTGGAGGAGAGCACTGGGGGGGGGGGGGCAGGGAGCTCAAGGTGAACTGGGGACAGTACAATAAGTTGGATGGGAGAATCGGCAGCCCCCACCCCAGCCAGCGCTGTGATCCATAGGAGAGAGCGGAGGATGCAGCCGCCAGCAGACTCAGTAAAAAAAATGCAGCATGGCGGGGGCTGCAACACCTTGGGATTCCAGGGGGGGGCACTTGACCCCCCTTGCCCCCTGCTGCGGACGCCCATGGTCATATTATAAGTTAAAGTATAAGAATTGAATATGGGAAATCAGTTGGGTAAGGGAGGTCCAGGAGGTAAGCTGGAACAGCCCACCCCATTTGATTTAGTGTCAGGAAATTATGGAGAACATTGTATGGAACCCTTTTGGGCAAACATACTATCCAGAGCACATAGTCTCCAAATTTCAGGTTTAACTACTGATGGCCCTTGTTGCCAAGAAAATTGGGAGGAGGTTACTAAAATTTGTGGACAACACAAACAGTACAATTGTCCACCATTTCCCCATGATAATGATTACATGATTAAATGTTACAAAATATGGTCTAAAGCTTTAAAAGAATATAAAAAGAGATTTCCTCAGACTATATATAAAGGTTCAAGACTTCTCTTGAAGTAACCATTTCAATAAGGATAGGCTATCAGCTCGGCAGTCCTCCTCTGAAGAACTACAAATCAAAAGATCATCAACATTGCAACAGTACAGAACCATGAGGGGCAGTCCAAGGCCTGATGGTGGCTTGGAGTACTATAGATTAGACCACAGGTGAGTCTATATATCCCTGGGGCATTCTACACCAGGTAAACTGGCGATTGTGTTGGTCAATCGACACAGTAAAAGCAAAGAGTGGCCTTGTCTCCTTGTCTACAAGGACAGAGAAAAAAGCCTTTAAATCAATTACAGTAAAACATTTGGCTGTTGCTGGAATGGAGGACAGTAGAGATGGAACATCAGGCAGAATGGGTGCTATTGGGACTATGAGGTCATTTATGGCCCTCAAGTCCTGTACAAATCTGAAGGAGCCATCCAGCTTCTTTACAGGGTTAACAGGTGTGTTGTATGGAGAAATAATTTCTTCCAGGATTCCATCCTGCAGAAACTTTTTCACCATTGGCACTATGCCATCCATCTTTTCTTTAGAGAGCGGATACTGTTTGTGATAGATAGGAAATGCACCTTCTTTGAGAGTGGCCTTGTATGGTGTGCATGAAACAAGTCCTACATCCAGATCTGATGTAGACCAGACCTGGGGGTCTATATCCTAAAAATCTTCTCCACTATTTTGTTGTGACCGCATCAATAAACCTGGTTTGCATGCTACTATAGTGATTTTATCTGAGGAAATGTCTAGACCTCCTTCTGAGTTGGTTCTAATTGTGATTCCTAGTGGCCCAAACAAGTCTCTTCCCAACAAATTTACAGGACACCTTGGTATTATCCTAAAAGAATCTGTGCATATGGTGTACCCTCCATCATCTTCTATTGGTAGGGTTGGAGTCCTATGTGTTTTTGTCAGTATCCCATTAATTCCCAAAGAGGGTTCCGCTGGTTCCCACTTGCCTCTGAAATGATCTTCACAAATAGTACTCCTAGTGGCCCCGCTATCAACGATATAGGGGAGGAGTCTCCCATTTATTGAAATAGCAACCATTGGACTGTCAGTGAAATCATCTGAGACAAAAGGAAAAGCTGGGACACTACCCTCCGGGCCCCATCATTGTTGATTTCCCCATTTGATTGGAAATGTTGGACCTTGGTGGATGGATGCCTGTGGTTGTTGTGTCTGGTTAGGGACAGAGCTGGAATCGGGAGTCTGAGTAGCGGTGGGGTGAGGACACTGACCCAGTGATCCTCAGCACCGCAATTGAAACATCCATTGTTTCTAGAGCGACTCGTCCCTCTTCCATTTCTGCCTTTAAATCTGCCTCTAAAATTTCCCTTCGTATTCCCTTGGAAATGTGTGGAGACAGGGGACGGCTTTGGTATATCAAAACAACCTGCTGCATCTTTCTGTGAAAGAGCTTTGCCAAAGTCAGTTCTAGAAAGTGTTGACCATTCAGTAATCATTTGTTTGTCTGGGACCACTAAATGAGGTTTGAGATTACTCAGGAAAGTCTGGATCAATAATGGATCCAAAATTGTCAGAATACCCAAACCGGCTTTCTGTCCATCCTGCCATATGATCCACCCAAGGGTTAACTAGGTATTGCTCCGTACATTTCATTTTCCTATGAAAATAAAACAATTTACCGTGCTTGACTGCCACCTAGCGGTGCAGACAATCAGGCAACAGTGTGAATCAGACAATCAGACAATACCTCAACTTAGATTCCTTTAACAAAAAAAATCAGTACTGTCCATGATACTTTTTTATACTAATACAGCTACAATCACTTCCAGTCTGTAACAGAATAAATTTGGAACAAGTTCAAGAGTATTTCAGACATAAAATAAACGCACAATCTTGCTCATGGAGCTGCTGTTTTGTTTCAGACAAATTTAAATCACCTATGAATTTAACTTGCAATGTACATTAATCTGTTTACCTTTCCCAAAATAGCTTTACCCAAATTGTAACTTTATAACCTCCGGGAATACTACTCACCAAGTATGCCTTTTGGTTCTTGAAACAAAATAGCAGTTAGCGCAATTCATTCAGCGTGATACATTTAAAGCAAAGCAGTTATACAATCATACACAAAGTTTACACAATACATTGATCATCAGTCACCAGCTCTGTCCCGAACAGAACTAAAACTCTAGAGTACTCTGTAAATTTTTCTAAGGTCACCAAAACCTTTTCTTCTAAGGCAGGGATGTCCAAACTTTTTTCAAAGAGGGCCAGATTTGATGAACTGAACATGCGCGAGGGCCGACCATTTTGCCTGACATTCTTTGAACCATTAAAATTCGGTCTAAGTGTGTCCATCCGAGCACTAATACACTTCCCCACAAGAATTCTTTTGCCTTTGTGGCTGTGTGTGGTGAATAGATGAGCTCAAGTGTATTATTTGGATACACCATATTTATTGACGTATAACACGCACCTTCACTTTAAGAAAACTTCAGGAAAAAAAAACTTAAAATTTTAAATAAAGAACTGTGAAGCAAAACAAGGATCAGTGTCTATCTGCAGACCCACAATTGCTAGGAATGCAGCGCTCACCTTTGCTAGGAATGCAGCGGCCACCATTGCCAGGGATGCACCCACCATTGCCAGGGAATTCACCCACCATTGCCAGGGAATTCACCCACCATTGCTGGGAATTCACCCACCATTTCCGGGAATTCACTCACCATTGCCGGGAATTCACTCACCATTGCCGGGAATGCTGCCACCATTGCCGGGAATTCAGCCACCATTGCCAGGGATTCAATCACCATTGCCGGGAATGCAGCCACCATTGCCGGAATGCAGCCACCATTGCCAGGAATGCACCCACCATTGCCAGGAATGCAGCCACCATTGCCAGGGATTCACTCCCCATTGCCGGGAATGCAGCCACCATTGCCGGGAATGCAACCACCATTGCCGGGAATGCAGCCACCATTGCCAGCAATTCACTCACCATTGCCAGGAATGCAGCCACCATTGCCGGGAATGCAGCCACCATTTCCGGGAATGCACCCACCATTGCCAGGAATGCACCCACCATTGCCAGGAATGCAGCCACTATTGCCAGGAATGCAGCCACCATTGCCAGGGATTCACCTGCCATTGCCAGGGATTCACTCCCCATTGCCGGGAATGCAGCCACCATTGCCAGCAATTCACTCACCATTGCCGGCTGTCAGGAATCCGCCCGTTCTGCACGATCGGGTGTCCGTTCGCGCACGCGCGTTCGCGCCGCGGGTCGTCGTGGGCACGCGCGTCTCCAAGCACGAGCGGGTGCACGTCGTTCGGATGTGCGCGCGGCATACGCACGCACGTGTGCGCGTTAGCGCTATTTGGCGCCAGTGGCCCTTTTTAAAGGAGCAGCTGCAGTCATTCTGTGCTGTTCGTCTGCAGCTTGTGCCTGAAGAAACCTGTTGATACGTCTGCTACCAACCTGATACCTGACCTGGCTCCGTCTGACTCTGTTGACCTCTCCTGCTCCGACCCCGGTTTGTTTGACCTCTCTTGGACTGTCTACCTGTTGCCGAACCTCTGCTTGTACCTGACACCTCTGCCAGTTCCTGCTTGCTCCTGCATCTGTACCTTGCATCCTGAAGAGCCTGCCATCCTGTTTCCACGGTCTGCAGTCTTCTCCTAGCTGCCTTCCTGCCACTGCGAGTTCCTGCTCCAGAGGATCCTCTCCTATCCAGTGCCTGCTGCTGCACCTGGCTGGACTCTCCTACCCCGCTGTGCTCCGGTCTCCCTGTTCCCATTCCAGTGAGACCAGAACCAGAGCCGTAAGAGCGGTCCCCTTCCACTAAGTCAGACTCACCACCTGAAGACCTTAACAGTACGAACAGCCTAAAAATGTCTGAGTCTGCGGAAGGGGCCTCCGCCATGAAGGAGATCTGCTCGCATCTTGCGGCCCTGACTCAAGCAGTGAAGTCCCTTCAGGATGGTTACTCCAGGCCTCCAATCACCGCTCCTCAGCCTCCTCCTGTTCAGCCTGCCATTCAACCAGCCGTGATGACGCTTCCACCTGAACCTAGGGTTCCCATTCCAGAGAGGTTTTCCGGGGACCGCTCCAAGTTCCGGGCCTTCCGTAACGCCTGCCAACTATACTTTGCCCTACAGCCTAGGACTTTTTCTCTGGAGGCTACTAAAGTGGGATTCGTTATCTCTCTTCTGCAAGGAGAGCCCCAGTCCTGGGCCCATCACCTCCTGGAAAATGACAGTCCTCTCACCCAGACCCTTGCTACCTTTCTCGAGGGAATGGCCCAGCTCTACGAGGATCCTCAGCGGTCCGCTACCGCGGAATCTGCATTAACTGCGCTCCAGCAGGGTCGGAGGTCGGCAGAAGACTATGTATCAGACTTTAGACGCTGGAGCGCAGATACCCAGTGGAACGAGTCGGCCCTAAGGCATCAATTCCGCCTGGGCCTGTCAGAGGGCCTTAAAGATGAGTTGGCCCGTGTTGGAACCCCAGATTCCTTGGAGGACTTAATCGCTTCGGCCATTCGGATTGATAGGAGGCTCTGTGAGCGTAGGGCGGAACGCTCCACCCAATCCCAAAGACCAGCTTGGATGTCCGCCAGGACCCCTTCTTCAGCACCCTTCTTCATTCCATCCTCTCAAGGGAGACCTGCCAGTACCGCCCAAGCATCTGAAGAACCCATGCAGCTCGGGTTACTCCGGCCTACCCTGTCACCTGAAGAGCGAGCCCGCCGCCGGCAGATGAACTTGTGCCTATACTGCGGCGGCCCCGGACATTACGTGATCAACTGCCCTGTTAAGACACGTAAGTGCCTTTCTTCTGTGTCTCACAACCCTGTAACTCTGCCTTCCAACTCGTCCCATGTCGCTCTTCTGCTCTCATTCCAGCTGCAGGGAAGAATGATTCACGTCAGCGCTATCCTTGACTCAGGGGCCTGCGGCTGCTTCATCGACGCTGCATTCACCAGTTTGCACTCCATCCCCCTTCGGAAGAAACCCCATGAACTTTCCATCTTCCTGGCTGATGGCTCACAAATTAAGTCTGGCCGAGTTACCCAGGAGACTCTTCCGCTACCCACTACCACTTCCTGCCAACATGCCGAACTGCTAACCTTGGACGTTATCTCATCACCACTGTTCCCTGTGATCTTGGGTATTCCGTGGCTTCAGGCACATAACCCCTCCATCGACTGGTCTTCCAGGGAAGTGAGTTTCCTCTCCTCTTACTGCCAGGACCACTGTCTGCCCGGAGCTTCGGTACAGCCCAGAACGCTCCTCTGTCTGGATCCAGACCAGGACTTGTGTCAGTTAGTTCCAGAGTCCTACCAAGAGTTTCTGGATGTTTTCAGTAAACGGGGGGCTGATTCTCTTCCCCCACATCGCCCCTACGATTGTCCCATCGAGCTCCTTCCTGGGGCAGAGATCCCATTCGGGCGTGTCTTCCCCTTGTCCGAGAAAGAGCAGGAAGCCCTAAAGGTCTACATCACCGAAAACCTTAAGAAGGGGTTCATCCGCCATTCCACATCTCCTGCCGGTGCCGGAATATTCTTTGTTACAAAGAAGGATCAGACCCTTCGGCCCTGTGTGGACTACCGGGAGTTAAATCGGATCACGATTAAGAACCGTTATCCCTTACCACTGATTCCGGAGCTTTTTCAAAAATTAAGGTCAGCTACTATCTTTACTAAGTTGGACTTGTGGGGAGCTTACAATCTGGTCAGAATACGAGCAGGCGACGAGTGGAAAACTGCGTTTCGGACTCGTTTTGGGCATTACGAGTACTTAGTAATGCCCTTCGGACTTTGGAATGCCCCGGCCACTTTCCAGCACCTGATTAATGATGTTTTCCGAGACTTTCTGGACATCTTCGTCATTGTTTACCTGGACGACATTCTAATCTTTTCCGGGTCCCTAGAACAGCATCGTGGGCACGTCAGCAGAGTGCTGCTCCGGCTCCAGCAACACGGACTTTACGCTAAGGCCGAGAAATGTAAATTTGAGCAGCAGAGTATCCAATTTCTCGGCCTAGAAATCTCTCCAGCAGGCATCAAGATGGACCCGCAAAAGGTTTCTGCTGTTTTCGAATGGCCAGCTCCCACTGACAAGAAGGGAATCCAGCGCTTTGTGGGTTTCGCAAATTTTTATAGGAGATTCATAAAGGGGTTCTCGGCCATTATCGCTCCCATCACTCAGCTCACCAAACAAAATATAAGTTTTCATTGGGGACCCGAAGCGCAGGCCGCCTTCCAGAGACTCAAGAATCTGTTCACCTCTGCCCCCGTTCTCAGGCACCCGGATCCATCAAGACCCTTTATCCTGGAGGTAGATGCTTCTGAGGTAGCAGTAGGGGCGGTGGTCTCCCAACGTCAAGGTAAAGATGACCTGATGCACCCCGTGGGGTTCTTTTCTCGCAAACTTTCTCCGGCAGAGAGAAATTATGATGTGGGGGACCGAGAGCTACTCGCCATCAAGTCTGCGTTGGAGGAGTGGAGATATCTACTGGAGGGGGCGGTACACCCCGTACTTATCTACACAGACCATAAGAACCTCGAGTACCTCCGTACCGCCAAACGCCTGAAACCTCGGCAGGCCCGTTGGGCCCTCTTCTTCTCCCGGTTCAGCTTTCATATTACCTACCGCCCCGGGTCAAGAAACATAAAGCCAGATGCGCTTTCCCGCATGTTCGATAGCTCCAAGGACATCGCACCCCCTGATACCATCCTCCCTGCCAACACCTTTTTGCTTGTCCAGCCGGACCTCCTGTCCCTGTTAAAGAGAGCTTCCCTCGTGTCCTCCAGTCCTCCAGGAGTTACGCTTATTTCCAGAGAAGGTCTGCTTTGGAAGGACAATCTAATCTTTGTCCCGGAAGACGTCCGAATAAAGGTCTTGGGCCTCCTCCACGATCACCCTCTCGCCGGGCACTTCGGTGTCCGCAAGACTCTGGAGCTGGTACAGCGCTCCTTCTGGTGGCCAGGCATGAGGGAGTACTGCAAGAAATATGTGAATTCCTGCCCTGTGTGTAGCCGGAATAAGGTCCCCAGAAACCGGGCCTGGGGTCTGCTTAAACCACTTCCCATACCCGACCGCCCCTGGCGGATGATTACGATGGACTTCATTGTGGAACTTCCCCCTTCTGAGAACTGTACAGCCATCTTTGTGATCTGTGACCGTTTGTCCAAGATGGCCCATTTCCTACCCTTGAAGGGAACACCCACCGCATCGGAGACGGCTCACATCTTCATCAAGGAAATAGTCAGGCTTCACGGGGTACCTTCCAATATTGTTTCTGATAGAGGGGTGCAATTCACCTCTCGTTTCTGGAGAGCCTTATGTGAGGCCCTGAAAATAGAATTGGCCTTGTCCTCCGCCTACCACCCGCAGACCAACGGACAGACGGAACGCACCAACCAAACCCTTGAACAATACATTAGGTGCTTTTCATCCTTTGTTCAGGACGATTGGGTTTCCCTCTTACCTTTGGCGGAGTTCGCCTATAACAATGCCAGCCATGCTACCACCGGCCAATCCCCGTTTTTTGCTAATTTTGGTTTTAACCTGTCCTTTCTTCCTGATATTCTTTCAGAGTCCCACGTTCCAGCGGTACAGGACACCGTATCTTTTCTGCAGCGGAACAACCAAATCCTCCAAGAGACCATAACCAAGGCTCAGGCGGATAGCAAGAGAAACTTCGATCGGGGAAGAAGGGGAGAACTGATCCTTCAAGTCGGGGACCAGGTATGGCTTTCTACTTCTAACTTGAAATTAGCTTGCCCCTCTAAGAAGTTGGCACCCAAATTTCTGGGTCCATTTCCAGTTAAAAGGAGGATCAATGAAGTATCCTATGAACTGTCTTTGCCTGTTTCCATGAAAATTCACCCGGTCTTCCATGTAGCTCTGCTTAAGCCTGCTGTACCTGATCCTTTTCCCGGTAGAGGAACAGGTCCTCCTGATCCTGTGTTGATCGATGGCAATGAGGAATAAGAAGTGGAGGCCATTCTGGATTTTAGAAGACGTCATGGACAAGGTCAGTTTTTAATTAAATGGAAGGGTTATGGTCCAGAGAATAATTCCTGGGAACCTGCTGCCAACTTACATGCAGATAGATTAATTAAGGCCTTTTTCACTGCACACCCTGAGAAGAGAGCCGTTAGGGGCACCCGGAGGTTGCCCCTTGTGGGGGGGCAATGTCAGGAATCCGCCCGTTCTGCACGATCGGGTGTCCGTTCGCGCACGCGCGTTCGCGCAGCGGGTCGTCGTGGGCACGCGCGTCTCCAAGCACGAGCGGGTGCACGTCGTTCGGATGTGCGCGCGGCATACGCACGCACGTGTGCGCGTTAGCGCTATTTGGCACCAGTGGCCCTTTTTAAAGGAGCAGCTGCAGTCATTCTGTGCTGTTCGTCTGCAGCTTGTGCCTGAAGAAACCTGTTGATCCGTCTGCTACCAACCTGATACCTGACCTGGCTCCGTCTGACTCTGTTGACCTCTCCTGCTCCGACCCCGGCTTGTTTGACCTCTCTTGGACTGTCTACCTGTTGCCGAACCTCTGCTTGTACCTGACACCTCTGCCAGTTCCTGCTTGCTCCTGCATCTGTACCTTGCATCCTGAAGAGCCTGCCATCCTGTTTCCACGGTCTGCAGTCTTCTCCTAGCTGCCTTCCTGCCACTGCGAGTTCCTGCTCCAGAGGATCCTCTCCTATCCAGTGCCTGCTGCTGCACCTGGCTGGACTCTCCTACCCCGCTCTGCTCCGGTCTCCCTGTTCCCATTCCAGTGAGACCAGAACCAGAGCCGTAAGAGCGGTCCCCTTCCACTAAGTCAGACTCACCACCTGAAGACCTTAACACCGGGAATGCAGCCACCATTGCCAGGAATGCAGGCACCATTGCCAGGAATGCAGGCACCATTGCCAGGAATGCAGGCACCATTGCCAGGAATGCACCCACCATTGCCAGGAATGCACCCGCCAATGCCAGGAATTCACTCACCATTGCCGGGAATGCTGCCACCATTGCCGGGAATGCTGCCACCATTGCCGGGAATGCTGCCACCATTGCCAGGAATGCATCCACCAATGCCAGAAATGCAGCCACCATTGCCAGGAATTTCACCCACCATTGCCAGGAATTTCACCCACCATTGCCAGGAATTTCACCCACCATTGCCAGGAATTTCACCCACCATTGCCAGGAATTTCACCCACCATTGCCAGGAATTTCACCCACCATTGCCAGGAATTTCACCCACTATTGCCAGGAATGCAGCCACCATTGCCAGGAATGCAGCCACCATTGCTAGTAATTCACTCACCATTGCCAGGAATGCAGCTCCACAATTGCAATTGCCAGGAATGCAGCCACCATTACCAGCAGTGCAGCCATGGAGGGCAGGACGAGTGCCAAAGACATCTTACAGGAGAATCTCCTGTTTACACAACGGCCTCTTTAAGAGAAAGTCCCGCCTCCTTTGATGGACAGCACAGTCGTCCAATGGCAGAGATGGGACTTCCTATTACAGCTGCCGTGTAAACAGGAAGTTCTCCTGTGTGCACAGCACTCGTCCCGCCTCCTCCCTCCGAGGCAGCCGGACTATACATCTTTTGTGGCCCCGGCGCTGGGAGATCGCCAGGGGCCACAAAAGATATATATGTTTAAACAACCAGGCGGGCCGTTCAAAACCGGACCGCGGGCCGCAATTGGCCCGCGGGCCGGACTTTGGACATGCCTGTTCTAAGGTCACCAAGACCTATTCTTCTAAGGTCACCAAAACCTTTTCAAGTGTCCCCAAAACACTATATGACCCCTAAGGTCATGACCGGTCAACTTATCTATACTTATGAGAGGTTCTATAACCCAACAGCAATCTCTGTGGGATGGTAGCCAAGTCACACACCTGACACCTGGACCCTGGCAAGTCAATTTCACTCAATAAGAATAGAATTCACTTACCGAGCCATTAAAAGTAGCTTTCCAAGTCCGTTAAGGGTAAATAAACATCCATCCCGGGACAAGCCCCCAGTGCTGAAAGGGTTAATCCTGTGTCTAGGGTGGTCCCTTCAACCTCTCAGACCTTAGATCCAATGTATTGTATAAATTCAGAGCGCTCTGGAATCAATTCTCGAAGGACAAATAAAACCACACACACACCATGGCGTCCTTCAAGAACTAATTGTATTGAGTTATTACAAAGCGATTGATATAGTAAATTTCGCGTCACACAGAATAAGACATGCGCAGTAGACATCAAGACGATTACAGCTGGTCAAGACAAAACGCTATTGTTCTTTGTTAATATGAGAAAAAGATAAGAGACAGTACATGATTTCTTCAGTAGCTAGAGGAATGCTGAGAAAATGTGTGAAAGTTTTAGATAAGTGTGTGAGAACAAATGAGTTAGAAGAATCTCATGTTGAGACAGTTATCTGAGAAGTTAAAGGGGTGTTCAAACGTTACATATTGTAAAATGGAAGTTTGTGAATATTAAGATGGCTGACAGAAACAAGATGGATGCTTAACATAGAGGTGAGTAAAAATTATTTTTTTTCCAATAATTTTTATTTATTTTTTTTAAGAATTTTAAACATTTTTTTTATTTTTTGGTGGCAACACCACTTTAAGGTGAAAAACCACAAGGGTTTACAACCCCTTTAAATAGTTAAAGTATTCCCTTTCACTAATTAGCATACAGGTAACGAATCAAAAGTATGCAGTGCCAAGACTCCAGCAAAAGAAACTGCTTTGTATAAAACATGGTCTTGAATCTTGATTGATTGTAGTTGATGATTCTATGACAGACAAACAACATGTCAGAAGAACATTAAACCTGCTATCATGTCATGATTGCATTTGCTATGGGAATGTTACAGCAAAACAATGTCTGCAATTATCTCTAGCGCATTCCAAGGTCACCGCCGGTCTCGTCTTGTTGCCCCATGATTAGCAGAACCATCATTGAAGCGAAGACCAGGCATGAAATAACGTTGTGAGACAGACTGGGAATAATGAATCATAACATTTCTTAAGATTCCATCAAACATCTTTTTGATTTGATTTGACTAAATAAAAGAATGTATTGCTGCAAATGAAGGACAGACCTATCATTGATTTTCACTGAGAAAACCTACAACCCTGTTCCTTCCAATTTTTCTCATCACTGCAGTTGAAAACAAATGTTGATTGGACACCATTAATGATTGGTAAATTCTTAAAATGAAAACTTTAACCACTTGACCTCTGGAAAAGATTTACCCCCCTTCATGACCAGGCAATTTTTTGCTATACGGCACTGCATTATTTTAACTGACTATTGTGCGGTTGTGCAACGCTGTACATACATTTAATTTGTATAATTTTTTTCCAATAAATAGAGTTTTCTTTTGGTGGTATTGGATCACCACTGGGTTTTTTTTTTATTTCTTGTGCTATAAACAAAAAAAGACTGACAATTTGGAAAAGAAAACATTTTTTTTTACTTTCAGCTACAAAACATATTCAATAATAAAAATAAAAAAAAATTATTCATAAATTTAGGGCAATATGTATTCCACTTACATGCAACAAGTGAATAACGGGTAAAAATCAATGTGGATGGCTTCAGCGTCACTTCTGGTCACACGCAATAGTCCTATAGGATATTGATTATTTTGGATTACACTATTCTTAGCACCTAATTTTTTTGGTTTTATTTGAATTATTACCAGTGTATCACGTGTTTTACGTATCACTTTTAGTCTATCACGTGTTTTACTTGCTATTATCACTTTTCTTGTGATTATAACTTTTATAGGTTGCGCTCATCAATATTTTGTTTAATCAGTGACTTATAGCAGGACTGCGATATTGTGGTGATCAATCTGACACTAACTGGCACTTTTGACACTTTGTGGGAACCAGTGACACACTAATGAAATGATTAGTACTAAAAAAATATGCACTGTCGCTGTACTAATGACACTGGCTAGGAAGGGGTTAAACATCGTAGGGCAAAACATTTAGGGTTAACTGTGTGCCTAACGAGTGTTTTTTTACTTACTGTGAGGAACTTTCACTAAGGGATGTGCTGGATTTTATGCCATGGTTTGCAGGGAAACACAATCCAGTACATCCCTGCTGACAGGACAGAGCTCTGCCTTGTTTACATATGCAGAGCCCCATTCTGTTCCCTTCGCCAATCAGCGGGTACCAGTGGTCATCCGTTGGCCAGCTTCCACTGATCGGCTTGTGCTACGACTAATCACAGCACAACTGGGGCACCTGTCCCCTACCCAGAAGTTCAGAATCATGTATTATATATGTGGCTCTGAGCAGCTGGCCCATGTTGTAACAGTATATGTACAATGCACAGGCGGCAAGTGATTAAAATAAATTCTACTACTGTATAGCCAGCTTTAAAAAGCAATAATTTGCTTTCATTTTGCCTTGTATTGCCTTTAAACTTTTTGCCAGGCCCTGTGCTCCACTCAGGTGGCCAGACCATTTCTGCAATTTTTCCTTTGTTTTTAATTTTTTACGTATAGCTATCCAATTTTGTGAAAGATCCCCCAAACCATATATTTTCTGAAAGCACATGATAAGTAGAATAAAAAGAAGGTGCTACTGATTTTTTTAGACCCTGCGGTATTTGCGCAAATGTTTATCAAAGCAATATAGTTGCAAAAAATACACTAAAACCATTATTAGCAGATAAAAACACAGCAAATTTTACAAAATTCCTACTATATATATGTAGCCAAAGGTTCGTTACAATAGTTATTATAGTTGAACAATTTGTTGTTGTTTCAAATGAGTTTGGCTCCCTCTAGTAGCTGCTGGACTCTGGTAGGATTTTTCCATGAGAAGGAATGCAGTAAAGTATTGTGGGAGATATCGTTTGCGGCAGGAGTGACTTTTAGCTGTGAGAGCCCTGAACTACAGGACAGACAATGCAAAGCACGCAGCACTGTCTGCTGGGAGGATTGATAAAATGACCGGCGTGGCCAGTTTTCAGCCTCTCTGGACGCTATTCAACAGGAGGTCTGTGTGTGACCAGTAGTGAGAGACTGCAGCCTATACAGCGGAGAGCCGAATCGCCCGCCTCTGAGGGATCTCGGAGTACAGCCCTGCTATCCTAGCAAGCAGACTGGCCTGCGCTTCAGAGCAACTGGAAGCAACCTGCACTTCAGTTCACTGGGAGTTGCAGCACGGTGTGGTGGTGCCATCTTCACCAGATGGAGACACCAGGAGGGGATTCCAGACAGAGCCTCGTAGTCATTGAGGTCTATTGTGGTGAGAGGGCACCTGCCCATTCCAGTAGAGAGTACAGTGAGTTCTTTCTACAGACTGCTGGTGAGACTTGTAGTTCCACTGAGGTGAATCTACTTCTTCGCAGGCATCATACAGCTGAACTTTGGGGCCTTGTCTTTCTCCCCTGCACTGTAAGGTCAGTACTGTATTTCACTCACATGTAAGGAGGAAACTACAAGTGGTGATATTTCTTCAGTTAAGCCGTCGTCAGCATATCTTTTGTTCTACAGTAATTTCTTTCCCTTTTTCATTGTGGATTACAAATACTGCAGTTTAAACATCAGGCTAGCTGAAGATATCTGGAGTTGAAAAGAACTTTCACTATCTTCCTCTTTTACTAAGCACTGCTGCTTCACTCATAAGTTGAACCCTGAATTATAGCCTAGGGGAGCCATTGAGTATATGCTAGACTTTGCACTGTGTTCTTGAATGTAAAGAATATATACTGCATTTTGGCCTGTGTGTTGAGGCCTCAGTGGGAAGGTATTTAATATATGTTTTGAAGATATTGAGTACTTATACCTCTGTGCACCTGTTCACATATACTCCTTAAAGCGGAGGTCCACCCTAAAGTGGACCTTCCGCTCATCGGAACCCTCCCCCCCTCCGGCGCCACAATTGGCACCTTTCAGGGGGGTGCAGATACCTGTACAGTACAGGTATCTGCACTCACTTCCGGGATAGCTCTCTGCGGAAAGGGGCGTAGATTACGCCCCTTTCCGCAAGTGCCCGCCCCTTTCCGCAAGTGCCCCGCTGCCTGCTGGGAAACACACAGATCCCAGAGGCAGCGGGGACCGTCCTTATTGCGCAGCACGACTCGCCCATGCGCAGTAGGGAACCGGGAAATGAAGCTGAAAGGCTCCATTTCCTGATTCCCATACCCAAGATGGCGGCGGCAGCACCCGAGAGACGATCTAGAAATCGGCTTCGGGTGCCGACATCGCGGGCGTGCTGGACAGGTAAGTGTCACTATTTTAAAAGTCAGCAGCTGCAGTATTTGTAGCTGCTGGCTTTAAAAAAAAAAACGCGAAGTCCCGGTGGACTCCCGCTTTAATCACTTCCTGACAGTGCTCTGGTCTTAAGCCAGCAAAATTGTCTGGGGCTTAAGTGGTAAAGCGATTATAAGGTTATAAGTTCTGTGCATTAAGTGATAACAATTGTCAAGTATAATTTGTGTTATTCATACTCATTATTGTGTTCTGTTACTTATCTCAATAAACTTTTCTGAGTGGTTCAGTGATATTGTGTGAGTTTCTTATTGCTAACGTCACATCGTAGAATGGAACCCAATGCATCAGAAGTAAGAGAGGATCTTCAGAATAAGGGTAACCAGTGGGATATAGAGTCAGTCAGCAGCCCTCACAGGGGTACTGCTACATATAAAAAGCTTCACCTGTATTGAGTGAATAAATAATATATATTTATAACTTTTAAATTGTGCTTTTTTGCAAAATGGTGAAAATTGAACAGACGCAAAAGTGTAAATATCCAAATTTCTCATATGACCTCTAGAATAAAAATAAGGTGCTACTGATTTTTTCGACCATGCGGTATTTGCGCAAGTGTTTATCGAACCAATATATTGGCAAAAAATACACTAAAACCATTATTATCAGATAAAAACACAGCTAATTTAAAAAAATTCCTGCTAAGTCCCTACTAAATACAAAATCTTAACCTGTATGAAGTTAATAAATTACAAAAAGTTTGTTTTTACATTGCGCCCTTTTGCAAAATGGTGAAAATCGAACATACGCAAAAATTTAAATATCCAAATGTCTCAAAAAATCTGAAGGTTTTCATTTTTCCCTTACAGCTTTCAGGATTTGTGAAAGACCACCAAAACCATATATTTTCTGAACGAATATGACCTCTGGAATAAAAAGAAGGTGCTACTGATTTTATATTCACAAAAAATACATAAAACCATTATTAGCAGATAAAAACACATCTAATTTGACAAAATTCCTGCTAAATCCCTACTAAATATAAAAACTTAACCTGTGTGGAGTAAATAAATAGCAAATATTTGTACATTTTAAATTGTGCCTTTTTTCAAAATGGTGAAAATCGAACATACCCAAAAATTTCTCTAAAAATCTTTCAGAATTTGAAAAGACCCCTCAAACTAGACATTTTCTAAAAGCACATGGCCAGTAGAATTAACAAAAAGTGCTACAGATTTTTTGGGACCCGCAAAAATTGCGCAAATGTTCATCATATCGCTATTTTCACAAAAAATACACTGAAATCATTAATATTGCACATAAACACAAAGTAACTTAAAAATTCCTGCTAAATTAGTACTAAAGCCTCGTTCACATGTGGCATACTAAAGTGTACGCCCACGGAGGGCCATGTTTACCCGCGCAGGGATACACAGCTTGTTCCGTGCATCCCCGTACAGGCAGTCTCATTTATGTCAATTGGGATGCAGCGGCTGCACAGGCATAGCCGCTGTTCCCAATCTGACATCCGTGTGGGTGCGGTCAAATTAGGGATTAATAACTCTGATCAGCGGGTTGTAATCCGCTGATCAGAGTTATAGAATTGTTCAGCAGAGTCTGCTGAACAATTCTGATATGAGCTTATGGTCATTGAAGTGACCATAAGCTTATAGGAGAGAGAGAAATGAGGTCCGTACGCCGTACTGACATGGTGTTCTGCCAAAAGCTCCAACCTTTCATAAACTCCAACAGCTTGTACTGCGCATGCAAGATTCATGGACAGTTAAGCAAGAATACTGAGTTTTATCACGAGATTCAAAGCAATGAACATGATAAACTAGGAAGATAATGTACGGAACAATGTATTTGCAGAACTATGTTAACACTCGATTGGGCTTTCCAATGGTGTTTATAAAACGGTTGCAGGTTTTATATAGAAACCCAACAGCTGCAGTGAAGATGGGGGGAGGATTATCAACTGCCTTCTTACTGTTTAGGGGAACTCGGCCGGGCTGCCCTCTCTCTCTGTCCCTCTTCGCCATTGCTATGGAGCCTGTGGCAGAGGCTTTAAGCACCTCCCCCAATATTAACTCCTTCAGATCCACGCTATAGCCGAATGACGGCTACAGCGCGGATCTACTTTCCCGGGAGGCCGTCAGTAGATGCCCCCCCCCCCCCTTTGCACGCTCCCCTCGTGACCCTGCAGGGCGTGCCTTGTGATCACAGAGTCAATAAGACTTGGGTCATCACAGATCAGAGTAAGGGGCCGATCCTGGCCCCTTACCACGTGCTCAGCTGTCAGCCAATGACAGCTGATCACGTTATGTAAACAGAAGATCGGTAATAGTTTTTTTTCTCATGCTGAAAGCGTGAGGAGGAAAAAAAGCCGATCACCTGCTTCAAGGCAAGGGACATCAGTCCCGAAGAGGAAGAGGCGAAGATGCATCATCTGTGCCCACCAATATCGCCTTCCAGTGCCACCTGCCAGTGCCCACACAGTGCCACAGATCAGTGCATAAGTGCCAGCAATCAGTGCCACATATCCATGCCCATGAGTGCCACCTATCAATGCCCACCAGTGGTGCCAATGAGTGCCTCATCAGTGCCACCTAGCAATGCTGCCTATCAGTGTCACTTACCACTGCTGATCAGTGCCCATCACTGCCACCCATCAGTGCCCATCACTGTCACCCATCAGTACCCATCAGTGCCAGCTATCAGTGCCCCCTATTATTGCCCTTCAATGCCACCTATCAATGCCCTTCAGTGCCACCCATCAGTGCCCACCAATGCCACCTATCACTGCCCACCAGTGCCACCTATAAGTGCCCATCAGTGCCACCTTATCAGTGCCTATCAATGCAGCCTATCAGTGCCCATCAGTGCAGCCTCATCAGCGTACATCAATGAAACAGAAAAATTACCTGTTTGCAAAATGTATTAACAAAATTATTAAATAATTTCGTTTTTTTAAATGTCAGTCTTTTTTAATTTTTTAACAAAAATAAAAAACCCAGAGGTAATCAAATACCACCAAAAGAAAGCTATATTTGTAGGAAAAAAATTATAAAATTGTAATTTGGGTACAGTGTTGTATAAAAGCACAATTGTCATTCAAAGAGTGACAGTGCTAAAAGCTGCAAATTGGCCTGGGCAGGAGGGGGGTTCAGGTGCCCGGTAAGCAAGTGGTTAAGGGACTGCGGATTGGGTGGTTGGAGGAGTGGGTAGCCTTGTACGCAAATTACCTTTTATTATTTTTAAATGATGCTGGACCCTCTCTTCAAGGGGCTTTGAAGATATTGGACTCTTTTTTTTCAATAGTCACAGGGTTGAAGGTATATTGGAACAAGTCTATGTTGTTTCCAATAGATATGGAGGCCCGTAGTACGGCTTTGAATGATGTTCCATTGCAGTGGGTGGAGAATTTTAAATACTTAGGAGTGGTAACTTTCCACCAAACTTCTGAATTTATTTCCTTGAATTTATTCTTACCTATTCTGGGAGATATTGGGTGTAAGTTGAAAGCATGGAATATAGCGGCGCTTACGTAAGCGGCCGCCTCTCTCCTCCTCCTGGCTGTCAGCGAGGTTTCTCGGCCCCGCTTGCTTTGCTGTCAGCTCGAGAGAGGCGGCCGGTCACGGGAGCGCTGAGCGGCACTATAAAATAAGGTATTTATCTGTGTATTTTTTACAAAACACATACACTGGGGCAAATAATTTATTATAACAGAGGGGATTGTAGCACCAACACCACGTGGCTTAAAGTGGAAGTAAACCCTTCTATCGTTTTCAGTCAAGGAAGCCGCCATCTTGGCCTCTAATAATTCTTCAACTGTCATAATGCTGCACATGTGATCAGTTATGACACCAGCCATTGGATGGTTTGAAAATTTGGTTGAGAGCACAACCAATGTGAACGTCAGCATTTCCGCCATGCCGGGAATGTAAGTATTTTTTGAAACTGGGTTTACTCCCGCTTTAACAACCACTTTAATGGCACCATGCGTTTGCAGCTCGATTACGAAAAAGGGCAACACACGCGTTCTTCTGCATTTTGTCACGCGTTTGGAAAGCAAAAGTGTGAATGTAGCCTCAAACATGCTTTAGCAGTGTTTTTTTTTGCTCATTTGTGATCACAATTATTTAATTATCTAACAAATAAAAGTAGATTAATAAAGTATCATTAATAATAACAATAATAAAAGTTGCTGTATTGTATGGTGGCATTCATTTCACCTTTGTGTGCACAGGTCACTGACTCCTGAGAAGTGTGACCATTTGACACTTTCCCTAGATTATGTTTGCACATGTGCCTGCACCCGTCTCCCTTTGTGCTCCTCGTGACAAAGTCACACTTCCAGAATAACTGCCCTGAACCCGGAGTCTGTGTGTGGATAACCCTGCAGTGCCCTCCATCCGCTATACATTGCATGGACTTGTGCCACAAGTAATTGGACATCCCTTTTTGCTGTTATATTCAACCAGTCCCAAACTAGTGCGTAGGGGTATTTTGTTCTTTTAATAGTTGAATGTGTTACATTCAATGTATACATTACAGGCAATGTGTGAAATCAGGCATTCGAAAACTTGCCAGCGCTCAAGTACTAAAAGGACAAAATCGCACTTTGCTTCAAATAATCCGATGGGACTGTCAATAATGGTATTAATACCCCTGACGTTACAGTCATCTATAGACAGAGAAATCTTCAAAGAACGTATAAAACAAATAGGGAGCACTCCAACCTTGTGCAGTATCTTCAATAAAATCCTACTTAAAGAGGTATTAAGTACCCCCCTCCACAAAAAAAAAAAAAAATAAAAAAAAAAATATATATATATATATATATATATATATATATATATATATATATATATATATATATATATATATATATATATATATATTGCTGTTTACCAATCCTTATATATTGTGGCTGTATTCATGTCTTTTTTTTTTTTTTTACATTTTATTTCCTAGGAGTTCCACCTAGGGTTGACACTTTTTCTTCCAGCCAAACCCGAACACTTTAGCAGTGTACAGACATTTTTTTTTCAATATACACTATAGGACTGTAACAGACCTGAGACACCTTTGGGCACTCCAAAGAGAATAGTAATGTGCCACACATAATGCCATAATTCCTTTCTGAATAATGTGCCCGGGTTTCAGGTGAACTGAAACCCGGACACATGATTCAAAACCCGGACTGTCTGGGTGAATTCCGCTTTGCGCGCCGTGGCAAAATATGGGCGTGGTTTACATAAATAGTGGGTGTGGCTTACATGGGGCGTGGCTCAAAGGGGTGTGGTTAGAGTCTGAGATGAATGCGGGATGGAGAGGGAAAGGGGGGGGGAGAGGGAAAGGAGGGGGGGGGGAAAGGAGGGACAGCAGCCCCCCGATCCTACACCACAATAGCAATATGTGTTTTCCAGAGTTTGACAATCAGCAGATAAAGATACTCCAAATACCTGGTGTTAGCGCTTCAATCATCCCATCGCCATGATTGTTATGGTGTCAGGATGATTGAAGCGCATTATTTCTATTATTACATTGTAATATGAAATGAAATCATTCAACTCACCATAATGCAGAATCAGTGGGAGCCATGAGCGCATCACTAGCCACGTTGCCTGCCACCAGATGCCATCAGGTGTCCCAAGCGGACTCTGTCCTTACATCAGGTGCCCCATCAGAGGTACCTTCCTCACATCTGTGTCCATCAGCGGAGCCCCTCCTTACATCTGGTGCCCCCCCACATACTCCACAGACCGCCCCCCCACATACTCCACAGACTGCCCCCCGACATACCACTGGCCCCCGACATCCACAGACTGGCCCCCGACATCCACAGACTGGCCCCCACATCCCCAGACTGGCCCCCACATCTCCAGACTGGCCCCCACACATCCACAGACTGGCCCCCACACATCCACAGACTGGCCCCCACACATCCACAGACTGGCCCCCACACATCCACAGACTGGCCCCCACACATCCACAGACTGGCCCCCACATCCACAGACTGGCCCCCACATCCACAGACTGGCCCCCACATCCACAGACTGGCCCCGACATCCACAGACTGGCCCCCACATCCACAGACTGGCCCCCACACATCCACAGATTGGCCCCTGACATTATATTACCACTGGCCCCCGACATCCGACAGTGACAGACTGGCCCCCACCCTGAAATCCACACTGACAGACTGGCCCCCACCCCGACATGCCGCCGATGCCGCGCGGAGGCTTTGAACTGTGGTGCCGCCCACTGCACTTTACACACACACACTGGCAGCGGGGGTGGGCGGCGCCACAGGTTCTCTATTGAAGACCAACTTCTGGTCTTCTTAAAAATGGCAGCCTTTAGCGGCCGGCGGCAAAAAAACGGGAAATTCAATTTTCCGGGACAAACCAAATTTCCCGGGACATTTACCGGGACAAAATTAATTCGGGACAAATGTCCTAATTCCGGGGATGTCCCGGGAAATTCAGGACAGTTGGCAACTATGTTACCTTTTGTACCACCACCCCCTCCCTTTAGAATGTAAGCTCTACGAGCAGGGCCCTCCTGTACCTTGTATTGTACTGTAATTGTGTTGTCCCCCCTATACATTGTAAAGTGCTGCGTAAACTGTTGGCGCTATATAATAATAATAATAATAATATATATAACCACTTTCAGACCTGACCAATTTGCTGGTCAAAGACCAGACCACTTTTTGCGATTTGGCACTGCGTCGCTTTAACTGACAATTGCGAGGTCGTGCGACGTGGCTCCCAAACAAAATTGACGTCCTTTTTTTCCCACAAATAGAGCTTTCTTTTGGTGGTATTTGATCACCCCTGCGGTTTTTATTTTTTGTGCTATAAACAAAAATAGAGCGACAATTTTGAAAAAAACGCATTATTTTTTACTTTTTTTACTTTTTGGTTTAATAAATATCCCCCAAAAATATATAAAAAAACATTTTTTTCCCTCAGTTTGGGCCGATACGTATTCTTCTACATATTTTTGGTAAAAAAAATCGCAATAAGCGATTATTGATTGGTTTGCGCAAAAGTTGTAGCGTTTACAAAATAGTTTTATAGCATTTTTATTAATAATTTTTTATAATTTTTTTTTTTTACTAGTAATGGCGGCGATCAGCAATTTTTATTGTGACTGTGACATTGTGGGGGACCCATCAGACATTTTTGACACATTTTTGGGACCATTGTCATTTATACAGTAATCACTGCTATATAAATGCAGTGATTCCTGTGTAAATGGCACTGGCAGTGAAGGGGTTAACCAGTGGGTGGCAGTGTAGGGGTTAAGTGTTCCTAGGGGCGTATTACTAACTGTGGGGGGGTTGGGCTTTCATTTAGTGAACACTGATCTCTGCTCCAATCACATGGAGCAGAGATCAGCGTCACTAGTTGCTAGGCAGAATGGAGAAATGTTGTTTACAACGGCACTTCTCCATTCGGCCACTCCGTGAGACGATCGCGGGGATGCCCGCGGCGATCGAGTCCGCGGGTCCCGCGACCGGACTCACGGGGGTCCCGACCAGCGCGGGAGCGCCCCGCTGGCGGCGCGCTCACGATGGCAGGGCGGCAAATTTAAAGGGACGTACATGTACGCCCATTTGCCTGCCCGTGCCATTCTGTCGACGTACATCGTCGCGCGCTGGTCGGCAAGTGGATAATAATAATATATATATACACAGTATACAGTGTATACACACATGTATGTGTAGTATGTCAGCTTTCCAAGAAGCTTTCCTTTAGTTTATTTCGCAAAAAATAAAAAAATAAAACACCAACAGGAAGCACTATTTGTGTGAAAAAAAAATGAGTACAGTGTTGCATTACTGCGCAACTGGCATTTAAACAGTGACAGCACTGAAAGCTGAAAATTGGCCTGGGCCGGAAGGGGGTGAAAGTGCCCGGTATTGAAGTGGGTAAAAGACACAAATGAATGCAGCTCTGTAATCATAAAATGTATTTTTTTCAATACAAGCAGTGTAAGTACCTGAAATAACCTGGTATCAGCCTCTTGCAGTCCCTGTACAGCGGGGCTGGAGTGTGAAAGGAAGATGCGGTACAAGAAGCCAATCAGTTCATGTGCTTTCAAAAAAGCATGCTGATAGCAGGAGAAAGTAGAGCGACAGAAGGAGTTCACCGCTGTGCTACTTCTCCTTTCACTGTCCAGTCACAGGCTGGGGGTGTGTCCAGGGTAAACTGGATTTAGAGGAAATGGACTGAATGATGCTGGCCATCAGACCGAGGCCATCTAGTGGCAGAAAAAAAATACTGTGAGGAAAATCTCTGTATGAGAACTGAATATTTCAACAAAAGCTGATTTACTATTTTATCTTTTAATATGCTATTTAATTAAATTTTGTTATTTTTGGCTGGAGTTTAGATTTAATTTCCTTTTTTGTTTTTGTTTCCAAAGGTCCACACTGCATGTAAGACATGGGACTTTTATTATATAGGGTGAAAAGAAAGCCCTATTCTTATTCCCATAATAATAAAAGTTATTTGTTTAACTTTTCCTTTAGGGCCGGTTCACACTGCAGGCGAGGCGAGGCGACTCCGACTTGCCTCGCCGCAACCTGCCGCGACTTCAGCGGCAACTTGCAGATGACTTCTGTATAGAAGTCAATGCAAGTCGCCCCGAGGTCGCCCAAAAGTAGTACAGGAACCTTTTTTCTGAGTCGGAGCGACTCGAGTCGCTCTTCTCAGAACGGTTCCATTGTACAGAACGGGGGCGACTTGCGAGAGCGAGGCGAGGCGAGTCGTGTCGCCTCGCATCGCCCGCTGTGTGAACCGGCTCTAAGTAGAAAAAAATCTTGTTTTTATGGAAAACAAGAATAGCTGTTTCTTCCAACCTTTGGTGCCTTATTTATTTATAAGACCATGTCATAAAAGCTAGCACAATCAGATAGTTGTGTAGCCACAGAACAACATTGGTCTGTTCTGTGTCTCTTACGATTTATCCAGAAAGTGCTCTATGATAAGATCCTGTATGAGAAAAAGTAAGGAAAATTTATATATATATATTTTTTTAAAATTTATAATTTTCTTTTTTAAATGCCGTAAATACATTTATGAGAATGTATATATGTTTAAAAATGTTTTTTCAATGTGTACTTTGTAATTATGTGTTCATATGGAGGCAAATTTTCATTCCTCATATGGCCAACTTCTCCACAGTTTCTATGCATTCAGAGCTCCCTCTAGTGGCTAAACTCTGCATTTAAAGTTAATCTTTGTAGAAAAATATAATAAATGCACATTTTTTGCAGGTAAAAAAAATGTGCATTTTTTTTTTTTACATTTTTTTGCTAGGAGCCTGCAAAGCATTGCACCCGTGGTCAGCAGATCATGAGTGCTGTGCAGGGCTCTTGCACACTGTCTGCTCGTGTGGGAAGGCAGATACACACTGACAGGAAGAGACAATAAACTACCACAGCGCTCAACAGCGCCCCAGTAGTTCATTGAGAACTACAAGCCGACAGCTGCAAAGGCTGCTGGCACTTATAGCACTTATTAATTCACAGAAATCTGTGAAGTAATGATGCGGCTGGGTGGGTGGAGCCCGGCGCGGCCACATCTTTTTAAATATTGGGACAGCGAGTCCAGGGAGAAGATGCCTTCCTTGCTGTCACAACGGGGGATCGGGGGGGGGGGGGGGGGGGTCAGTGCTGCAAAAGTAACTTGTTACATATTGAACCCTGAATATGGTTGTAACATGTTATGAAAGCTGATTTTATCCTTTAAAGCAGGGCCGGCCCGTCCATTAGGGGTGCCCGGGCCCCGCCATCCCAATCCTTGCCACCCCCTATAATGCAGTGGCTAGGTTCATTGCCCCCCCCCCCCCCCCCGGAAGAAAAAACCCCAGCCACCACTGCTTTAAAGCCTAACTCCTGGAAACTATAAAATAATATAAAAAAAATTAAAAAACGACTGCGCTAAAGGTCATGTGATTAAATTAGCAGCGAGCATTAACAGCCCAACCGAAAATTGTGCAAAACGTATTATCTAATAAAATGCAGCACTAAGAATATAGGGCCAATCATGAACACACACACACGCACACATATATATATATATGTATATATATTGTATTGAACAATAACACCATACAACACCATACAAATAAAGTGCAATAAGTGAATCTGTGAAATTCAGAAGAAAAAAACATCTATAAGAAAGAATGTCTGTGTATATAGGATAGCAGTGCAGTGGAACAGTCTAGCTATAGATGGAGAATGGAGAGCAAAGTTAGTTTCAAAAGTGTTCAAAGAAGCAATCTACTTAAGGAGTCACCATAACACAGCCTGGAGGCCTGGAGATGTGCATTACCTTTTTTGTTTGCATTTCTTTTGCCTTTGAGTATTGGCCCAGTACATTTTATTTTTGTTTTCATTAATTTTAATTCTATTGTTGCTTCATATCAGCGCCCTGAGGGCCCCCCCCCCCACCCCAAAGAACCTTTTCCCCATGTTGATGAGGACAAGGGCCTCTTCCTGACAACCCTGGCCGTTGGTTGTCGGGGTCTGCAGGCAGGGGGCTTATCAGAATCCGGGAGCCCCCTTTATTAAGGGGACCCCCCAGATCCCGGCCCCCCCATGTGAATAAGTATGGGGTACATCGTACCCCTACCCATTCAACTGGGGGGAAAAAATTTCAATAAAAAAACACACTAGACAGGTTTTTAACCTAATTTATTAGGCAGCTCCGGGGGTCTCTTCCATCTTCGGGGCTCTCTTCCGACTCCTTCGCTCTCTCCGGCCTCTTCTCCCGCTCTCCAGGCTTATCTCCTGGTCTCTGGTTCATCTCCTGCTCTCCGATTCTTCTCCTGGGCTCCTCCGCTATCTTCTGCTCTTTTGCTAGTGGTGGCCCGGTCTTTCTCTGTCGTCTTCTTCCCTGTTCTCTTCTTCTGATGTTGACATGATGCTCTCTCCTGCTGTAATGCTGTGTACATGGCTTATATAGGCATGGGGCGGGGTCACCGGGTGACATCACCCAGGGGCCCCTTATGACGGCACAGTCCCAGCATGCACCGGTGCGGTGACATCATAAGGGATGGGGGTCCCGGGCTTGCTCGTCCCCACCCCCTTTCCTGACTGGGCCAGGCTGCGTGCTCTGATTAGGGTCTGATATGGAATTTGGGGGGACCTCCACACTGTTTTTTTCGCCATAGGGGGTACCCCTTAAAATCCATACCAAGCACCGACTCCTACGATGGGGCTCACAAGGTGTCAATCTCGCCAATAAAAGAAGCGATATTGACGTCCTTTTCTAGTCCCGTCGTACCTGGAGTCACTTTAGTCCATGTGTGGGCAAGTCCGTTCATTCAGAAGTCCTTGTAACTCTGTCGAAAGTCCGTCGGAAAGACCGTCAGACCTAGTCTGCCGGAAAGTCAGTTTGTGTGTGCGCAAATCCGCTCATTTGGAAAGTCCGTTGGAATTCTGCCGGAAGTCCGTCGGGAAGACCGTCGGATCTAGTCTGCTGGAAACTCTGGTTGTGTGTATGTGGCATAATAAATGAGGAGGAAAGAGGGACAGAGGGACTTTGTACCAAATCAAGGACAGTCCCTCGAAATCAGGGACAGTTGGGAGCTATGTTATTGTCAGTTTGTAATGTTCTTTTTGAGTTTTCAGCAAAGGGCAATATAGTGGCTGCAATGTACAATTGTATAAAATATAGTATACAGACAAAATGATTGTACCGTTGTATGTATGGGCTGTATATTTACATATCTGTATTGAAAGTGCCTTTTTCTTTTGTTTCAATAAAAGCCTATTGATAAAAAAAAAAGAACTGGTAATCTGGGAAATAATATTTTTTTTGTTTTTGAGTTTGATACCGCTTCAGCTTATTAGTTGCAATAAGCAGTTGTCTGCTGATAGGAAGCCAGTTAATGCCCAGCCATGTCTTTTATCCCAATCAGCATAGCAGAATTCTTTTAACTTGGAATTAGTGTAATGATAAATGTCAGCATATCTTGATAGCACAGAGGGGGCTGTGACTACCTGTTCACATGGAAATGAGTGAGCAAACAAGCCAGCGACCTGCCATGATATTCCTGGGATGCTCATAGGGGGCAGAGACTAGAAGTCTGGTCTGAAAGATACAGAGACACTAATACACACATAGGGTGCTCTAAATTATCCAACAGAGAGGGTAAGATTTGCCTGCTAATGTCTCATGATTACATGCTAATTGAACCTTTAAAATGCTAATCCAGGAGTGCAAGGAGTTCAAAGCTAGAGATCAGACTACACTGTGCAACACTTAACAGATCACACTGCACTTCAGACTGAACTTGTATGTTAAATGTACTTAAAAAGAATGTGCGTTTGATACAGCAGACATATCAGATATCAGGGGAATATATATATATATATATATATATATATATATATATATATATATATATATATATATATATATATATATAAAACAAGCAGTTGGGATTGCTGCACTTAAAATTTATTTAGAAAAATTCAAATTCCATTCAGTGTCAAATGCATGAGGGGTTCGGGCTGTACAGATAGCGCCCTTCTTCAGAGCAAGACACATACAATGATAATGTTTTTTTTCAAGCATATTTCTCACGTGAGATCAATTAATCAATCATTTTGTACCAATGGGAAAAATCAACCAGTGCAATACTTTTAGCCTGACATTTATTAGAAAAAGGACACAGAGTTTCTCAATTAAGATTTATGGTGATAGATGGTATACCCAGGAACAGACATGGAGAAAATAGGGAATTAACCCTTAGAAAATGGGAGGTTCAATGGATACACCGTTTAAACACATTATGGCCGAATGGATTAAATTCTGATTTTGATTTATATTTATTTCATTGATATGTTTATTTATTATGTGTTTTTTGTTTTTTTGTTTTTCCTCAGCGCATATCGAATGTGATAGGAAAGGTGATAGCACCTGATGATCCATGATTTTATATATACCTATATATTTTTTTTTTGCATTGGTTGAGTTTTCCTATTGGTACAAAATGATTGATCACACATGAGATAGGAGTGTATAAATATGCTTGTAAAAAACATTATCATTGTGTGTGTCTTGCTCTGAAGAAGGGCGCTAGCTGTACAGCCCAAAACCATCATGCATTTGAAACTGAATGGAATTTCAATTTGAATTTTTCAAAATAAATTTTAAGTGCAGCAATCCCATCTGATCATTTTTTCTATACATGACCTGTGGAAGGGTCTGATTGCTTGCACTGCTACATCTGGATCGTTTACATCTATCTATATATATATATATATATATTTTTTTTTTTAAGAACTGAGGAACTTAAAGAATATCCTTTGTAGTAGAGCTGTGGCTGCACTGTATAAATTAACTGCTTGTTTATTCTAAGGGAGATGTTTTTTGCACATTTTTGCACATTAACTTACCCAGTCCTCTGCTCACCCAGTAGATGGTGCTCCCTCATGCCCTGGCAATGGACTATGCCTTGGACTATCTGTGTAACCGGGTCATTGAAGCCTCCTTTCGAGAGTGCTCTGATTTTAGTCCCGTCTTACGTCATCACGTTCAAAACTAACGGACTTTCGAACGGACTTAGTCCGTTCCTGTGTGGCCAAGTCTGTTTGTTCGGAAAGTCCGTCGGAACTCCGCCGAAAGTCCATCCAAGTCCGGTTGTGTGTACGTGGCATTACTGTCAGCCTTGCAATGCATCATGGGACTTGTAGTTTCACAACAGCTGGAGGGCCACCAGTTTAAAATCCCTGTCCCACCAGGAATCACACAGGGACATACTTGCATTCCTGTGCAATTCTTGTGCGAATTGAGTGCAGTATGTTTTCAGCCCATTCATTTGAATATTGTATGTGATTAAAAAGTAGTAGCGCAAAAAAATATATATAATATACGTGCAAACAATATGAGCTCAGCTGCAATTTTTCAAGTGAATATACCACCTTGTAAATTAATTTCAGAAAATAAAAAGTTCAGCGCTAACTCAAAAACCTTCTGAAAATAAACAGCTCTATACAATCATTTAGTGCATAGTAATGTTCCACAAAAAATCAATACAGTGAATCATAAAAAAGAAGAAAGTCCTCAGGAAAAATCCAAACACCGTAGAAAAGGATACAAATAAATGTGCAGTGGCAAGTATTCTTGATTATCCATGCTCCACCATCAGTCGTGTGAGAGAAATACACACTCACCAGATGGCTAAATATAATGAACCTCGTAATAATCGGATTCCCTGGGTATCGATATATACAATATGTCTGAAGAGGGTGATCCTCAACTCAAGCTCAGCTCATGAGGTGTCTTCTTAGATTGATATACCAAAGAAGCTCGGGAGAAGCAGAATGTATATCATAGCGCAACAAGTTTATTGTAGCAGGTTTCCAACAAGTATATAGTAAATGTGCAAAGAAAAGGGGTACAGCTCTAATAAAGCCAAATAACCATTAAGAAAATACTTTAAATTACATTAATATTTTAAATACCAATGAGGTAAATAGTGTATTGTGGTAAGGAAATTTATAAATAAATAAATCAAGAAAATAAAAAATTCATACAACTTCCCCGTAGTGGTGAAAAAAGAACCTTAGGAAATAAAACCAAGGCAAGCACCCACTGAATTTAAAAATAAACAAATTAATTAATTAATTTTAAAAAAATCATACAATTTCCCAATAATGGTGAGGGGAGCCTTAGTAAATAAAACTAAGGCAGACAACCACCTAAATGCAGTAAAAAGAGTGCTTACTCTTGTGAAAATACTAAATGAAAATGAATTCAAATAATCATTAGAGAAATACTCAATAATGGTGATATACAATTCAAATCCATGCACAAGTGTGTAAAAAAGTCCAGTCTCAAATAGATGCAAGGTAGATATTCCTTAATCCCAACCAGTGATTCAATCCGGAAAAGATGTGATCCACCCAAAGATGAGTAAAGGTACCCTTACTGACTCCACATAACCACAAACGGTCTCTCCAAACACAGAGTAACTTCGCAGGTGTCCCCAAAACCTTAAGGTTCCTCTAGGCTGCTTACAAGCTTAATACGAATAACATAGCTGTGCCGCTCATAAAGAAAAAGCAGAGAGTGCCTCCATAGTGTAATCGTTCAAAAAATGGTTTTAATAAAAGTAAATAAATTACACTTACAAGCCAAGGTTTCAGATTAGCACATAACATCAGAGATATAAGTCACGGCGTCTCCACTGTCCTCCCGCTGTGTTCCTGTAGCCCGACAATCGCGAGTACGGCATGCTGACATCAGCGTCACCGGTCCCAGAGAAGGTAAAGCGCAATAGGGCTTACTTAATAAAGTCAATATGTCGCCTCCTAATGAACAAAAATCACAGGAATCACTGCATTTATATAGCAGTGATTGCTGTATAAATGACAATGGTCCCAAAAATGTGTCAAAAATGTCCGATGTGTCCGCCATAATGTCGCAGTCACAATAAAAATCGCCATTACTAGTAAAAAAAAAAAATTATTAATAAAAATGCCATAAAACTATCCCCTATTTTGTAAACGCTATAACTTTTGCGGAAACCAATCAATAATCGCTTATTGCGATCTTTTTTACCAAAAATATGTAGAAGAATACATATCAGCCTAAACTGAGGGAAAAAAATGTTTTTCTATATATTTTTGGGGGATATTTATTATAACAAAAAGTAAAAAATAATGCGTTTTTTTCAAAATTGTCGCTCTATTTTTGTTTATAGCGCAAAAAATAAAAACCGCAGAGGTGATCAATTACCACCAAAAGAAAGCTCTATTTGTGGGAAAAAGAGGACGCCAATTTTGTTTGGGTGCCACGTCGCACGACCACGCAATTGTCAGTTAAAGCGACGCAGTGCCGAATCGCAAAAAGTGGTCTGGTCTTTGACCAGCAAAATGGTCCGGGGCTGAAGTGGTTAAAGTATTTACTTAATGGTTATTTGGCTTCATTAGCGCTGCACTCCTTTTCTTTGTATATTAGTTTGAGTTGGTGTATCTAGACTCTAGTGTCAGCTGCTTTTTTTCTTAAACACATTTTATGATTTAGGGTCCTTTCACACGGGGCGGATCAGTGCTGATCTGCCCCGTGGATATCCGTTTGCTCAGCGGGGATCACTCCGTCGATCTGCGGTGAGCAGGGAGATGACAGGTCCGTCTCTGCACACTGTGCAGGGACAGACCTGTCACAGCGCCGCTCTCCCCTATGGGAGATCGGATGACGACGGGCCGCAGTGTCCGTCATCACCCGATCCGATCCGCAGATGGATGGAAAAATAGCTTTTTCCTCCGTCACACTTTTTCGGATCGGAGTGGGTTGGATGTCAGCGGACATGTCACCGCTGACATCCGACGCTCCATAGAGGTCTATGGAGCATCTGTTCAGGTCCGCCTGAAAAACTGACAGGCGGGCCTGAACGGATCGTCAGTGTGAAAGGGGCCTTACTATTCTTAGCGCAGTGTGAATCCCTGCTGGGGTTCCTTTCTATATAGTAAATGAGCACTTACATTTTAAGGTGCTAATAAGTCAGCACCAACATGTACAGCCAGCCGAGTAGGAAGCACCATTCCTCCAAATTGTGGCATGCGTTCCAAAACACCAGAAGTCGGAACCCTGAGTACCGGAAAGTGAGGTCATTCATTTGAATAGGCTGAAATCCTACTGAACCCTACCAAAAGTAGTATATATACTACTTTAAAAAATGCACTACAACTGGATCACTTCTGTACCATGCAATCAAGTGCAGTCAAATGCACTGTGTTGCAACCTGCTTTTGGGGTGTCATAAGTATTGCACTGAAAGCTGCTGCAGATTGCAAGGGCAGAGCGTTTTAAACACAGTGTGGTAAATGCGCACGGAATGGAGGTTTTACGCATCATGTTCTGGTGTGAATAGGGAAATAGAGAAAGAAACTGTGCTATGGTGAAAAATAAATCATATAGTGACTGGTCACCAAAGGGACCCAGTTAAGCTGCAGCTTGGCTGAATCACAAAATTACAGAAAAATAATATAAGAAATAAATAAGCTGCGCTAAACCAAAAATGTGCCGTAAAAACTAATATTTCTTGTGCATATATAACATAACCTGGTGAAAATATCACGTAAACATTAACCTTACCCTTACCATATGGGTAATATGAAAATTAATAAAATATCAGTGATCGGAGTTACAATACAAAATGTAACGGTGCAATACACACCCCAATGTGCTGTTATTAGACAATGTAAAACATATGAAAATATATAAAATGTAGCCGTGAGAAAAAAAAATCCACTCCTGGATGACGTAATTCTGTTACGAAACGCGTAGGGCGGAGCGACGCGCTGACGTCACCTTGTGTTGGAGTGAGAATCACTGATATTTTCATATTACCCATATGGTAAGGGTAAGGTTAATGTTTACGTGATATTTTCACCAGGTTATGTTATATATGCACTAGAGATATTAGTTTTTACGGCACATTTTTGGTTTAGCCCAGCTTATTTATTTCTTATATTGTTTTTATGGTGTGAATAGACACTGAATAGGCTGAAATCGCACCAAAAGTAGTGCATGCTTGTACGTTGCAATGTGATTCGGTGCCTGAAAACAAATTGCATTTACAACCTGCATTTGGGGTGTCATTAAAGCATTTGTTAACCTAAAAAAATTGATCCTGCTCCTTTAAAGCGTTTTATACAGCACAGTGCTTGTACTCTGTAATTTGGCCCCCTGTAACACCTGAAAAACCTGGCTGATCCTGCCAGTTTCGGCCTTCCCCCTGTAAACTGACCATGATAAATCATGGCCGCTGAGCCCTGACACTGTGGTCAGTTTACATGCCTCCATCATCTGCTGCTATCTGCAGCTCTCCTGCGTCTCCCTCTGTCCTCCTTCCCCCTCCCCTCCCTGCCTGTGAGCTATGTGTAGGGGTCTGCCCCCCCGCTGCTGTAATGACTAATTAAAAATCACACAATCCCCTGGCTTTCATAATACTAAGTGTCCTGTTTTTGTGCCTTATTAAAAAAAAAAGTTGTTCTATACCGGATTTAATAGTCACGTGACCATCTGGCTCTCTCCTTCTCCCGAGTGACATCAGCGGGGAAATCTTGGCCCCTCCCGCTGTACCTCTCATATTGGGAGAGAGGAGAGCCAGCCGGTCACGTGAGCGCCAAGTGGGGCTATTAAATCGGGAATAGAACGGCTTTTTTTCTAAAAAGACACACATACAGGACACTTAGTATTATGAAAGCCAGGGGGTTGTGTGATTAATACTAAGTGGATTTACAACTACTTTAAATTAATATTGACATCCGCTGCAGTTGCAACTGCATCCACAACTGCAGTGCATTTTGAAAACGTTGTGGGAAACACGCACAGAACACGGGCTTTCCACACACCAGCTCTGTTATGAACCAGCCCTTACTAAAGGAGTTGAGAATGTCCACACAATGAATAGAAATAAGTTACTGTAAATAGCTTGTATAGTAATAAAATGAATTTTATTGTAATATTTAATTTGATACAAATAAATAAACACTCAGATTACCCAACATAACACACACTGGCATAAATATACTATACAACATGTACACATTTTTTATGCAATGCCAACAACGTCAATGCCAACACTTCACTCTTTCTATAAAACATGTTTAGATTGTGCAAAGACTACAGTATGAAAAATATATACATATTTAAAAAAGGAATCCTGGAATTTTGTTTTTACTGAAGGAAGATTATGATGAATTTTTGTAGATATATCTGTGGTAGAGGGAAGGGGTTCCACAAGGTTCTGCATGCATATGATACATACTGTATGCATGTACAAATGTAGGTTAGAATGGTCACTGCACGCCATTCCTCCAGGTGATAATTACATTATGACCACATATAAGGATCTCCTTAAGCCTCCTAATATTAAGAGCAGGAGATCCAAAGTGGTAGCTATGTTAGATGTGGTCCCATGATCTCAATGGCAATTGCTTTATTACCAGTTGCTTTTATAGCAATAATATAGACCAACCTTTCTTAACCTTTTTATGCCTGAGGAACCTTTAAAATTATTCTTAGGTCTTGTGGAACCCCTGCTAAAACCAATTAATTGAAGGAAGAAAGCCCCCCTTATAGTAGAATACCACCCCTACAGATATCTTAAAAAATCATTGATGTTATGCTGACTCTGCCATGTGGTGTCAGCCCTGGAACTATGCTGGTGCCATCAATTAGGAGGTCAGTTAGGCACAGCTTCTGGAACCCCGTGCAAGTTCTAGAGCAGACTTTTTCAACAGGGGTGCCTTGAGGTTTCTTCAAGGTGCTTTGGCAAAATGCCTAAAAATTTATCAAAAACTGTCTGCAAGCCAGAGGGAGGATGAAGCCTGCTTTTTAGTTACACAAAGCCACGAGTTCTAATTATGCACCATTACGACTAGACACTGGCATCTTAATAACCAATAATGTCATCAGTTGATAAAGAGGATATCTGTTGCCTCAACAGGATTCCTGTTTGCCCTTCTCTGTCTCTCTCCCTTAGCACTGGGGTCACATTAGCTGACTAATGGAGAAAACTTTAGGGAGAAGAGAAACACTGGAATACCAGTCAATATCAGCGTACACAACTGTATTTGCTTTGGAAGAATAAATCACCTCTAACATTGGGTGTCCAACATGGATGGATGTTGCTGTATTATGTAAATGTTTTTGAATTAGAGTGGGGTGCCTTGAGACTGTCCATAATGTTAAAGGGTGCCTTGAGTGAAAAAAAGAAACACTGCTCTAGTGTGCATAGAAAGAAATCAGCTTCCAAGTTTTATTTCCAGAGCTTAACTGAACAAGCTGCAGTTGGCTAGCTACCATGCACAGCTGCGCCAGATCTCCAAACTACGGCCCACCAGCTGTTGCAGAACTACACTTCCCATGAGGCATTTTAAAACTCTGACATTCACAGACATCACTAGACCTGAGGGAAATTGTAGTTCCTGAACAACTGGAGGGCCATGGTTTGGAGACCCCTGCTCTAGAGGAACCCTAGGGTTCCAAAGAACCCTGGTTGAGAATGGTTGATATAATAATGCTTTTCAAATGTATGCTTTCATGCAGTAAAGAAGGTCATATGTTGGTGGACTTGGAATTACATATGGTATATTCAGAATTTCAAAACACATGGGAGGAGATTTACTAAAACAGTCCGAATCGGGCACATCTGTGCATGGTAGCCAATCAGCTTCCAACTTCAACTTGTTCAGTTAGGCCGGGTTCACACTTGTATGGCAAACACTCCGACATTGGGAGCTCATGTCGCATGACGTGTGAAAATCAATGTTTCCTCATGGGAGCCGTCTTAACTGGTCCGACACAAGTCGGTCCGACTTTGAAAATGCTCCCTGTACTACTTTGGTCCGACTTTGATCCTACTTCAGTCCATTGACTATCATTGAAGTAGGATCAAAGTTGGATCCTTGTCCTAACCATCCAACTTTGGCATCCGACATTGTATTATTTCCTGTCCCCTGCTGTAGACCCCCCCCCCCCATTGTGTGTTAGTTTTGATTGGTCAAAGGACAAGTCGTACTATCTGAAAAGTCGGATCAAAGTTGTATCCTATTCATGAAAGTCATGAATGTAGGACCAATGTAGCACTGATGTTGCAGAGCAAAGTAGGATGAAAGTCGTACTACTGTAATGTAGTATAGTGTGTACTTGGCCTTAAGCTCTGAAATAAAACCTGGAAGCTGATTGGTTTCTATGTACAGGAGCACCAGATTTTGCATACTCTGGATTTCGGAAGTCTCCCCATAATCATATACACAGGACCTATTGCATATTAAACCAAACTGTATGCAATTTACATAATTCCCTATTTGTGGCCATATAAGGATCCCTGCATTCTGTAAGCCTGTCTTGGTTACTGTGCTAGACATGAAAGTTTTTACATAATGTAGGCTACTGACAGGCGGGGCCAGGAGGATAGCATATTAAGCTGAAACAGACAATTTACATCTAATACAGGGTCAGGCAGTAACATTCAGAATTATTATCTTTGGGAACAGTCTCTCAATGATAGCAATCTAATTAGGATGCCTGCATGGTGCTGATAAAGGCGATCTGAGAGTCTGGGTTCCTCAAACAGCCGTCACTTTCCCTGAGATATGGAAGATGACTTGAGTGTAGACCTGGAGCTTCTGTAACCTGAGCAAGAATAAAAGAGATTTGTACGTGAGAATATGGGAAATACAGTTTAAATGATAACAAATAGAATACAGATACTGATTATTACAGTAGAACTACAGGCAAAATGTTTGTTTCATTGTTGGATAGCGTAAAGGAGGGTTCTAACCCATATGAGGTCCTTTTTTTTTACCTATTGGGGAGATTTTGCTTCACTTCCTGTCCCATTGCCAAGACAGAAAGTGAGAGAAAATCCCCCCAAAGTGAGGGAATCCCTGGTTGTCACCAGAACTAGTGTCCCGATTGAAAGGTTTATCCTCTATTCCTGCTCTGGTGACAACCCAGAATTTGGGACTTTCTTTCACTGGTAAACAGGACAAATTGAGAGAGTGAACCTCTCTAATAGGGGCACAGATAGCAATAAAAGCTTGACAGGTGTTCTAATCCCTCTCCATCTGCAGTACTTAAAAGTTTTTGCAGTATTTTACACTAAACCTGAGGATCCATTTATTTTGCCTGATTACATCTGCTAAAAGGTTAGACCGGTATCTGATGCCACGTATGGGACCCTCCATAGTAATGTTTTTTTTTTTTTTTTTTTTTTTTTACTAAACTACAAGCAAAAAAACATAGCATTTTTATTACATTAGAACTGCCAATATAAAACAAATTATTGTGGTAGGGCAAAGAATATTAATGACATGCATTGTGTAGTAGCCCACAGCAACCAATGAAATTTCAAATGTCATCATACTGTAGAAGACAGTACAATAAATGTAGATTGTTTACCAGCTGCTATGAATTACACAGCACTGCTCAATGCCTTATTGTTTTGGCATATGTCAATGTGACTCTACTTTCCGCATCATATTTTTTTCTATATTGAATGTTGAATATTCAATACTTTATGCAAAATTAAAAGAAAAAGCACTATGGAAATAAAAACATCTTTCATTGCCCTGACAATTAACTTTGTAAGAGATATTGGATTGGTCCCAATGGAGCATCATTTTTCTTCTTGTTTTTTTTTTAAATTTGACCTGTGGATTAGACCTGCCATGCATGGTTAGATTCAACACCTTAGTATGTTAGCTGCAAGTGGCCATCCAAGCTGATCATCAAACACGCCAGATATGAATTTTTAGCAGCTTTATGGAAATTGCATACTTGTGTAATGCTGGTCTCATGCAAGTATGTCTCCTCTCTAGGTCATGAAGTATTCAGATACCTGAATGCCTTGAAAGCTAGGGGTAGAACATATTGGGGTTGATTTACTTAAACTGTTGAGTGCAAAATCTGGTGCAGCTATACATGGTAGCCAATCAGCTTCTAACTTCAGCTTGCTCAAATAAGGTTTGACAAAAGAAAAACCTGGAAGCTGATTGGTTTCTACGCAGAACTGCACCAGATTTTGCACTCTCCAGTTTTTGTAAATCAAGCCCATTATGTGTAGGGAAGGACCAAAAATAGCCCTTCTCTGGAGGTAAGCAACCTGTGCATGGACAATGCAAGTCAATGTTATGCAAAATACTATTAATTGGACACTCTGGCCCAGAAAATGTAAATAATAAAAATATTAAAATATATATTATTTTGCTTTATATTAAAGCAGTTGCAAACCCATAAAAAAAAAAACAAGACAAAGGCATAATGAGCTAGTATGTATAGTTTACTAGCTCATTATGAAATACTCGCCTTAGATCGAAGCCCCCGTAGCAGTTCCAGTACACCGCTCCGGCCGGCGACATCACTCCCAGAGTTACTTCCGGGTATCACTGTCTCTGGTGCTGTGATTGGCCGGAGCCGCGATGACGTCACTTCTGCACATGCACACAGGAACGACACACTAGCTGAAGCAATGGCACGAACGAGCCATTGTTTCAGTGCGCATGTGCCGATGATGTCAGCACATGCTGATACAGGGGATATCGCCTAAACCGTAGGTTTAGGAGATATCCAGGGTAGCTACAGGTAAGCCTTATTAGGCTTACCTGTAGTAAAAAGTGGATTGTAGGGGTTTACAACCACTTTAATGCATGCTAACCACATGAACATTATATTATTGTAAAAAAAAAGTTTTAAATAAGCATTAACCATATTCAATAGGGAGCAAGTAAAAACACATTACCTGGTATAAGTCTGTAAACCTTGAAGTATATGGAGTTGATAAGCTGAAGTCAGAGAGGGGTTTATGACTTCTATGATATGGCAATGGGGACATCCATGGTTCTCCTTGTATCTGGGATTGTTCAGGTTCTGCTGGGGAAATTCTGAAGCTCTCGCATTGCCGTGCTGGTTCATAGAAGAGTGAACTTTGTGACTGCGGCTGGCTGTGTTGATGTTGCCTGCATGTCTTTTCTTGGTATCCCTCAGGCACCTGTAGATAGGCAGAATCTACATCTTGACAAGGTTCTCTTTTATGCTTCATTGTCTCTTCATTAAAACCGAGAAGCTTTGACAGATATGAAATGTAATTTATAGTGAGTCTCAGGGTCTCGATCTTGGTTAGATTACGCCCAGCTGGCACCACAGAGGGTGGCAGATATTTCCTCAGGTTATGAAGAGCCTTGGACAGATCCCTCATCCTCAACTTCTCCCGTTCACTGGCACTTTGTCTTTGAGGACCAATTACTTTACATCTCGATCTTCTGCCAGTCAGAGGAGATTTCTCGGTCTGGTGACAGGCCATGTTGACCATTGGATCTTGAAGATATTTGGCAAAGATTTCTTGATGTGAAGCTGGATGAGGATAGCTAGGCGACAGAAGAAAGGACCCTGTTGAAGATGTTGGAGACTGTGAGCCTGAAGAGGGATAAACCCACTCAGAGAGAAAAGAGCAGTCTTGTGGCATCATATAAAATAGGGTGGTCCAGCCAGTTCTTCTCCTAAAGCTATGTCCTTGCTTGACAGTCAGCCAACTAATGAAAGTGCTTAGCTTCCCTAGACTTTTATACAGAGTCCAGAGGTGTGAGGAGTCTTCTTCCCAGGACCAGAGACGTGTCAAAATCTTCAGCCTTTTGAAAGGGTCACATGCAGGGGGTCTCTGGGAAAGTGAGCCCCATTTGCAAAAGTGTGAAATTTGTCTCCTTATGTCTCTAATTGATGCTACAGTGCACTCCTTATGTGTGGTGGGAACAATTATTACATACCTGACAACTGCTAACTTTCTTACTTAATGTGTCTTTATCAGACCGTGAGAGTTGAAGACTGTCATAGAAGAGTTACATAGTACTCTCAAAAATTGTTACAGAATATAGTTTATTTCATCATGTTAGTATAAGAGTTTTTACTAAACTTTCCAATGTTCAACCAATATGTTGAAGAAAAAAAAATTAATTTTCAACTCCCCCATCCACACATTTGAACCGGCCAAATTTCAATCCATGTATGAGTGGCTTTAGTTATGCTACAATTGTACTGTTTAAAAAAAAAAGGGGGAAAAAAAGGAAAAATAAAATAAAAATTTTGTTTAAACTCGTAGCAACCAATCAGTGTGCATTCTTCCAGTGATCATTAAAAACTACAGCTGAAAGATCTCAAATATCAAAATTATAGACTTGCAATAACAGAACTACTCTACCCTTCCTCTAGATCAGGGCTTTACAACCCTTTGACCTTCCTGGTACACATTGGAAGAAGGGGAATTGTCTTGGGCCACACATAAAATAAAGTAACAATAAGCATAGCTGATAAGCAGGAAAAGTCGGGCAGATCACAGGTTATCAATTTTTATATATACAGTATATGTATAAAAAAGAGAAACATAAAACAAATGCGATATTTGACACTGTTTTTGATAAACTCATCAATATCTGTTTTGATGGATGGAGTATCAATTCTCAATGAATTTTTGAGGTGCCAATCAGATATTTGGGTTCTAATTTTGCCCTTCATGTGCTTCATCCTTGAAAATAGTTGCTCACAAATATAAGTGCTGCTGAAAACTCATGACATGAACAAGGTATGATTGTGAAGAATGGGAGAATGGGAAGAAAAAACCGATAAAAGTCCAGTAAGGCTCGGTTCACACCAGACGCGCCACGACTTGCCGCGCCGCGACCTGCTGCGACCTCAGCGGCGACTTGCAAAACGACTTCTGTATAGAAGTCAATGCAAGTCGCCCGAGGTCGCCGCAAAAGTAGTACAGGAACCTTTTTTCTAAGTCGGAGCGACTCGAGTCACTCCTATTAGAACGGTTCCGTAGTACAGAACGGGGGCGACTTGTCAGGTCGCGGCACGGCAAGTCGTGCCGCGTCTGGTGTGAACCGAGCCTAAAGAGACACTGTTTAATTTTTATTTGGCTGTATGTGTTTGCCAAGTGTAAACACATTTTTACACAAAAAAATCCCAAAAATCTAAATTTGTAAGGAATTTTACGATTTTGTCCGCATGTGGTCCTCTGGCAACAGGTTGGACACCCTCACTGTAGATTTAAAAAAGTCAGTTTTAACTGGTCAGGCACTTAAGGGGCACATTAAGGACAGTATACAAACATATGTGTCCATGAATATGAAGGAAACCCTGTGGCTTTTATCACAAGCATAGAACTGCTATTCCAGCACAATAATCTGCATCTCAGATTAGGCTAATTAAACTAGAGATAATAATAAAGTACTTATTGGTTTGGATGTTTTGTGCATTGAAACCCCATCTGAGAACACTTGTGGTTCATCTGTAGACCTATAATTAGTCAGCATAAGAGCATAATGTAGATCTCTGGAGACAAGTTCACCCTGAATAAAAAAAAATAGAGCAATTCTGAGGCCTTGAAGTTTGGATAGAAAAGATCCAATGTTCATTATACAGTTGAAAATAGATACAATGATTTAATTGAAGCTTGGCTAGATGATGGGATCCACCTAAAATGCTTGTACACACGGTCGGAGATTCCGACAAGCAAATCTGTCGGATTATGTCCGAAACTGTTGCATACACACGGTCGGACAAAGTTGTCGGAAAATCCGATCGTTCAGAACGTGATGACGTTATTTCGTTACAACGGGACTACGTTCAGGCTAGTAGCCAATAGCTTTGATGTAGGAATTTGATCTGAGCATGCGTGGCACTTTGTCCGATTGGAATTCTCTACACATGATCGGAGTATGTCCGATCGGAGCATTTTGTCTGAAAATTGTACCAACAAGTTGGAAAACTTGGTCCGTCGAATACTCCGACGGAAACAGTCCGATGGAGACCACACACAGTCGGAATATCTGACAAAATGGTCCGATCGGACACATTCCGTCGGAATCTCCGACCGTGTGTACAAGGGCAAAGAGGACACAGGAAAAAAAAAAGACCACCAATCTGCTAAATTGGATCATTGTTACCACATTTCTTCAGTATCGAAAGATATTCAATAGTTGTCCTCTGATTATCACTTTCACAATATATGGGCCTAAAGTGTAGCTCTTTGAGAAAGGTTTTAGTAGATGTAAGTCCAGTCATAAAGATATTGTATATTCTTTAAATCGGTGGTCATCAACCCTTTCCTCAGGGGCCACTAACAGGCCAGGTTTGCAAGATAACTGAAATACATCACAGGTGATATCATTTGCTGCTCAGTGATTGCAGTATTCTAGTCTTCATCTCCCCCAATGTAATACATAAAACCTGGTCTGTTAGTGGGCCCTGAGGACAGGGTTGATGACCATTGCTTTAAAGAATAAGTACACTTTTTCACAAAAAATAAGTGCACATTTTTTTGCAGGAAAAAAAATATGCTTTTGTTATTTATTTATTTTTGTTGGGGACCTGCAAAGCATTGCACCCATGATCAGCAGATTGTGGGTGTAATGCCATGGTCCTGCAGATTGCATATCTGTCTATACCTCCGATACGGACAGGCAGTCACACCCAGACAGGAGGACTCAATGAACTACCACAGCGATCAACAGCTCCCTGGTAGTTCATTGAGAACTACAAGCTGACAAAAGCCTGTCGGGACTTGTAGTTTTCCCATTCACAGAACACTGTGAATGGATGATGCGGCCGGGTGGGCAGAGCCTTATATGGCTGAGTTTTCTTTAGATTGTGACAGTAAGTAGGGGGAGTAGATCCCCCGATCACCATCAGAATGGGCACCGGGGGGGGGGGGCAGGGGCCAGTGCATATGTAACATGTTACATGTTACACCCTGAATATGGTTTTAACATGTAGCATGTTACAAAAGGTGAACTTATCCCAATGTTTTTTTAAATTACAGCTTTCATTAAGGGTTGATTTACATCTATGTGTTGTGGCAATGCATGTTATATACATTAAAGCGGAGGTCCACCCTAAAGTGGACCTTCCGCTCATCGGAACCCTCCCCCCCTCCGGCGCTACAATTGGCACCTTTCAGGGGGGAGGGGGGTGCAGGTACCTGTACAGTACAGGTATCTGCACCCACTTCCGGGATAGCTCTCTGCGGAAAGGGGCGTAGATTATGCCCCTTTCCGAAAGTCCCCCGCTGCCTGCTGGGAAACACACAGATCCCAGAGGCAGCGGGTCCATCCTTATTGCGCAGCGCGACTTGCGCATGCGCAGTAGGTAACCAGGAAATTAAGCCGAAAGGCTCCACTTCCTGATTCCCATACCCAAGATGGCAGCGGCAGCACCCGAGAGACGATCGAGAGATCGGCTTCGGGTGCCGACATCGCGGGCGCGCTGGACAGGTAAGTGTCACTATTTTAAAAGTCAGCAGCTGCAGTATTTGTAGCTGCTGGCTTTTAAAAAAAAAAAAAACGCGGAGTCCCGGTGGACTCCCGCTTTAATGCATTACAGTGATATTCATTCTGAACAGCATCCAATGCACAAAGGCAACCCACATGCATAGCAAAGGGCTGCAACACATTGCAACATATCATAGTAAAATGACCTGCCCAACATTTGGGTGTTTTGGTGCTTCAGAAGCCTATTGTTTTCTATGTGCTGACTTAAATGGATTGTAAAGTAATTTTTTTTTTTTTTAAATAACAAACATGTTATACTTACCTCCACTGTGCAGCTCGTTTTGCACAGAGTGGCCCCGAACCTGCTCTTCTGGGGTCCCTCGGCGGCTGTCTCTGCTTCCTCCCGCAGGTACTTCTCACGTTCATGCGAGCTCCCTGGCATGGTGAGAAGCACCTGCGGGCGTGCTCCTGTGATACAGCCGGTGTCCTATCACATTGTGTCCCCCGCATGCGCAGTACACAGGACACACAGATTCCGAAAATAGTCGAAGATGAACGGCGCCTGCACCATAAGTCCAAGTTCAAGCCCCACCATCCAAGTGGACACAGAGTTGGAATAAAAAGAGCCGAGCACAGCGAGGCCGTTCCGAAGCGTGGCGAGTGAAGCAAGCCAGCGAGGGGCCCTCTAATATTTGCAGCCCTATGTCCACTTGGATGGTGGGGCTAGCACCTCCACTCACGGTGCAGGCGCCGTTCATCTTTGGAAATTTTCAGAATCTCCTTCTGCTCCGTACTGTGCAAGAGCTGCACCTGCGCAGTACGGGGCGGACAGTATCCGATGGATGGACGCTATATGCCAGAACACCGGCGGCTATAGCCGCTCGCTGTATCACACGGCCCTGCCCCCGGGTGTGCATAGAATGCATTAAGGTGAAAAAACATTTACCTTTACAACCCCTTTAATGCAATGCACGTTAATGACTAATATAATGCAAGTTAACGCATGTGCATTAACACACCACACAAATTTTAATGGGTCCTAAAAAAATACTTGCTGTTACAACCATGAAGGTCTTTCTTTAGACACTTCCTAATACAGTATGGGGTGACAATGGCCCAGAGGAAACTATGAGCATCAGTGGAAAAAGTAATTGCATAGGCATGTTCTACCATTATTGCCCTCACAAAGCCCACACTGGGGAATGTACATGTGGCTGCTGTTGTAGTGTGTGTACATAGACAAAGACTGTCACAGAGAAGCTGGAAGAGATGCAAAAAAGTATGAAAACATGCTTAAAACAGTATTAAAAAAATAAATAAAAACATGATAATGGGTTATGACATGCAGTGATTTAGAAAATGTCATCTAGTTAGAGTTTAATCCATTTTAAGATGTACTTCCACTTTTTCATCAAAATGGAATAACACCTATCTTATATGCAGCTCTGTCGGCTTTCCCCCTCCCCTCTCCTGTCGGCTGCTGCAGGGGATGTATCAGGATGGAGAGCAGGGAAGAGGCTGTAAATATGTAATTTTCCCCTTCCTTTTCTGAATGGATAGAGTCAGTGATCAGTACTGATCACTGACTCTGTCCATTCATACCTGAAGAATAATGAACTGTGTTTACTAAGCTTTTGTTTTTTTGTTTGGGAATGAACGGCAAACTCTATACAGAAATATTCCTGTCCATTCATTCTGTGCAGCTAAGGCTGCAGAGATGGAGATAGAGGGCTGTGTCCTCAATCTCATTTCTCTGTCTCAAAGGTGAAACATCAGAGGTATGTTTAGACCCCTGATATTTCACCAAAGCCTTCCAACAACAATAAAAAATAAAGATGTAAAAAATAAATAAAATAAAGTAAAATGGTAAAAAAGAAAGTAAAATAACAAAAATATACAACTACTGACACCACTTGTGGAACTTCCAGGGTAGCAAGTGCACTTGCGTCCAGGCCTGGCTTTCTGCCAGCGGGCTCAGAGGGAAGGAATACCCCAGACAGGAGTCAGGGAGACTCTTTATGGTTTCTTGCACTGGGGACCTGAAGGTTCTAGTTACACCTCTGGCTAGGTAGTTCACTTAATTTATGAGGGGGCTGGGCAGATATGTTTGCCATAATTACCCATGTCTGCACTGTGCAAGCAGATCTTCATTATCAATTGTAATTCGATGTGAACACTGTCAGTCCTAACAAACGGTCCCAGTTTTAGAAGCTGGGCTTCTTGAATTGTAAATTAAGGACAGACTTGGGACAGACTCGCCTTAACATTGTTCAAAAGGGGAAATATGCTTTAAAGCGTAACTCCACTTTTGTTGAGAAAAAACATTCCCCTCTGGGTGATCTACCGTATATACTCGAGTATAGGCCGACCCGAATATAAGCCGAGGCCCCCAATTTACCCCCAAAAAAACTGGCAAACTTATTGACTCGTGTATAAGCCGAGGGTGAGACATGCCTGTCCATCCCTGTGTGTGTGTCCGTCCCTGTGTGTCCGTCCATCCCTGTGTGTCCGTCCATCCCTGTGTGTGTGTGTGTCCATCCATCCATCCATCCCTGTGTGTGTGTGTGTGTCCATCCATCCATCCATCCCTGTGTGTGTGTGTCTCCATCCATCCATCCATCCCTGTGTGTGTGTGTCTCCATCCATCCATCCCTGTGTGTGTGTGTCCGTGTGTGTGTGTGTGTGTGTGTGTGTGTGTGTGTGTGTGTGTGTGTGTGTGTGTGTCCAGCCTACCTGTGTCCCGAGCCGTGTTGCCTCCTTGCCTCCGTCCCGTGCCGTGCCTTGCCTCCTTGCCTCCGTCCCGTGCCGTGCCTTGCCTCCTTGCCTCCGTCCCGTGTCGTGCCTTGCCTCCGTCCCGTCCCGTGTCGTGCCTTGCCTCCGTCCCGTCCCGTGCCGTGCCTTGCCTTGCCTCCGTCCCGTGCCTTGCCAGGATCGCCGCTCTTCGTCGGCGCCTCGGCGGCCATTCTAAAATTCAAAAGCCCCGCCTCCGCCTCCGCCTGTGATAGGCGGAACACTGAATTTCCCAGCAGCCTGTGTTCCGCCTATCACGGACATCGTCTCATCCTCGTACTACGGACGAGGATGAGACGATGTCCGTGATAGGCGGAACACAGGCTGCTGGGAAATTCAGTGTTCCGCCTATCACAGGCGGAGGCGGAGGCGGAGGCGCGGCTTTCAAATTGTAGTATGTCCGCCGTCTGTCTGCTCGATACGCTGATCGAGCAGTCAGACGGCGATGACTCGAGTATAAGCCGAGGGGGGCACTTTCAGCCTCAAAAAAGAGGCTGAAAATCTCGGCTTATACTCGAGTATATACGGTATGTACATTGCAATGATTATAACAAACTTTGTTGCAGATTCCTACCTTTTGTTATTCTTAAAAAATTCCTGTTTATTATATATGCCCTTGTGGTGAGTCCAATGATACTGGTTTCATAATTATCAACCAGCTGCAGAGCACTAATGAGGAAAGCTGCGGTGCCTGGCATTCCTTTAGACATGTTACTATTGGGAGTATCCCCACAAAAAATGCATTTTTGTTGCAGGGGATGCCTAGTATCTGACTTGTATCTTACGCAGACTTCTGGGAAAATCAGTGAGCCAAACACACAAGCAGGAAATTATGTTTCTGGAGGGCATCTTGTATACATTCTGTGTACAGAACACCTCCAGGTAGCTTGCATAGCACTTTACAGAAAATAACAGAGCTGCAGATTGAAAATGAATGGTTAATATTTTAATAACATTCAATTACAATTACAATATGACTTGTGTCGCAATTATTTACACTATATTCATTTGCTATTTTTTTTCCCCACGAAAGTGGAGTTACCCTTTAAGTCATGCTTAGGGAAAAAAATCTATTTAATGAATTGCCTTTAAAGTGGTTGTAAACGCTTACAACACACTTTGACCTACAGGTAAGCCTAGATTAAGGCTTACCTGTAGGTCTAAGAAATATCTCCTAAACCTACACGGTTTAGGAGATATTTGCCGAGAGACAGCGGCACGCAGGCGCACTGAGCGCGCCGCAGTTAACGGCGATATGCCGCGAGTGGCGGCTCCCGTGCGCATGCGCGGGAGTGACGTCATCGCGGCTCCGACGAATGACAGCGCCGGATTAGCGAGACCCACCAGGAAGATGGAGGCTCTGGACTACAGGGGACAGCGGTGACTTCGCTGGCTTCTGTGTCAGGTAAGTGACACATAATGGGCTACTATGCGATGCGTAGTAGTCGTTTATGCTTTACCTTTGCAGGGAATCAAAGAGGAAGTAAACCCATCAGGGTTTACTTCCTCTTTAACCAGAATAAATTCTAAAACATGAGGCAACTCGGATTAACTTCCAATGCCTTAATTAAAGTGGATGTAAACACACTCTCATCCTTTCTAAACTTCTGCAATATTGGTTATCTAGAAGGATATAGATGCCTCCTGCATGTATACTTATCTGTCAAATGTCTCCCCTCTGTCTGCTATGAGACCCAAAAAACTGCAGATTCTGTGGGTGGGTCTATTTTCCAGGGCTCAGTGGGTGGAGTCGTGATGTCAGTAGACTCCCCGCCCACCTCTACACTCCTCTTATCAACATGCATTTTCTCCTGTGTATTTCTTACACTGAACTTCCGCTATGATCACTAACATCCAGGCAAAACCCAGAAAAGTCCCCACATGACTTCAGCATGCCAAATCATGCTGAGGTGTGGAACAGCCAATCCTTGCAGAGCAGCAGAAGAAAGGAGTGGGAGGGAATTGAAAAATAATGCATGTCTCTTAGGCTAGTGCAGAGATATGTAAATCACCTGTCACTCACAGCAAGGCGGAGGATTTGACAAAGTTTTTCTCTGTTTGTCAAGATTTATCTAACTGAACAATAAAAGAGGATTGCTCTTTGTGGCAAGACTGGGCTCAAATGATAGGAAATCTTATACTCTATGTTATGACATCAAATAAAAAAATGTTTTGGGTTTACATCCACTTTAAGCTTTTCTTCACCTACAGGGTATGCTCAGCATATAATGTATGTTCTGTTTAGACAGAGAAGAATAACTACATGGGGAATACTTCTGTATCAAGGATAGTACTGGTGCTTGTGGTCAACTTTATAAAATACCAACATAAAAAGTGGATTTTAAAAATTATAAGGAAATAGTGTGTACTGCCTTAAAAACCTTTAAGTTCACCATTGGCTTCAAACGCAGAAACAACCAGGTTTCCTCTTGTCCCTGGACGCAGAGAAGGCGTTTGATAGAGTGGCCTGGGACTTCATGTTCATGACAATCCAAACACTTGGCCTTCCACCCCAGATGCTCAACTTGATATCCACATTATACTCCAATCCAACGGCAAGAGTAAGAGTAAACGGCCACCTATCAAACGCCTTCAACATCAAAAACGGAACGGAAGGTTGTCCCCTTTCCCCGATTATATTCATATTAACTCTAGAACCCCTCCACAATTGCATTAGATCTGACCAGAACATACATGGAGTCATGATCCAGCATCGTCAATACAAGTTAGCGGCCTTTGCGGACGATATCCTCCTATTTCTCTCCGATCCATTGACCACCATTCCCGCCCCTTCTTAATACTTTAAAACTCTACCAAAGCCTCTCTAACCTCCAAATAAATTTCGCAAAATCTACCGCCCTTAATATCACTCTCCCAAGAGCCTTATGCGAACAATGCAAATCACAATTTCCATTCAAGTGGAGTACCCACAGCCTCACATACCTAGGCATTCAACTGACAACTTCTAGTCAAGATTGGTACACAGCTAACATTTTACCCCTTCTACAAACTATCACCAAGGACCTCACCAAATGGTCTGGGGGCCTCTTTTCCTGGTTTGAGCGAATTGCAATCATAAAAATGAATATTTTGCCAGGATACTTTACCTCCTTCAGGCAATCCCCATTGCCATCCCAAGGTCATTCTTTACATCAATACGTAGACTTTGTGCGTCGTTTGTTTGGGGTAAATTGACTCCCAGAATAAGTCAGGCTAAACTCACCATGCCTAAACTGGATGGAGGTTTGGGTTTGCCGGACATCCGCAAATACCACCTAGCGTGTCACCTCACCAGAATCCTGGATTGGAAATTACACTCCAAAACTAAAGATTGGGTTCAGTTGGAAAATTCCTTACTCCCATCTCCCATTGCTGACTCTCCATGGCTCTCGAGCACACACGAGTCTCCTCTCGCGAAACACCATCCCTTAATTCACCCCACACTTTGTGCATTCCGAGAATGTTGTACGAAGTATGCTATTTCATCCATATTTGGCCCTCTAACGCCTTTGAGACAAAATCCGGATTTTATTCCGGGCATGAGTAAAAATTTTCTGATTAAAGTCTGGCCCCATGATAACGTGCAAGCTCATCATTTCTATGCTGGTCTCCAGTTGCGCTCTTACGAATCTTTAGTGGCAACTTCCCCAACACAGTCGTTTCCCTTCTGGACGTATATCCAACTCCGCCGATTTCTTACCTCGCCTTGGACACGGACACATTGGTCGAGAAGTCTCACCCCTTATGAGCAATTATATTCTTTACATGAACCGCAAAGACATCTCATCTCGATTACATATGCACTTTTATCGTGTCCTTCATCGCCCCCAAGTGAGTGGATCAAACATAAATGGGAAACGGACCTCTCCCAATCATTATCCGCCGAAGAATGGAAAACAATTTACAAAATAGCACATAAGGGTTCCCTTAACGTCCACACACAGGAAAACGCATATAAGGTGATTTCGCGTTGGTACAGAACCCCCCTACAGTTACAACGCATAAATACTCACCTCTCACCCCACTGTTGGTGCTGTATGGACGGCATTGGTTCCTACATACATATATGGTGGACATGTCCCCACATACAACCGTTTTGGAAAGAAGTTCATAAATTGATCAAACAGATCACATTTTTTGACCTATCCTTCCTCCCTTCACAATTTCTACTGAATCTACCCTCGATCTCTAAAAATCTATATTTCCAATCACTCGCCATGCACATGGTGAATGCAGCGAAACTTTGTATCCCGACTAAATGGCGTTCTACTGAACCCCCGTCCATTGCTGAATGGTTGGTAAGAATCGGGAAAATCGCAGAAATGGAAAATTTAATTCACCAGTCACATGATCAGGCGGAAAAATTTACCACAATTTGGGCGTGTTGGTATCATTTTCTCTCTACCCCGGAATACCACAATTTATCTCATCCGGGGGGGTCTCGGGTGCGGAGCTGACGGGTTTCCCCCATTACTTTCTCCTTTCCCCTTCCCCCTCTCCACAGCCATTTTGTCCTCCTCATCCCCTTGTTCTTCCTCCACCATCTTCCTCCACCATCCTCGTACTTTGTTTTTCAATACACTATGGCCCTAGTACGGAGCACTAGTCAGAGACAGATATACTTGCTTTCTAAATGACCATGGTATCTATTGTTTTCACCTGGTATTGAAGTCCTCCTCTTTAAGTATCAGAGTTCGATGCCAAGCTGTGAAGGTTCGAACCTTCTGACCGGTAAATGGATACCTCTTCCACTGAGATTTTCGATAACTTACTGGATCCTTCTCAGAAGTTTAGGAAAACGTATGACATTAGTTACACCACCCAATACAGAAATGTATATGCCAATACGTGTACTTATAAGGTTGCTTTTCCTACCGTGTGATCCATGATTGTGTCTTTACCATGTTTATCGTACTTTGCTTGTTGCCAAAAGTGTCATTCTTGTACCTTGTTATACTTTTTGATGTTCTGTATGCTTTTACCAGACTGGCTGATGCAGTTTATACTTTGCCTGTATGTTGAAAATTCCTCAATAAAAAAGTGAATATAAAAAAATAAAAGTAAAAAAATCTTTAAAGAGGAAGTAAACCCTGATGAGTTTACTTCCTCTTTTTTTCCCTGCAAAGGTAAAGCATAATGGACTACTATGCATCGCATAGTAGCTCATTATGTGTCACTTACCTGACACAGGAGCCAGCGAAGTCGCCGCTGATCCCTGTAGTCCGCCGCATCCATCTTGCTGGTGGCGTCTCACAGCTCCGACCAATGACAGCGGCAAAGCCGCGATGACGTCACTCCCGCGCATGCGCACGGGAGTCGCGTCTCGCAGCTCCGCCGCTGCCATAAGGCGAAGCCGCGATGACGTCACTCCCGCGCATGCGCACGGGAGTCGACAAATTAGGCAAATCCATTCTTGGACTTGCCGCATTTAGTGCGCCTGCGCGCCGCTGTCTACGGCGCATGCGCCGTAGACAGCAGTGCCCATTTTCGGGCAAATATCTCCTAAACCATATAGGTTTAGGAGATATTGCTTGGACCTACAGGTAAGCCTTAATCTAGGCTTACCTGTAGGTCAAAGTGGTTTGAAGAGGTTTACTTCCTCTTTAAGCAGGCCGGCGAAATATACCCAACATCTACACAGATGACACAGATCTACCCACTGACTGTGATAAACCAACCAGAAAAGAGATGCTTAATCCTTCCTTCAACGAGATCTTGGTAGGAGAGCAGATGCCAGTAAATAGTATGAAACGTATGTAAAGTACAGAGGCATAACATTTTAATCCAACAGACATATTTAAAGCCTAAATTCAGCCAAAATAAAAACAGAAAAACCAGCACAAGGGACATAACTTACAGTCAGAAGGATGTGTCTCTTGTGCTGATGCCTCTTCTGTTAATTGAAATCTTCCTCCATCCCTGCCCTCCACTAGAACATTCCATATGGAGTCCAATGGCATAAAACAAACATTTTAGAGAATATAGCCTATCAGTTCACTATGTGACAAGAACAATTCAATCTGCACTTCTTGGATTTTATAATCTGCTAAACAAAAAAAAAAAAAAAAAAAAACAAGCTGTGTTCAATCACCCCATCCAATTCCATTCAATAAGGAACACTGCTGCTCAGACTTGGCCACTGCAAGCCATTATTATAGACACAAGCCAGAACTCCAGTAAAGATTCTTGGTATCCTTTATTACAGTGATATGCAATTAACGGACCTCCAGCTGTTGCAGAACTACAAGTCCCATGAGGCAAGGCAAGACTCTGACAGCCACAAGCATGACACCCAGAGGCAGAGGCATGATGGGACTTGTAGTTTTGCAACAGCTGGAGGTCCGCTAATTGCATATTTCTGCTTTATTACATCAAATGAAACCAAGCTACTTTTCAGCTACTGTGGCGATGAGCAAGGCCGTGGTCAGTGGCTGAAATGCATCAGCCTGTCTATCTGTTTTTAGCCATTGATTGCCATAAAAGGGATTTTTACTGGAGTGCCGGGGGTTCTGTCGAAAAGTGCTCCCCATCGAATAGTGCCCAGTATGCACTTCACATGCACCGTACGGAACAGCACAACGGCTAATTTGCCGATCAGCTGGCCAGACGTTAGCATGGCATATGCGCACATCGTAGGAGGTATCTCTCAATGGGAGATACCATTTCACAGGCACAATTTAAACCTATACAAACAGAGGGGGAGACCTTAGTTATTGAAGAGCTGGTTTTGTCTGTCTTGCAAGCCGACCTTTCACACAGGCAAAACCGGCCGTTCAATACAGCAAACCCGCCCTGCAACACAGACAAAACCGGACCATCAGCACACTGTAAAGCCGCCCTGCAACAGTGAGGCACAATGTGAGAACTACAGTCTCCCCCCGCTGTTTGTATAGGTTTAAATTGTTGCCGTGAAATGGTATCTCCCATCGATAGAACCTCCTACGATGTGCGCTTGCGCCCTGGTCACGTCACTCCAGCTGATTGGCAAATCAGCAGAAGTGCGTCTCCGTCTTGCGCATGTGCGGGCACTATTCGATGGGGGGCACTTCTGGACAGAACACCGGCTTGTGTCTATACTTTTTCCAGCCTTTGCCAACCTTTACAAACAGCCAGACTATCTGCTAGGAAAACCATGTACCTTAAAGGGATTGTAAACCCTTTTTTTTAAAATAACGAGTGGCCCTGATCATCGTGTTCTGAGGTCCCCGAATGGCACTCGTGGCTCTTCCCTACATTGGTAAACCCCCTAGGAGAAGCACTCCCCCAGGGGGTTACCGTGTGGGCGCACTCCCAAGTCCAGCAATTGTGTCCATAGACACAGAATGCCGGACTCGGCCCGCCCCCGGCGCCCGCATCATTGGATTTGATTGACAATGGCTGCGCTGCTATCAATCTATCCAATCAAGAGCCGAGACCCCAGCCAGAGAGATAGATCGTGTCTCAGACGGGGAAACGAATGGGCTCAGGTGAGTAAAACGGGTGGCTGGGGGGCTGCTCAGTGACAGAAGTTTTTTCACCTTAAAGAGGAAGTAAAGCCAAACAAGTAAAAAAAATATATATTAAAAAAAACCCTGTAAGTCAAAGGCATAAAGAGCATAATGAACTGAGATGGAAGCCCCCAGAAGAGACCCTCAATGTCCTCTTCGGACGCTGCCATCTATCCCAGAGTGATTTAGGGGTATCGCGGCTCCAGCGTTGTAACCGGCTGGGGCCGCGATGACATCACAATCATGATCGCAGTTAACAGCGACATGCTCAGCGCGCCTGCACGCTGCTGTCTATGGCGCATTCACCGTAGACAGCAGTGCCTTTCTTTTGCAAATATCTCCTAAACCATGTAGGTTTAGGAGATATTTCTTGTACCTACAGGTAAGCCTTAATCTAGGCTTAGCTGTAGGTAAAGGTGGTCTGTAAGGGTTTACAACCACTTTAATGCATAGGATGCATTAAAGTGAAAAAACACAAGGGTTTACAACCCCTTTAATGTCTAATAGGAGTTATTCTTAGTATTTAGCCAAATTCAAATGGACTTGTTCGGTCATTTTAACCACTTTCAGACCGGACCATTTTGCTGGTAAATGACCAGAGGTCTTTTTACAATTTGGCACTGCGCTGCTTTAACTGGTAATTGCGCGGTCATGCAATGTTGTACCCAAACAAAATTTGCGTCCTTTTCTTCCCACAAATAGAGCTTTCTTTTGATGGTATTTGATTGCCTCTGCGATTTTTATTTTTTGCGATATAAACGTAAAAAGACCGCAAATTTTGAAAAAAAATGATATTTTCTACTTTTTGTTATTAGAAAAATCCAATAAACTCAATTTTAGTCATACATTTAGGCCAAAATGTATTCAGCCACATGTCTTTGGCAAAAAAAAAGTCAATAATTGTATATTTATTGGTTTGCGCAAAAGTTGTCACATCTACAAACTAAGGTACGTTTTCTGGAATTTACGCAGCTTTTAGTTTACGACTGCCTATCTCATTTCTTGAGGTGCTAAAATGGCAGGGCAGTACAAAACCCCCCCAAATGACCCCATTTTGGAAAGTAGACCCCCTAAGGAAATTGATAAGTGGCATGTTGAGCCCATTGAATATTTTATTTTTTTGCCTCAAGCGATTGAATAATGACAAAAAAAATTTTTTTTATTTTTTTTTACACAAAGTTGTCACTAAATGATATATTGCTCACGCATGCTATGGGCATATGTGAAATGACACCCAAAAATAAATTCTGCTGCTTCTCCTGAGTACGGGGATACCACATATGTGGGACTTTTTGGGAGCCTAGCCGCGTACGGGGCCCCGAAAACCAAGCACCGCCTTCAGGCTTTCTAAGGGCGTAAATTTTTGATTTCACTTCTCACTACCTATTACAGTTTTGAAGGCCATAAAATGCCAAGATGGCACAAAACCCCCACAAATGACCCCATTTTAGAAAGTAGACACCCCAAGCTATTTGCTGAGAGGCATGTTGAGTCCATGGAATATTTTATATTTTGCCACAAGTTGCGGAAATATTACAAACTTTAATTTTTTTTTTTTTTTTTTCACAAAGTTGTCACTAAATGATATATTGCTCACACATGCTATGGGCATATGTGAAATGACACCCCAAAATAAATTCTGCTGCTTCTCCTGAGTACGGGGATACCACATGTGTGGGATTTTTTGGGAGCCTAGCCGCGTACGGGGCCCCGAAAACCAAGAACCGCCTTCAGGTTTTCTAAGGGCGTAAATATTTGACTTCACTCCTCACTACCTATTACAGTTTTGAAGGCCATAAAATGCCAAGATGGCACAAAACCCCCACAAATGACCCCATTTTAGAAAGTAGACACCCCAAGCTATTTGCTGAGAGGCATGTTGAGTCCATGGAATATTTTATATTTTGCCACAAGTTGCGGGAAAATTACAAACTTTTTTTTTTTTTTTTTTTTTTCACAAAGTTGTCACTAAATGATATATTGCTCACGCATGCCATGGGCATATGTGAAATGACACCCCAAAATAAATTCTGCTGCTTCTCCTGAGTACGGGGATACCACATATGTGGGACTTTTTGGGAGCCTAGCCGCGTACGGGGCCCCGAAAACCAAGCACCGCCTTCAGGCTTTCTAAGGGCGTTACAGTTTTGAAGGCCATAAAATGCCAAGATGGCACAAACCCCCCCAAATGACCCCATTTTGGAAAGTAGACACCCCTAAATCTAGGGGTACACTAGTGAGACTAGGTAATAAATGGCGGGTGCCCTGAAACTATAAAAAAATAACTAACCAACCAGCGTCAGCTGTAACAGTTATATGGTGATCACTGGTGAAAGGGTTAACTAGGGGGCAATCAGGGGGCTTTATGCGGTAGTATATGGGGGTCCCTGGCGCTATAAAAAGCTGCGGCGAACCTAAATACCTACCTGCCTAACTAGCGTCACCTGTGACACTAATACAGCGATCAGAAAAATGATCGCTTATTAGGCTGGGTTCACACTGGAGCGATGTGGGAACGCCACGAATGCGCGGCGGGTTCCCGCATCGCATGCCTCCCGGCGGCAGTTCACACTGCCCTATGCGAACTGCTGGGAGGGTCAGTGAAATGTTAATGACACCCCCAGATCAGTTTGCATGTCGCAGTGCGATCTGCAAACTCGGATCGCATGGTGTGAACACCCATGCGATCCGATTCTGCTGCGGACCAAAAAAAGGGTCCCGTGCGAGATTGCGGCGGGTGCGACACGAATTCAGCCATACTATCTGTATGGCTGAACTCGAATCGCACAGAGATCGGATGTGATTTGCACTGCAGTGCGGTGCGAATCACATCCGTTCTCATAAACCGCTGCAATGTGAACCCAGCCTTAGTGACACTGGCGACGGGGGGTGATCACGGGGTTAAACCTTTATTGGGGGGGTTAGGGGGATACCTTAGAACTAAAGGGGGCTAACCCTAACTGCCCTAACAGTTATTATAGTCACAAATGACACCAATGCAAAAAAAAAATGACATTGGTGTCACTGTGACTGGGGGGCAGGGGTAATTGGGGGGGTGATCGGGGGGGTGTGAGTGTGCCTGGCATGTTCTACTGTGTAGTGTCGTGTTGGTGCAACTCACCGATCCTCTCTCCTCAGTGTCGGAACGAAAAATACCGACACGGAGGAGAGATTACATCACTTCCTCTCCTGTGTTTACATTACAGGAGAGGAAGTGATGTCACAGAGCATTTTCATTCGTCGGGAGCGATCGCGAGGGGGTGGCCATGAATGAATGGCCGTCCCCTCGTCCGGGATCGCTCCCGAACGAATACCGACCGCCGCGGGCACCGGGCGGGGGCCCGATCGGGCCCCCGACCCGCGGGAAGGCAGGGACGTACATGTACGCCAATATGCCTGCCCGTGCCATTCTGTCGACGTACATCGTCGTGCGGCGGTCGGGAAGTGGTTAAAGATGTTTTGTAGCTTATCCAAGACACTTTCCCAGTTCTAATGAGTCTCAAGAAAATATCCGGTTGAATGTGATTGACTACTAATAGATATGACCCGAATAAATGAGAACCTTCACAAACACCTGCACCTTCTTGTTACCTCAGACATTAGAGAACACATTATAGACAAGATCCCATTCAAGGAAGGACTGCACTGGGGGGCATTTACCCTCTGGGCCAAAATTATTAAGATAGGTTGAGCTGGTGTCCCTGAGTGGGGATAACTCATCATTCAAGCATTGATCAGAGTGGAACCTGCCGTCAGTGACACATAGTAAGTATTATTCAGCTACCTACTCCCTGTTCAGGCCTAAAAAAGAGCAGCTTGCAGAGGGATGCAAAATTAAGAAGTCAAGATGTTCTGAGATGTCATTTAAAAGAATGCTGGAACTGTCCCTGCCGGGAGAAGACAGTGATTATTGCTAGCGACCATAGCAGGTACTAGTGATGGACGAACTTCCGACGGGACGTTTCGCGAACGCGAAACGCGAACGGACACAAACGTTCGCGAAAACGACCGTTCGCCGCGGGCTCCATTGACTTCAATGGGAGGCGAATTTCGCAAACCTTTAGGTCGAATTTGCGGCCACGGGGTAATTATTAGGGGGTAGCACGTAGTCCCACCACCTGGACAATAGCATAATACATGTATGAGGTGAATTTGGGATCGATAACTACAAGCATTTTTTTTTTATTTGGGAAATTGTTCTGACAATTCAGGACTATGGAGCTAATGAAGGCAATGGAGGAGAGGGAAGGTCAGGGACCAGGGTAGGCAAACAAGAGGGTGCAGGAGATACAGAGCACTGACAGCAGCACCGTAATACAGAGCACTGACATCAGCACCGTGACATACAGCGCTGACAGCAGCTCCGTGACATACAGCGCTGACAGCAGCTCCGTGACATACAGCGCTGACAGCAGCTCCGTGACATACAGCGCTGACAGCAGCTCCGTGACATACAGCGCTGACAGCAGCTCCGTGACATACAGCGCTGACAGCAGCACCGTGACATACAGCGCTGACAGCAGCTCCGTGACATACAGCACTGACAGCAGCTCCGTGACATACAGCGCTGACAGCAGCTCCGTGACATACAGCACTGACAGCAGCTCCGTGACATACAGCGCTGACAGCAGCTCCGTGACATACAGCGCTGACAGCAGCACCGTGACATACAGCGCTGACAGCAGCTCCGTGACATACAGCGCTGACAGCAGCTCCGTGACATACAGCGCTGACAGCAGCTCCGTGACATACAGCGCTGACAGCAGCTCCGTGACATACAGCGCTGACAGCAGCTCCGTGACATACAGCGCTGACAGCAGCTCCGTGACATACAGCGCTGACAGCAGCTCCGTGACATACAGCGCTGACAGCAGCTCCGTGACATACAGCGCTGACAGCAGCTCCGTGACATACAGCGCTGACAGCAGCTCCGTGACATACAGCGCTGACAGCAGCACCGTAAGCAGCCCCAGGAGGAAGTCAGCACAGCACAGGGATGGTGTGATCCCCTCATAATAAGAACCCCCAGGAGGAAGTCAGCACAGCACAGGGATGGTGGGAGCCCCTCATAATAAGAACACCCAGGAGGAAGTCAGCACAGCACAGGGATGGTGGGAACCCCTCATAATAAGCAGCCCCAGTAGAAATATGACACCGCTCAACCTCTTCAAAGAGGAGGGTAGGGGCATATAGTACGGTGTGCTTTTTTGGGTCAGGGAAGTGAGCCAAATGAATTAAGAAGGTCTGTGTGCTTGATTCCAAAAATTGTTTATAGACATATACATGGTCTACTGATCACATGTGTTGAATTCCTCCGAGATCCATGCCTCATTCATTTTTAGAAATGTGAGGTAGTTAACACTGTGGTGAGCTAGGCGAGTACGCTTATCGGTCACAATCCCCCCTGCTGCGCTGAACGTCCTTTCGGACAGGACACTGGATGAGGGGCAAGCCAACAGTTCGATTGCAAATTGGGCAAGCTCTGGCCAGAGGTCAAGCCTGCCCACCCAGTAGTCTAGGGGTTCATCACTCCTCAGAGCGTCCACATCGGCCGTTAACCCAATGTAGTCGGACACCTGACGGTCTAGGCGTTCCCTGATGCTGGATCCGGATGACACCTGTCGATGGGTCGGCTGAAAGAATGACCTCATATCCGAAGTCACCAACACATCTTCAAACCGGCCTCTTCTTGCAGGCGCTGTTGGATTGGTACCCGCAAATCCTTCTCTGGGAGTGGGAATTGCTCCTCTGCCAGCGCACGCAAAAGCAGAATGCAGCATTTCTCGAAGCAAGGCCTGGAAGTGCTGCATTCTGACAGCCCTCTGCGACGGCGGTAACATTTCCGCCATTTTGTGTTTGTACCGGGGGTCTAAGTACGTTGCCACCCAGTACTGGTCCTTGACCCTCATGCTTTTTATACGGGGGTCCCTATTAAAACACTGGAGCATGAAGGCCCCCATTTGCACTAAAGTGGAAGCGGTGTGGTGGCCTGGCTCCTGCTCATCATCCAGGATAATGTCGTCCTCTTCATTCTCCTCTCCCCATCCTCGCACAACAGGGATCCCAGAAAGGTTTAAAGCATGCTCTTCTTGCTCCTGCTCATCCGCCCCGGCACCATCCTCCTCTGACTCCTCATCAGACTCCTGTTGTTGACTTGTCTCAGATAGAGTAGCCCCCCCTGGGAATTCATCCAGCATTGCGACTTCCTCATCTTCCCGCTCCTGCTCCTCCACAGCCTGATCAATGACACGACGCAATGCACGCTCCAGAAAGAAGGCATAAGGTACCATGTCACTGATGGCGCCATGGCTGCGACTGACCAGTTTGGTGATCTCCTCAAATGGCCGCAGAAGTCTGCATGTGTCGCGCATGAGCAGCCACTGGCGCGGTGAAAAAAAACCCAGCTCCCCAGAACCGTTTCTTTCGCAGAGTTCATACAGGTAGACGTTAACTGCACGTTTCTGCTGGAGCAGCCTATCAAGCATATAGAAGGTTGAGTTCCATCGCGTCGGGCAATCGCAAATAAGACGTCTGACCGGCAGATGGTGTCGCCGCTGAATGTCAGCAAGGCGAGCCATGGCCGTGTAAGATCTTCTGAAATGGGCCGAGATTTTCCTTGCCTGCCGCAAGATGTCCTGGACCCCAGGGTATTTGACAAGGAATCGCTGCACGACCAAGTTTAAGACGTGTGCCATGCACGGCACGTGCGTGATTTTGCCCTGTTTCAATGCGCTAAGCAGATTGGCACCGTTGTCACACACCACTTTACCAACTGTCAAATTGAGCGGTGTTAGCCACTCATCTGCCTGTGAACGCAAAGCTGAAAGGAGTGCCGGGCCAGTGTGGCTCTTTGCTTCCAGGCACAACAGACGCAGCACGGCATGGCAACGTCTCACCTGGCATGTGGAATAGGTTCTGGGGAGCTTGGGCGGTGCAGTGGAAGAGACGCTAGCAGCGGAAAAGGAGGAGGCAGCTGAGGAGGAGAGGGAGGAGGATGGAGTAGGAGGAGGAGAAGAAGAGTCAGGCCTGCATGCAATCCGTGGCGGTAAAACCAAATCTACACGGGTGCCACGGGTTACATGCTTGACGGCCGTCAGAAGGTTCACCCAGTGGGCAGTAAAACTGATATACCTTCCCTGCCCGTGTTTGCTAGACCACGTGTCTGTGGTCAGATGTATCTTGGCACCGACACTGTGTGCCAGAGATACATTCACTTGCCGCTGAACATGGCCATATAGCTCTGGGATGCCCTTCTCTGAGAAATACTTCCTTCCTGGGACCTTCCATTGTGGTGTTCCAATGGCCACAAATTTGCGAAAGGCCTCCGAGTCCACCAGTTTATATGGCAGTAGTTGGCGGGCTATGAGTTCTGACAAGCCAGCCGCCAACCGTTGGGCAAGAGGGTTATCCGGCGTCATCATTTTTTTACGCTCAAACATTAGGCCCACGGAAGCCTGCCTTTTTGCAGAAAAATGTGAGCTTGGCGTGATGGAAGGTGGAGTGGAGGACAATTGTGAGGAGAGAGGAGAAGGAGAAGTAGAAGACGAGGCTGGACGGTGAGAGCCTGCAGTGTGGCTTTGTGTGTTCCGTTGCTCCCACTGGGCTCGGTGATGGCTGCTCATGTGCCTTCTTAAGGCGGTCGTCCCTAGGTGAGTATTGGGCTTACCGCGACTAACGCGTTGACTGCAAAGATTGCAGATGGCAACGCTATTGTCAGCAGCGGACACGTTAAAAAAAGCCCACACTGCGGAGCCATGTGCCGGTGTCCTGGGAGCGCCAGATGTGACCGTACATGGTCGATGACTCGCTCCTGATACATTTGCAGTCTGCTTTGTCCCTGCTGTGCAATGTAAGTCATTGCTGCTTCTCCTCCCTATCTGCTGGTCCATATCTCCCTCTGAACTCCCCTCCTCTTCCTCTCTTGTGGGCACCCACGTGACATCACTAGACACGTCATCATCAACGTCACCTTCCCCACCGCTATAAGTAGAGTAGGCAGCAACACCGGGGACCAACCTCCTCCTTGGGCTGATCTGGGTACTGGCGTCAGACTGCTGAGTAGCGCTTGTTGCTACCTCCTCTTCCTGATCCAATACCAAGAGTGGCTGCGCATCAGAAATGTCCTCTTGATATGGATCGGAAAATAATTCCAGTGACTCAAGCGGAAGGTATGTGGTGGTGGTGGTGGTGGTCGTGTTGTTGGTGGTAGTGTCTTTGGGGGTGCACATAGCAGAGAGTGAAGAAGAGGGTGCAGATCGAGAGGATGAGGAGGGTGCAGAAGAGTAAGGCTGAGCGAGCCACTCAACCAAGTCTGGTGCATCCTTTAAAGTAATTGAACGCACCTTCTGCAACTTCCCACTTTGGCTCAAGCCTGTTGCTCCTGCCCTACCCCTACCACCCCTGCGGAAGGGCCTGCCTCTTCCTCTGCATGTCATTTTTTAAATGACCCTGTGACAAAACTCTTAGTCCCTATACCGCTGAAGGACTGCTGCAGTATAGGTGAGCGGTCAGCAGTGGTGCACGTCAACCCTATCTATTGTGGACCTATAGCGGTCCTTACAGAACAGCAGACTGTACCGCACTCAAGCCTATGTACCGTAGCACCCTATACCAAGTTACCAGTCCTTATAAGAACTTTTGTGGACCAAGCAGGTTGTGTATTAGTGTTTAGCAGACTGTACGTCAGTCCCTATACCGCTGAAGGACTGCTGCAGTATAGGGCAGCGGTCAGCAGTGGTGCACGTCAACCCTATCTATTGTGGACCGATAGCGGTCCTTACAGAACAGCAGACTGTACCGCACTCAAGCCTATGTACCGTAGCACCCTATACCAAGTTACCAGTCCTTATAAGAACTTTTGTGGACCAAGCAGGTTGTGTGTTAGTGTTTAGCAGACTGTGCGTCAGTCCCTATACCGCTGAAGGACTGCTGCAGTATAGGGCAGCGGTCAGCAGTAGTGCACGGCAACCCTATGTATTGTGGACCGATAGCGGTCCTTACAGAACAGCAGACTGTAACGCACTCAGGCCTATGTACCGTAGCACCCTATACCAAGTTACCAGTCCTTATAAGAACTTTTGTGGACCAAGCAGGTTGTGTGTTAGTGATTAGCAGACTGTACGTCAGTCCCTATACCAATGAAGGACTGCTGCAGTATAGGGCAGCGGTCAGCAGTAGTGCACGGCAACCCTATGTATTGTGGACCGATAGCGGTCCTTACAGAACAGCAGACTGTAACGCACTCAGGCCTATGTACCGTAGCACCCTATACCAAGTTACCAGTCCTTATAAGAACTTTTGTGGAACAAGCAGGTTGTGTGTTAGTGATTAGCAGACTGTACGTCAGTCCCTATACCAATGAAGGACTGCTGCAGTATAGGGCAGCGGTCAGCAGTAGTGCACGGCAACCCTATGTATTGTGGACCGATAGCGGTCCTTACAGAACAGCAGACTGTAACGCACTCAGGCCTATGTACCGTAGCACCCTATACCAAGTTACCAGTCCTTATAAGAACTTTTGTGGACCAAGCAGGTTGTGTGTTAGTGATTAGCAGACTGTACGTCAGTCCCTATACCAATGAAGGACTGCTGCAGTATAGGGCAGCGGTCAGCAGTAGTGCACGGCAACCCTATGTATTGTGGACCGATAGCGGTCCTTACAGAACAGCAGACTGTACTGCACTCAGGCCTATGTACCGTAGCACCCTATACCAAGTTACCAGTCCTTATAAAAACTTTTGTGGACCAAGCAGGTTGTGTGTTAGTGTTTAGCAGACTGTGCGTCAGTCCCTATACCGCTGAAGGACTGCTGCAGTATAGGGCAGCGGTCAGCAGTAGTGCACGGCAACCCTATGTATTGTGGACCGATAGCGGTCCTTACAGAACAGCAGACTGTAACGCACTCAGGCCTATGTACCGTAGCACCCTATACCAAGTTACCAGTCCTTATAAGAACTTTTGTGGACCAAGCAGGTTGTGTGTTAGTGATTAGCAGACTGTACGTCAGTCCCTATACCAATGAAGGACTGCTGCAGTATAGGGCAGCGGTCAGCAGTAGTGCACGGCAACCCTATGTATTGTGGACCGATAGCGGTCCTTACAGAACAGCAGACTGTACCGCACCCAAGCCTATGTACCGTAGCACCCTAGACAGACCAAGTTACCAGTCCTGATAAAGAGCTTTGTGGAACAAGTGAGTTGTGAATGATTAGCAGACTGCAGCAGAAGGGCAGCAGTCAAGTATAATATTCTTTCTATATTTGGAAGAAAGAATATTATACGTGTACAAGCCTATTACCGTACCACTGATACCAGTCCTGAAAAGAACCTTTGTGGAACTAATAGTAACAGCAAGTCTTTAAAATTATCCTCACTGCCTGACACACTGCTTCCTGCCTGTCCCTATACAAATTGGCAAAAAAGAGTAGGCTGGAACGATTAGCTGGAACAGCTCTTTTGTGGACCTGATAGTAACAGCTAATGATGATGATGATGATGATGATGAAGAAAGACTAATCTGGCTGAGCTGTCCCTAAAATAGCAGCATACAGCGCTCTGTCCCTTTATCTAAACTGACAAAAGAAACTCAGGCTGCTGACCTAACACCTATACCAGTCCTGAAAAGAACTTTTGTGTACCAAATAGCTAGCGTTTTCTCTGTCCCTACTCCACACAGGATCCTTTCCCTACAGTGACAGAAGAAAGAATGTAAAATGGCCACCGGATCGGGTGTATTTATAGGTTAGGGGGAATGTCCAAGTGTCCATGAGCTGTCATGTCTCAATTGGTTGTCCTGTAACACATGATAAACGTGTCACGAAAGGTTAAAGTTCTTGTATACATTAAACACGTAAGTCCGCCGGGGCGAACGACGGAAAAAGGCGTTCGAACCCGCGGACGGCGAAAGTCGGAAATTCGCCGCGAAACGACCGCCGGGCGAACCGTTCGGCCATCACTAGCAGGTACTAGTGATAATTGCAAAAGAATCTGGCAGGCTGTTCCCAATTTGAGCGATTGATCAACTTGGTACATTCAGCCTGCGGGTTCCTGCTGAACCGGCTGAGATTCAAACCGTGTATGGCCAGCCTTAGGCCCTCAGTCCATTGCTTCCCTAAACATGTTGCCACAGGAGGATATGGAGACTGTATTGCCCATGAGAACCTTTAGGTAGCCATAAACATACTGCTTACAGCCCAGTTTCAAGTATCATTACCAGTATGGGTGAGTGGCTTTATTTGGGCTTAAAAGAATCATACTCACCTATCTGTCCCCCGCGCCTCCACAATGAGAAACAATCGATCAAACACTGCCGGTCACTCAGTTCTCAGGGCTCCTTTATTGGAGCGCTGGGCTGTGAAGGGGGCAGGAGCGACAGGCTCAGGGTCTTCCCGGCTTGCTGAGAGGCTGAGCCAGGTACTGGTCCAGGCATGTGGGTAGGCACTTAATTGTTGTGATCTTGTCTGAGCCTGGACCGGCTCTGTGACATCAGCCGACAGCGGGCTGCAACCCTAATTTTTTACATAGACATGATTGGATGATAGAAATCAGCAGAGCTTCCCCTGATTTCAGATCTTCCCCTCAGATCTACAGCAACTGCACTTTCAAGTGCACTTGTAGTGCACAGTGGATTTGCCTTTAGTAAATAAACCACACTGTGTTCCCCCGCCGGGGGAAGACAGTTATTATCGCTACCGACTATAGCAGCCGCTAGCGATAATTGCAAGTAAAGTCGGGCAGGCTGGTTGTACCCATATAGATTGATTGATCAACTTGGTACATTTAGCCTCCCCATACACGGTTCGAATTTTAGTTGGTTGCTGCTGAACAGGCCGAGATTCAAACAGTCTATGGGTGGCCTAACTGTTTTGGAAAACTGCTAAATTGATGGGTTTAGTTGTGCTTTAAAGGGGTTGTAAAGGTAAATGTTTTTTCACCTTAATGCATTCTATGCATTAAGGTGAAAAAACATCTGACAGTGCCTGCGCCCCCAGCCCCCCCGTTTTACTTACCTCACCCCTCGAAAGTCCCGCGCTTGTCCCGACTTCCTCTTCACCACTCAGCCTGGCCGCTGATTGGCTGGAGTAGATGGATGGAAAGTAGCGCAGCCATTGTCTCGCGCTGCTGTCAATCACATCCACTGACACGGGGGGCGGGGCCGTGTGATACAGCGAGGGGTTATAGCCGCCGGCTGTATCACGGGAGCGCGCCCGTAGATGCTTCTCACCATGCGAGGGAGCTCGCATGAACGTGAGAAGCACCTGCAGGAGGAAACAGAGACAGCCGCCGAGGGACCCCAGAAGAGCAGGTTCGGGGCCACTCTGTGCAAAACAAGCTACACAGTGGAGGTAAGTATGACGTGTTTGTTATTTAAAAAAAAAAATTTTTTAACTTTACAATCCCTTTAACTTAAAGACAAATGACAGCTTTGTAAATGCTGCCATACAATAAGTACTGCTATGTGTTGTGCTATAATAGAAGTCTGACTGATGTTTTTGCATTGAAAATATTTCTATCAAAATGTCTAAACATCCTTAGGATTTGTAAGAGTAAACATATTAATCAAGATATTATTAGACATGTGAGATTCGATTTCGTTATGAATCAAAATTTTCATTATTTTGATATTCGGATGTATCCTCTGGGACTGTGACATCATAATGAGCGGGGACATCACCCGGCGATGTCCCTATATAAATCACTGCATGCCGTGTTCCTGTCATTGCAGGCAGAGACAGCGACAAGGCAACATCTCAAGAAGAGAAGAACAGAAGGCGGCGACAGAAGACCGGGCCACCACCAGTAAAAGAGCTGGAAGAAGGAGCGGAGGCCCGGCAAGAAGAACTGAAGAGGGGGACAAGACCCCCGAAGTCCGAAGAAGACCCCCGGGCGGCGGCGAAGAAGAAAGCCGGGCTCCTCTGCTAGTAAAAGAGCTAGCAGAAGATAGCGGAGGAGTCCGGTGAGAAGACCCCCCAAGATGGAAGAAGACCCCCGGAGCTGTGCAATAAATTATTTTTAACCCTTGTGTGTTGTGTTTTATTTACATTTTTTTCACAGGTGAATGGGTAGGGGTACATTGTACCCCATACTCATTCAAAAGTCCCATGTGTGGGCAGGTCCGCTCGTTTGGACAGTCCGGCGGACTTTACGGTGGTTTGTCCGGCGGAAGTCTGCCAGACTAAGTCCGCCGGATAGTCTGATCATGTGTATGCGGCATTAATCACAACAGTAATACATTTAAACAAAAATCCAAAATACAGTAAAATTTTGGATTGCGAGAATAATTAGTTCTGGAAACATGCTTGTAATACAAAGCACTTGTATATCAAAGCAAATTTCCGCATAATAAATAATGGAAACTCAAATGATTTGTTTGCAATCATTTATTCATAAGTCTTTCAGTTTATAGTCCATATAAAAAGATTCTAGCAATGTTACCAGGTTGTGTAACCATAAAATGTCCATCCACAAATGGAAGCCTCCACAAGGGGATTAGAAGCAAAATCCAGCAGGAGCTACAGAGTATAAAAGAGAAGAGAGGCACCTCTAAGTGTAGTAATCTGGTTACATTTAATGAAGGTACAACATTTAGCAACTCACATGGTTGATGATTAAAACTGGCACATCTAAGTATGCAGTCATCCTCCGCACTGCCGATGTCTTGTCGAATACACTCCCCCGTTGGATAGTGTCCGCCCTGTACTGCGCTTGCAAAGTACGGAAGACAAGGAGACACCGAAAATCTCTGAAGATGAGCGGCGCCTGTGCACTGAGTCCAGGTTCAAGCCCCACCATCCAAGTGGACATAGGGTTAGAATAAAAAATTGCAGAGAAAAGCGAGGCCACGCCGAAGCGCGGCGAGTGAAGCATGGCAAACGAAGAGAGCCCACGAGGGACCCTGTTACTAAGTGCTACTGTATGTCCACTTGGATGGTGGGGCTTGAACCTGGACTCAGTGCACAGGCGCCGTTCATCTTCGGAGACTTTCGGAGTCTCCTTGTCCTCCATACTGCGCAAGCGATGCGCCTGCGCAGTACGAGGCGGACACTATCCGATGGGGGGACAGTTTTTGGCAGAACACCGGCTCTCACCACGGTCAATCTACAATAGTGACCGGGAAGACTACCTTACAGTAGAGTGATCTAAAAGCGAGGCTTGAATCGCTCGAGGAGCGCAGCGTGGAAGGGATGACATCAATGGCGGTGCAGAGGGTGGTCTATGTGGACAGCTTTACCCCGGATGCCTGCATACTTAGATGTGCCGGTTTTAATCATCAACAATGTGAGTTTATAAATATTGTACCTTCATTACATGTAACCATATTACTACACTTAGAGGCGCCTCTCCTCTTTTTTTTATATTCAGTTGTGACTTGACACTACTTATATCAAGACATCGCTTGTATATCAAGTCAAAATTTATGAAAAAATTTTGTTTGTCTTGCAAAACTCTCAGCCCTTGTGCACACGGTCGGACATTCCGACAACAAAATTAGTCGGATTTTGTCCAACGGATTTTGTCTGAAACTGGTGTTGCATACACACGGTCGGACAAAGTTGTCGGAAAATCCGATCGTTCGTAACGTAATGACGCAATTTAGTTATGACAGGACTACGTTCAGGCTAGTAGCCAATAGCTTTGGTCTAGGAATTTGATCTGAGCATGCGTGGCACTTTGTCCGGAATTCTCTACAAACGATCGGACAAAGTCCGATTGGATCATGTTGTCGGAAAATTTTATAGCCCAGCTCTAAAACTTTGTCGGTCGGATATTCTGACGGAAACAGTCCGATGGAGCCCACACATGGTCGGATTTTCCGTCAACATGGTCTGATTGGACATTTTCCGTCAGAATGTCCGACCGTGTGTACAAGGGCTAAAACCAAGTTACTCTTAGGACCAGTTCACACTGCTGCGGTGCAAATTTGGCGCAATTTTGATCCGATTGCGTTGCAATTTTGCATTGCGAATTCTTTTTGTGTTCTTTTGATTCTACTGCAAATTTTGCAGTCTATGGAGCTGAATTTGCATCGCACATGGATCAAACTCGGGCAGGACCCTTTTTTACGCAGCTTAGATTTGCAATGCATTGAAGTGAACGGCACTCATGGAAAACGATGTTATTAAAATGACTTGCGAATTTGAGTGATCGCAACGGCGATTCAGTTCGCATTGTGCGCTATACAAGTATTTCATTCATTCATTCAACGGCTCAAATTCGCAATAGAATTCGCAGCAGTGTGAACTGGCCCATAAACCAAAGTTTTACTGTAATTTATATCGAAAACAACACATTCATTTATATTCATTTGTTTACCTCAGATGACATGACACGATAGTTTGGGCCTTTTGTTAATGTTTGAAGTGTCCAAAATGACGTATTGACATAACGAATGATTCAAATTCTGATCCATTCGTTTTTATTCTAGTGAGCCGATTCTTTTTATTATTATAAAAAATGCACTACATATGAAATGGAAATACTGTATATTGCAATAAATACAGTAAGGGCTCATTTACACTTTGCTTCGGCTTCAACACACTTGCTTTAAAACAAGGCTTTGGACGTGCTTTGTTAAAGCTCTCTGAACGCTAGTCAAAGCTCCTGTCACTAAATAAAATGATTAGCTTACAATCCTGTTTACACCTTGCTTATGCTTTGCTTTGGCTTTTCTTCAAAAATTATACCCCATATCCCTGTAGTTGTGCTTCAAAGAGTCTTCAAAGCCTCCACAGAAGTCTATGGCAAAACTCGCTTGAAGCCCCACCAAAGCCTCATCGAAGCTCCACCAAAGCCTCATTGAACCCCACCGAAGCCTCATTAAAGCCCCACCGAAGCACCAAGCAAAAGCAAGGTGTAAACAGGACCATAAGCTAACTATTTTATTTAGTGGCAGGAACTTTGACTGGCGTTCAGAGAGCTTTAACAAAGTGTGTTCGAAGCCTTGTTTTGATGCAAGTTTAACCTCCCTGGCAGTATTCCTGAGTCTGGCTCGGGGTGAGATTTCAGTACCAAAAGCGGCAACTCCGAGCCAGACTCGGGATCACATCGCATGATCTATGTAGAGGTTACTTACCTTGTCCCCTGGATCCTGCGATGTCTCCCCGTTGTAATCTGCGGGCCGCCATGTTTTGATCAATCTGTCACAGTGCCAAGCTCTGTTCTCTGCGAGCGTGGCGACGCACGGGAACGGAGTTCGGCGCCAAATTCAAAAGGTAAAAAACACAGTATAGATACAGTATACTGTAATCTTACAGATTTCATTACTGTATCAAATAATTACACATCCCCTTTGTCCCTAGTGGTTTGTCCAGTGTCCTGCATGCAGTTTTATATTATAAATACTATTCTTTCTGCCCGGAAACTGGAGATTGTCCATACTCCATAGCAACCAAAAAATGTCAGTTTACGTCAAAAGTGGTTTTAGACCAGCTAGAAAACAGCGATAATAAATTAGAATAACTTGCAGAATTGAGTGATAGTGATTCATGGGGAAATTCATCATCAAACACTAAAAGAACACAAACACTAAACGTAATGACAGTGACAACTCTACAACTGAGCAAATTTCTGTGTTTTTGATTTGATTACATTATTGAATAATTTTTATTATTAATATATTATCATTTGTTATAATTATTTATAGTTATTTATTATATTATCATTTATGATTTAGTGTTGGGTTTGGACAGATTTAAGTGAGTTATTTCTAAGGCCGCGTACACACGGGCGGACTGTCTGTCCAACTTAGTCCGCTGAAACACATTTCAGCGGACAGTCCGCTCGTGTGTGGGCTTCAGTGGACTTTTTCAGCGGACAATCTGGCGGACTAAGTCTTTCGGAATTTCCGTAATATTGTCCGTCCAACTTTGGTTTCAGCGGACAGTCCGCTCGTGAGTAGGCAAGTTGGACGGACTAAGTATGGCGCATGCTCAGAAAGGATTTACACGGCGGAAGGTTGCATTGCAGTGTATTGGACGTCGTATTTCTAGTCCCGTCGTACGTGCTGTACACGTCATCGCGCAAGCTTTCAACGGACTGTCTGTTCATCGTGTGTGGTCAAGTCCGTTCATTCAAAAGTAGGACGGACTGTCTGTCGGATTGTCTGACGGACTTAGTTGGCCAGACAGTCCGCCCGTGTGTACGCGGCTTAAGAATTACAGGCCTACAATATAGAAACGCCAAATTTCCATGCAAAATAATGGTACCGCTTTCAGCACCTAAAATCAGAAATAATCATACCACCAGGGAGGTTAAACTAGCTCTAAGGTATAAAAGTAAAATAAGACAATTCTTACTTCTCGTGTTTGGGTTGGATGGAGGTGGATATATCAGAATCTCTGAATCATAACATAACGCATGAATGTGTCCATTCCTTACATTCAGGATGCAAGTGGCTCTAGTTGATATCCTCCAATCAGCTCATTCCATTTCTCTTTGTGGGTTGGACTAGCAGGGAAGACTCAGAGTTCATAAGTAATCTCCCAAAATAACGAATGAACGTGTTAAATCAATTATAAGCACTCTCCTGAAACAACTTCCGAAAAAAGACAAATAGATTTGGAACAACGAATATACAAAACAAATCCAATTATAAGAAACAAATGCGATTATACGAAATGAATTCCGAAAACGAATCAGTCAAACATAACAAATATGAGGAAACATAATGATTAACGTAACAAATGAATCTGAAGCTAAACAAATTTTTCCCTCGTGTACATCTTGGTTTATTATCATGGATTATGATGGCACTATATGCCGACCTCTGCAAACATGAAAGCTACTAAATCTGTAGATATTGTAATGTGGAAATGTTATGCACAGGATATCCTCTTGATGTGGATGATGTAAATCTAAGATGTTATGGGTAAGTCAGTCCAATAAGTCTTCCTCCTGAAATACACTACATTCCAGACAGAAATCTACAGCCTCGGGGCCCCTTTTCTTTATCCAGGCCTAATGTTAATTTGTTGGGTGGGAAGTGAACACTGTAAACCTTATTAGCATGTGAGTACAGGGAAGTACCACCACAGCCACAGTAGTCTATTATCACTAATGAGCACTCCGACAAGTACAATGTGCTTTCATGTAGAGGCCATGACGCCAAATATATTTTTTTTTGCGCTCATACCAACCTGCCCTCTCTATTCCAGAAGAATGACCTTCAGATTCCAATATCCACCCAATTAAAGGATATCTACACCCAAGAACAAAAGTGTAATGTATTGCAGCATACCGTTCTTAGATTTGGTGGCTGTATTTGTTTTCCTTTTTTAATTCGCAAATTAAAAACATTTTGAGCACAATATGTGTTAAACTTCAAGTATGCAGTGTCCTCCTCGTTTCCTGTGAGCATCTAACAATGTTCCCAATGTTGGCCTTAAAGCGGGAGTCCAGCGACCTATCGTTTTTTTTTTTTCAGGGTCTTTGAGAAACTTTACTAATCAAAAGATAGTACTCACTTTTTGTGTTTAATATTTCAGCCGCTTTCCGATTTCGTCCACAAGAATGAGTTATATAATGCGCTGCTGGCCGTTTTCATCTTGCTTGTGGGCAATTGAAGCCTGCAAGCATTTATTTCTGGGACACAGTGAATGCTGATCTCCCAGCATTCACCGCTCGTTCCCGCTCATGATCATTGGTAACAGCGAGCAGCGCCGTAAACTTCTGGGTTGCCATCACAACGGGTGGCGTCGTTGGAAGGTCCCGCCCCACTGTGATGGTAACCAAACAGCATGACGGTGTTTCGCACTGTATCTTGGGAAGCATGACACTAAGCTCCCAGGAGACAGTGCAAGCCGGGGGAAAGGCAAGGGAGGAGAGACAGGAAGTGCAACTAAAAATGTAAATATAAAGGTAATTACAACAATATAAATTTTTAATGCAGCATTTGAGCATGTATGAATTTTACAGAATGGGGTAAGAATAAGTAAAAAATTTGGGTGAAACCCCGCTTTAAACTGAAACGCCAACTTGCTGTATTTGCTCAGACTAATAAATAAAATTTTTAAAAAAAAGTCATGTCTTTAATTATTTATCACACTTAAAAAAAAAAAAAAAAAAAAAACATTTATATATATATATATATATATATATATATATATATATATATATATATATATATATATATAAATGGTTTTGCACACAGCAACCCTGATCCTCCTGTTCTAGGGTCCCATGCCAACACTCCTGGCTCCTCCCCTCTAACAAGTACCCTCCAATAGAAAGCCGCTTGCCATAGGGGCACTCATGCAGGCTTGATCCCGAGCCGGCACTGCCTATCGCTCTCTACTCGCAGGCTGTGGGCTGTGATTGACAGCAGCAGGAGCCAGTGGCTCCTGCTGCTGCCTTTGTGTCCAGTGAGGAGAGAGAGAGCTAAGAGAACCACTGCTCCTGGGCACAGCTATGGAGTGGGATTGGGCTCAGCTAAGTATATAGGTGGGCTGGTGGGGGGGGGGGGGACTAACATAAGGTTTTTGCATTAGGGTAAAAAACCTTCTGCCTTTACAACCACTTTAAGTCTCAGGCTAGTTTGAGTGAAATTACTAATTTCATCTTTGATAAAGGTAACACTTTTAAGTGGACTTCCAGGCTTATACTAACTAATCTTAAAACTGCTCCCTCCTTCTAACACCTATACTAACTACCCTGTGGAAGAAAGATCAGTATACTTACCGATTCCTGGGCCGCTCTGGTCCAGTCGTATGATCGGCTCCCGTGTCATCCCGCGGTGGCTTCAAAGGAGAGAAGGGACCCCCGACAACAAATGAGCCATAGGAAGCCTGTGAGTGATGTCACTGCTCATAAAAAAATATGTGGAAAAAAAATGTGCTGTCTTATACAAATAGTGATAGCTGCCAGCACATCAGATAATCTGTAGATAAGTGAAAGAATAAAGTAATATAGTGCAGCCCTAATGAAAAATTTGATTATTTCCAATAAAAATTGATACAGTATATAAATGTGCAGATAAATACACAACAAATTAAGATTGCCCAACAATAATGAAAAATGTAAGCAAACCAACAGCATTAGTGTAAATAAAGTGCATATAGTCCATATAATATGGTTGTCTATAGATAATCCATCACCATAAGGAAAGAGGCTTACCAGACAGGTTGAACCCAGCTAGGCGTATGCCTGATGGGTCAACCAAGCTTTTGGTGTAACACACCCAAGGAAAGGTACAGCAACCACAACTTCCAATATAGAGCAATCTGGTAGGGATCCATTAAAGTAGTGACATCAATAGGTATCCACCATAGGTAAAATGACCGAAATTCATAAGCGGTTCTTCTCAATATGACATATGGCAAAAGGAGAAAAATGGGGCCACATAGTGTGATTCCGTTTTAAATGTGAAACATTTATTGAAAAAATTATAAAATGGTCACTCACATTTGAGAAGGCGTTAAAAGCATATGGATTAAACCAAGTAACGCAGTGACATCAGCAGAACCCGTCCTGACAAGGCATCCTCTGAAGATGAACCGATTATGAATTTCCGTCATTATACCTATGGTGGATACCTATTGATGTCACTATTTTAATGGATCCCTACCAGATTAGTCTATATTGGAAGTCATGGTTGCTGTACCTTTCCTTGGGTGTGTTACACCAAAAGCTTGGTTGACCCACCAGGCATACGCCTAGCTGGGTTCAACCTGTCTGGTAAGCCTCTTTCCTTACGGTGGTGGCTTACCTACAGACAACCATTTCACCCAGATTCACAGTCACATTATTCTTTGCCATATTATATGGACTGTATGCACTTTATATACACTAACACTGTTGGTTTGCTTACATTTTTCATTGTTGTTGGGCAATCTTAATTTGATGTCACTGCTCAGGCATTCCAGCTATTGTTGAGTGCTCTTGCCTCTCCCCTGTAGCCGGCACTGGATGACACAGGAAGACCATGTGATCAGACTAGAGTAGCCTAAAATTTGGTAAGTATTTACATCTTTCTAGCAACAGGGTAGTTAGTATAGGGGTCAGTTTAAAGATTTACCATATTCACTAAGCTAAGGAAAAATTCTCTTGTGTGTAAAAAAATCCCCTTGTAAAGTGAATAGTCTATTTGCCTTTAGTAGAGCAATACAATCATCAAATATTTAGATTTTAGGCTACTGTCCCATCACAGGCCTATTTATTGTTACTGTTTTGTGGATTGTCACCTTTTGATGGTTAATGGTAAAGCAGAAATTCTCAACACTTTTCCCAAGTTCTCAGGTAAGCCCTCATTGGTGTGCCTGTCACATCTTGATATATAAACCTGTTGGGTTCCTCTCTGAGTCATGTTTGGTTTAAGGGTTCCCACCATAACGCTGAACCAATAGAGAAACCCAAAGAGCTGGCAGGGCTAATCATAAGGTGTCAAAATCCCGACACTTGTCTAAATAGAAGAAGCACAAAAGTGAGAGTTCTTGACGTTGTCAAAGGTATTTGAAGAGGTCAGAGGGCAAGGGAAAGTGTGGTATGGTATGACCTAGGATTAGATGTCAGCACCAGCTCAGAGGGAGGACATGAAGCTATAGAGGATGTATCCAATTTGGGAAAATATTCAGTTAGGGAATTATAACGTAATTAAAAATGAATAAAGTAATGAAACAAGTGATTTACTAAAGGGATACTAAAGTTTACCAAAATATGGCAATGCTGTTAAATCTACACCACGGCCTCAGATAGTGCCATTCACTGGTACAGATGTTTTGTTATATTCAGCTCTAATTTAAGTTATACATTTATTGGGCTTGTTTAATTTGGGATTTACGTCAGTGGTTGTCAACTTTTGAGCTAAAGGGGCCTTAAAAGCAGGCCCTGACATTGCCACACATAATGTTCAATATATGTAATGCTTGATAGGACAGTCAGAAACTGCAGATCTAATAGAAGAAATAAGAGTCAGAGAGTGTGGGCATTGTTGGCTGGGGATATGCTGCAGAAGACAATATGAAACTGGCACATGTTACATGAGGCTAGTAGAGATCAATGCTATTACCTTAATCAATGCTCCTACTACAGACTGCTGAGCTCCGAGGGCCGCACATCATATACCAAAGGGCAGCAGGTTGGGCACCAAGGATTTGCATACTTTAGGGATTGTGGTTTTCCTCCCCAGATCCTACTACATTCCGGTCCTCTACGTTTAAAGAAGGGACTTGCTGTTTGTATTGCCAATAGCAGCCAATCAGCTGCTTCCTTTTTATTATTCAGCCTGCTTTAGAATGAAAGGTTTACTTTTATTGGTTTCCATGAATAAGGCATGTATGGTCATTCAGAAACGTTTAATCATAATGGCTTTTACCTAAATTGCTTGTAAAAAGTGTAAAGCCAGCCATAGATGTCTTGAATCTTGGCCGATTCAGCAGGGCACAGCCGAGATTCAAACAATATATGAGCAGGCTGATTGTACCCAAGTTGGTGAATCGATCAACTTGAGTACAACCAGCCTGTCAGATTTTTCATGTGATTAGATAGAAGCTAGCAATAATCACCAGGAGAACAAAATAGCTCCACATGGACTCAGTGTTGATGGGGGAATCAAGCGATATGAGTGGAAGGAAAGAAAATTTTGTCAGGCTAAGGCCCCCTTCACACTGCCGCAACTTGAATGTCACATGATTTAAATTTAATCTTGCAGGAGTGATTTTGCTGCGATTTCAGGGAATGTCTGTGCAAACTTGAGGTCTAGGGCCGCAACTCGTATCAAAGTTGGGCCAAAGTAGTACAGGGACTACTTTGAAGTCGGTGAGACTTGAAGTCGCACAGATATGAATGGTTATCATTGAAAATCATGGGTTCTGACTTTGCATTCCCAAGTCGCAAACCAAGTTGCACAAGTGTGAAAGGGGCCTAAGGCTAATTATGTGTCTGAGATTCAAAAGGCAGCATTACCAGACCAGAGACTGATTATATTGTTTAATGTTCTTTTGTTTTTTGTGAAGCATGGGAAGCTAAATAAAAATAGGGCAATACGTTTGAGGCATCAACCACCCGCCTTCCCACCTTAGCCAATCAGACAAAGCTCTGTATTCATTGATGAAATACAAAGCTTCCTGTGAATGGCTGAATAGTGCTCAGTCCCACTATATTTTTTTCCTGGGAGCCGGACGGGAAGTCTCTATCCCACTGCCGCAACAGAGCACTGTATACAGTATGTAGCCAATTCTACATACAGTTTATAAAGCACTCCCAACGGGCACATTTCTTAGTGAAATGGTTCATTTGGATCCACTTGGTGCAAATATACTATTTAAAGTGATTGTAAACTAATTTTTTAAAACAAAAAACAGGTTTATACTTCGATAGAACTGTACAGAGCGGCCCCAACCCTTCTTTTCTCTGGTCCTCCACTGGCACTCCAGGCTCTTCCTCTTCTCGGTGTGCCACCATAGGAAGTCGTTTCCTGCGGTGGCACAACTGTGGGCTTGACTTTGAGCTATGCTGTCTGTGTCCATAGATACAGACAGCACAACTTGCACTCCAGGCTCTTCCTCTTCTCTGTGTGCCACCTGAGGAAGCCGTTTCCTATGGTGGCACAACTGTGGGCTTGACTTTGAGCAATGCTGTCTGTGTCCATAGATACAGACAGCACAACTTGCACTCCAGGCTCTTCCTCTTCTCGGTGTGCCACCATAGGAAGTCGTTTCCTGCGGTGGCACAACTGTGGGCTTGACTTTGAGCTATGCTGTCTGTGTCCATAGATACAGACAGCACAACTTGCACTCCAGGCTCTTCCTCTTCTCTGTGTGCCACCTGAGGAAGCCGTTTCCTATGGTGGCACAACTGTGGGCTTGACTTTGAGCAATGCTGTCTGTGTCCATAGATACAGACAGCACAACTCGGCCCCACCTCCAGCTCCCTCATCACAGGATTTGACTGACAGCAGTGGGAGCCAAGGAGGAAAGAGTGCCACTGCAGATGGGCACAGCACTGGATCGAGCTAGGAATCAGATAGGTATAAGGAAGGATAAGGGGTCAATACTTTTACCTAAACATTTTTTATGTTAACCTCCCAGGCGGTATGATTCAGTCTGGAATAAGGTGCTGAAAGCGGTACAATTATTTTGCATGGAAATCTGGCTTTTATTTTGTAGTCCTGTAATTCTTAGGAATAACGCTCTTAAATCTGTTCAAACCAGAGTCTAGCAGACATCCCGGGTATGATAAAGTTTATAATATAATAAAGAATAATAAAAATTATTCAATAATGTAATCAAATCCTAAAACACTGAAAAAGGGACAAGTTTTGGTTGCTATGGACAATCTCCAAATTCCAGGCAGAAAAAACAGTATTTATAATATAAAAGTGCATGCAGGTGTGTAATTTTTAATACAGTACTGTAATCTGTAAGATTACAGTACTGTGTGTGTTTTGTGTCTTTTTACTTTTTTGAATTTGCCGCCGCTCTCCGCTCCCGTGCGCCGTAACGTCGCAGGGAACGGAGCTCGGCGGCATTCGGCACTGTGAATCGAGTGGAGGACAGCTCGATCACACAGCACGGAGGACATCGCTGGATCCAAGGGACAAGGTGAGTAACTCTCCCTGTGTCCTCCCTGCATCCAGCGAAGCGATGCCGGGTCTGGCTCGGGGTTACTGCTCCTACTAGTAAATTCCTAACCCGAGCCAGACTCGGTATTACCGCCAGGGAGGTTAATACAAGGAAAGGCTTTAAGCTGGCCATACATTAGTAGAATTCTGTTTGACGTTTTTAATTTTAAGAATGTTTGTCTGATTTCTAATCATTAGGGGGACCAAACTTGTATTCATTTTTGACCACAGTGATGAGAAAATTTGAAGGAGTAGGATAACAAATTTTTCTCGAATTAATGAATTTAGAAAAGCCTATATGGTTTTTGTTAGCTAGCTTTAGACAACAGATGACAATGTTTTGGGAACAGGTGACAGCCTGTCACCTTGTGGTCTCTACCAAGGGCTCATTCAACAGGGTAACAAGGCAGGGCCACTACTGGAAGACAGTTGACACCCCATAAGAGGAAGTGCCTGAACAAAGACCTATTTGGCAGGATTCCCCTGGGTATTCTCTTAATAAAAGTTGAAGATTTAAGAAGATTGAATTTTTTTTTTAATTTAGTGATTTAGTAAAAAAATATATGTTAGCAACACACTATTATTATTATTATTTTTATTATTTAGCTATGAAGATCCATGACTTAATCTACATCATAGTTTTCTTTGTGGGAACTATGGAGAATCATGAAGTCCATAAAGCAGTGACCTGGACAGGTATACATTGTGACCACAATCTGGAAATGTACTGATTCCCAAGTTAACACCTCGGGCTGAAGCGAGGACAGGTTTTGTGATGTCAGGCACTTGTGTCAACATAAGGGTGAGGTGTGAAGTGGTCACACTTCTAACCAGCCAGAGGCAGTCAAATCATTGCAGAACCGAGACAGGTCTGGGAAGAGCGAGTGTGCCTGGCAAGAGTTTAGGAACCCAACTGACCTGACCTTGTTTTGACAGAGGTAAAATATCCTTCATGCCGCTTTCCCATACTCTCTTCATGGTATGGTGACATCAAAATGGAAGAAGATTTAACAAAAAAAAAAAATATGAAAAATGAAAACTAACAACATTTTTTTTAAATTTTGCCTACCATTATATAAAGGAAATGTTAGAAAAAAAAAAAATAATAATATATATATATATATATATATATATATATATATATATATATATATATATATATATATATATACACATACATATATATGTAGGGTTCAATATTGAGTTGGCCCACCCTTTGCAGCTATAACATCTTCATCTCCTCTGGGAAGGCTGTCCACAAGGTTTAGGAGTGTGTCTATGGGAATGTTTGACCATTCTTCCAGAAGAGCATTTGTGAGGTCAGGCACTGATGTTGGACGAGAAGGCCTGGCTCTCAGTTTCCGCTCTAATTCATCCCAAAGGTGTTCTCTCAGGTTGAGGTCAGACCAGTCAAGTTCCTCCACCCCAAACTGGTTCATCCACGTTTTTATGAACCACTGTCAGTTTTTATTGTTGTCTGTGACCCCATTAGGGAGATTCCCCCTCTCCATATATCCTGTTTTCCATTAGCACTAAAGGTAGAAGTAAAAGAAAATCCCACATTTTGGGTTGTCCCCAGAAAAGTAATAAAGATGAAATCCTCCAATGGGGAGTTAAGTCTAGTTTTGGTTTCCTGGGGGCCCTCAAGGGATTCCCTTAACCTCCCTAGCGGTAATCCCGAGTCTGGCTCGGGTTGGGAATTTCATTACAATAGCGGTAACCCCGAGCCAGACTCGGGCTTGCACCGCTCGATGCAGGGGAGGACACAGGGATCTTTACTTACCTTGTCCCCTGGATCCAGCGATGTCCGCCGCGCTGTGTGATCGAGTTGTCCTCCGCTCGATTCACAGTGCCGAATGCCGCCGAGCTCCGTTCCCTGCGGCGTTACGACGCACGGGAGCGGAGAACGGCGGCAAATTCAAAAAAGTAAAAGTACACAAAACACACACAGCACTGTAATCTTACAGATTACAGTGCTGTAGTAAAAAATACACACCCCCTTTGTCCCTAGTGGTTTGTGCAATGCCCTGCATGCACTTTTATATTATAAATACAGTTTTTTACTGCTTGGAATTTGGAGATTGTCCATAGCAACCAAAACATGTCCCTTTTTCAGTTTTTTTGGGATTTGATTACATTATTGAATAATTTTTATTATTCTTTATTATATTATAAACTTTATCATACCCGGGATGTCCGCTAGACTCTGGTTTGAAGAGATTTCAGAGCGTTATTCCTAAGAATTACAGGACTACAAAATAAAAGCCAGATTTCCATGCAAAATAATTGTACCGCTTTTAGCACCTTATTCCAGACTGAATCATACCGCCAGGGAGGTTAATTTGCAGGGATCTCCTCTCATTTCCTGTTTGGCTATGGGGACAGGAAGTGAAGGGAAATCTCACCAATCGGACACAGATGGCAAAAAACTGACAAGGGTTATAACCTTCCCTTACTCTATCCAAATGAAAAAAAAAAAAAAAGTTTGGCTGTAGTTCTACTGTAATTCAACTGCGATTCCGTTCACATAGCAGGCCCGGGTGAAATTTTAAGGGCTTTTGAGCAAAATTAGATAAATCAATGACGGCAACTTCACTATTTTTCTACAAGCGTTCAAAAGAAAATCTAACCGTGGATGGCCAGCTTTAAAGTGGTTATTAAGCCACGGAGTGTCATTTCTACAATCCCCTCTGTTACAATAACTGATGTAGCCAGTGTTTGTGTTTTTGTAAAATACGCTGTGCTATATAATCATACCCCACTTTTAAGTACACCATGGGGTTTATTTACTAAAGCTGGAAAGTGCAAAATCAGACTCACTTCTGCATAGAAACCAACAAGCTTCCAGGTTTTATTGCCAAAGCTTAATTGCACAAGCTGAGGTTAGAATCTCATTGGTTTCTATGCAGAAGTGAGCCTGATTTTGCACTTTCCAGCTTTAATAAATAAACCCCATTGTGTAAAAGTGGGGTATGCCTGTACCTTATTTTATAGCACCTCTTGGCGCTCACGTGACCGGCTGCCCTTCTCCTCTCCCAGTTTGACAGCTACAGTGGGAGGGGCCGAGAAACCCTCAGTAACGTCAGCCAGGAGCAGGAGAGGAGAGGAGGAGAGAGGCGGCCGTCACATTAGCGCTGAGCAGCTTTATGAAAAAGGCATACTGTGGCTTATTTTTACAAAACCACATACATTTGGACACATTAGGGTTTATTTACTAAAGGCAAATCCACTTTGCACTACAAGTGCACTTGGAATTGAAGTCATTGTAGATCTGAGGGGGACATGCAAGGAAAATAAAAAACAGCATTTTTGCTTGTACATGATTGGATGATAAAATCAGCAGAGCTTCCCCTCATTTCAGATCTTCCCCTCAGATTTACAGCGACTGCACTTCCAAGTGCAATTTCAAGTGCACTTGCAGTGCACTTGTATTGCAGAGTGGATTTGCCTTTAGTAAATCAACCCCATTATTTGATGTAACACAGGGTATTGTAGAAAGAACACTCAGAAATTATAGCAGCAGTCAGAGCTGACAGGCAGGAAGGGGGGATGAACAGAGGAGAGCTGTGGAAGACGGAGATATGTAAACTGACCACGGTGTCAGGGCTCAGCAGCCATGATAAACTGTGGCCAGTTTACAGGGGGAGGGCAGAACCAGGCAGGATCAACCAGGTATTTCAGGAGATACAGGGGGCCAAATGACATGTTGTTCATGCTTTAAACGAACAGGATCTATTTTTTTTTTGTCTTTTTAGGGTTTCAAACACTTTAACCGGACCGATCTCTCACATACATACATGTAAGTATGTTGCTTAAATCAATGGTGTTGGTAGTAGCCATCCAGGAAAATTCTGAAATAGCATTGTGTGTATTGAAGGCTAGCCTACTGGCTGGGGCTCTCTTTCAGAACGGGCATACAGGTGTGATGGGGAATTTGCACTAGGATGCCAATACACATTTATACCAGCACTGTGTGACTCAGGGGTTGGGGAGGATCTGGAAATGAACTGAAGCTCACTAATGAACAGCAGTTATCTGTGAAATGAGCTGCTAATAACTTCCATTCCTGTCACTCTAGGACTGGCTATGTTTGAAGTGCGAGCATCTCTCTGTGATCTCTTGTAATCTTGTATTTGATGTCCCAACTCCACTTTATCTGACTCTGCTTCACTCACTTGCAAAGGTTTGATAAGTGATTCCCGTCTGGGTGAAATCCTGTTATTGGGTACACTCAATGGGCCTTATTTACAAAAGTGCGAAGTTAATGAAAATCGTTAATCTTTTGAAGGGGAATTCTAAAAATAAAGCTGGTTGGATATGTGTGATCACTTCTCTGTAGCGCAGCTCATTTCACACTTAACCACTTAAGGACCAAGACTGTTTCTGGGATTTGTTGTTTACAAGTTAAAAACATTTTTTTTTTTGCTAGAAAATTACTTAGAACCCCCAAACATTATACTTTTTTTTTCTAACACCCTAGAGAATAAAATGGCGGTCGTTGCAATACTTTCTGTCACACCGTATTTGCGCAGCGTTCTTACAAGCGCATTTTTTTTTGAGAAAAAATACACTTTTTTGAATTCAAAAATAAGACGACAGTAAAGTTAGCCCCATTTTTTTTTATATTGTGAAAGATAATGTTACGCCGAGTTAATTGATACCCAACATGTCACGCTTCAAAATTGCGCCCGCTCGTGGAATTGCGACAAACTTTTACCCTTAAAAATCTCCATAGGCGATGTTTAAAATATAAAAACAGGCTGCATGGTTTGAGTAACAGAGGAGGTCTAGGGCTAGAATTATTGCTCTCGCTCTACCGATCGCAACAGTACCTCACATGTGTGGTTCGAACACCGTTTTCATATGCAGGCGCTACTCACGTATGCGTTCGCTTTTGCATGCGAGCTCATCGGGATGGGGCGCATTTAAAAAAATGTTTTTTTTTTTCTTATTTATTTTACCTTTTATTTTTTATTTCTACACTATTCTTTTAAAAAAAATTGTGTCACTTGTATTCCTATTACCAGGAATGTAAACATCCCTTGTAATAGAAAAAAAGCATGACAGGACCTCTTAAATATGAGATCTGGGGTAAAAAAAAACTCAGATCTCATATTTACATTAAAATGCAATAAAAAAAAATCAAAAAAAAAAAAAATACGGTCTTTAAGAGCTATGGGCGGAAGTGGCGTTCTGACGTCGCTTCCGCCCTGCAATGATATGGAGATGGGGGGGGGGCATCTTCTCCTCACTCGTCTCCATGTCACACAAGGGGCAACATCCGATCGCCTCCGCCATTGCCAACGGCTTCGGTAAGAGGCGGAGGGCACGGGAGCGTGGCGGGAGGGGGTGCCCCGCTCCCGCCTCCGATAAAAGTGATCTTGCGGCGAATCCACCACAGAGACCCCTTTTATCTTGAAGCAGACCACCCGCTGAAGAAAAGGATACTGGGGTTATGGCAGCTAACTGCTGCCATTACAACGATATTCCTCTTCAAAGTACCGTCGTATAACGACGGTGGGCGGTCCGGAAATAGTTTAGCTTATTTAAACCAAAGAACAAAAATGTAATATATTGTAGCTTACCAGTCCTTAGATATTTTGCCTGAATTTGTCTTCTTTTTTTATGTTTTTCTTTTCTTTCATTTATTACATGATGATCTAGCCGGTAACACACATTCTGTCCTAAGGTGACAACGTTCACTCGCTGCATTATGGAGGAACAACATTGTCACCCAAGGACTAAAGAACATCTCCCCCTCTTCTCTCCTCCATAATATGGGGGGAGGGGTTCAGTAGTTTGGAGAGACAGCTGGGAACAATGCAACAGATATGAGTGCAGCCGGCAGTCTGCGTTGCCGTTAAGGTTTACTAGTCTTTATCAACCCCTTACCATAGAGCCACATCTGAATCTCATCTTGATTCTAATAACATGTAATAACATCTACTGCTCAAGCCCTGAGGAAGGGAGAAGCCTTTCCCCAAAACGTGTTGGCTGCATTTGATGGACTCAAACATTTCAGTATGAGGGCCACATCGTATGATTCACAAATATTCACAGACCAAAACAAAATCCCAATAAGAGTCTGTCCTTACATCAAGGTCCCCATCAAAATCCCCTCTTCCATCGGAGTCCCCATTCGAGTCATAGACATACAAAAAGAAGAGCCCAGAGCAGCACTCAGCCCCCAATGATACAGAGCAAAAGAACAATTTGCCCAAGGGAATTTAGGGAGTGATGCTCTATAAAATAGTACAACAAATGTATAAAAAAAATGTCTCCATCATAATCCCCCATTACATCTGAGTCCCCATTAAGTCAGTCATAGGCAGTTTTAATCTTGGCTGGCTCAGCAGGGACCATGTATGAGCAGGCTGAATATACTCAAGTTGATTGATCGATCAGCTTGGGTACAACCAGCCTGTTGGATTTTACATGTGATTATTGCCAGTGGCTATTATAGCTGCTAGCAGTAATCACTGTTTTCTTCCAGTGGGGATGCTCCCCCCCTTCTAGGAGAATACAATGGCTCAGCGGGAGGAATTCCCTCATCAATACTCACTGTGCTGATTAGGGAATCAAGCAACTTTCTTTCCTGCAACCCGTGGTTACAGGAAAGAAAATCGCTCCATCTATGGCCAGCTTTAGAGTCCTCAATCAAGGTTCCCATCCATCTCCCCCTTACAGAGTCCAGGTTTGGGTTGGGGTGGGAATGAAGCAGAAAACATAGGCAGTCTCTGCTTAACTTTATCCTCAATATCCCGCTCTGCTCCAAACCAATAAATGTGGGTGTATGACCTTTTGTACTAGGTGCGCCTCAATTCCCACCCCAGAGTTTATGCGCGCATCACAGGCAGAGAGCACGGGAAGTTATCAGCTCACAAGATTTCTGGCAGGATTAATAGGTATTTTGTGCACTTATTAAACAAGAAAATGCTATCAATGGTATATAGGAGGGGTCTCCAAACTTTTTAATCAAAGGGCCAGTTTACTGTCCTTTGGATTTTGGGGGGCCGGACTGTGGCTATTGGGAGTAGAAAAGATCCTGATGTCAGTGGGTGAATAGCGTCCCATCATTGGTATCAGTGGGAAAGAACTGTGCCACATCATTGGTGTCATTGGGCTCCATTGTTGGTGTCATTGGGAGGAATTGTGCCCCATCAGTGGTGTCATTGGGCCCTATTGTTGGTGGCATTGGGAGGAATTGTGCCCCATCGTTGGTGTCATTGGGCCCTATTGTTGGTGGCATTGGGAGGCATTTTGCCCCATCGTCGGTGTCATTTGGCCAAATTATGCCCCTGCATTAGGCATTGAAAAATTATGAGGAATTTGCCCCATTGTTGGTATCAGTGAATGAAATAATGCCCAAAGGGCCAAGTAAAAGCAAGCAAAGGGCCGCATTTGGACCCTGGGCTGCAGTTTGGAGACCACTGGTATATAGAACAGACCAAAAAGGGACCAAATAAGATACGTTCATGGTTTATATACACTTTAGGTAAATCAGTCCCAGAATGCCAAATTACATGGGTTTAACCAGCTTAGCACTTCGATTTATCTGTACCTCTCTCTGGCATGGAACACATTATTATACTCATACATCCCAAAGAAGTAACAGTGTTTTTAGAATCAAGGAAATTATAGTTCTCAACCCCAAAGCCCTCACATTGCATTGCTTGTTAAAGAATTTGTCACCAAAGGAGGCAAACTGGTCACCTTTTGGTGTGCGTAGTGTGGGAATGCCCAGTTCACTGTGAAGTCTCCACGCAGCAGCTGTAAATGGTGAGATGCCCCAGTGTGCTCTTTCCCAGGACCCTATGATGGACACTAACATAACCTGATAGAAATACTGATTTATCGTTTATTAGATCATTGCACAGAATATAGGTCAGCTATAACTTGGCTTTTAGATTCCATATGAAAGGCATAGGAAGGAAACACAATTGATTGATTGATTTACTCAAACTGCAAAATCAAGTGCAGATGTGCATAATAGGCAATCAGCTTCCAACTTCAGCTTGTTCAATTAAAGAGGTTGTAAACCACTCTGTGAAAGTTGTACCTATAGGTAAGCCTAAAATAAGGCTTACCTATAGGTACTGTATTGTGCCGTACTGTACCGTATATACGTGCGCCATTTAGGAGATATTTACTATGGTTTGCGCAGATTATGTCATCGGCACATGCGCTGTGAAGAAGTGCCCCCCCCATGCCTTTTCTTCATGAGCGAGTGCTGTGACTGGCGGCTCCCACGCGCATGCGCGGGAGTGACGTCATGCGGCTGCGACCAGTCACAGAGCTGAAGTCCATGGCCCCGGAAGGAAGAGGGGCGAACATGGATGCGGGCTTCGTTTTGCAGGTAAGTGTCACATAATGTGCTAGTATGAGATGCATACTAGCACATTATACTTTTAGTTTGCAGGGGCAAAGGGCCATCATTAAGCTTACAAAAAAAAAAATCTGGAAGCTGATTGGTTTCTGCACCAGATTTTGCTCTCTCCAGTTTTAGTAAATCAACCCCAATGTTTAGAAGTTTCTTTAAAAACTGTAATATTCTCCATATGAGTAATTGATTGAAAGTCATAATGATTTCCTATTACTTCCAAAGTCTAGCTATAAATTTCCCATATTTTTCTACATAAAGGTAATATATCTATGGAATATATGGAATTTAAGGCATTATACGTTAGTATGTGTCTACAGTGGTGTGAAAAAGTGTTTGCCCCCTTCCTCATTTCCTGTTTCTTTGCATGTTTGTCACACTTAAGTGTTTCGGAACATCAAACCAATTTAAACAATAGTCAAGGACAACACAAGTAAACACAAAATGCAATTTGTAAATGAAGGTGTTTATTATTAAAGGTGAAAAAAAATCCAAACCATCATGGCCCTGTGTGAAAAAGTGATTGCCCCCCTTGTTAAAACATACTATAACTGTGGTTGTCCACACCTGAGTTCAATTTCTCTAGCCACACCCAGGCCTGATTATTGCCACACCTGTTCACAATCAGGGCATCACTTAAATAGGAGCTGCTTGACACAGTAAGGTCCACCAGAAGATCCTTAAAAGCTACACATCATGCCGAGACCCAAAGAAATTCAGGAACAATTGAGAAAGAAAGTAATTGAGATCTATCAGTCTGGAAAGGGTTATAAAGCCATTTCCAAAGCTTTGGGAATCCAGCGAACCACAGTGAGAGCCATTATCCACAAATGGCGAAGACATGGAACAGTGGTGAACCTTCCCAGGAGTGGCCGGCCGCCCAAAATTACCCCAAGAGCGCAGCGACGACTCATCCAAGAGGTCACAAAAGACCCCACAACAACGTCCAAGGAACTGCAGGCCTCACTTGCCTCAGTTAAGGTCAGCGTTCATGCCTCCGCCATCAGGAAAAGACTGGGCAAAAATGGCCTGCATGGCAGAGTTCCAAGGAGAAAACCACTGCTGAGCAAAAAGAACATCAAAGCTCGTCTCAATTTCTCCACAACACATCTTGATGATCCCCAAGACTTTTGGGACAACATTCTGTGGACCGATGAGACAAAAGTGGAACTCTTTGGAAGGTGTGTGTCCAAGTATATCTGGCGTAGAAGGAACACTGCATTTCATAAAAAGAACATTATACCAACAGTAAAATATGGTGGTGGTAGTGTGATGGTCTGGGGCTGTTTTGCTGCTTCAGGACCTGGAAGACTTGCCGTGATAAAAGGAACTATGAATTCTGCTGTCTACCAAGAGATCCTGAAGGAGAATGTCCGACCATCTGTTCGTGTACTCAAGCTGAAACGAACTTGGGTTCTGCAGCAGGACAATGATCCTAAACACACCAGCAAGTCCACCACCGAATGGCTGAAGAAAAACAAAATGAAGACTTTGGAGTGGCCTAGCCAAAGTCCTGACCTGAATCCTATTGAGATGTTGTGGTATGACCTTAAAAAGGCCGTTCATGCTCGAAAACCCTCTAATGTAACTGAATTAGGACAATTCTGCAAAGATGAGTGGGCCAAAATTCCTCCAGGACGCTGTAAAAGCCTCATTGCACGTTATCGCAAACGCTTGGTTGCAGTTGTTGCTGCTAAGGGTGGCCCAACCAGTTATTAGGTTTAGGGGGCAATCACTTTTTCACACAGGGCCATGATGGTTTGGATTTTTTTTCACCTTTAATAATAAACACCTTCATTTACAAATTGCATTTTGTGTTTACTTGTGTTGTCCTTGACTATTGTTTAAATTGGTTTGATGTTCCGAAACACTTAATTGTAACAAACATGCAAAAGAACAGGAAATGAGGAAGGGGGCAAACACTTTTTCACACCACTGTATATTCCAAAACAGAATATTTGTATTGAATAAAGTTTCTGGGAAAGTATACAACGATTGGCAATAATGTTATCTTTATTTAGTGCAGTTAGATAGCACTGACGTCCCACAGAGAGATTCATATACTACATCGAACTACTCATCTCATTCTGAGCCACTAAAGAAGTTCATAGCCTAAGGATACCTTATTTTTAAAGAAGACAATGGGCTTGATGTTCCAAAGGCAAATAGACTGTTAACTTTGCAAGAGAATTTTCCTAAGAGCGTTTTCACACTGGGGCAGGCAGGCAGGCGTCGGCGGTAAAGCACTGCTATTTTTTCTGGTGCTTTACTGTAGTTTTTGCGGCGCTTTTCACTAACGGACGAAAAAGGGTTAAAAGTGCTTGCAAAGCGTCAATGCAGTGCCGCTTTGGTGGGGCTACCCATTTATTTCAATGGGCAGGGGCGCTTTAGGAGTGGTGTATACATCGCTCCTACAGCTCCTCAAAGATGCTGCTTGCGGGATTTTTTTTAGCATCCAATGGTGGACCCCTCATTGGGGTTGGTACCCCAATAACAACAAAAAAAAATATTTATGGCAAAATCTGACAGACCCAGATTTATTCTCTATCTATCTATCTATCTATCTATCTATCTATCTATCTATCTATCTATCTATCTATCTATCTATCTATCTATCTATCTATATTTATTACATTTTATGCATTGTATATCATGGAACCCTCCTGCAGATCGAAGCACCTCGTGCATTGCCCAGTAACTGAGGACAACACCCACAGTTAAGTCTCTTAAACTCCACCAAGACCCGTATGCACCCAACTGTAGAACCCACAAACCATATCCCTGATCAACCAGGCCCTGAGCCCAGCTTGCCAGTCAGTTACCCAGGTTTGAGACACACTCTCTGGACAATGCCTACCATGCCGTGCCTGCAATGTCTGCATTTTCCCACCCCATTTTCTAGTAGCAGTGATAGAGTTCGGTCACATTCTCAAAGCTTGTTCTTGTAACCTTGAGGGGGTGCCATATCCTCCTTGGAAAGTTCCCCAATCCACAGAAAGGGCCTTACATTGATATGAAACAGCCATGTAAAGAAACTGCCATGATATCAAGGTGGGAGATCCTATGTTACAGCTCGTAAATGAATGGCCCCTGCCCCATTGCCCCTTTCATCCCAGGAACTACTCTCCCCACCAGTGCATACAGCAGTGCCATTTAGGTTCATGGCTCTGTCCACTATTTATCTGACCTAAAACTATGCACTTCTTCCTGCTGACTACCAAGGCACCACCACATTATTCAGGAAGCAGCACCATCTTGAGTCCTGCATGCAGGGTGTCAACCCTGTGAGGCACCGAAATCCCCACCGCCAATATGGTAACTCAACCAGGACCACCAGGGGCCCCCAGCCTTAAAGGGGCCTCATCCCCAGGTATACCCAATGGTTATCCAGCTTATCGAATGAGGTGAAGCTTTGCTGACTCCCATCATCCAGTCACATGTAAGCAAAAATACTGAGAAATTTTCCTGGCAAAGTGAAAACTCCCTTGAAAAGTGAGGGAGGCAACTAAGACTGTTGATTGGCCCCTATGCAGGGGAATAGTTAATTGGGCTGGTTAGAAAAACTGCCTGATCACCCCTGTTCATTCATAGTAGGCCAGCTGTGGCTTTCACTTCACCAGAGTCAACAGTGTGCACCTGACAAGCTAGCGGAGTGGCTACAGCATTCAGGTACCTGAGAGACCCGAGTACAGTAGGGTTGTACTCAACCCTCTAATCTCTGTGGCCAGTTTTGTGTTCCTTATACACCCACACAAGCAAATTTATTAGTATTATTTAGGATCTAGGTATATAGCCCCAACACTTTTACTATATACAGTAAAGGGAGACAGTACAGTTGTGATAGAATTCAAGACAAGAGGGTTAGAGGGCATTGCTCAGGAGAGCTTGCACTCTAATGAGCAAGTGATGCAGAAAAGTAATAACTGTGTGGGGATAAGTTGACGGAGAAAGTAAAAGTCCAGTTGTTTGGTAATAGTTGGATAAGGCTTCTCTGAAGAGATTATTTTCAGGGATCTCCTAAAGGAGGACAAAGTATGAGAGGAGATAGCTGGACAGATTGAGGCAGGTAGTTCCAGAGGGTGGAAGAAGTCCACACATAAGAGTTGAATTTATTGTTAGCTGAACAGTGTCAAAGATATAGCAGTTGAAAGCATACTATGGAGGAGAAGTAATAGTGCACAATGAATGATTTTTCCCTTAAAATTAGCTGAGCAGATTGCAGAATTCCCATAGACAATCGGTCATTTCTGGAATCGGCCATATTCGGCTAGAATGGGCGATGATCATCTCATATCTCTATGCTCTAGATCAGGGGTAGCCAAACTTTCTAAAGAAAGGGTCAATTTACTTTAGGGGGGCTGGACTGTGTCCAGTGGTAATAAACAGTTTGGTATTGAGGGAAAATAGTTGGCGTCAGTGGGAGGAATAGTGCTCCATTTTTGATGGAGGTGGAAGGAACTATGCCCCATCATTGGTATCAGTGGAAAGAATAATGGCCCATTGTTGGTGCCAGTGGCAGGAATTATGCCCCATTGTTGGTGTCAGCGGCAGGAATAATTACTCAAGATAAAGGGCCACAGCCAGACCCAGGGTCACAGTTTACTTCAGACCATTATGCTTTTAACCCCGGACAACTGGGACAACCAAGTAAACCAACTGAGAACATCTTATAAGGAAACCTTTTCAACCACCTACTTCTGAAGGACATCTAATGAACTGATTCTGCCTGCCATGGCTTGTTTGGGGAGTATGGGTGAGACCACATGGAGATATAAACCTATGCATTTATGCCAACTTTTAAGGTAACCATAAACATTACAAGACAGTTTGGTGTATAGGCATAGTCTGGCTGTCTGAGGAATTTGCCATTTATATATTGTTACTTATACATGTTTAGACCTACTGAGCCATGGACAGTACAGCTAAACACTTTCAGTGCCAGCTAATATATGGGTACAAGAATAGTGATGGGAAAAAAACCAACACAGCTCATCGATATTTCCTCCAAGACCAGTGAACCAAGGGAATATGGTTCTGGTAGACATGAGGATGATCCAGTACTAAAGATGAAATCTAAGACGACTAATTGACCATTTTTCTCAGAAATATTGGCCAGGCGTGTCCGAAATCATGATTGGACAACCTGTGAAGACAAGTGTGGGGTGGTGCCTGGACCTGAGTTCCTTTTTTTCTATGTTTTTTTTTTTCCGATTGTTAAATAAATAATTATACCAATAATACAAATGTTTTATCCCAATAGAGAATGCCGCAAGTAATTTCTCACTGAAAAGTAATTTTCACATTTATCAATATTCTTGCATAACTAAATAAACAAAAATACAGTCCTGGAGTCTAAATATGTTAATTTCTAATTTATTATGGACATTAGTGTCAGACTGATCTATGAAGAGCTCAGCAGGAAATCTGGTTACAACAGTCCACAACAGAGACAACATTAGCATATCACATATACAAGCAAGGCTCACATACCTGAAATACACACACTACTATTTAGAATGTCTGTGGAAGGTTAGGAGACAAGGGCAGAAGTAGTGTATCTTGTTAAACAAAATAAATGAAATGGCCAGTCCAAGCACAGACAAGGCTGTGATATGTATATTCATTCCCACTGCTGGGATCTTGGTACTGCCAATTTTGGCTCAAGGTCCCGATGCTGAGAATTGGTGTGCATAGTGTAGCTGGCCGGCATTTTAGAAAGTAATAAAGTATGCATCTCCCCGCTGAACACCTAGGGTTCTTTCTCACGGCGATCCGCCCGACGGACTCTACTTTGCTCAGCGGGGGATCAATTCGCTGATCTCTGCTGTGCAGGCAAATGACAGGTCCGTCTCTGCTCACTGGGCAGTGAGCAGAGATCTCTATTGGGAGATTGGAGATCTCCCTCTATTGGAAGATTGGATGAAAATGGACCGCCTGTCTGTTTTCATCTAATCCTCCAGACGGTTGGAAAATAGGGTCTCCATCAGTGGTGGCCTGTCCATTAGGGGAGCTGCCCCCCCCCCAAGCCATGCGCCGGACCCCTAATCTACAGAGCCTCTGATAGGCTTCACAAAAGGGTGGGCTTGGGGCGCAGAGCACTGCGCCCTGAGCACACCCCCTTGTGTGACAATAGCGAATTAATATTCACTATTATCACAGTAAATCAGGAAGTGGGTCCTTAGATACATCACCTGATTGGCCGACAGAAGAAGCGATCTGATTGGCTGCCTAGGAGGAGGAGGGAGGAGACACAGAGCGCGATGCAGGCGAGTAGAAGATGCAGGGGAGCTGCTGCAACCTAGATGGGGTAAGACCGGGGGGGTGGCTGTGGGTGCATGGTATGCCACCCCCCAATAAAATATACCACCAGCCGTCACTGGTCTCCATCTGTCTGGATTTCACAGACAAGTTCAGATCAGATAGCAGCAGGTGTCAGAGGACATGTCCCCGCTGACATCGGCTACTCCATAGGAGTGAATAGAGGGTCCGATCAGGACCTGATTGGAAATTTCATGTGAAAGGGGCTCTAGGGGCTTATTTACTAAAGCTGGAGAGTGCAAAATCAGGCTCACTTCTGCATAGAAACCAATCAGCTTCCAGGTTTTATTACCAAAGCTTAATTGAATAAGCTGAAGTTAGAAGCTGATTGGCTACCCTGCACAACTGTACCAGATTCTGAGTGCTCAAGTTTTAGTAAATCTACCCCAGCGTTTAAAGAGCCACAACTGGGAAGATTCCCTACACTAACTGTCCTATAGACACATATGGAAGTCAGTGAAATCTCTTTAAACTTTGGGAAACCCCCTCTTATGCCCCGAACACAAGATCGGACATTCTAACAACAAAATCCATGTATTTTTTTCCAACGGACATTGGCTCAAACTTATCTTGCATACACACGGTCACACAAAGTTGGCCCGAAATTGCATGTCAAGAACGCAGTGACGTACAACACGTACGTCGAGCCGAGAAAATTGAAGTTCAATAGCCAGTGCGGCTCTTCTGCATGATTCCGAGCATGCGTTGAACTTGCATCGGAATTGTGCATCGGAATTTTGTACACACGATAGGAATTTCTGACAACGATTTTGTTGTCAGAAAATTTGAGATCCAGATCTCAAATTTTGTGTGATGGAAATTCCGATGGAAAATGTCCGATGGAGCCTACACACGGTTGGAATTTCTGACAAAAAGCTCCCATCGAACATTTTCCGTTGGAAAATCCGACCGTGTGTATGGGGTATTAGACAATTGTCACCCCCAAACCTCATAGGAAAATTGCCTGTATTTCTATTGTCTATTCTATCAGGTGACAGCTCAAAATTTTGCAGTTTGTCCTTACCTTCAATCCCCACCCTTAGGGGTTTACATGACAAGTGACAAGCGACACAACGCTCAGTTGTAAATGGGCCCATTAAGAATAATGGGATTATTCATCATGTTGTTGCGCTTCGGGAATTGTGCAGCAAAATTTGAGGCTAACACTTAAAGAGGATCTGCAGTCTGCTCACATAATTTGTAATAAAAACACCTTTGCCATTCTGAAGCTTCCCACCAACCACTTTGCATAATATTTTATATATTCTATGATTCTATACTTGCCAAATATGCTGCAGAAATCTCCCTTCACTAAGTCTGGCTGCAACCATTTAAACTGTTGGCAGCTGAAGCTGCTGCCTGTTCACTTTCTAGATTTACACAGACACACAGAGGCACACCTCCAGCTCTGCAGCCCTTCAGCTTTCATTGGCTCTCTTATGACTCAGTCCCCCTGTCCAGGTTTTTGCCTGGACAGTTCGGGTTTGGAACCATGTGTCCAGGTGTCAAACTGCCTGAAGCCCAGGCCTCTGAGTGAGTACACTAAGGTAAATCAGGGTTCTCAGCGCACCCCTTACATCAGAGTTCCCCTTTACACCAGAAGCCACAGTGTTCCCCCTTACATCAGAGTTCTCAGTGTCCCCCCTTAAATCAGGGTTCCCAGAGCATCCCTTATGTTAGAGTCCCCGGCGTTCTCCCTTACGTCTGCAAATCCCCCCCTTACAGTGTAAGGGAACTATTTGAGTTCAGATGTAAAAGGGGAACTCTGCAGATTCAGATGTAAAAGGGGAACTCTGTGGACTCTAATGTAAAGGGGGACTCTTGTCTTGCAAATTTTTTTTGTTGTGCACATGTCTAATGGTTGTATCAGTTTTTAGAAACAAATTACCATGATATTTCTGGGTGTTACATTTTTGGCACTGCTATATTTAGCACAAAATGAATTTATCATACTTGTAACCTTACCCTGGCCCTGACCTAACCATTAATCCCTGGTCTTGTACGTTAATCTCAACATATACCTAAACCTAGGTTATAAACTGATCCCTAAAACTTCACCTAGTAGTCTAACCACCATTATCACTTCTATTATCACACTAATAACCGTTATCAATTGAACAACTATCCTCATCATTTTACCACTGAAAGGACCACATGTTACTTTAAAAGAAAAACTTTAACCTCCCTGGCGGCATGGGCGTCCGCAGAACTTTTTTCAAGGGGGGGCATAATTTTAGAGTCACCCATGCGCCGCCCCTTTTCGACAATGTCAGTATCAGATTATCATGGTCAGAGACTGCAGACTTAGTAAAATCCCTAGGATAGGTAATGGATAATGGCCAACAGGCCCTCTTACCAGACCCGGCGAAACAACACCAGTGATCCCTCCGGTTGAAAGATCGCTCACGCGCCACGGGGGCGACTCTGGTCAGTAGTGTAGCATGTATGTACCCTGGCAGTGACTCAGTCTTTCTCTCTCTGGTGGTGCTGGGCAGCATGGCTCTCTCTGGTGGTGCTGGACAGCATGGCTCTCTCTGGTGGCATGGGGCAGTGTAGTTCTCTCTCTGGTGGCGCTGGGCAGCGTGGCTCTCTCTCTCTGGCTTCTGCCCAGCACAATCCTTGTTCTTTTTCCTGTAGCACCCTCTCCCTCAGCTTTTTTCTCAGGCTACAGTCTCTCAATCTCTCGATCAAGCTGTATCCTCCTCCCTGTGGAAAATGGGGCCACCAATTTTTGGGACTACATGTCCTATGATTCTCTCCTCTCCTAGTCTCTTTTGATTGTCCCTCAGTTATGGCCAATAGGGAAGGAACAGAGCGGGCAGGAACAGTTAAGGCCAATAGGGAAGGAACAGAGCGGGCAGGAAGCTGGGCGAGGAACCTGGTGAGAGCCGTCGTCTCTTCTCCCTGACAGGAGAAAGGAGGGGGTGACCGGGGTAAACCTGATAGCACTGCTGCCGAGTTCTCTGCTGGACTGAGCACGGAAAAGAGCCTGCAGTCACGCTACACTGATAGGGGGGCTTGGCAGAACCTTGATGGTGTCACCCCACTGGCGGGTTGCACATGGGTGTGGGCTGCCCGCACCCCGATAGGGATGGAACTGTGTTGAATTTAAGATCTCATCCCTGATTCCAGGGGGGGGCACTTGACCCCCCTTGCCCCTACCTGCGGACGCCCATGCCTGGCGGTATGATTCATTCTGGTTTTAGGTGCTGAAAGCGGTACAATTATTTTGCATGGAAATTTGGCGTTTTATATTGTAGTCCTGTAATTCTTAGGAATAACTCTTTTAAATCTGTTCAAACCAGAGTCTAGCAGACATCCCGGGTATGATAAAGTTTATAATATAATAAATAATAATAAAAATTATTCAATAATGTAATAAAATCCTAAAACACTGTAAAAGGGGCACGTTTTGGTTGCTATGGACAATCTCCAAATTCTAGGCAGAAAAAACAGTATTTATAATATAAAAGTGCATGCAGGGCACTGCACAGACCACTAGGGACAAAGGGGGTGTGTATTTTTTTATACAGTACTGTAATCTGTAAGATTACAGTACTGTGTGTGTTTTGTGTACTTTTACTTTTTTGAATTTGGCGCCGATCTCCGCTCCCGTGCGCTGTAACGTCGCAGGGAACGGAGCTCGGCGGCATTCGGCACTGTGTGAATCGAGCGGAGGACGGCTCGATCACACAGCGCGGGGGACATCGCTGGATCCAGGGGACAAGGTAAGTAACTTCTCTGTGTCCTCCCTGCATCCAGCGATGCGATCCCGAGTCTGGCTCGGGGTTACCGCTTGTGTTAGTAAAATCCCAACTCAAGCCAGACTCGGGATTACCACTAGGGAGGTTAAATAAACAAAGATTATAATTTATACATCATTTTTCCCCAGTGAAAAACAACACACCACAAAAGTGGCACTGAAAACCTGGTCCTGAATTTTCTTTTGTAGAAGAAAACTAATTTGCAGTGGGACACCTTTTGCTATTGGCGCTGATTTATTAAATCTAGAGAAAATAAAAGATGTTCAAAAGTGCAATTGTTACCCACATTGACCAGAATCAGATTTAATTTATTATAAAATGGAAAAAAAAAGATTTGTTAGCTTTTGTGCATTTATTTAAAATACAAAATCAGACTCAGTTAGAGATAGCAATGACTCTGCTGAAGGACATTAAAATATTTAATCCAGAATATTTTAATGTCCTTCAGCAGAGTCATTGCTATCTCTAACTGAGTCTGATTTTGTATTTTAAATAAATGCACAAAAGCTAACAAATCTTTTTTTTCCATTTTATAATAAATTAAATCTGATTCTGGTCAATGTGGGTAACAATTGCACTTTTGAACATCTTTTATTTTCTCTAGATTTAATAAATCTAAGTGCATCAGTTTTGGTAAATCCCCCCCCCCTAAGCTGCAGTTTAGGGGGGGGGATTTACCAAAACTGATGCACTTAGAATCTGATGCAGCTGTGGATGGTAACCAATCAGCTTCTAACTTCAGCTTGTTCAATAAATTTTTGACAATAAGCCCTCCGATCACATTGGCGCAATTTGACATGCGATTTGACAGGTCAAATTGCACATCAAATCGCAGCCTATTGTCGGCAATAGGAGCGTACAAATCGGTGCGATGGCAACTTTTTGCGGCGCCGCACTGATTTCCAAAAGTAGTTACATAGTTAGTCAGGTTGAAAAAAAAAGTCCATCCAGTTCAACCATAAAAAAAAAAAAAATAATAATAATATCATACAATCCCATGTACCCAATTCTATCCCCACAGTTGATCCAGAGGAAGGTGAAAAACCCCAGCAGAGCATGATCCAATTTGCTAAAGCAGGAGAAAAAATTCCTTCCTGATCCCCCTGCACTACTTTTTTAAACACAGTTTACTAGGCTTCAGTTATAATTGAACACAGCGAGTGAGTGTGTTCACAATGTTCATTTAGAAAAGGAAGGCGGTCGTAAATTACAAAATGATTAACCCCCTTCTCCATCCTGAAAAGTCCCCTACATCAGCCGGAAAAGAGAGGAGGGAAGCCAGCAGCACTGTGGTGGGGGGGCGTGCAACACAGGGGGAAGCCCAGGCAGAAGGGGGAATCGGCACTGTACAGAGTGATTAAAGTGTGCCCAGGCACACCTGGCACACCCCCTGCGCACAAATATGCTTACCTGTCCATCTTCCTGTGCCAAGGATCTTTACTTTGTTGCTGAGCTATTGCTTCCTGAAGAATCTTCTGCATCTGACACTTCTGGGAGTGCCTGGTCCCCCCAACAAGGAGCAACAGCTTTTAGCGGAGGGCACAGGCATCCAACGCACCCAGTAGTGTGTCTGATAAAGAAGATCCTGTAACAGACTTTGTTGAACATTGGCATTCCAAAAGGCCCCATGTTAGTTAGTAAGGAACAATGTAATAATAAGGTGTTAATATGTCATAGTTAAGTCGTTCTTAAAGTGGTTCTAACGACTCAAGGTTCTATAACCTTCATGCATTCTATGCATGAAAGTAAAAAACCTCTTCTGTGCAGCAGGCCCCCTTATACTTACTTGAGCTCTATCGCGATCCAGCGATGTGCAGAAGAGCCTCGGCTCTCCCTCCTCATTGGCTGAGACAGCAGCAGGAGCCATTGACTCCCTGTTACTGTCAATCACCACCCGTGAGCCATAGAGGAGAGAGAATTGGCGGGGCCAAGCCTTGGCTCTGTGTGTGAATGGATGTGTAGAGCAGGGGCTCGCGAGCGAGCATGCTAGGGTACCCACATAAGTAGCTGTTTGCTGTGGGGGCACTTGGCAGGAGGGAGGTGGCAGGAGTGCCGCCGAGAGATCCAAAAAGAGGAGGATCGGGGCTGATCTGTGCAAATCCACTGCAACAAAGCAGGTGAGTATTACATCTTTGTTATTTTGTTTTTAAAAAAGTTCAGCTTTTAATATCATTTTAATTGTTATTGAATTCTAGTTAAATTCACTTATATTAAAAACAGACTATCATGCTAATAAATATCACAAGCTCTCATAAAGAGACAATGAATTTATAAAAATCTGCTGTTATTGGTTGGACTTTTCCAACTCCACTACAATCAAATGATACTTGATACACCTTCACAAATCTTGAGGAACCCATAGATAGATAACCTTTGTCTGTATTGTTATCTCATTGAATCCTCATGACTTTTTCAAGATTATTGATATTAGACTTACTTTTCATAGAGAAATCCCTTCTGTCTGATGAACCCCCCCATTCCCTTTCCTTTATTTCCTCCCATATTCCCCCTCTTATGCCACGATCCGATTGTTGGCCAACAAAACCGTGGATTTTTTTCCGAAGGGCGTTGGCTTGTCTTGCATACACACGGCCACACAATTGTTTGCCAACAATTATGAACGTAGTGACGTACTATACGTACTACGTGTTTTTTCAGCTCTTTGGCGCCATCCTTTGGGCTCCTTCTGCTAATTTCGTGTTAGTAGCAGTTTGGTGAGTGTTGATTCGCACTTTTCTTTTCACGTTTTTCATTTAGCGCTTTTCAGTTTGCGCTTTTCAGGTAGTTTCTGAACGGCCGTTCGTCAACCAGCCATGTTGCGGAATCGGAGGAGATAACGTGTTATTTATTATTGGCCTTGGAGTTATCGCTTTGACATTATTTTTTTCGTTGAATAATGATTTAATTTGTTATATTTTCTATATTTTTGAATGCACTTTTTGGTTAAGTTCTATTGGCAGATAGCATGTCTAATTGTATTTGTTTTCTTTTTTTTAATACAATAAAAAAAATTTGTAGAATAATACTTGGCTATGTGATTTACTTCAAATGACAGTTTGGGAGTAGGCAGTTACATTTAAAAAAAATACAATGTAAAATTAACAAGGGACACCAACATAGTTGTGTCTTTGATCTTAAAAACCAGGGGATAATGGAGTTGTGGTAACTTGCCCAAATAAAAAAAAAAAGCATAATAATATTATTCTTGATATCGCTAGAAAAAAAAAAGCCTTTGAAAATTAGTTTGCAATAACTCCATCAGTATCACCAGCAAAGCAGCTTCATTATTATCCCATTAACCTCCCTGGTGGTATGATTATTTCAAATTTTAGGTGCTGAAAGCGGTGCCATTATTTTGCATGGAAATTTGGCGTTTTATATTGTAGGCCTGTAATTCTTAGAAATAATTCACTTAAATATGTCCAAACAAGAATCTAATAGACATCCCTGGTATGATAAAATTTGAAATATGAAATCATAAATTATAATATATATATATATATATATATATATATATATATATATATATATATATATATATATATAGATAGATAGATAGATAGATAGATAGATAGATAGATAGATAGATATAGATATATAATAAAATAAATAACTATAAATAATTATAACAAATAATAATATAATAATAATATAAATGATTCAATAATGTAATCAAATCAAAAACACTGAAATATGCTGAGTTGCAGAATTGTCGCTGTCATTACTTTTAGTGTTTGATGACAAATTTCCCCACAAATTACTAACGCTCAATTCTGCGAGTGATTCTAATTTATTATCGCTGTTTTCTAGCTGGTCTATAACTACTTTTGATGTAAACGGAAATTTTTTAGTTGCTATGGACAATCTCCAGTTTCCTGGCATAAAGAACAGTATTTATAATATAAAACTGCAGGACACTGGACAAACCACTAGGGACAAAGGGGATGTGTAATTATTTGATACAGTACTGTAATCTGTAAGATTACACTATACTGTATCTATACTGTGTATTTTACTTTTTGAATTTGGCGCCGAACTCCGTCCCCGTGCGTCGTAACGCTCGCAGGGAACGAAGCTCGGCACTGTGACAGATCGAGCGGAGGACGGCTCGCAGATCACAGCGGGGGGACATCACTGGATCCAGGGGACAGGGTAAGTAAACCCCTCCATGGATCCTGCGATGCGATCCCGAGTCTGGCTCGGGAATACCGCTTATGGTATTTAAATCTCACCCCGAGCCAGACTTGGGAATACCGCCAAGGAGGTTAAAGAAGAAGAGAATTGTGCGCTGCATTTGGAGATTTCATAATTTGCCATGTCACGAATGTTAATTCTCCATTACGAACGCTAGTTTACAAGACCAACCGCTTCTGCTTCCTAGCATGCGTGTTTGTACTTTGGACTTTTGTCCGGCGGACTTGTGTACACACGCTCGGAAAATCCGACAACAGACATTTGTCCGTGTAAAATTTGAAAACCTGCCATCCAACATTTGTTGGTGGAAAGTCTGACAACAATTGTCTGATGGAGCATACACATGGTCGGATTTACCGTCAACAGCCTATCATTGAACATTTCCCGCTGGAAAGTCCGATCGTGTGTACGCGGCTTTACTTGTCCCTTACTACAGCTTTGACGTGTCATACAGGACTATATTTCCCACTAAATTTACCATTGAAAATTTCATGACGATATGGTAAATATTTCATACTGCTCCTACTGACCGCTTCTGCTTCCGAGCATGCGTGTTTGTACTTTGGACTTTTGTCCGACAGACTTGTGTACACACGTTCGGAAAAAAATCATAACGATATGGTAACTGTTTCAAACTGCTCCTACTTACTATATGAAACCTATTCTCTACCATTTCATGTATATATATATATATATATATATATATATATATATATATATTATTTTATATATTTTCCTGACCATGGTGTACTCATTGTTTTTTCTTCCCATACATCTTTCATCTATCATTTTATGTGAAAACGAATCTTGCAAATAAAGAATGCATACATTTTTTTTTTACTAAGTTAAGTAGCTACAATGTGATGTGCCATTCACTAAAATATACTTATAGCAGAATACTGCATAAGATCTGCAACACACAATGCTATCAAAATCTGTTATAGTTAATAAAATAATAATAATAATAATAATAATAATAGATAATAAAATATATTCACAGTCTTTAACCAAATATTGCAGACCCATCAATGTAATCTACACCCTAAGGGTTGTTTCTAACAGGTTTGGAAATGGGCATTAGCTATATGAAAACACAGAAGTGCATATCCCACTGAGTTACTAAGTAATACATGGGAGGGAACTTTCTAGCCTTTCTCAGAGAAATTCTGCAAGCAATATAAGCATATTTCAAAATACTTGGACAGAGTAAATTACATTTCATTCCTGAAGGGGTGAAATCGCTCACTTTGGCCCTGTGCGGAGTCTTCTTCCCAGGGACCCCCTGCCTTGTCGTGTTCTATCCCATGAAGCTTTGATGTGTTGATGATGGTGGAGAAGGTGACAATTCACACCTCTGCACACTGGATAAAGAGTGTTGCAGCCCAACTCTACTCACTACTCAAAAAGCACTGAAGGAGCAGATACATGGACAGCTCATCTGTACCTCCCCATTACCAGGACAGCAACATGTACCAGAACTGTACCACTCTCTACCAGTGTGGCTACCCTAGCTCCGAGGGATATAGTAGTCTTTCTCCTGCTTCTTCCATTGACTCCAGTGGCCTTTCTCCACCATATATGCTTTATACAACCTCTCAGGAGACCCATGGTAATATTTCTTCAATCAACTCTCAGACAATGAGCTTGAAAGCTCAGACAGAAAACTGTGCTGAAAAGAAAAGTCGAAGGAAGGGCAAGCTACCATATAGTCAACGACATAGCGCCAGTGAAAGAGAGAAGATGAGGATGAGGAACCTCTCCAAAGCGCTTCAGAACCTCAGAAGATACCTTCCTCCTTCCATGGTTCCTGCAGATAAGCCTCTAACAAAAATTGAAACTCTTCAGTTGACAATTCGCTATATATCACATCTGTCATCACAGTTGGGACTAAGTGAAGATGTCTTAGAGCAAAGAAAGTTGGAGGCTATGCAAAGGGCAAACAGATGCCCACAAGGCTTTAGTCGCCACATAGATATGACGCATCCGTTCTGCTCAGAGTCTGCAGAGAAGAGTTGTATGTCCTTTTCATCTTCTACAGTGCCCGCGGCTCCAAAAATACTTATGCCTGTTGAACCTGTACTACAGAACACACAAAACAGCTACAACATGTCATATGAGATCCCTTACTTCTCAGAACTACAAGCCAGCCCTCAGCAGCTGCAATATGCAACCGCAAAGACCACATTACCTCAGCTTTCTACTGAATTCTACTCCACGTGTCTCCAGCAGATGGTAAGAGGCTATGAATTTTTCTATGTTAAAATATTTTATAACTATATTCCATTTTTTAGATAAGTAATTCCATATTTCAAATACTTTGGTACTTTAGGCCAACTCTACAATATCTGTAGTCTTCTGCAATGATAACAAAAACAACTGTCTAATAGCAAATAATTGCATGTCAATAGATGTGAATAGCTCTATAACGAAGGCTAAATTGGTACTTGTATGAGCTCAGAAAATAGGGTGATGGTGTGTGGTTAAAACATGGCATCCATTCAAAAATGATATTCAAGCAGATTAGAGGAGTCAGACTGCTTTACACAATGTTAAGAAACGAAGGCCTAGGAAGCATTTTGTTTTAGGTCTAGTTGTTTTAGTGCCCACAGTTTTAGGTCACAGTTGAATTTTATTTGCCTAATACAGTTATCTCCAAACTGTGGCCCTTTGCTAGCCTTTTTTTTCCGGCCCTTAGAGCACTATTCCTTCCAGTGGTACAAGACAGTATTCCTTCAAATAACATAAACAGTGAACCCTTGTACACACGGTCAGACATTCCGACGGAAAATTTCCGATCGGACCGTGTTGTCGGATAATCCGACTGTGTGTGGGCTCTGACTGTTTCTGTCGGAATATCCGACGGACAAAGTTTTAGAGCTGGGCTGTAAAACTTTCTGACAACATGATCCGATCGGACTTTGTCCGATTGTGTGCAGAGAATTCCGATCAGACAAAGTGCCACGCATTCTCAGATCAAATTCCTAGACCAAAGCTATTGGCTACTAGCCTGAACGTAGTCCCGTCGTAACGAAATAACGTCATCACGTTACGTACGATCGGATTTTCCGACAACTTTGTCCGACCGTGTGTATGCAACACAAGTTTTGGACAAAATCCGTCGGACAAAATCCGACGGATTTTGTTGTCGGAATGTCCGACCGTGTGTACAAGGGCTGAAGCATAATTCCTCGTACTGACACCAACACTGGGGTACTATTCTTCCAACTGATGCCAACATTGGGGCATAATTCCTGCCACTGATACCAATGATGGGGCACTATTTCTTCTCTTACCAACCACAGGCTCTATGTGAATGATTTAATCCCAATTACCACCTGAGCCTGAGACATTGGGGCTGATTTACTAAAACTGGAGAGTGCAAAATATGGTGCAGCATTGTAGAAAAACCAATTAGCTTCCATTTTTTTTCAAAGCTTTATTTAACAAGTTGAAGTTAGAAGCTGATTGACTACCATGTGCAGCTGCACCAGATTTTTCACTCTTCAGTTTTAGTAAATCAACCCCAATGCTTATTCCACCTGAACCCAGGACATTTTCCACCCCCACTCACAACAATTTGGCCCCTCTAAAGTATGAAGGACAGAAAAAACTGTCACTTGGTTTAGAAAGTTTGGAGACCCCAGGTTTAATATATTGTAATATTTTAGTAGCATATCATCATATTATCCTAGTTTTTAATACCCTTTGCATTATTAGCTAATCCTACTACATCGAATCCTTATTAGTGTGTAACAATGTGTGTTCTTATCTTTATTCTTCTAACCTACATTTTATTATGTATTCTTAGATAACCTGTGACGAATACACCCAGGTTGTGGACCTGTAAGGAAATAAACTCATGCCTCAACTGAAAGAGAGCATCCGATACTCAACAAAGATTAATCATTTAAATTATTCTGCATTCTGTATTTTGTATATATGTTTGTATTTGTATGTGTATGAATGTAATGTGTCTATATTTATGGTAACATGCAATTATTTATTTTATTAAAATTTTATTTTTCTAAATGATGGCACATCCTTTTGAAAGTAAAACCAGAATATTATTTAATCTATAAATTTAGGGAGTGACATTATTATTATTACTATTATTGTATATTTATAAGCTTGATAAACCACCAACATATTATGGGGATTTGCTAATGGCGCTTAGGCTGCCAGTGTGTCCTGGTACCTGAAAACTTATGTCTGTGCCTATGGTGCAGTTACAGTGGAATGTTGCAGCCACATACCTGTCTTTGGCCCCATACTGGGCATACTATAGCATAGGCCAGTGCAAGGGCCATATTTACCCACATGAGGGTGCACAGGTGTTCCATGCAACCCGGTGCAGAAAGTCCCATTCAAGTCAATTGGTTCAAAGCGGGGGCCACAGACATAGCTGTGGCTCCCAATCTGACTTCCATGTGGGTGCACTGTCTGCATTTGGGGAAGTGCATCCACACCCTGACAGATGTCAAATTGGAAGAAGCGGCTGTGTTCGTGCCGCTACAGTTTTCCAATTGACATGACTGGAACTGCCTGCATAGGGCTACATGGGACACCTGTGCATCAGTGTGCTGGTTACCACGGTCTACACACTGTCATATGATATAGTATGCCCGATGTGAACAAGGCCTTATAAAAGACAAAAAAGTGATCAGCCAGAACAATTGTGACCGGTTTACCGAGAAGGCTTGGGCAGGCCATACACACAGCAAATTTCTTTCCTGCAATCACGAGTTGCAGAAAAATAAATTTGCATGATTTCCCCATCAACAGTGCTGACAGGGGAATCCCTCCTGCTGAGTTAGGCCCCTTTCACACGGGGCGGATCAGTAATGATCCACCCCGTGATGATCCGCTCGCTCAGCGGGGATCGCTCCATTGTCCCCGCTGAGCCGGCTGCGGACAGGGCGGTCTCCGCACACTGTGCAGGGACCGCCCTGTCAGCTCTCCGCTCTCCTCTATGGGGATCGGATGAGCACGGACCGTCTGTCCGCGTTCATCCGATCCGCTCTGCAGACGGATAGAAAAAATAGGATTTTCCTCCGTCTGCAGAATCGGACTGTTGCGGAGGCGGACAATAGCGGGTGTCTGCGGATGTTTATCCGCAGACACGCGCTGTCCCATAGGGATGCATGTATGTCCGTATTTCATCCGCAAACGGATGAATGAAATACGGACATACTGTCCGCATGTGTGAAAGGGGCCTTACTGTCTACTCCTGGTGGGGGAGAGCGGGAAAGCTATCCCGGCTGGGAGAAGACAGTGATTATCGCTAGCAGCTGCTAGCGATAATTGTAAAAGAATCCGGCAGGCTGGTTGTACCCAATTTGATCACTCAATCAACTTGGTACATTCAGCCTATCCATTACTGCTGAATCAGCCGAGATTAAAACCGTGTATGGCTGATCTAAGCCACGCAGCATCAGCCAGGGTCATGGAGGGTCTATGAAGAAGAGAACGTTCCCTGATCCGACTGTAAATGGATTGGGTAAGTGTTCTCTATTGTCTATAAGGCCTCTAGTTTTACTGCCTATTAAAGCTCCATGTTCCAAGTAAATGACATCCCGGACTGAGTGGAGGTTATAAGTTTGCCACCTTATTCCTTTAAACCCGAACACATATGAATTACACAGGTTCTATGGCTGATTAAGGTTGTAATCAAACTCACTTAGTTCCTTATCTGCAATAAATTTGCTTCAGAACCTGTGTAATTTATATGTGTTCAGTTTTAAAGGGATGATGTGGAAACTCTAGGAAGTTCTCTGTTGTACGTAGGGCCATCTTCACCACAGGGCAAATGGGGCATCTGAACAGGACCCCACCATTGTTGAGGGGTCCAAAGCAGCTGCCCCTGGAGCCTGTGCTGCCCGCCAGATTTTTTTTAGCCGGAATTCCTCCACCTCCGTGATCCGGCGCTGGTTGCTGAGCTGCCCACTATTGTCACTTGTAAATACAGGAGCTCTGCTTCTGTATTTATAAGTGACAGCGCTCTCCTCCCGGGAACCGTTCACATCCCTCCCTGCTCTGTAAAACACATCCTCGATCTCTATGAGAGAGCAGAGAGAACAGAGGATGGAGGGGGCGGGGAATGCACACAGGAAACTGCACAGAAGCTGCTCCAAGCCACGGACATTTAGTAAGTTACAGCTGCTCTTCTGCAGCCACACTCTACTTTATTTAGCTGGTGAGGACTCGGGATGTGCTCAGTTTTGAAAGGGGGGGGGGGGATTGATACCAGAGGAATGCTGTGTATTGATGGGGGTAAGCTCCAAACTGGAATCTGGGGTGAGGAGAGCTCTGTACTTGCTGGGGGGGGGGGCTTGGATATACACAACATAACCCTAAATCCTGCACTCCATACACAGATCCCCCCTAAATCCTGCACTCCATACACAGATCACCCCTAAATCCTGCACTCTGTAAAAGATCACCCCTAAATCCTGTACTCCCTACACAGATCACCACCCCAAATCCTGCACTCTTACACAGCTCACCCCTCACTCCTGCGCTCTGTACACAGCTCACCCCTAAACTCTGCACTTTAGACACGGATTACCCCTCAATTCTACACTCCGTACACATCTCACCCCTCAATCCTGCACTCTGTACACAGCTCACCCCTAAATCCTGCACCATGTATATAGCTCAGCCCTCAATCCTGCACTCTGTACACAGCTCACCCCTACATCCTGTCCTCTGTACACAGCTCACCCCTAAATACTGCACTCTGTACACATCTCACTCCTAAATACTGCACTCTGTCCATAGAGCACCCCTTAACCCTGCACTTTGTACATAGCTCACCCCTCCACACTGCTCTACTGCAGGTGGCATAACTAGTCATTTATTTCTGGTAGCCTGTCCTCAGGGATACTGCTCCTATTGGGCTCTGCTCATAGCTGCACTCAGTTAACCTTCATAGCTTTGCGTGCTCTGCTCATTGCTAAAAGCAAGTTCTGGGAATTTTCTGTCTATTGGTGGGTCCTCTCACCTCTCCAGTCCATGGTGTGCAGGCAGTGAGGGGATGATGTGCTGTAACCTTCAGCAACCAATCAGTTGTATTGATGTGCTGTGACATCTAGCAACTAATAAGTAAGTGGTAATGATGCACAGTAACCTCTAGCAACCAATGAGTGAGCGGTAAACATGTAACCTCTAGCAACCAATGAGTGAGCGGTAAACATGTAACCTCTAGCAACCAGCGAGTGAGCGGTAAACATGTAACCTCTAACAACCAATCAGTGAGCGGTGAGGATGTGCAGTAGCCTCTAATTGAGTCATAATGTTTGCTGTAACCTCTAGCATCCAGTCAATGAGCAGTAATGATATACTGTAACCTCTGGCAACCAATCTCAATTGCTGCCTGACCTGATTTTATGTCAGTGGGGGGGGGGGGGGGGGGGGCGGGGCAAAGGCAATCTTTGCCCAGGGTCCAATCAATATTAAAGACGGCCCTGGTTGTATGTGGACATATTTTGATTGCCCATTTACAATAAAGGGAAGTCAGACATGCAGAACATACAGCCACAGAAAAGTAGACAATAAATGCTGCAGAACCTCCCATTAACATGTAAGGTCAGCTCTGCAAACCCTGCACATTTTTGAGGAGATTTCCCTTCACTTCCTGTCCCATAGCCACAAGAGGAAGTGGGAGAAAGTTCCTGCAAAATAATCCCTGATAGTCACCAGAAGTAATGTCCACATTGAAAAAATTCCAATATATTCTTGTTTTGGTGACCACCCAAAATTTGGGATTTTCATTCATTTTTATTTTCAATAATTTTTATTGGAATTTCAAAGAATTATAGGATATTAAATAAATGTGATCGCAGATGCTTAGAAAGGTTCAACAAGGAATGACAAGATATGACAACTCAAAGCATAAATGTAACAGTAGGGACAAAATACATATTGTCACTAGTGTTATGTAATGGCATAAAAGATACAGGTTCAAGGCACTAACAAATTTTCAACAGAAGTGGGAATATTGAATAATTACAAGGCAAGGATCAAATTGTAAATATCACAGAGTATATAGAAATCTAGAGTCATAAGAAGGGTACCAGAGGCTCCAAGGTTTCCATATAAGATCAGCTTCAGCTGATAAGACTGCAGTAATGGCCAGGTTTACATTGTATGTCATGTCACATGGTCACATGGTGTGTAGGAGGAAGCTCTGAATGAGTCTGAAGTCTCCTGGGAGTTAAGTGTTATGCCGTAGGAACTCCTGATAACAGATAGATAAGACATAGAGAGTGTGCCGTAAATCAGGGGAGATCTGGGCATGCTAAGGTTACTTCATTCTAAAGAACAAAAAGGATTACAACAATACTAAGCAATAGGGATGAGCCGAACACCCCCCGGTTCGGTTCGCACCAGAACTTGCGAACGACCCCCGCGTTCGGTATGAACGTTAGAACCCCATTGAAGTCTATGGGACTCGAACGTTCGTAATGGAAAGTGCTAATTTTAACGGCTAATATGCAAGATAGTGTCCTAAAAAGGGTTTGGGGACCTGCCTCCTGCCTCAGGGGACATGGGTCACTGCAAAAAAAAGTTTTAAAAACTGCCGTTTTGGCGGGAGCACTGATTTTAATGACGATTAAAGTGAAAAAAAAAAAGTGAAATATTCCTTTAAATATGGTGCCTGGGGGGTGTCTGTAGTATGCCTGTGAAGTGCCACGTGTTTCCCGTGTTTAGAACAGTCCCTGCACAAAATGACATTAAACGGAAATAACACCATTTACAACTGCTTGCGGTTTTAATGTTATATCTGGTTCCTGCAATATGGTTGAAAATCATTGAGAAACATGGCATGGGTAGCCCTCCCTGCCCATTACCAGCCTATTTGGGTCTTGTACGCATATTAAGGGGAACCCCGTACCCATATTAAAAAAAGGAAATGCGTGTGGCCCCCAGGCCCTATATACTCAGAACAGCAGTATACAGGCGGTGCAAACAAGACAGGGACTGTGTAGGTTTGTTGTGTTAAGTTGAATCTGTTGTCATTTTCAACCGGTACATTTTTAAAGTGTAGCTGCAGTCAAAAAAACGATTTTTAAGCTTTTTGGAAAACATAGGGAAGGGTTATCACCCCTGTATAATTTGTTTTGTCGTCCATCTTTTTTCATCTCACTTGCTGCTGTCTCCTTGCGTTTGCAAGTAGGAGATGTTTGTAAGTTGGATGTTTGAAAGTAGGGGCCTGCCCTATATTATAGCGGTATGTACTGGGTACAGAGCACGCAGATAGCACGCACTATCTCCTAACACTACTGACTGCAAGCTCTATTATTAACCACTTGACCACTGGGCACTTAAACACCCTTAATAACCAGACCAATTTTCAGCTTTCGGTGCCCTCACATTTTGAATGACAATTACTCAGTCATGCAACACTGGACCTATAGGAAATGTTTGTCCTTTTTTCACACAAATAGAGCTTTCTTTTGGTGGTATTTAATCACTGCTGGGTTTTTTATTTTTTGTGCTATAAAAGAAAAAAGACCGAGAATTCTGCGAAAAAATGAATTTTTCTTCGTTTCTGTTATAAAATTTAGCAATTAGTCATTTTTTCTTCATAAATTTTGGCCAAAATTCATACTACTACATATCTTTGGTAAAAATAAGTACAAATTGGTGGATATTATTTGGTCTTTGTGAAAGTTATAGAGTCCACAAGCTATGGTGCCAATATCTGAAAATTGATCACACCTGAAGTACTGACGGCCTATTTCCTTTTTTTTTTTTTTTCCACAAAATTGTCATATTATCAGGTTATTTCACACACACAGCATATGCATACCACAAATTACACCCCAAAACACATTCTGCTATTACTCCCGAGTACGGCGATACCACATATGTGAGACTTTTACACAGCGTGGCCACATACAGAGGCCCAACATGCAGGGAGCGCCATCAGGCGTTCTGGAGCACCCAGGCCAATTCTGACATTTCTCTCCTACATGTAAAAATCATCATTTATTTGCTAGAAAATTACAGAGAACCCCAAAACATTATATATATATATTTTTTTTTTAGCAAAGACCCTGGAGAATACAATGGTGGTCGTTGCAAATTTTTATCTCACACGGTATTTGCACAGCAATTTTTCAAACGCGTTTTTTGGGGGGAAAAAACAGTTTTGTGCTTAAAAAACAAACAAAATAAACAGTAAAGTTAGCCCAATGTTTGCATAAAGTGAAAGATGAAGTTATGCTGAGTAAATAGATATCAAACATGTCACTCTTCAAAATTGCACATGCCCGTGGAATGGCGCCAAACGTCGCTACTTAAAAAATCCCCATAGGCGACGCTTTAAATTTTTTTTTACTGGTTACATGTTTTGAGTTGCAGAGGAGGTCTAGGACTAGAATTATTGCTCTCGCTCTAACATTCTCGGCGATACCTCACATGTGTGGCACATGCGAGCACATGGGGACATGGGCGCTTTAATTTTTATTTTATTTTTTTATTGTTCATTTTACTTTATTTATTTTAGTTTGACATTTTTTTCCCCAAAAATATATTTTTGATCACTTTTATTCCTATTACAAGAAATGTAAACATCCCTTGTAATAGGAATATGGGGTGACAGGTCCTCTTTACAGTGAAATCTGGGGGGTCAATATGACCCCACATCTCACCTCTAGGCTGGGAAGCCTGAAATAAAAAATAAAAAAAAGATTCTGGCTTTGATCGTACTGGCGAGTTGGTAGAAGCACCGGAGGGCGGTGAGGGGTGGGGGGCGTCTATGGCTGGGTATTTCAGGGTATCACCGAGTATGGCTGGGTATCTCTGAGTATGGCTGGGTATGGCAATTTATGGCAGGGTATTACAGAGTATTGGCGGGGTATTGGCGGGGTACTACAGAGTAATAGCAGGGTACTGCAGAGTATTGGGGGGTACTACAGAGTAATGGCAGGGTACTGCAGAGTATTGGGGGTACTGCAGAGTAATGGCAGGTACTGCAGAGTAATGGCGGGTACTGCAGAGTATTGGGGGGTACTGCAGAGTAATGGGGGTTACTGCAGAGTAATGGGGGTTACTGCAGAGTAATGGGGGGTACTGCAGAGTAATGGCAGGGTACTGCAGAGTAATGGGGGGTACTGCACTGCAGAGTAATGGCAGGGTACTGCAGAGTAATGGCGGGGTACTGCACTGCAGAGTAATGGCGGGGTACTGCAGAGTAATGGCGGGGTACTGCAGAGTAATGGCAGGGTACTGCAGAGTATGCACTGGTATTGCAGAGTATTGGCAGGGAATTGAGGGGTTAAATTCGGTGAGCAGCGATGTGGGCACTGCAGATGCAGCCCACATCGCTGCTGACACCGATCTCTTTCCCCTCCGCTGTACCGATCGGTACAGAGAGGGGAGGGAGGAACCGGCGTCATAACATGACGCCGGTTTGTTTCCAAGTGATCACTCCGTCATTTGATGGAGCAATCACATGGTAAACGGCTGCTATGAGTCCTGTGGACCCGGCGGTCACGGATGCTCTCGAGTGTGCGCACCTCGGGGCACGCGAGAGCAGAATTCTGGGAGGCCATTAATTAACGGCCTCTCAGAGTTAAACAACCGCCTTGAAGCCGTTAATCGGCAATGGGCAGTTGTTAAGTGGTTAAAGCTAGATCACTAGCTATATAGGTGAGGTGAATATAGTGGTGTATACTGCAGTCAGGGCACAGACAACAACCACTACACAGCAGCAAGATAGGAAATCAGCCAAAAACGATTGGTGTGTACTGTGTTGAAGGTACACAGAACACCCACTGCTTCAGATGCTAAGTAACACACTACACGAGGCCGCCTCAAAGGCGGCCTTATATAGTGTGGGGCGTGCACTACACAGCCTGAGCTATGACACGGCGCTGCGATTGGCCAAGCATGCGGGGTCACAGTGCATGCTTGGCCAATCATGGGGCAGCAATGCACTGCACCACCGCAGTGCATTGTGGTCCGCGCGCGTCACTCGAATTTTGACGCGAACGGCCCAAACGTTCGGAATTCGCCGAACGCCCGAACAGCCGAACAGCCAATGTTCGAGTCGAACGTACGTTCGACTCGAACACGAAGCTCATCCCTACTAAGCAAGTAAGGAGATATCTACAAGCAGTGTTCATTAGGGGTTTTTTATGCTGATTTACATGGGACAAAGTTGTAGGGGAGGGTTTACAACCACTTTAAGGTCAGTTCCCAATGATTCACACAGTTTGTGATATTGTGGGAGTAGCAGATAGCCTGAGTCCATTACGAAGAGAAGGAGGCCTTGAGGTCTGATTCCCAATGGAGCATAGGCTTTATTTTACAGAATTTTGTTTTGTCTTGTAACAAGTTGTAAATTAGGGAAGCGCCTTTCATATTTTTTGCAGGAGTCAGATAATACTGGCAAATATTAGCGTGTAGATTAATAGAGGGCGGTGGAAGAGTTGTTAATAGGTGGTAAATTCAGTATAAAGTGAAAAAGGTGGTGCTCGGAAGCGCATATTTGGTTACAGTGGACTTGGTTTCCTTCTAATAGGAGGTCCTCTAGGGAGGTGATCCCAAATTTGATCCAGCTATCAAGTGTGATATCTGGTATGAGATGCTCTAGTGTGTTGAGCGGTATTGTTATATCAGGGTTTTGAGAAAGCTGAAAGGAAGGTTTTGTTATTTTTCTCCATACCTGTATGGACGCCTTAGTGGTAGGAGGGAGATCAGATGAGTCTAGTAATTTCCATGAATCAGCAAAAAGTAGGGAGCATAGGTTAGAGCTCTTATTAAGGCCTTTCTCAATATCTAGCCATAATTGTTCTGCAGAAGTATTAAACCAGTGTGGTCCAGATGCACTTCTATGTAGTAATCTTGTAGATCATCCCCATACCACTTACTACTCATGTGTTTTATTAAGGAATTCCTTTCATTTTCAGTGATAATGGTCACCAGGACAAATAGAGAAGATGAATCTCCCTAACAGATACATAGACAGTGATAAAAAAAATCTGGCATAGGTTCTAACCCCTGACCACTCTATCCAAAACAAAAAATAAGTTTTGCCTTCAGTTCTACTTTAATGTACTTTGAGTTTATCTGCTGGCGGGTGCGGGCCTCATGTCATACACACACTTCATTTCTATGGGCTTCTCATTCCCAACCTACATTTTTTATTTTATTTTGGATTGGGGAAGGATTAGAGACTCTGTCTGTTTTTCTTGTGTAGGGCAGTGATGGGAAACCTTGGCACGCCAGATGTTTTGGAACTACATTTCCCATGATGCTAAACTACACTACAGAGTGCATGAGAATCATGGGAAATGTAGTTCCAAAACATCTGGTTCGCCATCACTGCCCTAGGGAGATATCTTTCTGGACAGGAAGTGATTAATAATCTGTTAGCCACTTGACGACTGCAATAGTTATATATACGTTGCGGTTTGCAAGTGGTTTACTGGGGTTATGGTTGAATCTATCAGCCATAGCCCCGGTATATATTTTTTAGCTGGTGTGTGTCTTTCTAATAAAAGCAGTCTGATAGACTTATTAGCCGCTAGATTGCTTTCCGAAGCGGTGGGAGGAGACGTCCCCCACCTCCCGCCACTTGCCGGTGTTTCTCGGCACGACCAAGAAACGATCCAACGGTGCAGCCGGCTGGTCACAGATGCTGGCAGATGACCTCCATGGCCTTGGAGGACTGAAGCAACGTCATGACGTCACTTCAGGTCCAGGGTGGAAGTAAACAATTGTTTTTTAAGCACAAGATCAAAATCGGATCTTTTGCTTTTAAAGGAAAAGGAAAGATTTGGGGTCTTTTTGACCCCAGATCTCTCCATAAAGAGGGCATGTCATTCTTATTTCTAATACAAGGGATGTTTACGTTCTTTGTAATAGGAATAAAAGATAAAAGGATAAAAAAATGTAAGGAAAGGTTTAAAAATAAAAAATAAAAGAAATAAGAAAAAAAAATTCAAAGTGCTCCCATCCCTCCATGCTCACACACAGAAGAGCATGCATACATAATACAAATGCATACATGTGTTCATAGTTACATAGTAAGTGAGGTTGAAAAAAGACACAAGTCCATTAAGTCCAATCTATGTGTTGTGTTATGTCAGTATTACATTGTATATCCCTGTATGTTGCGGTCGTTCAGGTGCTTATCTAATAGTTTTTTGAAACTACTGATGCCCCCCCCCCGCTGAAACCACCGCCTGTGGAAGGGAATTCCACATCCTTGCCACTCTTACAGTAAAGAACCATCTACACAGTTTAAGGTTAAACCTCTTTTCTTCTAATTTTAGTGAGTGGCAACATGTCTTGTTAAACTGCCTTCCGGGAAAAGTTTTAATCCTATTGTGGGGTCACCAGTATGGTATTTGTAAATTAAAATCATATCCCCTCTCAAACGTCTCTTCTCCAGAGAAAATAAGTTCAGTGCTCGCAACCTTTCTTCATAACTAATATCCTCCAGACCCTTTATTAGCTTTGTTGTCCTTCTTTGTACTCACTCCATTTCCAGTACATCTGTCACGACCGTCCTGGCGTCCCGATCGCTCTTGGAAGATCTACTCACAGAGGTCCCATGTTGAGAACCCGTCGTTCCCCTTTAGCGCGTGTCAACGCGAACGGACGCACACGGTTGCGTCCCGGTACGACCGGGCGCACGCGGGTGCGCGACATGGCAAACGAGCGCACGCGGGAGCGCGGGGTCACGAACGGGCGCACGACCTCCCACGGGGGCACGCAGACCCGTCGTGCGACCGCTTTGGCGCCCTAAAGGCTTCTTAAGGACTCGGTTTCCACTCCCCCCTCGCTGTCCAGTCTACCGCGTGTTCGGAGATTCTGTTTACCAGTTACCTGCTATCTTGATTCCTGTGACCCGGCTTGTTCTTGACCACGTTTGCTTGCTGCCTGCCACCGACTACCTGCCTGCCTGACCACGTCTCTGCCTCTGCCCTTGTACTGTGTTGCCCGCCTGCTGCCGACCCTGCCTGTACCCGACTACGCTGCTGTCTACTGATCCACCCGGATCTGCTTGTGCCTGCTGTTCCTGCCTTGACCTGCCAGTGTCCGCTGTCTCCACTGACAACCGTCATCTTGCCAGTCCACCAGTCTGTTCCTGCTGTCTCCTGCTGACTGCTGTCCGTGTTGCTGTTGTTGTCCGGACCTGCCTACACCTGCCAGGCACTTGTGCCCCCTGAACTTTCGAATCTCTGTTACCACCTCCAGGGGTTCTTGAGCCAGGGGCTACGAGGGGCCGCTCCCTGCACTCCAGGCTCGTCCACCAGGTACGTGACAACATCCCTCCTGAGGACCGGTGCCCAGAGCTGGACAGCATACTCCAGGTTAGGCCTGACCAGAGTCTTGTAGAGCGAGAGAATTATCGCTTTATCTGTCAGGAAGATCCTGCCAGCGGGAATCAGTCTGGACCTTCCGCCGCGCGTTCGCATGTGCACGCCTGTGCGCGGGCAAGCTCATGCGCATACATGCGGGTGCGCGCGCTTGTGCGCGTGCGCCTGTTGGCGCCAGGCGGGCTATTTAACTCGATCTGTCACATTCAGTTCTTGCTGTCTGATCTACAGAGTGCGAGTATCCTGATTCTGAGAACCTGCCTTCTGTGACTTGTTGACCCGTCTACCTACCACTCCTGCTATCTGCCTGCACCTGATCCCGGCCTGTCTGACTTCCCCTCTGCTTAATCCTTCGGGACTTCTGCTGCCTGCCTGTTTATCGACCCGGCTTGTCCGACTATCCACCCGCTTGATCCTTGGTACCCTCGCTAACTGCCTGACCTCCAAACCCGGCTTGTCTGACTGCTCTGCTGCCAGCATCCTGTTCCTAGTACCTGTCTGCTACTCTACCTCCAGTTGTGGTTCCAGCTCCTACCTGAAGTCCTGCTTCTGCCTGAGTTCCTGCATCGGTGTTCCAGGTCCAGCTACCCACCTGCAGCTCTGCTCCAGCTTGCTGCACCTGCCTGCTGATCCTGTTCCTTCCTGGTCCCAGCTGTCTCCTGATCCAGCTGGGGGTCCTGGTACAAGTTCTTCCTGGGCTCCAGACCCCTCTGTTGCCGTTGATCCTGCCAGGCACTTGTGCCACTCCAGATTCTTGTGCTACCTGTATACTCTACATGGGCCCTCGAGTCGGAGCCGCAAGAGAAGTCTCTTCGGGCTCTACCATCAGGTACGTGACAGTATCAGACAGCCATGACCGAGCCCGCGCAGGGAGCCTCTCCCATGGAAGAACTTTGTCTGCATCTGGCTGGCCTTACCCAGGCTGTTAAGAGTCTCCGGGAGGGATACACTTGTTTGGAAGAAAAGGTCCAAGCTCTCACTTCACCCACAACCGCTTAGGGGCCTCCTCTTCCGTCCGCTTCTGCCTCCAGCACCTCTTCTCCGACAGTGGTTATGTTGCCTCCTGAACCCAGGATACCCACGCCTGAAAAGTTTTCTGGAGCGCGAAGTAAGTTAAGGGCATTCCGGAACTCTTGTGAACTGTACTTTGCCCTACAACCTCGCACTTTTTCACTTGATGCCACCAAAGTGGGGTTTGTGGTGTCTTTGCTCCTGGGAGATCCTCAAGCTTGGGCTCATCGTTTGCTGGAACAGAAAGCAGAGGTCCTAACTATTAATATTTAAATGAGAAAAGTGTGTATCTGTCACAGGGTGGTGTCTGTGGATACACTAATAAACAGAATGCCACGTCCTAGTTATCACTTTGTAAATGTAAACATTAACAAGGAAAAAGGGAAATTGGGGAGAAAAATAAAAAAATTATAAAAGAACCTTCACATAAAAGACCTCAAAAAATGTGGGTTCAGTTGGACTTTTTAGGCATAAAAGAAGTTGTAAACACAACCAGTATATTCAAAAAGAATTATTTCTATTTATTAAAACAGAAGTAAAAACAAAAAGTATAAAAAATTCAGTTTTCTTTTTACAAAAAAAAGAAAGATATTTTCTCCTTATAACTACACATTTAAGACCTAGTTGATATCCTATCAAAAGTAATAAAATCCATTTCAAATTTCCAAAGAGGAAAACAGAAAAACAAAGTACATATCTATATAAATATAGAATCAAGGATATCAACCATGCAGTCAACAATTACATATATTTTTGGTGCTCTACATGTAGAAACATGTAGAGCACCAAAAAGATATGTAATTGTTGACTGCATGGTTGATATCCTTGATTCTATATTTATATAGATATGTACTTTGTTTTTGTGTTTTCCTCTTTGGAAATTTGAAATGGATTTTATTACTTTTGATAGGATATCAACTAGGTCTTAAAGCGGGAGTCCGCCGGGACTCCGCGTTTTTTTTTTTTTTAAAGCCAGCAGCTACAAATACTGCAGCTGCTGACTTTTAAAATAGTGACACTTACCTGTCCAGCGATGTCGGCACCCGAAGCCGATCTCTAGGTCGTCTGTCGGGTCCTGCCGCCGCCATCTTGGGTATGGGAATCAGGAAATGGAGCCTTTCGGCTTCATTTCCCGGTTCCCTACTGCGCATGCGCGAATCGCGCTGCGCAATAAGGACACTCCCTGCTGCCTCTGGGATCTGTGTGTTTCCCAGCAGGCAGCAGGGCACTTGCGGGAAGGGGCGGGCACTTGCGGAAAGGGGCGTAAGTTACGCCCCTTTCCGCAGAGAGCTATCCCGGAAGTGGGTGCAGTTACCTGGATTATCCAGGTAACTGCACCCCCCTCCCCCCTGAAATGTGCCGATTGTGGCACCGGAGGGGGGGAGGGTTCTGATGAGCGGAAGGTCCACTTTAGGGTGGACCTCCACTTTAAATGTGTAGTTATAAGGAGAAAATATCTTTCTTTTTTTTGTAAAAAGAAAACTGAATTTTTTATACTTTTTGTTTTTACTTCTGTTTTAATAAATAGAAATAATTATTTTTGAATATACTGGTTGTGTTTACAACTTCTTTTATGCCTAAAAAGTCCAACTGAACCCACATTTTTTGAGGTCTTTTATGTGAAGGTTCTTTTATAATTTTTTTATTTTTCTCCCCAATTTCCCTTTTTCCTTGTTAATGTTTACATTTACAGAGGTCCTAACTAACCTGACCACCTTCTTTGATACGATGGTCCAGCTCTACGAGGACCCTCAACTCTCTGCCACGGCAGAAGCCGCCCTGCATACCCTCCAGCAGGGCCGTAGGGCCATAGAGGACTATGTCGCTGAATTCCGCCGTTGGAGTACAGCTACGGACTGGAACGATGCGGCCCTTCGTTAACAGTTTCGTATGAAGCTCTCAGACCCTCTGAAAGATGAACTGTCTCGTGTGGGAATCCCACAAACCCTGGATGCCTTGATTAGCCTTGCCATTCAAATTGATCGACGGCTGAGGGAGCGAAGAGCTGAAAGAGGTACTGGGTCTACTCGCCCCTCCTGGATGTTGCCTCGGATACCTAACTATTCCCACCCGGCTCCCACTCCTAGTCCTGTTCCGGCACCTGATACTTCTGAACCTATGCAGCTCGGAGTTCTTAGCCCTGCTCTCATGATGGAGGAACGCCAACATCGTCGGGTCAAGAACTTGTGCCTTTACTGCGGGGAACCTGGGCACTATGTCAGGAACTGCCCTACCAAGCTCCGTAAGTGCATGTCTGTCTCATCTGGCGCTACTACTGCTTGGCTTAAGACCTCTTCTCACCTCGCCCTTTCTGTCTCGTTGCAGCTCCCAGGAAGGACTTTGCAAGTCCCCGCTATCATTGACTCGGGGGCTTGTAGTTGTTTCATGGACTCTTCTTTTGCCAGTAAACAACAAATCCCTCTGCTGCACAAGGCTCAAGGACTCTCTATCCACCTGGCCGATGGCTCAACAATACAATCTGGACCAGTTACACAAGAGACTGCTCCCCTTTCAGTTTCTATCTCCAACCTGCACCAAGAACTGCTTCGTTTGGACATTATTTAATCTCCTTTGTTTTCAATCATTCTTGGCATGCCATGGTTGCAGGCCCATAACCCTGCTATAAACTGGGTTACCGGGGAGATCACATTCCTCTCTCCATATTGCCAGCAGTACTGTATCCTGAAGAATCCTGGCAAATCCCCTGCTTTACTATGTCTGGACTCTGATTCTGAACTTCGCCGAGCAGTTCCTGAAGTGTATCATGATTACCTAGACGTCTTCAGTAAGAAGGGGGCAGAAGCTTTGGCTCCCCATCGGGCATATGACTGCCCCATTGAACTTCTTCCCGGAGCCGAGATTCCCTTTGGCAGGATTTTTCCACTGACCGAACTGGAACAGGAGACCCTGAAAATTTACATTGACGAAAACCTGAAGAAGGGCTTCATTCGACCTTCCACTTCCCCAGCGGGTGCGGGCATCTTCTTCGTGGAAAAGAAAGACCATACCCTCCGGCCCTGTGTTGACTATAGAGAGTTAAATAAAACTTCGCCCCCTGACACTATCCTGGCCCCAGGGAACTTCCTCCTGCTACAGGAAAATCTGCTCTCACGGTTGAAGCAATCTTCAGTTGGATCAGCACCCACCTTTGGAACAGAGTTACAGGCCAGGGATGGACTGTTTTGGTACGGGAGCAAAATCTTTGTACTTGAAGGCTTACGGGTGTCTATTCTCGAACTTTGCCATGACCATGCACTAGCAGGGCACTTTGGTGTCTCCAAGACTGCTGATCTTGTCCAGCGCACTTAAGGACTGTAGGAGTTACGTGGAGTCCTGCACCACCTGTGCTCGGAACAAGACCTGTAGGTCCAGAGCCTGGGGATTATTGAAACCTCTGCCCATTCCAGACAGGCCTTGGAAGATGTTGTCTATGGACTTCATTGTCGACCTACCCCCGGCGGCTGGGCATACTGCCATCTTTGTGGTGGTAGATCGGCTGTCTAAAATGGCCCATTTCATTCCGGTGAAGGGTACTCCCTCGGCTTCTGAAACAGCCCAAATGTTCATCAGGGAAATAATTATACTTCATGGAATCCCGGCCAATATAGTTTCTGACCGCGGAGTGCAATTTACCTCGCGGTTTTGGAGAGCGCTGTGTAAAGCCCTGGGAATTGCACTATCATTCTCCACCACTTACCATCCTCAGAGGAATGGTCAGACCGAGAGGACCAATCAGACCCTTGAGCAATACCTGCGTTGTTTTTCATCCTTTTCTCAAGATGACTGGGTCACACTGCTTCCTTTGGCCGAATTTGCTTATAATAATTCCATGCATTCTGCTACAAAGCAAAGCCAGTTTTTTGCTAATTACGGTTTCCATCCAGCTTTCCTTCCTAATTCCATTCCTGAATGTTCTGTGCCAGAAACTATAAATTTTTTCTCCTCGAACAATCAATTATTACAGAAGACCATGGCAAGATCCCAAGAGCAAAATAAGGAAGTGTTTGACAGGAAGAAGCAGGGTGAATTGGTGCTCGAACCGGGTAACCGTGTATGGTTGTCCTCTGCAAACCTTAAATTGACTTGTCCCTCCAGGAAATTGGGTCCCAAATTCTTAGGCACTTTTCCTGTAAAAAGAAGAATTAACGAGGTGGCTTATGAGCTAGAGCTCCTGGATTCACTCAAGATCCATCCTGTTTTTCACGTCTCGCTGTTAAAACCCTTTGTCCTCAATCCTTTTCCTGATCGGAATGTGAATCCTCCGGAACCCTGTAATAGTGGATGGCGAGGAAGAATTTGAAGTTGAAGCTATCTTGGATTGTAGGAAAAGGAATAATCAAGCCCAGTTTTTAATCAAATGGAAAGGCTATGGCCCGGAAAAGAGAATTCTTGGGAGCCTGAGGAGAATATCCATGCAAAGAGTTTAATCCAAGCTTTCAAGAGATCACACCCTGAAAGATGAGCCCGGTTGGGCATCCGGAGGCTGCCCCTTAAGGGGCGGCAATGTCAGGAAGATCCTGCCAGCGGGAATCAGTCTGGACCTTCCGCAGCGCGTTTGTGTGTGCGCGCCTGTGCGCAGGTGTGCTCGTGCGCGGGTGCGCGCGTGCTTGTGCGTGCGTGCGCCTGTTGGCGCCAGGCGGGCTATTTAACTCGATCTGTCACATTCAGTTCTTCTTTTATCTAGATGGCAGCTCACTTCCTTATAGAAGGTTAATAGATTGGTTTGGCAAGAACAATTCTTCATGAATCCATGCTGATTACTGCTAATTATACCGTTTTATTTACTAAAATCTTGTATATAGTCCCTTATCATCCCCTCCAAGAGCTTGCATACTATTGATGTTAGGCTAACTGGTCTGTAATTTCCAGGGATGTATTTTGACCCTTTTTTAAATATTGGTGCTACATTGGCTTTTCTCCAATCAGCTGGTACCATTCCAGTCAGTAGACTCTCAGTAAAAATTAAGAACAATGGTCTGGCAATTAATTGACTGAGTTCCACTCTGAGATGCACTGGCTAATTTGTTCTTTGTTTCCAAGATTTTATCCCAAATTACATCTTCTAGCAAGGTTTGTAGTTTAGAGACTTTGGCTCTTTTGAAACTCAGTGTCCTTGTGTTCCCTTGTGTTTCCTATTTATGTGATTTATACTGAAGCCATTTGACCTGTGATCGCTGTTTTCTAGATTGCCCCGTATTTCCACATCTGTGATCAGGTCTTTATTGTTGGTAATCAGTAGATCTAGTACTGCCTTTTTTCTAGTTGGTGCGTCTACCATCTGACCCATGAAATTGTCCTGCAATTGAATAGCGACTGGCGAGCATTAGACGAATGTGTGGAATACACATGTATGTATCGCACCGAATGTTAGAACAAGAGCAATAATTCTAGCGCTAGACCTCTGTAACTATAAACAGGTAACCTGTAAAAAATGTTAAAGTGTCACCTATGGAGACACGCGGTGACAGGGGCACTTTAAAATTTTCATTTTTTTTATTGTTAATTTTACTTTTATTTTTCTAGTTTGATTTTTTTTTTATCACTTTATAGTGTAAACATCCCTTGTAATAGGAATACTGAGTGACAGGTCCTTTTTACAGTGAAATCCGTGGTCAATAAGTCCCCACAGCTTACCTCTAGGCTAGGAAGCCTAAAATAAAAAATACAAAAAAAAAACACACAATCGCGACGGCATTTTTTCAAATGCAGAGGCCGGGCGTGACTTCATAACATCGCACCTGGCCTCCGAAAGATCATAGAGACTCTGGGGACAATCTGGCCTGCCAGAAATCTCTATGGTCAGCATTCGGCACCGGTCGGTTCTTTCTCCGGTTCGCTGATCGCAGGGGCAAGCCCAGAGAAGCACCGGAGGGCGGCGGGTGGGGACATCCCCTCCCGCCGCCTGTAAGAATGATCAATTGGCTGTTCTTATGGTGTAGGGAATTGCCAGTTGTAAAAGAAGATATCTGAATGATGCCTGTAGCTGCAGGCATTATTCAGATATCACCGATCAAACCCGACTACGCCAAATGAGGTTGGGTGGGTGGGAAGCAGTTAAAGTGTATTTTTTCCCAAAAAAAATTGCATTTGAAAGACCGTTGTGCAAATACCATGTGACATAAAAAATTGCAATGATCGCCATTTTATTCCCTAGAGTTTCTGCAAAAAAATATATAATGTTTGGGGGTTACAAGTAATTTTCTAGCTTAAAATACTGATTTAAACGTGCAAACAAAAAGTGGCAGAAAAGGTTTGGTCTTCAAGACAAAAACAATATGTTTTTTTTCCCGTTCAGTTTTTTTTTACGTAAAAGGAGGTACAGAGGTTGCATATTTCGATATCATAAGTTATACATCAGAAAAGCAATGTGTGTGGCATAGGTTACATGGCTGCTCCCTCCCTGCATTATCATGAACATAAATAGGTATCTCCCATGGAATTTTGTTGCACCAATAAAATTCTGAAAAATGTAAAATGTACTGAATTACGCTGGTCAGGGTCATTCACTATGATGGACAGTCTGAAGGCTCATAAGGAGCTTATTTTTCTCTAAACAAAAGCTACTTACTTGTATACGTGTATTCATTTAAAGTCAGCACATGAGCATATCTACCAACAACTGGCTATGCACAATGATTTGGTTCTGGGTGTGGCCACCCTGCATATGACTATCTATGATCCCCTGTGAGCTCCTGAGTTAAGCCTCGTACACACAATTGGATTGTTGGCCAACAAAACCGTGGACTTTTGTCCAAAGGGCGTTGGCCCAAACTTATTTTGCATACACACGGCCACACAATTGTTGCCAACAAATAGGAACGTAGTGACATGCTATGTTGTTTTTCAGCTCTTTAGTGCCACCCTTTGAACTCCTTCTGCTAATTTCGTGTTGAGTGTTTATTCACGCTTTTCATTTCTCACTTTTCATTTCGCACTTCTCATTTCGGGCTTTTCAGTTTGCGCTTTTCCGTTCATCAACCAGACATGTTGTGGAATCGGAGGAGATAACGGGTAATTTTTATTGGCCTTGGAGTTATTGCTTTGACATTTTTTTTGGGTTGAATAATGATTTGATTTGGTATATTTTCTATATTTTTGGATGCATAGAATGCACTTTTTGGTTAAGTTCTATTGGCAGATAGCATGTTTAATTTTATTTGTTTTCTTTTTTTAATGCACAATTAAAAAAATTGTGGAGACTAATACTTCAAATGACATTTTGGGAGTAGGCAGTTACATTTAAAAAATACAATGTAAAATTGACAAGGGACACCAACATAGTTGTATCTTTGATCTTAAAAACTACGGCATAATGGTGTTGTGGTAATCTGCCCATACAAAAAAAAATAAAAAAAAGCATAATAATATTATTCTTGATATCACTAGAAAAAAAAAGCCTTTGAAAATTTGTTTGCAATAACTCCATCAGTATCACCAGCAAAGCAGCTTCATTATTATCCCATTATAGAAGAAGAGAATTGTGCGCTGCATTTTGAGATTTCATAATTTGCCACGTCACAAATGTTAATTCTCCATTATGAACGCTAGTTTACAAGACCGACCGCTTCTGGCTCGTCCTTGCTTCCAAGCATGCGTGTTTGTATTTTGGACTTTTATCTGACGGACTTGTGTACACACACTTGGAAAAATCCAACAACAGACATTTGTCCGCAGAAAATTTTAAAACTTGCTAGCCAACATCTGTTCACGGAAAATCCGACAACAATTGTCTGATGGAGCATACACATGGTCGGATTTTCCGCCAACAGCCTGTCATCGAACATTTCCCATCGGAAATTCTGATCGTTTGTATGCGGCTTAAGCCTCCTGTCTATGACCTCTGAAGTGCATCATAGACCCTCTGCTTCTATTTGGTCTACTGTGTCTATTCCCACCGTGATGTCCCCTGAGTAAGGCTATATTTAGTCACAACGCGTTGGGTACTCTGGTGGCTAAAATATAGTAATTCAGCACGTTTTTTTATTTTTCTGTATCTCATTGCGAAATAGACAAGGAATTGGACTATCTACACCAGGTCTTATATATTTTTAAAAAATCTATATGTGGTTGTGTTTTTGTGCCTAATTAAACTTTTTTCTATTTTTATATATAAAATTTCAGTTGTTTTTTAATTTTTATGCTGCAACAAAATCCCATGGGAGATACCTATTTCTGTTCATAAGTTAAAAATAGACAATAGATTCATGAAAGCAATGGTTATATCTGGTAGTCACTGTTGACATAAATATATAATGCAACCATTATGAACATAACGAGGAGATATTAAATGAAAAAAATTAAATACATTTAATAGAATGCGGAACACTCATACATAGCAGAGCCTATGTAATCACTTCCCTGGGACCTGCAGCTGCTGCACACAGCTGCCCATAGACAACAATTAGAAGATGTGGCTGTACCTGGGTATGCGCCAGGGGATGCCTAAACCAGTGGTTCTCAACCCTGTCCTCAAGTACCCCCAACAGGCCATGTTTCCAGGTTTTCCTATATCTTGCACAGGTGCTTTAAATCAGAGTCAATGGCTTGGTATTTTGGACAGCTATTTTATCTAAGACCCCTTTCACACTGTGCCGCCCATAGCGTCAGCGGTAAAACGCCGCTATGTTTAGTGGCGCTTTACCGTCGGATTTGTGGCACATTTCGGCCACTAGTGGGGAGATTTTAACCCCCGCTAGCGGCTGAGGATGGGTTAAAACCGCCCGCAACGCGTCGCAATAGCGGCGTTTTGCCGGCGGTATAGCTGCACTGCCCCATTGATTTCAATGGAGAGCAGCAGTGGAGGAGTCGTAAACACACCGCTCCTTCACCGCTCCAAAGAAGTGCACTGCTCCAGTGTGAAAGCCTGGAGACAATGCAGCAGCTGTTTTAGGACGTTTTGCAGGTGCTATTTTTAACTCTATAGCGCTTGCAAAACACCCTCAGTGTGAAAGGGGTCTAAGAGAAATTCCCAAAACATGGCCTGTTGGGGGTACTTAGGGACAGGGCTGAGAACCACTGGCGTAAAGCATCTGATGTAGGCAGGTTTCCTATTGCATGTATAGTCAGCACCCGGCTGCTAAGGTCAGGGGAAAAGGGTTACAGTACCATGCGATTTGGGGCCAACAAACTCTTTGCATTTGCAACATGCACACTGTGTTCTGTTGTGAACCAACCCGAACATCAGTTATTATGTGCTTACTGAAAAGTAGATGAGAAGTTTGTGCTTTTTGCTTGATAGGCAAAACAAAGGGGATGATTTACTAGAACTGGAGAGTGCAAAATCTGGTGCAGATCTGCCTAGAAACCAATCAGCTTCCAGGGTTTATTATCAAACCTTAATTGTACAAGCTGAAGTTAGAAGCTGATTGGCTACCATGCACAGCTGCACCAGATTTTAGTAAATGCATCCCAAAGCGACATAGCTTGGCAAAAAAAAAAAAATGTAAAATGAAGCAACGAGGACTAAGTGGCGGTTCACACTAGCGCGATGCCAGACATTGCATGTAATTCGCAGCGCACAGCTGTTCACATTACATGCGATGTCTGTGCGGGTGCGATGTCAGCCATACAGATAGTATGGCTGATATCGCACCGCATTCGGTCCAAACACGCACAGGACCCTTTTTTCTGTTCGGACCAGAATCGGAACGCATGTGTGTTCACACATATGCGATCCGATTCATGTCCGAACTGTCAGTTCGCAGTGCGATATGCGAGCTGAAGTGGGGGTGTCGTTAACATATAATGACACTCCCCATCAGATCGCATATGGCAGTGTGAACTGCCGTGTGTGTCAAGTGCGATGCGGGAACCGGCAGTTGATTCGCAGGGTTCTCGCATCGCACTAGTGTGAACCGGCACTTAATGTACACAATTTTTCTTGATTAGCTTGCATGCTGAATTAAAAAAATAAAATAAATTAACAGATATTTCCATCCACATTGAACAGCGCAAATGGACGAACTTAGCTGCAGCTATTGTAATTTGATTGAATGCAGGTGCTTTTTGGCCAACAAAGTTCTACCTGGGTCCTTCATTTATTTATTTATTTTAAATATTGGGCAGAGTGGTGACGACAGGCCCAACCCCCTCCCCCACCAATCAGATTTCAGGGGCTTCGTTAGTGAAATTTAGCATGATCTGTACAACACGACTGTCACATCACCCCCCATCTACAGGGAGTCTATTTATTTATGCAGATTACACTCTTTATCTCCAAAGGTTTTTGTTTTTTGTTTTTTTTTAACTGATGCATATCAGTTTGCAAAAAGAGCCGACTCCAAGCTGATCCTGCAGTCTGAGCATTTTGCAATGTTGTGAAATGTACATGTATGATGTATTTGCAATGCTTTGATGACAAGTGGAATTAAACTCCTAAAAAAAAACACTGACAGGTAGGGTTTTTATAGGGTCTCTTCTGTCATGCATGCTTCTCTATATCTCTCAGCAGTAATGTACCATCCATGCAGAGCTCAGTGTACATTTACAGCACCCTTCTGTTCCACGAAGATGCGACTCCCGCACGCATGGGCAGTAGTGATGTCATAGCAGCCTGGTCATTCAAGTGGCTGAACAGAGCGATCCCCAAGGAGACTAGGCAAAGATGAAAGCGGGATAAGAAAAAAGCAAAATCTCGTGCTTGGTATGTAGTAAGAACAACTCGGAGCTGAAATACACCTGAATACCAGGTAATACGTGATTACAAATAAACCAAAGAAAAAGTGTGCTGCCTACTTACAAAATATACTTAAAAAATATTTCTATGTGATGAAATGTGTTCCCAAAATATAGAGCCTATTTACTTCTGTACAAAATATACCACTAAAAAACCCAAGTGCACAATCTCATCAAACTCTCATCAAATATAAAAAATCTATTATATAAATGTCACAAATCATATGCTATACCGCTAATAAATCCAAGTGCATAATCTTTAACTGCTTAAGGACCGCCCCGCGTACATGTACTGTGGCAGAGCGGCCCTTTAGCACAAATTTACGTACTGTACGTCATTATTTTATCCTGCTCTGGGGCTCACGTGCGCGCTGAAGGAGCCACGCTCCTGCTGGCCGACGATGGCCGCCGAGACCCGACGATCGTTCTGAGGAGAGTCAGAATACGTAAACAAGGTAGACCGCCATTTTGACAGAGAGGAAAATGGAGATCTTGTGTTTGCTAAGCAGAAACACAATATATATATATATATATATATATATATATATATATATATATATATATATTATATATATAAAATATATATATATATATATATATATATATATATATATATATTTTGATGACCTGCAATACAATGGATTTAAAAAAAAGCATGGGTTAACGCTGGTTTGATGCTGCATCTGTCCCCTGCCAGCTCCAAGACTGAGATCTGAACGATCAAAAACCTCTGATTGCTCAGTTCTCAGAGAACTGGTGTCTGTAAGTCTCTGGCTCTCTGCTCTCCCCTCCCGTGCTTACTGGAGCGCTGGGCTGTGCAGGGGGCAGGAGCGGCTGACTCCCGGCTCAGTGGCTTGAAATACAGGCATACCCCACTTTTAAGTACACATTGGGGTTTATTTGCTAAAGCTGGAAAGTGCAAAATCAGGCTCACTTCTGCATATTAACCAATGAGCTTCCAGGTTTTATTACTAAAGCTTAATTGAACAAGCTGGGGTTAGAAGCTCATTGGTTTCTATGCAGAAGTGAGCCTGATTTTGCATGTTTCAGCTTTAGTAAATAAACCCTATTGTATACTTAAAAGTGGGGTATGCCTGTATAGCCAAAAGAGCTTTGACTATACTTTTCCTTGAAAACCTCCTTAGTAATGCCCATGTTGAGGGATAGGCCCAGAAAGGTCCTAAATTCAGGAACCGTTATAGCTTTCCAGCCAAATTGTCTGGCAAGGGGTGAATTTGGGGTTTGGGCAATAAATTGACCATTGTATAAATTGCTTTGGTCCACAATAGATCCGTACAGATCTTCCGTGAAAAACAGCTCCAAAAATTCAAGGGGAGTTAAATCTCCTGTTTCCATCTGAATTCCGGGTTGACCAGTGAATGGTGGGTTATGGGCATTGCAGAATCTGTGGGCTGTCAATCGGGATTTACAAGGGCATCAGGAAGGGCACTATGGGCTCTACGGGTTTGTGTTCCAATTCTTGGTGGCTGCGGGACACTACTTGTGCTAGCCACTGCACCAGCTTGAACTGCAGTTATGGGACTTGCCACGTCACCAAGTGATCCTGCAGTGCTGGTTTTTCTATGACCAGGGTGTACTAGGCCGCTGGTGCTCGCCAGTTCACCAGAAGGTTGAGCTAGTACCATCACTCTGCTGCATACAAGTATCATGCGGTTGTTGCACCTCAGCAATAGAAGAAAGGGGTCAGGTATGCCTGACCTTAGCAGGGACCACTAATCCGTCATCAAAGCTATCTGTCAGGGTGCCGCTCTTCAAAGGTTCAAATACTGAGCCTGAATCTGACGGTGAGGACTCCCCACTCTCATCTGTCATACTCAGCATCCTGTAGGCCTCTTCACATGTAAAAAAGTACCTGGTTGTCAGAGGACTGTTTAAATTGCTACAAAAAATTAACTGCTATTGCTAGCAGGTATCAGGCCTGACTCTGCGGTTTTGTGTGCTGTGTTTTGGAAGTGACAATGATCTTCTGATATTGCAATTGGCTGGGCTTGGCGGAGGAGCTAAACACAGGTGCTGGCAGGTTTCTGGACTGATCCTGCTAATGCTGCATTTTTGGGAATACTATACTACTGGGGATGCTAGTATAGATCTGATCAGATCAAATATATTGATCCATTCAGACACTATTCTAGTAATGGAGGTGTATGTGTCAGCGCTATTGGCAATCAAAGGATTAAAATCTGGCACTGTCAAGTTTGTCACTAACTGACGCTAACACCTAACTGACGCTGACACTAACTAACACTAACTAGCTAACTAGCTAACTAGCGTCACCCGTGACACTAATAAGAAAAAAATCTGTACACTATACTAAATATTAATGACACAGTGACAGGGAGTGAAAGGGTTAACTGGGGGGGGGGGTGATCAAGGGGTAAAACCTTTATTGGGGAATATATGATATATGGGAGGTACCCTAAACCAACCTGGGCCTACCACTAACTGCCACTAACTTCCCTAACACTGTTAACATCACAAGTGACACCAAAACAATAGTGCCTGCATGTACTGGTGTCAGTGTAGTGTTGGTGTACTCACAGTGAGATGCTTCTCTACCGCACACTGGAACTGAAAGGGCTCCAGGAGGGGAGATTTCATAATTTCCTGTGCCTGTGTTTATGTTACAGGTAAGAAATGCAGAGGAAACATGTCAGCTCCCTGAGCGGTGACCAGGCGCTGTTGCAGGGCCTCGTTCTAAGGTAAGTATAAGGTAAATATGCGATGCATATTAACACATTATGCTATTGTCTTGTAGGGGTTTTTTTTCGCGGTATACTACCACTTTTAAAGGGTTTGTAAAGTCTTGTTTTTTTAAAATAACAAACATGTTTTACTTACCTACCTAGAATGGCCCAGATCCTCCTCTTCTGGGGTCCCCCAGCAGTGATCCTGAGTGTCCCCACGGAGAATCGCTTTCCCTGGGGGCACTTGTGCGGGCACGCTCCTGTGTCCTACTGCTGCATCCATTGACACAGACAGCAGGACTTGTCATTGGATTTGATTGACAGCCAATGGCTCCCGCTGCTATCACTCTATCCAGTGAGGACCCGAGACACCGGCTGAAGCTATTGTGCTCATCACTGTCGCTGCAAAGATCGGGCTCAGGTAAGTAAAAGGGGGGCTCTGGGGGGCTCTGGGGGGCTGCTGCAGCACAGGATGTTTTTCACTTTAATGCATAAAATGCATTAAGGTGAAAAACTTTGAGGGTTTACAACCCCTTTAACCACTTCAGGATTTGCCCCCTTAATGACCAGACCATTTTTTATGATACGGCACTGCGTCACTTTAACCTCCCTGGCGGTATGATTATTTCGGATTTTAGGTGCTAAAAGCGGTACAATTATTTTGCATGAAAATTTGGCGTTTTATATTGTAGTCCTGCAATTCTTAGGAATAACTCTCTTAAATCTGTTCAAACCAGAGTCTAGTTGACATCCCAGGTATGATAAAGTTTGAAAAATGAAATCATAAATTATAATATAATAAATAACTATAAATAATTATACCAAATAATAATATAACAATAATAAAAATTATTCAATAATGTAATCAAATCAAAAACACTGAAATTTGCTCAGTTGCAGAATTGTCACTGTCATTACTTTTCAGTATTTGATGACGGATCTCCCCACAAATCGCTATCGCTCAATTCTGCAAGTGATTCTAATTTATTTTTCGCTGTTTTCTAGCTGGTCTAAAATCATTTTTGATTTAAAGTGCCAGTTTTGGTTGCTATCGACAATCTCCAGTTTCCAGGCATAAAGAACAGTTTTTATTATATAAAACTGCATGCAGGACACTAGGGATAAAGGGGATGTGAAATAATTACATACAGCATAATGTAATCTGTAAGATTACATTATACTGTATGTAATGTGTGTGGTTTACTTTTTAAATTTGGCGCCGATCTCCGTCCCCGTGTGTCGCAACGCTCGCAGGGAACGGAGATCGGCTCCGTGATAGATCCGACGGAGGACGAGCCGCTCGTACAGCGGGGGGACATCGCTGGCTCCAGGGGAGAAGTTAAGTAATCTCCTCCTGCATTCAGTGATGCAGTCCCGAGTCTGGCTCGGGGTTACCGTTTTTGGTACAAAATCTCCACCCCGAGCCAGACTCGGGAATACCGCCAGGGGGGTTAACTGACAATTGCGCGGCTCTGCAACGCTGTACCCAAACAAAATTGAAACAACACGGTTGGCCAAAGGACATCGAGTCCACCAGACCTGCTGATTGGCTCCCCCACTTTTCAATGGGAGCGTGCATGCGCTTCCGGCGGCATGCGCCCACAAGAGCGAGTGCCTGAGCTTACGTACACCTATGGCGAATCACGCAGCCAAGCCCCCTTGCCACAGTATAACTGTGGCGGGTGGTCGGCAAGTGGTTAAGTACTGAAATTTGCACTTAAAATTGTAATTTTGTAACTTTTGGAAAATGCCAGTAAAAACTTGGCTGTGCCAATAGATTTTGAGTGTTGTGTCAGTGAATTTCAGTCTGGTAGGCTGGCAACACTGCCTTCTGATAGCTGACCCCACCTACCTACCTCTCCTAATACCTGACCCACCTACCCCCCTCCTAATTCTTGAACCATATACCCCTCCTCCTCATACCTCACCTACCTACATTCCCTCCTCATACCTGACCCCCTGGCAGTGTCTATAGATCATCACAAAGCAGGATAAGGACTATACGGGATATGCATCCAGGATATCTCCTATTGAAGGACTGTGGAAGGCCTCATTTGGCCCATACTATGAGACCCTTTTCTGATTAATATAGTTCCTGTTACCTGTTGTAACACGCAATTTGTGCAACCTAATTGACAATGGGATCCATGTGGGGTATCTATGGCTTGAAACTGGGGGGGCCACACCAAACCTCCAACCACGCCATCTACCGGCAGTGAGGATCTAGTCTCTGCTTGAATACTTGTACATTGGAATACTGCACCAGTTATCCTATGCTGAATATAGATTCTCATATATATATATATATATATATATATATATATATATATATACCCATGACGAAGGGCTTGAACCTGAAACATGTCGGGTACCAAAGATTGTTCTCAGACATTGGAGGGTAAACATTATAGATAATAAATGTACAACATTTATTCACATTTATTCATGATCGCAAGAAATTCTGTTTTTGTTTTTTTGTTATGTGTTTTAATAATCATTACATGTGTGATTGATTTTCTTATACATTTTTCAATAGATACTTGGATTTTATTAAAATTTTTGTAGTATTGTTGCCATTTAAAGTCCCATTCTATGGGGTACTTTTATGGCAACAATACTGTGGCAATATGTGGCAACTATCTAAAATATTCTGTCATGGTAAGAACACATCAATCTTTGATATTCCCTCTATGTCTATCTGGCCTGTATATTAACCCTTCATATCCCTTATCCTGCACATCTGTACATTAACCCCTTCACCCATTGGGGTGTCTATTTTTTTTAAAAGGGGGTAATTTGGGTTTCTTTTCATACAGGCATACCCCACTTTTAAGTACACAATGAGGTTTACTTACTAAAGCTGAAAAGTGCAAAATCAGGCTCACTTCTGCATAGAAACCAATGAGCTTCTAACCCCAGCTTGTTCAATTAAGCTTTAGTAATAAAACCTGGAAGCTCATTGGTTAATATGGAGAAGTGAGCCTGATTTTGCACTTTCCAGCTTTAGTAAATAAACCCCATTGTGTACTTAAAAGTGGGGTATGCCTGTACTGTCCTGCCATTTTTGTTTTTACAAAATGTTTGGTCTTTTCTCCTTTATATATAAAAAATAATAATAATAATATTTAATAAATACTAACAAATTAAAGTTTTATCTCAAAAAAATGTAAAATTTATTTTGGTGCAGGGTTGTAAGATTACGCCATTCAAAGCATAAAAGCACTGAAAACTGTTACTCACTCGTACCAGTACATGCTGGTACTCAAGTGGTTAAATAATAGTTTTCATATGAATTGAATAATCGTCCCTTCTGGAAAATCCAATCTAATCAGTCCTTTTCCTTATTGAATAATCAAAATGTTTCAAATGATCCAATTTGCATTCAACAGTCCCTTTATCCATATGTGTTCAGCCAGCAGAAGGGCCGCCGCAGACAATGGATGGAGGAGGCTGAATGGGTAAGTGTGCACTTACTGCAGGGGCGGATCCAGAGTCCAGTCTCGGGAGGGGCACTGCTATAAAATATGTTTTTTTGGGGGCAATTTATATGGGAAATGGCTGGTATTTGCGCTTCAATCATTACGGCACCATGGTTGTTATGGTGTCAGGATGATTGAAGCGCATTATTTCTATTAATACATTGTGATATAAAATTAAATGGTTCATCTCACCATAATGCAGAATCAATGGGAGCCCTGAGGATGTCACTTGCCATGTCGCCTGCCACCAAATGTGGATTGTCACTTGCCACGTCACCTGCCACACATTGTGGATTGTCACTTGCCTCGTAGCCTGCCACACATTGCGGATTGCCACTTGCAACGTAGCCTGCCACACATTGCGGATTGTCACTTGCCACGTCACCTGCCACACATTGCGGATTGTCACTTGCCACGTAGTCTGCCACACATTGTGGATTGCCACTTGCCACGTAGTCTGCCACACATTGCGGATTGCCACTTGCCACGTAGTCTGCCACACATTGTGGATTGCCACGTAGTCTGCCACACATTGCGGATTGCCACTTGCCACGTAGTCTGCCACACATTGTGGATTGCCACTTGCCACGTAGTCTGCCACACATTGCGGATTGTCACCTACTGTGTCACTTTTCTGCTAAGGTGGTCTTTTGTTGGGTCCCAGAGTGAAGATAGGCAGCAGAGAGATGATGCAATCTCTCTGCTGCACACAGCTTCCTACACAGTGAGGGCAGGACTGGAGGGATGCAGGGCAGTGAGAGATGATGTCATCTCCCTGCTCCCCTGCCTGCTGGCTTCCTGATTGGCCAGCAGCCCTCCTAAGCTGCCCAGCTGCCCCCCCCCTCACCCATCCACTCAGCGCGGGTACCCGCGGAACCGGCCCGCTGGTACCCGCGGAACCGGCCGCGATTGGACCCGCGGAACCGGCCGCGATTGGACCCGCGGAACCGGCCGCGATTGGACCCGCGGAACCGGCCTGCTGGTACCCGCGGAACCGGCCGCGATTGGACCCGCGGAACCGGCCCGCGGGTACCCGCGGAACCGGCCTTGATTGGACCCGCGGAACCGGCTTTGCCGGTATTCTCGGAGGGGGCAATTGACCCGTTGCCCCCCCCTGGATCCGCCCCTGACTTACTGACCTACAAATGGGGTTTAATAATAGTTTAGGTGTTGAGGAAGTGGGAGGGGAGAGGGGATTATTGTAAATTGATTGAAGCTTTTAATGAAAAGGTACTTACCTATGAACTACACCCATGGAGTGCAGGGACTGCACACCACAAAGGAGTTCCGCTGACAAGAGTCTGATGGTGGAGAGGTTATTTTTCTCTTTTGTTCTAGATTGTTCTAGATTGCCCCCACTCAGATATTCCATTACATAGCATACGTAGTCCTGGGGAAGGAAATACAGAGAGGTTATTAAATTAATTTCAATTAGAAGGTGTAAATAAAAGTAATGTGATCTAGTTCTCTACCAAAACACACTGCTTGACATCTATCTATCGATCTATCTGTCTGTCTATCTATCTATCTATCTATCTATCTATCTATCTATCTATCTATCTATCTATCTATCTATCTATCTATCTATCTATCTATCTATCTATCTATCTATCTATCTATCTATCGGTCTATCTGTCTATCTATCTATCTATCTATCTATCTATCTATCTATCTATCTATCTATCTACAGGCATACCCCACTTTTAAGTACACATGGGGGTTTATTTACTAAAGCTGGAAAGTGCAAAATCAGACTCACTTCTGCATAGAAACCAATGAGCTTCTAACCCCAGCCTGTTCATTTAAGCTTTGGTAATAAAACCTGGAAGCTCATTGGTTTCTATGCAGAAGTGAGCCTGATTTTGCACTTTCCAGCTTTAGTAAATAAAGCCCATTGAAGACTTAAAAGTGGGGTATGCCTCTATCTATCTATCTATCTATCTATCTATCTATCTATCTATCTATCTATCTATCTATCTATCTATCTATCTATCCTTTACAAAATCGCACACAAAAATGTGTGGCAGTGCCATTAAGAATTAAAAGCTCTGCTGTGCTTCTACTAAAGTGCAGAACATTTCTCTGAGGTCAGGCACGTTCCGCAGCTACAGAGAGAGAGGGACCCCAGGCTAAGAGAAGAAAGGGAGCTGTGATGTGAAGGACTGGAGTCATCGCATAAATATGAGATGTGCATCTCGGGTGGAAAAATATTTTACTGACTGGACCTCAGAATTTTAATTTAATACCCCTGCCTTAAACTATACAATTTTCTTTCTTTACACTACGAGTTATGTTGATGGGGGAATGCCTCCTGCAGCACTATTCTGTTCTGCCGGCGTGGAGCCCTCCTGGCCAGCAAAACACAACTCTCACTGCCAGCAGGGATCATGTTATAAAATCCAGAAATGGTGGTGGTACTGAATTTGATTAGGTCGCGCAATTTGCGTGTTACAGGTCACAGGAACTCGATTAGTCAGAAATAGGTCTCATAAAATGAGGCCTTCCACAGTCCTTCAATAGGAAATATCCTGGACACATATCCGTGGAGCTCACCATCCACCCTGGCAGTGCCTATAGGCACTGCCAGCATGGATGTCCACTCCATGGATCATCACAAAATTTGGCCCATACTATGAGACCATTTTCTGACTAATATAGTTCATGTTACCTATTGTAACATGCAATTTGCATGAGCTCATCAACACAGTTAGTATTGATGGGGAACGCCTCCTACAGCACTATTCTGTTCTGCTGACGTGGAGCCTTCCCGACCACCAAAACACAATTCTCACTGTTGGCAGCTATGGCTGCTAGCAGGGATCTTGTTAAAAAAAAATCCAGAAATGCTGGTGGTACTGAATTCACTTGATGGATCGACTTCTGTACAACCAGCCTGCCCTTAGCCCCTGTACACACGGTCGGAGATTTCCACAACCAAATCCGCCGGATTTTGCCCGTCGGATTTTGTCTGTCGGATCTTGTCCGAAACTGTTGCATACACACGGTCGGACAAAGTTGGCGAAAAATCCGATCTTTCAGAACGTGATGACGTAATTTCGTTACGATGGGACTACATTCAGGCTAGTAGCCAATAGCTTTGATGTAGGAATTTGATCTGAGCATGCGTGGCACTTTGTCCGATCAAAATTCTCTACACATGATCGGAGTATGTCCGATCGGCCCAGTTGTTCGGGAAATATTTCCAACATGTTGGAAAATTGGGTCTGACGGATATTCCGACTTAATCAGTCCGATGCATAGCACACACAGTCGGATTATCCGACGACACGGTCCAATAGGACACATTCCGACGGATTCTCTGACCGTGTGTACAAGGGCTAAGGTGGATCGAATCTTGGCCAATACCTGCTGAACAGGCCAAGATTTTATCCATCTACCGCTGTTTGATCCGGAGGCTGAAAGTGGTACAAATGACCAACCTGTATTGTTTGACTAGAAAAGTGAGGCCACTGACCCAGCAAACCATGTGTGGCAGGTATGACTTGATCACAAGAAATTGGCTTTAAAAGCAGACCGTGTGCGATGCATACTAGCCCATTATGCTTTTACTTTGCAGGGGAAAAAAGAGGAAGTAAAACTCATCAGGGTTTACTTCTTCTTTAAGCCTCCAAAACAGAGAGAACTGCTAAAAAGAGATATGATGGACACAGTGGCAGCTCAAAATTTTTCGGAGGGAGCAAACAAAGTGAAAAATTAAACTGTTAGTAATGTAGGGCTGTAAATAGCTATTTATCAAGTGATTATGTATCATTACTGCTAGATAAAACTGTGTCCATCATATGCAGCCTCACTGTGCCCATCAATTACAGCCTCACTGTGCCCGTCAATTGCAGCCTCACTGTGCCCATCAATTGCAGCCTCACTGTGCCCATCAATTGCAGCCTCTCTGTGCAAGTCAATTGCAGCCTCACTGTGCCCATCAAATGCAGCCTCACTGTGCCCGTCAATTGTACCCTCACTGTGCCCGTCAATTGCAACCTCACTGTGCCCATCAAATGAAGCCTCACTGTGCCCATCAAATGTAGCTTCATTGTGCACATCAAATGCCTCATTGTGCACATCAGTTGCAGCCTTACTGTGCCCGCCAATTGCAGCCTCACTGTGCAAGTCAGTTGCAGCCTCACTGTGCAAGTCAGTTGCAGCCTCACTGTGCAAGCCAGTTGCAGCCTCCCTGTGCCCGTCAAATGCAGCCTCACTGTGCCCGTCAATTGCAGCCTCCCTGTACCCATCAAATGCAGCCTCACTGTGCCCGTCAAATGCAGCCTCACTGTGCCCGTCAGTTGTAGCCTCACTGTGCATATCAATTGCAGCCTCACTGTGCCCGTCAAATGCAGTCTCACTGTGCCCATCATATGCAGCCTCACTGTGCCCATCAATTGCAGCCTCACTGTGCCCGTCAATTGAAGCCTCACTGTGCCCATCAATTGCAGCCTTACTGTGCCCATCAAATGCAACCTTACTATGCCCAGCAAATGCAACCTCACTGTGCCCATCAAATGCAGCCTCATTGTGCGCATCATTTGCAGCCTCACTGTGCACATCAATTGCAGCCGCACTGTGCACATCAATTGCAGCCCCACTGTGCACATAAATTGAAGCCTCACTGGGCAAGTCAATTGCAGCCTCACTGTGCCCATCAATTGCAGCTGCACAGCTGCAGAGATGGGAACCCAGCCTAAGAGAAGATTTGAGGATAAAAAATGTTTTTGTTACAAAAATAGTAAAAAAGACACAAAAAACATACTAGGGGTATTAGTATTAGTACACAGCGTTAATTTTGGCAACAAATTTCGATTTTGTTTTAGTCTTAGGGCTAAAATTTCATTTTAGTTTTAGTCCCATTTTAGTCATCGTATTTTAGTCAACTAAAATGACACAGCCTCTGCACAGTACACAGCCTCCCACCCTCTGCACAATACATATCCCCCACAATACACAGCCACCACCCTCTGCACATTACACAGCCCCCCACCCTCTGCATAATACACATACTCCCACAATACACAGCCCCGCCCCCACCCTCTGCACAATACACAGCCCCCACCCCCTGCGTAGTACACAGCCTCCCACCCTCTGCACAATACAAAGCCCCCCACCCTCTGCACAATACAAAGCCCCCCACCCTCTGCACAATACAAAGCCCCCCACCCTCTGCACAATACACAGCCCCCCTGAAACCCCAGGAGACCCCCAGTCTCCTGGGACAGCACTGCCAGCATACTCTAAAGTTAAGAATAAATCACTGCCATGCCTTTCTCATACACTGCTCTGTGTCACTATCATTGTAAATCAAAGTCTCTAAATACCTCATGTTAGGTTTTCGGATGGTGAGTCTGACTTGGTGGAAGGAGACCTCTCTTACGACTCTGGTTCGCGTCTCTCTGAAGTGGGAACAGAGGGACAGGAGCACAGCGGGGTAGGAGCGTCTGGCCAGATGCAGCAGCAGGTGTTAGGAAGATGAAGATATTCAGGTGCAGGAGCTCTCAGTAGCAGGAAGGCAGCCGATGGAGATTGGCAAACAGGTCGTGATACCAGGACGGGTGGTGCACGGGTCTGGAGAGGCAGAGGCAGGCCCGGATGGATCTCTGGGTGGGAGAGCAGCAGACACAGCAGCAAGCAGGAGCAGCAGAGGAATCAGATAACAAGCAGGGGTTCGGCAACAGGTATCAGTCCAAGAAGGGTCAAACAAGCCGGGGTCGGAGCAGGAGAGGTCAGCAGAGTCAAACGGAGCCGGGTCAGGTATCAGGTAGGTTTCAGGCAGAATAACAGATAGCTTCAGGTACGAGCTGCAGACGAACAGCACAGAACCTCTGCAGCTGTACCTTTAAAAAGGGCCACTGGCGCCAATCGCGCTAACGCGCACACGTGTGTGCGTGTGCCGCGCGCACATACGAACGGCGTGCACCCGCGCGCGTCTGGAGACGCGCGTGCCCACGACGACCCGCGGCACGAACGCGCGTGCGCGAACGGAGACCCGATCGCACAGAACGGACGGATTCCTGACACCTCAGTAGTTCCGCTATTTCATTGACCCGGTCACATGACTGCTCTCCTCTGACGTTTCATTAATGGCCATGTGACTGCTCTCCTCCTTCAGTCTAAAGCAGCACTTGGAGGAGGAGGAGGAGCGGGAGGAGGAGAGAGGCCGACAAGAACGGAGCTATTGAGGTATTTAGAAGCTTTCTTTTACAATGAGTGACACAGGAGGAGCGGTGTATGAGAAGGAGCTGGCTGTGATTTTTTTCTAACTTTAGACTATGCAGGCAGCGCTGTCCAAGGGCCAGGAGAGGGGGACAGCCGGCCTGACACCCCCCCAATGTCTGCCACTCGGGGCAGACCACCCAATCCTGCTCCCCTGTGACTGTGGCCATGTGACTGCTCTCCTCCTCCAATCTAAAGCAACACTCGGAGGAGCGGGAGGAGGAGAGCGGCCGACAAGAATGGAGCTATTGAGGTATTTAGAAGCTTAATTTTACAATGAGAGTGACACAGGAGGAGCGGTGTATGAGAAGGAGCTGGCGTGATTTTTTTCTAACTTTAGACTATGCGGGCAATGTGTGCCACTTGGGGCAGACTGCCCAATCCCGCTCCTCTGTTTGTAAAAACAAATATCGGTGTAAAACACGCATGCATGGTGTTATACGTCGATAAATACGGTAGTTCATGAGGGTAAACGTCCCTTCTTGCTATTTTTATCCCGTTTTCATTCCTTAACGAAAATGGATTTGATTTTCGTCATAGTTTTCATCAGTAGACGAAAATGTGCTGTACTTTTAGTTTCATTTTCATCACTGTAAAATTGCCTCTGATGAAATTTTTGACGAAAACGTTTTGGTTGATGAAATTAACACTGGTACACATAGTATTGAAACCATAACCATAACACCCCTTGAAGTTGAGTTTCTTTTCTTGCATATAGTGTCATACAGATAAGACGGATCATAAAATTAAAATTTCACTATAGATTTAACATAAGTTGCAGCAGGGGAACGAAAACTCATCCAACGCATTTCACCTGTATTGGCTTCTTCAGGGTTCAGAGAATATGTGTGGTTTGGAACAACTGGAAAGAAAAAATCTATGCATAATATACAATTCATAGACAATAAACATTTATAAATTCTTACATTTTTGTCCATTGACTCACAATTGATACGAGAGTAGAGCATTTAACAATGTTAAGAGAGAAGTATGTGCCCCTCACTCTGACCTGGTCAAGAATGCTGAGAAGTATGCAGATAAAGGGTTCAGATCAAGACAGGCCCTATCTCCAGGCCACAAACACCAACCCCAGGGAGAGGGAGCAAATACCCAATCGGGCAAACTTGTCTGATCAAAAGCCCAAAATGTGTGCTGATAGAGCAAAATAACACAGGAAACAAAACATAACTACATATCTATCTCTTCAAACCTGTGTAAACAGATAATATATATCAAACAAGGAGAGCATCCAGACCATAGGCTCTGCCCAAAGAAAACGTAGTATATATGTCTGCAAACACAAGGGCGACACCTCAACAAACTGATCACCCCAATGTATAGCTAACCCAGATGTTCCATAAGAGGGGTCTATAAAACATAGGCAAACGGCAGGGATCAAGTCCTGGAGAAAAAAGTATGCGAACTCCCACCTAAGATCCACTCGCCCACCAAAAAAAATAAAAAAATGATACGCTCATATGCACAAACGCTTCAAAAGTGGTATTTTTTATCCAATTTTCGAATTGTACGTGTGAAGTTTAACTGTTAGTACATAAAAAAAAAAAACAATCCTCAATCAACATAAATACGGTAATTCTCTGAATAATCAGCATTCATTCAATTGTGCTTCCATCCAAATGTGAACATCATGTTCTGATCTTTGTTGGGGAATTTTATTTTGTATATAGAGTGTTTATGTGGTGAGTTTACACTTTTCATTGAACAGAGTTTGGATAACACAGGGTTAAACGGAAAGGTCATAAATTAACTTCACATTATCTGGACAGAATGCTTGGGGAGATAGTTATGTGTTCCTGCTTAGGAGATGTATGTTAGCTTGGGGGGCTGCAAACTCTGCAGAGCTCCAACACACACTCACTGCTATTCTAACCCTTCACATATTTCCACATAAACTTCCCTCCAGCATTAAACTTTGCCAGGAATTGTGCTCAGCTTACCACCCCAAACTGATGTTCCTCCCTCAGCTCACCTCTCTCCCTGCATGTCCTGTGAGCAGAATAGCTGTGCTCCTCCTCTGGGTTCTCTCATCATATGGCACTGAAGGTAGAGGAGGGGAGGATTCAGCAGGACACACAGAGCATGTATGCAGGAGACGGGGGGGGGGGGGGGGTAAGGAGACAGAAAATCAGGAGGGGCCGGTGGGGAGGAGCGCATCACGAGAGGTATGACTAAATACAATCTCTTAGAAGCAGGGACCTGATCTACCCATCAGCTAGCTGTGATTGACAGGTAGATCGAAGCGGAAGCTGTTATGGGGCCCCCTACTGGCAATGCCTGAATGGTCAGGTGTGTGGCACTTACTATTGTGAGCTGTGTCGGTGGCTGCTGGTGTAGCACCTGCCACACAGCTCCCATACTTCAAAGTCTTGCAGGACACGGCTGCTAACGGGAACTGAGTTCCTGTTGTGGAAAAAGTGCAGGAACTCCATTCCCATGCGTTCCCGCAGGACTTGAGCCCTGGCAAACGGTATATACCCAGCCACAGGGGTCCCCCCACACAGATACCATATAAGTCAGGCCAAAGCTGGGGCAAACATACCTGCAACAGAGGAGCAATCACTGAGGAGTTGCCACGATAACATGAGGACCGGAGGTACATGCCACCATATGGATCACCTGGAGAGATGTGTGAATGTCCACTATAAATAAGTGAAGTTTGCACCAAAATGCAGCACCATCTCCCACTCTGACGTCATAAAATGCGGCCCCAGCGGCCAGTGGCGTAACTAGAACCTTTAGGGCCCCGATGCAAGAGACCATGAAGGGCCCCCCTGAACCCCAGCCAGGGCCCTTCCCTCCGAGTCCGGCGGTGGAACTCTAGGGTGTGGTCACAGGTATGACCTTTGTGAGACTTGTAGTTCCACCACTGGTATCAGTAGTAGTAGTAGTAGTTTATTATTTTTTATTTTTATTTTTAGGTGCCCCATTGGGGGACTCTCCCTAGGCAGGATGGGGTCCCCGTCCTCAGAAGAGATGAGGTCCTTTCTCCAGGGCAGATGAAGTTACTGCCCCCAGGTGAGAAGAGGTCCCTGTCCCCAGGGGAGGTGTGGGTCCCTGCCCCACGTGAGAAGGGGTCCCTGTCCCTGGGGGAGATGGAGGGGGTATGTAATGGTGTGTGGGGGATGGGGTCCTCTCCCTCACCATGACCAAGCTGTAGGCCGCGTACTCATCCATGTTGGCCTGGGCTTCATCCAGTGTGCTGGACGGGCGATCAGCATATCTCCCAGAAAGACCTTTCATCATCTGTGTATGACGAGGGAGGAGGGGGACTGGCAGACAAGCCTGCAGTGTCCTCTGGAGAGCCGGCTCTCATAGGGCTGCACTGCATCTGTGTGCTTAAAGTTTTTTTACCCGGGAGAAGTATGCAGTGCAGTGTGGGCCGGACTCAGGGGTGGCGGGACTTTGGCTGGGGAGAACAGACATCGGACTGAGCGGCAATGCATGGAGCAGGAGAGGGGTACTCTGAGGAGCCGGCTGAGGACACAGGTCATGCGGGGAATGCACAACTAAAGAGCAGCCAGTGCGATAGTCGAGCATGGAGCTCTGCTAGTTCTCCTCCACCTCCACCACCCGTGTGCATGGTGCACTGGTACATCTAGCTGCCTATGCTGCTGCCAGCCATATGCAGAGGGGGCTGCATGGGCCCCCTGCATCACAGGGCCCAGTTGCGTTCGCGACTGCTGCACCCCCTATAGTTACGCCCCTGCCAGCGACAGAATGTGCTATTGCGCATGTGTCAGCCAGCTGTACATTGGCGGGACATGCGGTTGGGGCCATGCACCACTCCCACAGCCCCGTCCCACCCATCAATACAGATGGGCAAAAGGAGGGCGTAGAGAGGGATGAAGAAGACAGGCAAGGCCAGTAAAATTCCACCCCATCCCGCCACGAGTCTGAAACCATCAAATAAAAGAGGCTATAGAACATTTCTTCAGCAGAAAAACAATGTTGTAGTGATGCAGAGGTTGTTAATTTATACAGCACTCCACACTCACATTGGTCCCTACCCTCAAGGAGCCCACAAGCCAAGGTCCCCAACTCATATGCATATACTAGGGCCAATTTTGGACAGAAGCCAATTAACCTCCCAGCATACCTTTGGAGTGGGGGAGGAAACCTATGCAGGCACAGAGAGAACATACAAACTCCAGGCAGGTAGTGTAGTGGTTGGATTTCAAACCAGCAACCACTATTGACTGCTAGGTGAGAGAGGTGATATTGAAGATGCGAAAAACCAGGACAATACTAAAACTCTGCTGCCATCTAGTGGGGAAAGAACAACTACACCAACTCAATGAAAAACATCAGATAACCGAGCCACATATGTACTACAATAGTTAGTAACGGGCAGATATAAAAAGTCAAGGAAAAACAACCCACAATGCATGACCGAGCCACATAACTTCCGCAGACCCGCAGGTCCACCTATTCATCCCCAGCACTGCCCAATCACTGCACACCCATTTAATCAAACATGAACGGCCTAGTTTCATATATTTGGTCCACAGCACCATGGAGAGCCTTGTCATGTAAAATATTAGTGACCTGTCTCCATGATGCTGAGGAGAAAATAACTGTTTTCAATAGAGGTCAGAGACTCGCACATTCAGGGATGTATAAAATATCCCAGTGGGCCAACCTCTAACATTAACTGCATTGTGAAGAGTAAACAAGAATCTCTTAAGCAATCGTTCAAATAAACACATTTGAGAAATGATACTCAAATAAAGCGACAGATATAAAGTTATGTTTTGTTTTCTGTGTTGTTTTGCTTTTTTATCAGCACTAATTTTGGGCTTTTTAACAGACAAGTCTACCCGATTGGACATTCGCTCCCTGTCTCTGGGGTTGGTGTTTGTGGCCCTGAGGCACAGAGATATGTCTTTATGGGCCTTGCTTTGTGCACTGGTGGGCAGTCATGCTGGAACAGGAAGGGGCCATCTCCAAACTGTTCCCACAAAGTTGGGAGCAAGACATTGTCCAAAATGTCTTGGTATGCTGACACCTTAAAAGTTCCCTTTACTGGAACTGAGAGGCCAAGCCCAACCCCTGAAAAATAACCCCACACCTTGATCCCCCCTCCACCGAATGATTTGGACCAGTGCACAAAGCAAGGTCCATTAAGACATATATGAGCGAGTTTAGGGTGGAGTCCTGACCTCAACCTGATAGAACACCTTTGGGATGAATTAGAGTGGAGACTGTGAGCCAGACCTTCTTGTCCACATCATTGCCTGACCCCACAACTGCACTTCTGGAAGAATGGTCAGACATTCCCACAGATAAACTTCTAAACCTTGTGGACAGCCTTCCCAGAAAAGTTGAAGCTGTTATAGCTGCAAAGGGTGGGCCAACTCAATATTCCCGACCGCCTCACGCAGATATACTGCAGCTGAAGGGCACGTATAGGCAGATTAACGTACATGTACGTTGCCCTTTAAGAGGCGGCTTGCGCGCCTGCCGGGAGCTCCTTGACTGCGATCGTGGGTCCCGCGGACCTGATGTCCACAGGGATACCCGCGATCGTCTCACGGTGTGGAAGAACGGAGAGATGCTAATGTAAACAAGCATCTATTCGTTCTGCATAGTGACAGTGTCACTGTTCAGCTCTCCCTGTAATCGGGAGCGGTGATCAGTGATGTGTCACACAGAGCCCCTCCCCCCACAGTTAGAATCACTCCCTAGGACACACTTAACCCCTACAGCGCCACCTGGTGGTTAACCCCTTCACTGCCAGTGGCATTTTAACAGTAATCAATGCCATTTTTTAGCATTGGTTGCTGTATTAAAGAGGAAGTAAACCCTGATGGGTTTGCCTCCCTGCAAAGGTAAAGCATAATGGGCTACTGTCACTTACCTGTCACTTACCTGACACAGGATGTCACCACTGTCCCCTGTAGTACGGAGCGTCCATCTTCTTCCGGGTGTCGCTGCTCTGGCCACTCACAATGCCGGAGCAGCGATTACGCCACTCCCGCGCATGCACACGAGAGCCGCCACTAACAGCATATCGCCTGCACGACGTTGTCCCATATTTTTGGGGGATATTTATTATAGAAAAAAGTAAAAAATAATGCGTTTTTTTCTAAATTGACGCTATTTTTTTGTTTATAGCGCAAAAAATAAGAAACGCAGAGGTGATCAAATACCACCAAAAGAAAGCTCTATTTGTGGGGAAAAAAAGGAACGTCAATTTTGTTTGGGAGCAATGTCAGTTAAAGCAACGCAGTGCCAAATTGCAAAAAGTGCTCTGGTCAGGAAGGGGGTACATTTTTTCAGGGCTGAAGTGGTTAAAGTTCATGTGAGTGTAAAGGCAGGCATCCCAATACTTTTGGTAATACAGTTGTAGCACCCTCTACCATAGGTAGGTGGTAGCATAGGATTTTTTGCTAGGGAAACTGTCAGCACAGGTAAATTTAGGCAGGCCTATGCTTTGTGCTAGGCCTGTCTGTTTGGATCTGGGGGCAGGGAGTGGTTAGTGTAGCAGTGGGTGTACCCACCTGTGCTTCAGTGCTGAGGTGCCTCCCCTGCTTCCAGGGAAAATGTTCCAGAAGAGGAGCAGGGCCTAGAACTGTAGTAACAGGCAGCTCATGTGGGAACCCTGACCAATCCCCAACTGGAAATGGCAGGGGGTGGGCCTCCTATATAAGCTGAGGTAACAGGCCACTGGGAGGGTTGTCAGCTGGGAGAAGTGAAGAATGGAGTACTAGACGGCAGCAGGAGGGCACCCCCATCTGGGGGGGGGGGGTTGCACCAATTGCAGGAGGAGGCCTGGGAGAGCTGTGAGGAAACATCATCTTTACATGGTCATTGGTGAAGTCCTCATCATTACACGGTCATTGGTGAGGAATTCCTAGAGCAGAGGGGCAGGAGAAGCTGTCGTAACGTATGGTCTGGTTAAGTTCTTCACCATGGACTCGGGGCAGAGAAAGGTCGGTGAGTGTACCACAGTGGAGTGCTGGATGTGGAGACATGCCAGGAAGTCTGTGATGGAATGTCACCTTTACACGGACATGGCTGAAGTCCTCATCATTACACGGTCATTGGTGAAGTCCTCATCATTACACGGTCATTGGTGAAGTCCTCATCATTACACAGTAATTGATGAGGAATTCCTGGAGCAGAGGGGCAGGAGAAGCTGTCGAAACGTATGGTCCAGTTAAGTTCTTCACCATGGACTCGGGGCAGAGAAAGGTCGGTGAGTGTACCACAGTGGAGGGCTGTATGTGGAGACATGCCAGGGAGTCTGTGAAGGAATGCCACCTTTAAACAGTCATGGATGAAGTCCTCATCATTACACGGTTATTGATGAGGAGTCCTGGATCAGAGGAGAGACTGTGGGGAATAGTGTAAAATCAATGTGGCCCAAGGGCAAAGGATTTGCAAGCTGGGCTAGCTGGGAACAGTAGTCCACCATTCAGCACATGTTTTTAAACTACTAGGCCTCCGGGAAGAGGTACTGCAGGCCCCTGGCCTAGTACCAGCAACCAATCAGAGTCAACAATAGAGACTATTCAGAGTGGGTTCTTTTGCATACAGAAGAAGATGTGCTAAGAAATGAATGTGCTACAGAATAATGCCCTGTACCCACGGTCGGACATTCCGACGACAAAATCCATCTGATTTTTTCCGACGGATTTTGGCCCAAACATGTCTTGCATACACACGGTCGCACAAAGTTGTCGGAAAATCAGATCGTTCAGAACACAGTGACGTAGAACACGTACAACGGGACTATAAAGAGGGCAGTAGCCAATAGCTTTAGTCTCGTAATTTATTCTGAGCATGCGTGGAACTTTGTCCGCCGGAATTGTCTACACACGATTCGAATTTAAACAATCGGATTTTGTTGTCGGAAAATGTTAGATTCTGCTCTCAAACTTTGTGTGTCAGAAATTCCAATGGAAAAAGTCCAATGGAGCCCACACACGATTGGATTTTCTGACAACAAGATCCGATCGCACATTTTCCATCGGAAAGTCCAACCGTGTGTATAGATTTCTGGGAACATGACCCTTAGCCCTTGTACACACGGCCGGACATTCCGACAACAAAATCCGTCGGATTTTGTCCGACGGATTTTGTCCGAAACTGGTGTTGCATACACACGGTCGGACAAAGTTGTCGGAAAATCCGATCGTTCAGAACGTGATGATGTTATTTTGTTATGACGGGACTACGTTCAGGCTAGTAGCCAATAGTTTTGGTCTAGGAATTTGATCTGAGCATGCGTGCCACTTTGTCCGATTGGAATTCTCTACAAACGATCGGACCATGTTGTGAGAAAATTTTATAGCCCAGCTCTAAAACTTTGTCGGTCGGATATTCTGACGGAAACAGTCCGATGGAGCCCACACATGGTTGGATTATCCGACAACACGGATCCGATCGGACATTTTTCGTCGGAATGTCCGACCGTGTGTACAAGGGCTTACATGGTCATGGGTGAAGTCTTCATCTTTACACAGTAATTTATAAGGAGCTTCTGGGAGCAATAGTCTGCAGGAGTTACACAGAGGAGGAGCAATAGTCTGCATGTTGATGCAGGGAAGAGACGGTAGCTGTTATACATGCGCATCATTCCTTTAGGCTTAAACAAAGTTCTAATCTATAAAATCTATAAATATGATGGCGACGTAATTTGAGGTAGATGGGCATCCCATATACCCCTTTCCCCAACCAAGTTATACCTCCCAATAAACAAAAAACAAAACAAAGCAAATGACTGTTCATTGTCTCTGAGGTGATACTGTATATGAAGGTCTTGCAGCAGGGTGATATGGTGGATGTTTGTTACTAGTGGCAACTATACCGCTACACAGTGTATGTGAAGGAGGCCTTAAAGAAGAAGTCTCACTTTGATTGTTATTGTTCTCTGGGGGACAGAGTATGTGTAGTACTTTGTGTTTTCTTCCTATATACTGTCTAAAGCCTCGTACATGCAATCGGATTTTCCGATGGGAAATGTGTGATGACAGCCTGTTGGCGGAAAATCCGACCGTGTGTACGCTCCATCAGACAATTGTTCAAGAATGGGGGGAGGGCAAGGCTGCGGGTCTTTAAATGAGGCATGTGATAGCAAAAGAGTAATTTGGTGAACATAATTGGAATTTATTGGTTGCCATAAAATACAAGTTGGATACATTGAATATAGACATATTGAGGTGATGCATAGGTAATACAGTACATCTCAGTCAAAACATAAATGTCACATAAAACAGCAAGCAACAACTTTCCAAAGTGCACCAAAACCATGATAAGAGTAAAATTGTAAAATTTGAATAATGCCTGCAAAAACTCGGGCCTCTTGGATCTTGAGTAAAATATAGAGTTAGCTGGCAAAGCTAAATGGGTATTGATGAATAATCAGACAATTGTTGTCGGATTTTCCGAGGAGAAATGTTGGATGGCAGGCTTTAAAAATTTCAGCGGACAAATGTCTGTTGTCGGATTTTCAGAGCGTGTGTACACAAGTCCGTCAGACAAAAGTCCAAAGTACAAACACACATGCTCCGAAGCAAGGACGAGCTGGAAAGTTGTCGGTGGTGTAAACTAGCGTTCGTAATGGGGAATTAACATTCGTGACGTGGCAAATTATGAAATCTTGAAATGCAGCGCACATTCTCTTCTTCTTTGATGGGATAATAATGAAGCTGCTTTTCTGGTGATACTGATGGAGTTATTGCAAACACATTTTCAAAGGCTTTTTTTTACCACAACACCATTATCCCGTAGTTTTTAAGATACAACTATGTTGGCGTCCCTTGTCAATTTTACATTTTTTAAATGTAACTACCTACTCCCAAACTGTCATTTGGAGTAAAACACGTATTTCCAGGTGTATAAGGCGATCGGGGCATATAAGACGACCCCCTAATTTTACAGGTTAAGATTTTTTTGCCTGTACTCACCGTATAAGAAGACCCCTCTTCTGAGGCTTCCGACGCTTCATATCCTTCTTCCTTCTTGCTGGAGCTGGAGCGAATCATGGCGAGCGATGTATTCTATTAATGAATACAAAGCCTCCTTGGATTGGCAGAGGCTGTTACATCATCAGCCCGCGCCTCTCTGACTCTCAAAGCCAAATCGAGCAGACTACTGTATGTAGCCTGCTCGGATTGGCAGAGGTTGTTACTCCAATCCGAGCAGGCTCTGTATTCATTTGAATACATCGCTCATCGGGATTGGCTCAGCGGTATATACTGTATGTAGCCGAAGCTACATACAGTATTACCACACATCTAGCAGGCATCTGAGCAGCTGACCTGGCGTATAAGACGACCCCTGCTTTTTGGCCATTTTTTTTAAGTGTAAGCACCCGTACACACGGTCAGACATTCCGACAACAAAATCTGTCTGATTTTTTCAGACGGATTTTGACCGAAAGTTGTGTTGCATACACGCGGTCGGACAAAGTTGTCGGAAAATCCGATCGATCGGAATATGATGACGTTCGGCCGTTGCGAGGGGACTACATTGAGGCTAGTAGCCAATCGCTTTGGTCTCGTAATTTGATGTGAGCATGCGTGTCTGATCGGAATTCTCTACAAACGATCGTGTTGGAAAATTTTATATCCAGCTCAAACTTTGTTGGTCCGATGGAGCCCACACATGGTCGGATTATCCGGCAACATGGTCCGATTGGACCTTTTCCGTTGGCATGTCCGACCGTGTGTACAAGGGCTAAAAGTTTTAGGCTTAAATGTCAGAAAATACGGTAGCCAAGTATTATTCTACACCATTTTTTTTATTGTGCATTAAAAAAAAGAAAACAAATAAAATTAGACATGCTATCTGCCAATAGAACTTAACCAAAAAGTGCATTCTATGCATCCAAAAATATAGAAAATATAACAAATCAAATCATTATTATTCAATCAAAAAATAAAAAAAAAGCCTCATGCATGTGTCCTGCTTCTTAACCACTTCCCACCCGGCCAATGCACATATACGGCCGGGTGGGAGCCGCCTACTCCTGATATGACGTTCAGGAACGTCATTCAGGAGTAGCGGGATCGCGCGCGCGCCTGCGCAGCGGCGCGATCCCGATGCGCCCGTGTCACCCGGACATGGCGCATCTCAGATCGGCAGGAGGGCTCTGTGATTGGCCCTCCTGATCACATGACGGCCGTGTCCAATCACGGCCGTCATGTGATGTAAACAAACAGCCGGTTGCTAGGCAATCGGCTCCTCCTCTCCTCACACAGAAGTCATCGCTGAGGAGAGGAGAGCAGATCGCTGCAGCCGGCTGCTGATCAGTGAGTATGAGCTGTTTTTTACAGCTTTTTACTCACTGATCACCAGTCTAGTGTACACAGTAAACACACCACACAGTAAACACATCACACAGTATAAACACAATGTCCCCACACATGTCCCCAAAACATACATGTCCCCAAATAATAAAAACACATGTCCCTAATAATAAAAACATGTCCCCCACATATGTCCCACTAAAATCACATGTCCCAATGATTATCTGCACACATATGTACGTGATCACCTGCACACATATGTACATGATCATTTGCGTACATATGTCCGTGATCACACAAACCAATTATTATACACTTAACGGATTTTTTTTTACCAAAAACATGTAGCAGAATACATTTTGGCTTAAATTTATGACAAAATTTGATTTTATTGGATTTTTATTGAAGTAGAAAAAAGAAAATATTGTTTTTTTTTCCAGATTTCCGCTTTTTTGCGCTTATATCGCAAAAAATAAAAAACGGAGTCGTGAATAAATACCACCAAAATAAAGCTCTATTTGTGCGAACAAAATGATAAAAATTTCATTTGGGTACAGTGTAGCATGACCGCGCAATTGTCACTGAAAGCGCTAGAGCGCTGAAAGCTGAAAATTGGGCTGGGAAGGAAGGGGGCGAAAGTGCCCTGTATTGAAGTGGTTAATATAGGGGGGTCAGCAATGCCAAGAGTTGGTGAAAGCAGGGGTCCAATATCAGATGATTTTTGGAATTATCTCCGGGATTATTCTCCTGGAGCTACCGCAGCAAAGACATATGACATAATTGGTCACGATTAATAAAGCAACCAAATTTTGGTCCAAGAAATCCTCCTCCTACTGTTCCTGGACTGGACTTGGGTCAAAGCAATAACTCCAAGGTCAATAATAAATAACACGTTATCTCCTCCGATTCCACAACATGTCTGGTTGACGAATGGCCATTCAGAAACTAACTGAAAAGCGCAAAATGAAAAGTGCAAATCGACACTCACCAAACTTCTACTAACAAGAAATTAGCAGAAGGAGCCCAAAGGGTGGCGCTAAAGAGCTGAAAAACCACGTATTACGTCACTACGTTCGTGTTTGTTGGCTGACAATTCTTTGCCATTTGTATGCAAAACAAAATCCAGACACACGCCTTCGTACAAAAGTCAGAGGTTTTGTCTGCGGAAAATCCGAACGTGTGTACGAGGCTTAAGGCTAGCTGTACGGTCAGGCAAGGCGCCGCTCCTCCCTTCATGGCCATTTGGCAATGCAGCTAACAAGGAGAGATGGCTGCTTTGATAGTCTTTTCTCCATTCCAAGCACTTGTCTGCTTGCCTGGAACTTTTTAGCTGCTGCATATTTTGCTATCTTCAAAACACATCCTTACCCGCCCAGCGAATCCTGCACTGCTATGCTGTAATCTGCTGAAGGTTGCCACACATTGGGTCCAACACTACCATCTTCTCTGACATCATCAGGAGTCAACATGCACCAGTGAGTTTGAGATATCCCAGAAGCCTGCTGGGATGCGTGATGTGAGTATCACAGAAAAATTCAGACAGGGGGAGGGGTCCATAATTCTCATATACTACCAGGAAAGGCAGAAGCACAGGTTGCACACCACCCCAAAAATTTTATTTTCCCAGAGAAAAAAAATAAATAATATGTAATAATCAAATGTTATCAAATTGAGTGAAGATCCACGTTACAGCTGAACTTGGGTTTGGGCAATTAGTATCCAAAAACAAAACTCGTTTATTCTTACATGAATCTTGGTATAATTTGTTTATTTCTTCCAGATCTGTGCAGTAATCCAGTGTGAGATTTTACCTCTGTGGAGGAGCTTCCTCTAATAAAGACCACTCACTGCTGCTCTCCCTCCTTGTACATTGTGACTGGTCTTATCTCCGCCCCCTCCTGTAGTTTTTTGCAGGCAGCCTGTAGTGGGTGGAGCTGCTGGGCCCCTCCCACAGTTTGGCTTTCTGTACAGCACAGTAACACCATTACATGAACAAGGTAATAATTGGGCATTTAGCACACAAAGTGGATTTATCTCCTATGTGGCTATTGAGGAATATATTTAATTGCTTGCCAATCAGCCGCCACAGTTGTACTGCGGCAACATGGCTCGGCTGCGCGAACCGCCTTTATGTTGCGTTGGTAACATATTCGGCCATTAGGGGGCACGTGCGCACTCCCTGCTCGACCACGGAGCCGATGTGAGTCCCTGGCTGGCGCGATCACCGTCGGGCTCCTGCAATCGCTCGGGGCAGACGCAGAACCACACACACGGTTTTGGTTCTCTGAGGAGAGAACAGACAGATCATCTGTTCATACAAAGTATGAACAGCGATCTGTCATCTCCCCTGCACAGTCTCCTCCCCCCTTCAGTTAGAACACGCAATGGGAACACATTATCCCCTTGATCGCCCCCTAATCAGTGATATTTTTACAGTAGTCAATGCATTTTGATTGCAATGATCGCTGTAAAAATGCCAATGATCCCAAAAATGTGTCAAAATTGTCTGACGTGTCCGCCATAATGTCGCAGTCCCGATAAAAATCGCAGATCGCTGCCATTACTAGTAAAAAAAAAATATCAATAAAAATGCCATAAAACAATCCCCTATATTGTAGACGCTATAACTTTTGTGCAAACAAATCAATAAAGGCTTATTGCATTTCTTTTTACCAAAAATATTCAGAATACGTATCGGCCTAAACTGAAGAAAAAAATATTGAGTTTTTTTCAAAATTGTGACTTTTTTTGGTTTATAGTGCAAAAAATAAAAACCACAGAGGTGATCAAATACCACAAAAAGAAAGATCTATTTGTAGGGGAAAAAAAGGACGTAAATTTTGTTTGGGTGCCACGCCGCGCAATTGTCAGTTAAAGTGACGCAGTGCCCGAATCACAAAAAGTGCTCTGGTCGGGAAGGCAGTAAAATCTTTCGGGGTTGAAGCGGTTAAATGAAAATGTCTGTTCCTGGAGTTTAGCTTTAAATCCACTGGGTCAGCATGACAGCCAGAAAACTGGCAGCAATAGTCTCTCTCAATACAGAGTTCTGCTCAGATGCTAGCCCTTGATGAAAGTGGAAATGAGCATGAGCTAAAAAAAATAGATACATGTCCCCTTCCATAAGAGGGCAGTATGTCACCACAGAAGACATTTTATAGAGAACCCTTCCATAATCAGAAATCGGTTTTCTGTAGAGGCCGATTGCATTATGGGGTAGAATAGATGTATCTACAACAGTCCGTGGTAATGATTTTCAATGAAAAAAATCTTATTTTAACTGTTATGCATTAAAATGTAATTAGCCACTTGAAGACCAGGCTTTTTCTGCCACTTTTTGTTTACAAGTTTAAATCAGTATTTTTTACAAAAAAAAAATTTACTTGGAACCCCCAAACATTATATATATATTTTTTATCAGAGACCCCAGGGAATAAAATGGCGATCATTTTATGATTTTATGTCACCATATATGCACAGTGGTTCTTGAAATGCAATTTTTTTGAAAAAAATACATTTTAATTAATAAAAAAAAAAACACAATTTATATCCCATTTTTTGTATAATATGAAAGATGGCGTTACGCCATGTGAATAGATACCAAACATGTCATGCTTGGAAATTGCGCACAAACTAAAATACATATAAATCTCCATAGGTGAACTTTTATTCACCTTTTACAGGTTACCTGTTTAGAGCAATGCCCTGTACACACGGTCGGACATTCCGATGACAAAATCCGTCGGAATGTCCGACCGTGTGTACAGGGCATTGCTCTAAACAGGTAACCTGTAAAAGGTGAATAAAAGTTCACCTATGGAGATTTATATGTATTTTAGTTTGTGCGCAATTTCCAAGCATGACATGTTTGGTATCTATTCACATGGCGTAACGCCATCTTTCATATTATCGTCTTTCATACACACGGTCTCACAAAGTTGTTAGAAAATCCGATTGTTCAGAACAAGGTGACGTAAACCACGTATGAGGGAACTATAAAGAGGGCAGTAGCCAATAGCTTTCGTCACGTAATTTATTCTGAGCATGCGTGGCACTTTGTCCGTCGGAATTGTCTACACATGATCGGAATTTAAACGATCAGATTTTTTTTGTCGGATCTAGCTCTCAAACTTTGTGTGTCGGAAATTCAGATGAAAAAAGTACGATGGAGCCCACAGACGATCGGATTTTTCAACAACAAGATCCGATCGTACATTTTCCATCGGAAAGTCCAACCGCGTGTACAGGGCATAACAGAGGAGGTCTAGCACTAGAATTATTACTCTCACTCTAACATTTGTGGCGATACCTCATATGTGTGATGCGAGCACTGTTTACATATGCGTGCGCAACTTATATATGCGTTCGGAGCACGAAGGGGATGGTGGCACTTTAAAAAAAAAATTATATTTATTTTTTTATTGCACTGTCCCCTTAATTTTCAATTTTTTTTATCACTTTATTCATATTACAAGCAATGAAAACATATGCACACGTGTTTGAGCTTTGGGGTGCACCCTAATGCAATAGGTTCCACACATCTATGGAAAAAAGGTTTGAACCATATGAATAAAAGCCAACCTGTTACAAATCTGCTGGAATCGAGATCTTCTGACAGAAAATTAATATTCCCAAACATAGGAAAATCCGCCCAGACATCTTAGTGCATCTACTTTACTAAACTAGTAAACCTCTCTCTCCAAAGATACCTACCTTTCAGCCTTGAAAGCAAATCTATCATTAGTGAAACGTGGTGGCTGCCATTGCTGACCTCTTCTGTAAATATTAGTTCCCTGCCTGTCTCTGTAATTGCAGAGTAGGGCACAGGAGTACCCAGTGTAGTCCCTCAATGTGGCCACAAGGTGTCACTGTTGGTAACTGTGAGAGCAGACACAGGGACCCCTTGCAATGAGTAAGCAGCATAGTGCCATAGTGCCATAGCGCCCAGAAATAGCAGTGGGGTGCCAGCCTTGCAAATGCCATTGTGGGGCATTTTGGGAAGTAGGGCTATTATAAATAGTCAGACTAGGGACCATCCAGGAAATGGAAAGTGTCTGAAGGAGCAAGCTACTGTAAAGATGTATGTATGTCACCTGCCAATTCATGACTGAACTTTGTAAATATTTAAAATTGGTTCAGTACACAGCTAAAAGGATTTTGTTGCCTGGACTTTTCCTTTGCCTAACCTCAAGATGGGGAGGTCCTCTGGAAATGGAAAGTGCTGCATAAGGCTGCTATTGGGCTACATTGCCAAAAAGCTTGAAGCAGGTATGGGACAAACTAGTTGGAGGATGTTGGGTCAGGTCAGCAGCCTCCCATGGTGTGATCTAGGATTGGTAGGTTCCAAGCGTACCCTTCCATGTTCATAGTGTCCTGGTAAGTCTAGTCCAGGCAGGAATGGGTTAAAGAGTGCATGTGCTCCCCCTCCACATGGTTCGATGTACACGTGGAGGACATACAGCCCAACACAAGGCTCCTGTTACATTATATTCAAGCTTCGATACATCAAGTCACTCTCTAAAATAAGCATGCAAACTTGTTGTAGGTCAGTGACTTAAAATATTAAAGGCATTTAAAAAAAAACAAAAAAAAAAAACATGTTATACATATCTGCTCTGTGCAATGGTTTTGCACAGAGCAGCCCTGGTTCCTCCTCATTCTCAGTTTCCCCCACCGGCACTCCTGGCTCTTCCCCCTTTACCAGTGCTCCCATTAGAAAGCCACTTGCAATGAAGACAACGGAGCATGTGCACTCCCAAGCCCTGGCTCTATGGGTCCATAAGACCAACATAGCCACGACTCGGCCCCACTCCTGCTCTCTCCTCATTGGCTCACTGGCTGTGATTGACAGCAGTGGGAGCCAATGGCTCCCGCTGCTGTGTCTCAGCCAATGGAGCGGGAAACCCATGACAACCAAGGCTCCCATGCACATCTCTGGATCAAGAGAGGGCTCAGGTAAGTATTGGGGGGCTGTGAGGGAGCAACACACAGGTGTTTTTTTACCTTTATGTATAGAATGCATGAAGATAAAATACCTACAGCCTGTACAACCACTTTAAAAGCACTGGTTTAGGTCTAGAGACATGCTTGGCCAGTCCATCACCTTTACCCTCAGCTTCTTTAGTAAGGCAGTGGTCATCTTGGAGGTGTGTTCGGGGTCATTATCATGTTGGAATACTGCCCTGCAGCCCAGTCTCTTAAAGGGGGGGATCATGCTAGGCGTCAGTATTTCACAGTACATGTTGGCATTCATGGTTCCCTCAATGAACTGTAGCTCCCCAGTGAAAGCAGCACTCATGCAGCCCAAGACCATGATACTCCCACCACCATGCTTGACTGTAGGCAAGACACACTTGTCTTTGTACTCCTCACCTGGTTGCCGCCACACACTTGACACCATCTTAACCAAATAAGTTTATCCTGGTTTCATCAGACCACAGGATGTGGTTCCAGTAATCCATGTCTTTAGTCTGCTTGTCTTCAGCAAACTGTGTGCTTTCTTGCGCATCATCTTTAGAAGAGGCTTCCTTCTGGGATGACAGCCATGCAGACCAATTTGATGCAGTATACGGCGTATGGTCTGAGCACTGACAGGCTGACCCCCCACCCCTTCAACCTCTTCAGCAATGCTGGCAGCACTCATACGTCTAATTCCCAAAGACAATCTCAGCATATGACGCTGAGCACTGAACTTCTTTGGTCTACCATGGCAAGGCCTGTTCTGAGTGGATCCTGTCCTGTTAAACTGCTGTATGGTCTTGACCACCATGCTGCAGCTCAGTTTCAGGGTCTTGGCAATCTTCTTATAGCTTGGGCCATCTTTATGTAGCGCAATAATTCTTTTTTCCAGATCCTCTGAGTTTTTTTGCCATGAGGTGGCATGTTGAACTTCCAGTGATCAGTATGAGAGAGTGAGAGCGATAACACCAAATTTAACACATCTGTTCCCCATTCACACCTGAGACCTTGCAACACTAAGCAGTCACATGACACCAGGGAGGGAAAATGGCTAATTGGGCCCAAACATTTTTTTTTCAAATTCTTTATTTTAATTATTCAGCATACACAGAACAGCAGATCTATTTAGTTAGATAAATGAATAGAGTGAACATGAAGCAAATCTGTACAAACTGGATGTACAACATCAGTTATAATTAGTATAAGTGTATGGGCGGCTGTGTCGGAACGCCCAGTAATCATAAAATCTACAGAACTTAAACTGTTAAGAGAGAAATCAACACTCTTGGTTCGAGTAATCATTGCCACCATGCATGCAGGGATAAGGAAGTTTTCATTAACACCAGTAAGGTGAAAGGATAAAGCTAGAAAGTGCAGGAGAGGAAGAAGGTACAGTGGGGGGAAGGAGGAGGAGAAAGGAGGTGGGGGGAGGGGGAGGCATGGCAGATGTAGTCACCAACAGGGGGTTGGAGGACCTTGAAGATGTTATAACGTTATGTTTTAAGAGCCTCAGGATGCAAAGAGGGTCTTTCCTTCCTCCGAGAATTTGAATATGTTCCAATGGACCCAAGTTTTAGACTAAGTCCCATGACGGTTTTGGGCCAAGAATAACAGATCTTCCATCTTGCTTAACTCTTCAATTCTTGAGAGCCAAAGCAAGATAGAAGGGGGCCTTAAGTCTCTCCAGTGCAGGGCAATGCACTATCTGGCAGAATTAAAAAGATGGCGCAAGACTGATTTGTTATATGTTTTTTTCAGGTATGTTGGAGACATGTAGGAGAAAGAGAGCAGGGTTTTCAGGGAGGATGTAATCGGTAATTTTCTGGGAAACATAAGGTAGTTCCAGAAGTGCTCCAATTTTGGACAGGACCAGAAAATGTGAAGTAATATCCCCCTATCTCCCTGACATCTCCAGCATTTGGCTGGGAGATCATGGGGGAGTATTTGTGAAGTATTGAGGGTGTACCATCTCATCAGATGTGATAGTGAGGTAGTAAAACATATTCGGGAGCAAATACGCAAAGTGGGTCCCAAGGTTGGGTGCCTTTTAAGAGCAGGGGTAAGATCTGTAAAGCATCAAACCCCACGGCGCAACGGGACCATGCATTGTGATTGCTCGATCATTGGCCACAGTTTTGGATCCACGTGCCTACACCAGTCTATTAGTCTCCATATATGAGCCGCCTGGTAATATTTATGCATATCAGGTACCGCTACCCCACCGTGATGTTTCGGCATAGGCATGAGTGGACATTATAGTCTAGGGCTTTTGTGGGCTCAAATGAATTTAACTATTAGTGCATTAATTAAAGTTTGAAGAATTCTAGGGGTATGTGGATTGGCAATGTTTGGAAGAGATATGAAAATTTGGGCAGGATTGACATTTTAATTATGTTGCATCTACCAAACCAAGAAAAAAGGCCCTGATGCCATTTGGAAAGTAGGATCCGTATTCTACTTAGAGTTGGAAAGTTCAATGCATAGGTTTGATTCAATCCTGGTGGGATGAATGTGCCCAGATATTTAAGGGCCGTAGAAGTACACCTAAAATTGAAGTTAGTTTTTAAGGCATTCATTTGAGATGAGGACATAGATACACCCATTGCCTCTGATTTGGACATATTAATTTTTAACTTAGATAGGGAACCATAGTGGTCTAGTTATCTTAAAAGGTTCGGTAGAGATATTTTCCCTTTTTGGTAAGTGAAAATAGGAGATCATCTGCGTAAGCAGATACCTTGTGATGTGAGCCCCTATTTCATATCCCAGTGATGTCTGGGTTTTGCCTGACCCTGCAGAGGAATGGTTCCAGTGAAAGGGCAAAAAGGAGGAGTGATAGAGGGCACCCTTGACATGTTCCATTTGAGATAGGGAAAGGTTCTGCCAAAAGACCATTAGCCTTAATTTGTGCCATAGGGTTTGAGTACACACTCGAAATCCATCCCACCATCCTCTCCCCCAGCCCCACATGCCGTAGGACTGAAAACATAAAGGACCATTTAACCCAGTCGAACCAGTTGAAGAGGTCAGCCAGATGGATAAGATTCAGGGCTTTAATGGTATTGTCTCGAGCCTTGCAGGTTGGTATAAAGCCGACCTGGTCGAGATAGATTAATGCTGTCAGGTGTGGTTGAATGCGTGTGGCAAGAATTTTTGTGAATAGCTTAAGATCCACATTTAAAAAGGAGATAGGGTGATAGGTGCCACACGCTGAGGGATCCTTGTCCTCCTTGGGTATGATAGAGATATGTGCTTTCAAAGCTTCAGGGGGGAATACCGTCTCGTGTCCTAGGGTGTTAAATGTTCGTACCATCTGCTTGCCGGGTTGGGGGAGAAATAGCCGGTAATATTTATGGGTAAATCGATTCAGACATGGAGATTTGCCAGGTTTGGATGAGCCAATGGCCTCTTGGAATTCCTTAAGGGTGATGGGAGCTTCCAGATCCTCTCGAATCTGTTCAGACAACTGAGAGAGACCTGAGAGAGACCTGAGGAGGAAATATATTCCTCGATATTGTATTGTGACTGTGGCCTAGTAGGTAAATTATACAGAGATTGGTAAAATATGGGAAAAGTAGATGCGATCTGGGTGGGTAGATGTACCTTTTTACCCTCTGAGTCCACTAGGTGGGTTATGTAGGATTGAAAATGGATACCACTCTGGATTTGGATGTCCTATTGAAGGTGTGATATGCAAAGGGATAAGAGCTGCTCTTTAGGATTGGTGCCTTGCCCTCTTTAAAGTGGTTTTCCTGGATATATGCCACATCAGAATGTGAGCATTTCAGATCTTGGAGGAGCATCCTACATTTTTCAGGAATGTTGAGCCCTTCAGTGTTTAGGGAGGTGACCTTTAGTACCTCCAGCTCTCCCCTGCCAGCTGACTAGGGGGGAAAAGAGAAAGAAAGAGGTTGGGAGGAAGGGGGGTGTGGGTGGTTACTCACAAATTCTACAGCAGGACTGTGGGCTTGATTTACTGAAGTGTAAAATAAGATGGATTGCAGTAAAGTAATGGTCCTAGGCCAGATTTACCAAAGTGGAAAGTTGAGGTGAATACTCTCACACAGGAGAATTTTAGCTTGATCCATAGATTCTTACTTCAAATCTGACCCAGGATCACTTCACTTAATTGCACTTTAGACTTAAATTGGTAAAATGGGTCCTATCTACCTTCCTAAATTCATCTACCTCTTCCTAGTTTTCATTACTCATACTGAAGCTCCCTGCAGATTTGTATAATGGTTCTTAAAGTGGTTGTAAACCCTTTACAACCACTTTTTGCTACAAGTAAGCCTATGATTAGGTTTACCTGTAGCTACACTGGATCTCCTAAACCTGCAAGGTTTAGGAGATATCCCCCCGTATTTGCAACAGAAACATAGAAGTGTGAAGACAGAAAAAAGCAAGAGGTCAAATGAGTCTGTCCTATTTTGATTTTATTTTATTTTTTTAAACCTTTTTATCGGGGGATAGATTTTTGTTTGCCCCAAGCATGTATAAATCCACTTACTGTAGACTGACTCTCTACCTCTGCTAGAAATATGTTTCAACATCAGCTATTATTTCCGTAAAAAATACTTCCTATGGCTAGTTTTGAACTTTCCTCCTTCTAGTTTGAAGTTATTCCCTGTGTTCTTGATCCAAGATTAATATTGAAAATACTGCCCTCTCGAACCTTACTCACATTCTTAACGTATATGAAGGTTTTAATCAGGTCTCCCCTTTCTCTTCTTTCCTCCACACTGTATATAATACATTCCTGAAGTCTCTCCTGATGTGTTTAATTCCTCAGACCTTTTTATTATAATTAAGACACAAGTCCATCTAGTTTAACCAATTAAAAATACATGAATGACAATCCTATATACACAGTTGATCCAGAGGAAGGCAAAAAACCCAGCAAACAGCAAACCAATATGTTCTAGCAGGGGGAAGAAATCCTTCCTGTTCCCCCATGAGGCAACCAGACGTTCCCTGGATCAACTGTACCTATATATTTTAGTATCCAGTTATATTATGTACATGTCGTAAAGAGTTCAGGCCTTTTTTAAAGCAAGCTACTGAGCTGGAAAGAACCAGGTAGAACCAGGACTAACCACTAGGTAGTCTTATTCTCATGGCTCTTACTGTGAAAAAGCCTTTCCATATTTGGAGATTAAATCTCCTTTCCTCCAGACATAAATAGCGCCCCCTTGTCCTTTGTGACACCCTTTCCAATCCCCACCCACCCACACTAGTGGCTAGTGGTTGGCTATAGCATTGATGGATCCTTGTACTCTGAAGGCACTGAAGGGCAGGTAAGGGTGGCACTCCAGCACCAGGCAGCAGGAGAACTCTTTTCTGATCGGTTGGACTGAACCAATAACTACTGGCTTGGTCCAGCTTATACTAGTTTACTCTTGCTTCTCCTCCTGCCAAGTTCCATGATTACTAAGTGACCAATGCATGCTCCTTCTGAAGCATAGTTTTCAGTAGAGGGACAGTTCCAAGAGGTGCAGGTACATAATACCAGCTCATTCTGGCACAATAAAACTATCTAGATTATATTTGTAGTAATACATAATCATTAAATTTTTATTTTTTGCCTCATATATAATCTAGTTGCCTCCAGAGATGTAAGACTTTAACAATGGCCTACTGATTATTGACTTCATTTTAACTCCATTCTTTTATAAAATTTTTGTAGAAGTTCATCCATTTCAGAAAAATTTGTCTTTGTCTTATTTGTCTAATGCCATATAGGTCTGTATGCGTTAATGTCAGTTTAACGCCATATAGTTCTGTGTGTGTTACTGCCAGTTTAATGCCATTAACTTCTGTGTGCGTTACTGCCAGTTTAATGCCATGTAGTTTTGTGCGTTACTGCAACTTTAACGCCATTTACTTCTGTGTGCTTTACTGGCAGTTTAACGCCATATAGTTCTGTGTGTGTTACTGCCAGTTTAACGCCATATAGTTCTGTGTGTCACTGTATGTTTAGCGCATTATATTGCAGTATATTATCGTGTATCCATGGAGTGTGTCTGTGTAGTGTGAGTGCTCAAATTAAAGTGCACCAAACACCACTTTAGATTGATTAAAGTACATCTACGTACAGATTTCCAACTTCTTCTTTACATTTGCTTATAAGCATCGCCCCCTCCCTCCCAATAATGTTTGGGAGGACAACACAGCAATATAAGGGGGCCAGCAACAAATGTGTCCAGAGGCAAAGGTGGACATGGTGGTCAGTCCTCAGGCAGGACATCATTTCCTCTGTTTAGTGAGTTTGCCATGCTATCCAGCCACAGCATGCAGAGGAGTTGGTGGACTGGCTTACTAAACCTTCCTCATCCTCCTCATCCTCTGTCACTCTAGCAGAGATAAGTGTGCAGTCCCCTGCAGTTGCCAGAATGGATAAATCTGCCTCCTTGTCCACAAAGAGTAATTCTTCTGTTTGACAGGTTCATATTATTGCAATTTTTTACAGCAAGGCCAGTTCTTGCTTTCATCAAGATTACCTCTATAGGGTGTGACGGTATGCGAGGTGAGGTAATCGATAATCGGTATATTTCACCTCGCATTTGTTCTATTGTCAGAGACTGAACCGGAATCTGGCCCGGATTTTTCCAGCCTGTGTCAGGCTTGGTTCCGGTCTGGGTCTTGTGGTCCACTTGAGTCCATGCTTAGGTGGACTTTACTGACCAGGAAGAGAGCACAGCAGTGCTCTGGCCTGAGACTCAAAATGGAATCTGAGAGAGAGGAGCGCTGTTTGTTTGGATTGAAAATGAAGATTCGCTTTACCTCATGTTTTGTGGGTGACCAGCCCCACACCATATAGAGAGCAGTGTACTCTTTAGTTTAGCGCCGGGGGACAAGGATTTGTTTTATTGTTTATTTTTATGACGCTTGTAAATAAAGCTGGCAACCTGCCACATTTTAAAGAAACTGCCTGTATGCTGACCTTCATTTCAAGAAAAGGTGATCCCCACAAGGATTGGAGTGGGAAGGCGCCACTGACACCCAAAGACCAATTTTTACGCACCCGTTACTTCTATCCAAAGTCAAAGTGACACCAAAATTTATTAAAACATCTCTAATCTTGTTCCCAGTGTACTACATTGTGGCCTCATCATACACACTGGCTCCCCAGCTGTTGCTGAGCAAAATAAAGGCAGCTTGCAGGGAAAATGTTTTTTTTTTGGCCTTATAAATGTGATTATCGCTGCAGCAGATTCTAGACATGGTACAGATCTGCCACTTTACACGTAGACAAAGGGGACCCCCCAGGAAATATATTGGAAGGAATTTTTCATTTTTATGCTTTCACTTTAAAAATAAAAAAATCACTGCTCATTTAAAAATGACGTATTTCACAAACCCAGACTCCTATAACCATTGTATGACCAATTACTTGCATCTTAGCCTTCAAAATGGGCAATTTTGATTTTTCAGGTCCCACTGACTTTAAAAGGGTTCATTATTTGGGTCCGAACTTTCGCGGTGTTCGAAAGTAGTTCTGGTGCGAACCGAACAGGGGTCCATTCGGCTCATCCCTAGCTCCCACCAATCTTCTCTGATCCTGCTTATAACAGCGTATTGAAAACTCCAGTTGGCATGTGGAGATCACCCATTGTGAAAACCTTTTAATTAATTGTCGGGGGGGGGGGGTGGCAAAATAAAATACCTGACTATCCTACTTACTTTTGTAGTGAACCATCATCCTTTTCTCCTCTGTTTACTCTTAGCAATAAAACATTTTTGTTGGACAAAAACTGTATTATAACATGAAAGGAAGAAACCAGACTGATGCTTTTTATTTATTTTTTATTATTCCAGACAGACAAAAATCGCTGATACAGACATCTCCAAATTTGCAAACAATCAAAATCCTGATTTACAATAAAAGGTCATTTAAATTGATCTATTTAGAGCAAATTCTTTACTACAAGATACTGACACATCTAGTCCATTTCCAGGCACTCGGATGAATAAATAAATACAATATATATATTTTTTTGCATCTTGTTTAGTTTCTCGTGAAATCAGTAAGAAACATTGTACATATTAAAAAGAAAAAAAAACCCTAACAGTACTTTACATTATTACCGAAAAAAGACCAGCTATTTCGGGAGGGGGGGGGGGGGGCAAATAACAGACAAGAGGACTGTACTGTAAAACAATCAATGAGATTCTGTACCAGATAGGAGTACGTCAGGTATGGATTAATATGCACTGCAGTTTGTCTGTAGGATCCATCTAGCAAAGCTTGTTGGGGCATAATGCATGTGTCCACGTCAAACTTTTCTAAAACTAGGGTGGTTAGGATGATTTAAAGCGATCTGAAGTGTGTGCCCACCCAAAACTTAAAGTTTGGTTATTAGTGGGTGCTGATGGGCTGAGTCAGTCGCTAGCTTTATGTCTCTCTATTCAGCCCGCTAGCATCTAGCTAATGCTATAATACCAGTTTAGGGTGGGCTAACAATTGAAAAAAAAAAAAAAAACAAGAGAAACCATCTAATAGTGCAAAGCAAAACAATAAAGAATTGCATTGTCCCGCATGTAAGCGGGATTGTCATCATGGCTATAATAAGCCAAAAGAGCAGGAACATTTATTTGGATGGACATTCTATTATCTAATATCATTGATAGCATTCACATAATATATTTTGTTTCTTATCATTTCTGTTTTATTTCTTACCAAAAAGTCAATAGGAGCTTTATTTACTGGCATTCCAGTGTTTCTGTGCTTAAATGGGTTTTCTCCGGACAGCAAGTCGCCTAAGTTACTGCTAGACACAGGCACAGATCTCTATTTCCATTTGACTCTATTTCCCTCCATCTTTTTATTTTATTTTATTTTTTTGCTGTGAGACTGTATTTGCAGATGCCTACATAAAGGACAGCTATCAGAAATTTGTTTGTAGGATATATTAATTGGTGTATAATATAGACAACAGGGTTAATTCACTAATAGAATAGAGTATGTTCACATTTAAAGCTTAAGTTCATTTAGCTTAATAAACAAAGTAGCGTGGTTATTATTCTAATAATTTGAAAGCTGTTAAAAAAAATATATATATATATATATATATATATATATATATATATATATATATATTATTACTTATATACATGATTAGGTATTGAATGTGAACACAGCTTTACCTTATCTACTAATGTGAGTGAACATACACTTTCAAAAGTGAACAGCTTATACTCATTTATTAACTCAAAATGTGTCATGTCATTTTATTGATTTATTTTATGCAATGTGCTGCAATTGCATAAAAAATGCATAAAAAAATTGCATAAAAATTGGATGGTATCAGAAGACATCCCCAGCCACACCGTAAGGATCAGTATCACTTGCTGCCTCACCTATGCTCAAATTTCTTTTTTTCTGTTCCGCCGCTGTGAAATTTTCCTTTGATCAGACGACCAGAGTGCCAATATGCCATTAGTCATCCTGGACACTTATTTTTTAGTGGTGGAATCTCACCACACTACGTGCTTTAAACACTATGGGGGTTATTTACGAAAGGCAAATCCACTTTGCACTACAATTGCAAATTACAAGTGCAAAGTGCATGCGAATTTGCACTGAAAGTGCACTTGGAAGTGCAGTCACTGTAAATCTGAGGGGTAAATCTGAAATGAGTGGAAGTTCTGCTAATTTTATCATCCAATCATGTGCAAGCTAAAATGCTTATTTTTATTTTCCTTGCATGTGCTCCTTGGATCTACAGCGACTGCACTTCCAAGTGCACTTTCAGTGCAATTTCAAGTGCACTTTGCACTTGTAGTGCAAAGTGGATTTGTCTTTCGTAAATAACCCCCAATGCTTGTGTGGTCCTATTTACTTGAATGGGCTGTACTGCCTGCCAAAAGCAACCAGCTGTATAAAATTTGCTGCGCTGCATATTTATTCAAACATGTCCGCCACCAATGACAGATAAGAGCAGAAGATCCCGGGAGCCGCACATCAGAACAAGACCTGCTGTGCCGTAGACAAGTGCCAGTCTCAGCCTAGATGCCCGCCCGGCCACGCCCCTCCCAACATGTTTCACTCCTCCCACTGGAGCTTACTCATGGGGTTGTCCGCCACCATTGTTTACCAGCGGGTGCTAAAAATGCAAATCAGCTGCCTGTGAAGGGGCCTTAGGCAAACACCTCTTCTCTTTAATGTAGTGTTCTCTTATGCATACTTCCATCTTTATATACGATAGTTCTGTATTGACTATTTTCACTAAAGCAGAGTACATGAAATTAAATTAGCCACTTTTTAAACAAAAAAGGCAAAAAAATTATAAATACAATCATCTTTTTTATGTGCACTTATTATGTTTTCCTTTAAAAATGTTAATGATAGCTGTCCTTTAAGATTACTGTAGTAATGGTTCTGCCCAGTGGACAATGGGGAGAGTTGCCAAGGGACAACCTTTACCTGTTTAAAAATAAAATTTTATTGAAATCAAGTGTTTGGAAAGAAACTTTTAACCCTTTAGTAGCAAAGTATTTTAAAGCGGAACTTTACTCTCTTAATCAACAGTAACCATTTTAAATCCTTATGCTGCTAGCATTATTAAATAGATAGGAAGGATTGTTATTTTTATTTGCTTTAAACATTCATTTTACATTTCTCCCCTGTTGCTTCCTGGTTTCTGGCCTAGGCCAAAATGATGTCATCCCAGGAGTCTTTATGGGTTTTTTTTTCCTTCTTTAGAAGAACGGGCAGGATGGGCTTTTTCAGCTAATCGCACCATCCTGCCTGCATGTCTGAGCTAAGGGCAGATGATTCCAGGAAGTAAATGCTACATGAATCATCTATCAAGGGGGCCATGGCTACAAATGCTAGCAGGGTGTTTTTCAATTGATATTTAAACAAAATAAAGCATGGTGACTTGAATGGTAAGTTGTTCTGATTATTAAAAATTTATCATAGAGCATTTTCTGTTTGTTGTGCTCAGATACAGTTAAGTTCCGCTTTAAAGTGTTTTTAAAGTGGTTGTAAACACTTACAGACCACTTTTTGCTACAGGTAACCCTATAATAAGGCTTACCTGTAGCTACCCAGGATATCTCCTAAACCTGCATGTGCCAATGTCATCGGCACATGCGCACTGACACAAACTGAAGCAACGGCACTTATGTGCCATTGCTTCGGTGAGTGTGCCGTTACCGCGCACGAATGCACGGGGGTGACGTCATCGTGGCTGCGGCCAATCACAGCACCGGAGTCGCAATACCCGTAAGTAAACCCTGGGAGTGATGTCGCCGGCCAGTGCTATGTACAGGCACCGCAGCAAGGGCTTCGATCTGAGGTATTACATAATGAGCTAGTATGCTATGCATACTAGCTCATTATGCCTTTGTCTTGCAGGTGTTAGTTTTTTTGTTTTTTTTTAAATGGGTTTACAACAACTTTAAGCTAACATTACAGTAAAGTAATCAATATGACTGCTGAAATCTGCTACAGAGATGCATTATGGAAGACTGTCGTGGGCGTTTCAGGTTAATGAACGGTCTGCTTCCTAAAGTCTTGCAATTGTCCTTTCATTACAATAATATAAAATAAAGTCTGCACATAAAAAACACTTGTAACGTGACAGAAAATAAACCAAATTTACACAAACTTTCCGATTGTCATTTTCATTGTGATTATTATCATTTTTTTAGAAAATAGTCTTGTTTTTTTAATTGTTAATACACTTGGTTTAACATGTTTTTTGGCTTACCCTTCAGGCGATCGCCATTTGAAATAAGTTTGTCTATACTTACTACAAGATAAAAAAAATTCTTTGGGAGCAATTTGTCAAAACTGGAGGTAGAAAAAATGCCTGCACTGTCTATAAGAGACAATCATACTCCACCGGTAAACATTTTATTAGGTAGGTAAGCTTACCTTTGATGCATTGTATTGGCAAGGCCTCCACTCTTTGTTCCATTCAGTTTTTATGAATCTGCTATGTCGGTTACACCAGATTACTGAATGTTTCTTTAGAAATTTTTACCAATACAGTGTACATATCTGAATTGGAATTGGAGGAACTAAACATGTAATCATTGACCGTAGCTACTCATCAAATTCCAATTTTGTTTTTTGTTTTTTTCAGTCATTGTTTTTTTTTTGTTTTTTTATATTCTAGCAATCTTGCTGTTTGCTATATGCAGCATATTTCTCTCATCTGGCCCCAGTTTTCACAAATTGTCCCATCATACAAGATCCCAATCATGCTCTCTGTGCATGTGTATGTGAACAAATAGTGATACAATCCAAGTTGGCATCTAAACCTTAACGCACAATTGTTTTGAGAGTGGATTGTGTTCCTTGAGTAGAGGATTCAGGTGTTACATATACTATATTAACACAATGGAATATTTTGGAAAACCTGTTTGATGCAAACAATCATTCTAAACCTGAATAACTCTATGATCACATAAACAACTGTCACTAACATGAGTGTGTAACGAAGTTAACACTTTTGTTAGTAGTGAGTTAAAATAGGTCATCTAGGAAAAATATGTATTAGAACCGTGATCCCAACACAAAAGCAAAATGGGATCAATACACTATGTGCTAAGGACTAGGTCAAATTTTCCACCAAGACAGCACAATGCCAAGGACACAAGCACTTGGCATGATAAACACATAAAAGCCATAGGCACTGTGTCTACAGTACCCTGGTACAATGTGTACAGCACAAGCACAGTCTGTAAGGTCAATGGGAGGAAACCATGTGCATTCCGGTGTCTCTTTTCAGAGCCTCCAGACCTCCCAGGCCTGGCAGTGATAACAGTGATAAAAGCTCGACCTATTGGCTTCATAATTTCATCTTCTCCTCCACAGGATAGGGGACAACCTGATAAATCTTTGCAGCTTCAGCATTTGTTACCATTTTGGTCCAAACCGGACGGAAATGTCCTTTATAGCCAACAAAAGCTAATTTATCTGCAATAAAAAAAAAAAAAATCAATATATTTCAAACTTTATATATCAAGGGTCTCCAGATTTTCAAAACAAAGGGCCAGTTGACTCCAGACTTTGGGGGGGGGGGGGGGGCAGGATGTGGCCTGTGGGAGCAGAACTTGATCTAGCATCAGTGATAGTAGACAGTGGGAAGAGAAAATGCCCCATCATTGGTATTAGTTGAAGGAATAGTGCCTTATTGTTTATATAAGTGGGAGGAATTATACTTGATTGTTGGTGATGGTGTACTGTTGGTGTCAGTAGGAGGAATAGTGCCCAATAGCGCATTTGTGAGGTCAGGCACTGATGTGGACAAGAAGGCCTGGCTCGCAGTCTCCGCTCTAATTCATCCCAAAGGTGTTCTATCGGGTTGAGGTCAGGACTCTGTGAAGTCCAGACAAGTTCCTCCACCACAAACCCGCTCATCCATGTCTTTATGGATCTTGCTTTGTGCACTGGTCCAAATCATTTGGTGGAGGGGGGGATTATGGTGTGGAGTAATTTTTCAGGGGTTGGGCTTGGCCCCTTAGTTCCAGTGAAGGGAACTCTTAAGGCATCAGCATACCAAGACATTTTAGACAATTTTATGCTCCTAAAATTGTGGGAACAGTCTGGTCATGGCCCCTTCCTTTACCAACCTGACTGTGCACCAGTGCACAAAGCAATGTCCATAAATACATGGATGAGCGAGTTTGGGGTAGAGGAACTGGCCTGCACAGTCCTAACCTCAACTAGATGGCACACCTTTGGGATGAATTCGAGCGGAGACTGCGAGCCAGGCCTTCTTGCCCACATCAGTGCCTGACCTCACAAATGCGCTTCTGGAAGAAATGTCAAACATTCCCATAGACACACTCCTAAACCTTGTGGACAGCCTTCCCAGAAGAGATGAAGCTGTTATAGCTGCAAAGGGTGGGTCAACTCAATATTGAACCCTACGGACTAAGACTGGGATGCCATTAAAGTTCATGTGCATTTAAAGGCCGGCGTACTAATACTTTTGGTAATATAGTGTATGATCCAATAGTTACTATTTTTTTTTTATAAATTCATCTATTTCTAAACCTTCATTTATCTTCATAACAAACTTTTCTATATTTGGGTGCCCTTTTTAACAATGTTATTTAAAATTTGGAGAAGGCTACTTTTTTTCCTTACCTTCAATGCAGCAGCTAGATATTAAATTATATTTAGTTATACTTGCTAACATCACCTCTCCAATCTCTGTGCAGTTTCTCAGTTTCTGCTGGTTCCCATGCCACATACATCCAACCATGCTGCCAAAAAAATGAATGCAGCCACCACATTTAGGGATTGGTAAGATATATTACATTTTATTTTTTGTTTTTTTTAATGCTTAGTGATAAGTCCAGCGTAGAGCGAGCACATGAATATAATCTATGGTCTATGCACCAGATGTGTCAGAATGAATTTCCACGTGCTCAGTAAAAAATTTTTTTTAAATGCATATTTTTTTACTGGTGCTTATCAACTGTCTGCATCATATATGTGGGTATCCAAGTATCCATAGACTTTTGAGGACTAAGGTACATACCATCAGCAAGGTGATCTATAAACATGAATGTCTGGCTCAGCTGAACATTGATGTTAACCCTTTGATGTTCTGCTCCACCGTTTGGTAGAGCACATTTTGAGTCACGCTAACTCATTGAAAAATGTGGACTTTAAAGGGTTAATGTCAAAGGGATCTATACAGGACAGTAAGGGATAAAAAGAGAGACTGCTCATTCCACTTATGTTGGCGGGGGAAGACAAAAGAAATCTTGACAACTTTTTTTTTTTTTTTTTTACTTTCCCTAGACCAGTGATGGCGAACCTTGGCACTCCAGATGTTTTGGAACTACATTTCCCATGATGCTCATGCACTCTGCAGTGTAGTTGAGCATCATGGGAAATGTAGTTCCAAAACATCTGGGGTGCCAAGGTTCGCCATCACTGCCCTAGACCAACGTTTCTCAACTCCAGTCCTCAAGGCGCCCCAACAGGTCATATTTTCAGAATTTCCCTCAGATGAAATGGCTGTTGTAATTACTATGGCAGTGAAACTGATCAAATCACCTGTGCCAAATAATGGAAAGCCTGAAAACAAGACCTGTTGGAGCGCCTTGAGGACTGGAGTTGAGAAACACTGCCCTAGACAGCTGTACAAATGTGAGATTGACAATTTATCCAGCTGAATATGATTGTTGTGTTTTTAGGTAGAAAAAGTTGACATTTATTTTGAGCTTTCTTAAAAAATATTCTTATTTTATCTTAGTCTTAATTTATAATCTCCTATAAAATTTTGATGAATCATATTTCTCTGTTTTATGTCCTCTCATGCCGTTGGAAGAAGATGCTAAAATAGCAGAACCATGCTCACCTTTTAGTTTTAGATCAGCGTCTGCTCCAAGTCTTCCTAACACCTTGATCCATGGTCCTTTGTGATAAAGTCTTCCTTTCGATACAATGATCACAATGGAGCTGAAACAAAGCACATTGCAACTCTTTATTGTCCATTGAATCAGTCATAAACGTCTTATTCAACTAGATTCACATATTAAATACATGATCCTTATCTGTAGGAAAAGCCTAGAAAGGAAATACTGTAGAATTCCCAGCAGCATCTAACCATATGCCTAATTCATTATCTATCTTCATTATCTACATCATCTCATCCCTTTAGGTTTAGGCTTAAGATATTATATACTCACTTGTCTTTTATGTTTGTCACATAGTTATCAAGCTGAGCTGGGATTCCTTGGAGAACAGTAGATTTAAAGCTTGTACTGTCCACAACTCTCCCCTGATATCCATCAATCACAACTACTTGTATTCCATCGTCTGTCATGAAATACTTTTTGTTATCCACCTGTTAATAAAAAATATTGAAATGTAAATAATATTACACTCAAAGTAGTATGTCAGAAGGGCTGAGGTTCCTGAGAAGGCACAGAACAGAGGACCTGGACCCATCCTACCCAGCAGCTCCTACAGGAGTAGCGCTACACATATATGTGATAGCAATCCGTTCAATAAAAAAATGTCATCCAGCTCCTTCACTGCGGTTGAAAAATAATGTCAATTTGACCCAACTAATAATTAGAAAATAGAACAAACGCTCTTAAAAAAAAAATGTTAAACTAAATTTTACTTGAGTATGGCCAGCTTTACATGTTATGGGGGACACCCTAACTGCCAAGTTTTTGTCATCTTCATGAGTACCAACGGATGCAAAAACTCCGATAGAAATGTATATCCACTGTAATTTGGGTCTATTGTAATTTTTCAGTAATGCAATATCATTATTTTTAGCTAATCTTTTGTTGTGCATAGCTAAATCTGACAGACCATTGTGAATGTCTAAATCTGCTGTAAATATATTCATATGTGAGAGCAGGGAAGACATGTGCCATTGTTAATTTGACATTAATTGTATATAGTAAAAGCCATGGCTTACTTACAGAAATAGTGTAAATGCAGCAGGTTCTTACCTCTATGTATGCAAAGTCATCCTTCAGATGGAAGTATCTGGTGTTGTAAGACTCTACTTTGAGCTCCAGTAAGTGATCCTTTGTCTTCTGAAAAAGAAGAATGATTTTCAGCTGGAACTTGAATAAACATATCAATGTAAGTACTAGTACTGAACATAAGATGGGAATTATCAGGCCATGACTCCCAGGCCCATGAGATTCGACACTCAATCAACTTCACTCTACCCCCTTATTTACGAGGTGTGCACTCACATACATTTTTTTTTGCAGAATAAAGCAGCAATTTTTCTTCCTCCACATCTTTTTTTTTTCTCTAGAACTATTGTTTGAACCTAAAGTTTGCTTTAAGGTGAGATTTTAACCAGTTTAAAAAATAGCATGAGGGACTGAATGGGACATTCAAAGGTTCTTATATTAGCCCTCAGAAAGACCTTATTTCAGATTTATCATAGAGAACCCGTGGCATTTAGATTTGTGACATTTGGATTTTTCATTGGTAAAATTAATATAATTGCTCAAATAAACCTCAGAGCATTTAATAAGTAATTATATTTATAAAGTCCAAACAAAACTATTGTTAGTTTCCTTTATATAGATGTCATATGGACACCCATGATAATCATTCTCTACTGTGATAACTTTAAATATGTGAGTTTTGAAGTGTGTAACTCTTGCTGTAATTGTCACATTTTAAATGTATTAAAAAGAGAAGTATGGAAACTTTATTTTTTATGAACATACTTACCTAGGTGGATGCAGCATCAGTCCGATTCTGCATCTGTCCCCTGTTAGCTCTTAGGCCGCGTACACACGGGCGGACTGTTCGCCCAACTTTGTCCGCTGAACAGTGTTTCAGCGGACAGTCCGCTCGTGTGTGGGCTTCAGCGGACAGTTTCAGCGGACAGTCTGACGAACAAAGTTTTTCGGAATTCCCGTAAGACAGTCCGCTGAAACTTGGTTTGAGCGGACAGTCCGCTCGTGTGTAGGCTTGTTCGACAAACTAAGTTTCGCGCATGCTCAGAAAGGATTTACACGGCGAAGGTTGCATTGCAGTGTATTGGACGTCAAATTTTTCGTCCCGTCGTACGTGCCGTTCACGTCATCGCGCACGGTTTCAGCGGACTGTTCGTTCATCGTGTGTGGTCAAGTCCGCTCATGCAAATTTTGAGCGGACTGTTTGTCGGATTGTTTGACAAACTAAGTTGGGCGAACAGTCCGCCCGTGTGTACGCGGCCTTAGACTGAGAACTGAGCGATCAAACGCAGGGGACAGCTTGGTTCTGACAGCTCTCTGAGCAAAGAGCTAGTGACTGTCAGTCACTGACTCTCTGCTCTCCCCCCCCACTCACTGGGGTGGGGAGGGGGCGGCATTGTCCGGTTTAGGCTACCAGCGACTTGCTGAGAGCCTGAGACGGCTGGCATGTGGGCGGATCTTGACCACATGGTCACAATCTAGCCTGAGCCTGTACCGGCTCTGTGACGTCAGCCCGCTGTCTGCTGAAAATGGGTCACAGGGTGCAGAATGAATTGCACTCCTGTAATCCACAGGAGAGGTACAGCCAAACAAGCTTTGGCTGTACTTCTCCTTTAACAATTAGAATATGACTCATAAATTGTTTTTCTTTTTTCATTTTTCATTTGGAAGGGTTATGCCCCGTATACACGATCTGAAAGTCCGACCTTGTGTATGCTCCTTCGAACATTTGTTGTCGGACTTTCCGCCAACAAATGCTGGCTAGAAGTTTCTCATATTTTCCACACAACAAATGTTTGTTGTCGGACTTTCCGATTGTGTGTACACAAGCCCGTCGGATAAAAGTCGACGCATGCTCGGAATCAAGTACAAGCTGGAAGTGCTCGGTCTTGTAAAACTAGCGTTCGTAATAGAGATATCACGTACGTCTTGTACGTCACTACTTTCGTAATTGTTGGCCAACATTTGTGTGACTATGTGTATGCAAGATCAGTTGAAGCCAACATCCTTCGCACAAAAATTAATGGTTTTGTTGTTGGAAAGTCTGATCGTGTGTACGGGGCATAAGCCTTCTGTTGGGTTTTACTGCTCCCTGAGGCTTGGATGGAGAAATGTCCTATCATATTCTGTCCTAGTGACAATGGGGAATCAATAAAAAACCTGTTTGGGCTCAAGTCTCCCCCTACTTTACTGTAAAATGTAACTAGTACATATTAAAGAATTCAATTAAAAGTACAAAATACAGAAAATATATGGTAAGCTATACTGGTAAGCACAGCAAATGAAAGTCCTGTTAAAATTTGGTAACAGGCCAATATCAAAATTCTGTATGTATCAGATGCACTTAATTGTTATTTGAATTTTCAAAAAAGTACTTTCCTGGTTTAAAAAAGGAAATTTTGTAACAAATATTCCTAATTATTTACTGCTTTCCATGTGGCTTGTGGAAAAGAAAACGTTGCCTTGCCTACTCATAAATATTAATAATTTATAATGAAAAACAAATATTAAATAATTGCAATACGTGTATTCGTTTGTGTCTAGGCCATATGAATGTTCATATAAAAAAAAAAGTTTAAAACATTTAAAAAAACTTTCTGTGCACACAAAGTTTAACTTTTATGATTTCCCTAAATTCCTAAGACAGTATCGCCACAAAATCGAGGCCGCACCCCACCTCTCATAAAACTTAACAGGGTCATTTACCAAATCATTCCCATGCAGCTTCTTTGGCAGCGGCACATCCACTATGGGTATTTGGGAATATTTGGGGTAGGCCGAAGCCTGGCAGTCACTGACACCGGAGCCTTTGGGAATATCGGCTTTTATCTTCACTCTTTCGCAGCCTTTCACTGAGCAGAATGCAAATCTCTCCTTTTCATTCTGGCCTTTCAGCATTATGAACAGCAGCCTAAAAAAAATGTGAATTTAGAACATGAGGCACTCGAACCAAAGGCTTATGCATATGTACAAGATATTGAGTTACACTAGCTTGCAGTAGAGCTGTGTTCTAAAATTAAAAATAATATATGTCTTTGCATTACTGTGCTCATTTGTTTAATTTTTTTTAAAGTACTTATTCTTTCTTACAGGTATGTGTATTTTAGTTACACTGCTATTTATAGTCAGTTTTTTTCCTTAACTAGTTGCCTACCGGGCCAATTCTGATACTTCTCTCCTACATGTAAAAATCATAATTTTTGAATGCGGTTTACATATGTGGCGCGACCTACATATTAGTTTTCTTCTGCGAGCAAGCACATGGGGACAAGGTGCTTTAAATTCTTTTATTGTTTATTTTACTTTTATATTTATATTTTGATGCTTTCTTTTTACAATTTTTTTTGGATCACTTTTATTCCTATTACAAGGCATGCAAACATCCCTTGGAATAGGAATAGGGCATGACAGGTCCTTTTTACAGTGAGATCTGGGATCTATTAGTCCCCAGATCTTGCCCCTAGGTTTTAAAGCCTGAAATTGAAAAAAAAGAACGATCTCGGCTTCCCAGCCGAGGCGGCGCCATTTTTTCAAATGCAGAGGCTGAGCATGATGTCATAACAGTCATTGGAAGTACAGTCACTGTAGATCTGAGGGAAAGATCTGAAATGAGGGGAAGGTCTGCTTATTCCAATCATGTACAAGCAAAAATGCTGTTTTTTATTTTCCTTGCATGTCCCCTTAAAATTTACAGCGACTGCACTTCCAAGTGCAGTTGCAGTGCACTTGTTGTGCACAGTGGATTTGCCTTTAGTAAATAAACCCCAATGGATAACACTATTTGCTTCTAGAAGCAGAAAAAAAATGCTCAAAAGCTGCAGCAAGAGCATTTTTTAAGCTATGCATGGATCCTGAAGGATCAGGATGCAAAATAGTGCATGGGGTTTTCGTTAAGGAAATTACACTTGTTCCAAAATTGAATGTTAAAAGCAAACAAAAGTACTTTTGAAAAACATTTGTCAAGTCTTTGAATGTACTGAGAATTTGTGTACAAATGTTAGTACAACTTTTAGCCACGAACATCCATTCGAAAATCTACTAGTGTATGGCATGCTTAAAGTGGTTGTAAACCCTTATGCCCCATACACACGACCGGACTGTCCGGCAGACTAGGTCGGACGGAATCAATCCGTCGGACAATCCGATCGTGTGTGGGCTAATCTGATCATTTTTCACATAAAAAATCAGACGGACCTAGAAATAGAACATGTTTCAAATCTGTCGGACGGACTCAATTCCTATCGGGAAAACTAGGGAAGCTATTGGCTACAGGCTATTGAACTTCCTTTTTTAGTCCCGTCTTACGTCATCACGTTCAAAATGAATGGACTTTCGAACAGACTTTGTCCGTTTGTGTGTGGGCAAGTCTGTTCGTTCAGAAAGTCCATCGGAACTCTGCCAAAAGTCAGTCGGGAAGACCGGCGGACCTAGTCTGCCGGAAAGTCTGGTTGTGTGGACGCGGCATTACACACCACTTTTAGCTACAGGTAAGCCTTATTATAGGTAAGTAGTAAGTACTGAAAATATCTCATAAACCTACATGGTTTAGGAGATATTTACCACATATGCTTGCGCCGATGCCATTGGCGCATGAGCACTAAAGAAAGGGCATAATCATGCCGTTTTTATAGGGCCTGTGCCATGACCGTCAGCGCGTGGGAGTGACGTCATGCGACTCCAGCCAGTCACTGAGCCAGAGTCCACGGCCCCAGAAGGAAGAGGGGTGAAGATGGACGTGGCCACCAGCGGGGACATCAGGTGCTTAGTTTGCAGGTAAGTGCAATGCATACATTATGCTTTTACTTTCCAGGGGAATAAAGAGGAAGTAAAACCCATCAGGGTTTACTTCTTCTTTAAACATTAGGGCTAATTTACTAAAGAATCTGAGAATGTTTACAATAAAAATTGTGTGGATATTCAATTCAGTTATCCAATCACGTAGAAATAAAATAAGTAAACAGATATTTTCTTTTCACATGATATTTCAAGTGAAACTTCACAAAAAGTACTGTGTGAGCCACTCTTGTTTCTCTAAACTAAATCAGGTTTTTTTTTTGTTATTTTCTTTGTATTTTGGACTTGTAGCCTTCATTGGAGCAAAATTAACACTGACAACTTTAGGAAGTAGGCCTTGGTGAACAACAAAATATAATAATTATGGATAAGTGTGTCTGTATTTAATTTTGTTTGTTAAACCAAAACAATAAAAAATATTGGAAAAGAAAATATAATAATTAAGAGTGGATCATAATGAACCAAAGCCCCTCCCAAGAATAATTAGGGTATGTAAGCCCCCCCCCCCCATAACAGAATTTATATTGTATTTATATTTTTATATTCTGTCTTGAACAATGTTGTCTACATTCTGATGAAGAGTAGACAGAGGAAAAGTTTAACAAAAGTTTGTGGTTTCCTGTATTTGTTCACATTTGCAATCACTACATTAAGCTTGACTTTACTGTTGCTTTAGCATTGTTTGTCCATATTGTGTAAGACCACATACCCGGCTTCCTCGTCCCAGTAATAATATCCCCTCCTGGGGTAACCTTGGTGCACTTTGTCCATTTGGAAGGTTCGTACAAAGGTTCCTGTCTTGTTCGTTTGCTTCGTAAGCCGATTGTGAATGTCTGAGAGGATGGAAAATGTTGTCCCTTTAGGATAACAAAATCCTATTTGAATCCAGTCATTCCTAAAATAGGAGAATCATGTGTTACCACAAGTAATAGGAACTTGACATCGAATTTCCTAAGAAATCAAGTGGCCAAGAAAAATATTACATTTTGAGATGGCTATTTTTTCCTGGCTCAAAGCACATTGCAAGGAGTTCTAGCAAAAACATTTCAATTAACCCAAGGAAATCATTTTCTAGTGCCGGGAATACAAATAGCATTTTGGGTTAGATGTTTTATCTTTCAAGTTTTATTTCTTGTATTATTTGCAATGTAGAAACATTAAACAGTGATTAATGGACTGTTGGCAAAAGAAGTCTGTATCAAGTCTGACAGTCTCAAGAGAACAGTATATTAGAGAAGTAGCCATAACAGCACAGAGGGGAATGGTTTTGTGCTACATTAATGAGGACATGTTATCACGAATTCTGTTTGTCCTACTTTTCCAAATGGGTTTGTTGAACAGATGTTAATCTTAAATAGCCCTCTGGGCCCATTTTAGATGATGAGCTTCTAAGACCACCTCATTTTAAGACTATAGTGTGACCTACCTTTGGAAGTTAATAAGCCAAACAGTCAGCTCCTCAGGGGCGGTCTTATCCCAGTGCACTGTGTAACTTTTTTGCAAGGTGATTACTGGCTGGTATTGTTGATAGTGATTACTTTTCCCCAAAGCTCCTTCTAAGTACAATGGATTATCAGGATACTCATCTTTAATGATAGTCATTCCAGCATCAGCTGGTCTTCGAGCCTGAATGTAAATCTGCAAGGAGTGAAACATTAACAGTTCATACCTTTGGGACAATTAATACAAAGCAGGGGCAACTGCTATAATATCATAAATAATAAGTGTCTCACATGGACTCAAGGCCAATATAATGAAACCTGGCTGTGACCATTTCATACTGTGTGTTTACAGCCAGGGCTGCTAAGTGGGTAGCACCTGCCCTCCTGTACGGGGCCCAGGCAACATAAGTTCAATGGAGAGCCCAGGCAGGAGTAGAAAAAATCACTGGAACATGTCCCCCCTGTGGTCCTCCCTGTTAACAATGCTTCGGTTTGTGAACAAACAGGGAGACTCTGTGCAGAGCGCTTCCTATTCATTCACTCTGTAGCTAAGGCTGCAGAGAAAGGATTGAGGAATCTGTGTCCTCAATCTTTTTCTCTGTCTCTAAAAAGAGACTTTGGGTGTCTGTTTAGACCCCGAGGCTGTAGAGAAAGGACTGAGGAATCTGTGACCTCAATCTTTTTCTCTGTGTCAAAAGTAAGACGTTGGGTTTCTGTTTAGACCCTGATATTTCACCAAAGGCCCCCCGACAGGACTAGCAAAGAACATGCCAGCTAGGCTGCATGGGGCCCCATGATTTCTGACAGCAGCCCTGTTTATGCTTATCATGTTTCATAATTACTATTTCTCTAAGTAACTGTTTAGTAAAAAACCCTGTGGTGGTTGTAGACATTATCAAACAACAGCAAACAGTTTAACAAGCTTGTTCAGTTTTTAAACTGTCTGTCTACTGTCCAGTTCTCTCCAATACATTTACTGCATTCCATACAAATTTATGAGCACATCCTATTAAATACTGTATTTATTGTAGTTTTCTTTATTAGATTTAAAGCATTTCAGAGCAAATGGATTATGACTGGTTGCATGATTTCATTCATTAGGCCCAGATATTTGGATAATGCTAGCGGTACTTACCTGTGCATAATTTCCACTGCAGATGGCTCCCTTCCAGTCTGGTACATCTAAGCAACCAGGATTTCTCAACATCCAGTTATCCTCCTTCACCAAAAATGCCCCTGGATATTCTGAAACTGAGCCGTCCACATCGTGAAAAACTGTGGTCTTGTCTCCATCCATATTCATTTGATTAAACCATGGCCCAGGTTCACCGAAGAAAACTCTGGAGGACATCTGAAATAGTGGGGCATTTAGTAATTACACATTCTAAAACTCTTAGCAAATGAGTAATTGTAAAGAGGTGAAAAAAGAATTAGCTTTGTAAGCAGCATTTAGTACATTCCCTCTTGTTTCTCCAGTTTATAACATATTAACGGAATCAAAACTATGAATGCCTGGCATAGAGGAATTGTAAGGTTGGGTTCACACTAGCCTAAGCTCTGAAAAGCGATACACGGTGGATTGCATTTCAGATGGTGCTAAGCAGTTCTCAGGTGTTCCTGCTACCTCCTGAATGCCTTTTTTTTCTGGGTTTGTATTTTTTCTCCCAAACAGAAGCTTATAGTGGGGCTAATGCATTGCAGCCATGAGTCAAGGATTTGGTTTGTTTATGGCAAAGCCCCGTCAACTTTATATGCTGAGTCTGAAAGGAGGTGCTGCCTGTCAACTTTGCATGTTAAGATAAATTTGCAGCAGCCGCGACACAAAGCATTATGACCACGGCATGTAAACAGCTTGCTCCAGAGCCCTTAAAGGAGAGGTACAGCCAAAGCTTGTTTGGCTGTACTTTCCCTGTGGATCACAGAAGTGCGGCTCGTTCTGCACTCCTGTGACTCATTTTCAGCAGACAGTGGGCTGAAGCCGGCTGTTGGCTGATGTCATAGAGCTGGTCCAGGCGTGGGCAAGATCATGACAATAAAGGGATCCACCCACATTCCTGGACCGGCACTCGGCTCAGCCTCTCAGAGAGCCGCTGAGAGTCAAAGTGGACCACTCCCGCCCCTCCACAGCACCGCGCTCCAGTGAGCGAGGGGGGAGGCAGAGCAGAGAGCCAGTGACTGACAGTCACCAGCTCTCTGCTCAGGGAGCTCTGAGAACCGAGCGATCAACGGTGTTTGATCGCTCGGTTCTCAGTCTTAGAGCCAGTGGGGGCCAGATGCTACCTCCACCTAGGTAAATATGATTCTGATGAAAAAAAAGCCATACTTCTCTTTTAAAACAGATATTACATTTCTCGTTTGCATAACATGGATATTTCAGAGGCCTTCACAGACATAATTGAACAAGATATACAATTTACAAACTATTCCCCAGCTCATGCCCCCTTCTGATTGGAGACCTCTAGCTCTGACTCAGCAGAAGGCATGTCAGACCACTGCCTCCAAACTAGGATCCTTTTATAGAGGTTGTTGGCTGGGGACAGGCTTTTTTACTCAGAATGTGGCCACTTTCTAAAGAACTGTAAGACTTTAAACACCTTTTGCTTTGATATACTTGGAATGTATTTAACTGATAAAAACTGAAGGTTCACTAGGATTAGACATAATAAATTCAGGAATGGTCATATGAATGGTTCAATTTAAATCTACAATATTATTTAGAACATGTACTAATTATTATTCCAGTGGTTAGCATTAAAATAATTTTTTTTAGAATAGGTAAGTACCAACTAAACCGAGGAAGGGACTTCAACAGCCTCAGCATTACACAACGGCATGCATTCTCAAACCAGGAATAGACATAATCTAGATCAGAGTGACTGTAACACATTTAACAATGGAAAAACTCGACAATTTCAAGGCTTTAGATTAAACTATCATTCTTGCTGAGATATGCATCAGCAATGATAAATGAGCTCTGGATTTACAGTATGAGATGTAATTTAGTGGCAGTGTCTAGTATTCCCTGACATGTCATCAGACAGAGGCTGTGCTTGTGTAATATCATTCAGACTTGGCCTGAAGATTTGGCTGCAACAGCAGTCTCTTGCAAATAAATGCTTCCTTGTCATTTGGCACCATCAGTCAAAGACCTGACACATTTCTGTACCGACAAAAAAAATAGCAGAAAATAGATATTAACCAACCTTAACCTCTGAACTTCATTATAGTAAAATATTATGCATGCATGTGCAAAGTGTATGCGCATGCACAATATAGCCATAGAGGCCAGTGAGGCTACTACAAAGCCCAAGGGGAATGGGAGCTGTTCCAGGTCTGAAAAGGAATTGTGATAAAAAAAATTATTTGCCCTTTCACTGCAATAAGTTTCTCCCTCGTGATGAACATTCTCTATAATCACTGGTTTAGGAGTTAAGAAGTGAAGTCTACTTTTTTTGTACATTGATCACATAGTCAGGGCCGCTGATAAGGCACTACAACCAGTCCTGTTGTACTGGGCCCAGGCCCTATCAGCTAAACAGGGGGGGGGGGGGGGGGCCAGGGCAGCTTTATTATTTATTTCTGCCTAAATAAATGGGTTTTTACTAGACCACACCCTCACTTCTACTTGCTTACCACGGCTTAAATTACATTTCCCTGGTTAACAGGTTAACAGAGGGGTCCAGGAGGTGGGATCAGAAGAGCTGTATGGGGCCCCATGATGTCTAACAGCAGCCCAGCACACAGTGATCCCTCTAAACCTCAGCTTAGTTAAGGCTATCACAAATGAGAAGCTCCTCTGGTTTGGTAGACAGCACAAGCTCTGCACAGCAGCAATTCACTAACAAGCTAAATCTCTTAGCAGCACCTGAAAATTGTGGAGTAACTCATTCAGACTGCCTGGTTACTAGTGTTAGGGAGTATAAGTAAGATCTCTATGGAGAAGTCAAGGGGGTGTATTTTAAGTCAAGGGGGTGTATATGCCCGTGCCTCTTAGTCAGAACAAAAATTTTCTCAACCACCAGGCTGTGGACCACTGCCTGGTCACAGCCACCCATCTCCCATGCTTCAGCCTGTTGAGGATCCCCTAAACTCCCACAGTACCACCCAACTGCCCATAGTGGCCCACAGTTCCCCTCAATCTATCATAATGCCCCCAGGTTCCCTGAAAGCTCCCAGCCCCAACAGTGCCCCCATAGTACCCCCAGCCTCCAAAGTGACCTACAGTAACTCTCTGTCTTTGCAGTGCGCTCCAGTCTCCCACAGTGTGGCAGGAAAGCTCCCAGCCTGAAGTGACAGAAACATAAAGGCCACCAAGTCTGCAGCAGAGCCTCAAGGATTTCAATTCATGTTTTGTATTCCTATATTTGTATTGTGTGAGTATAAACTGTTCTTTTACTGTTGGAACATGGACGATTTTGAAACAATCTACTGAGACATTGTCTCAATAAAGGTGAGAACCACTGGTCTAAAAGATGGATACATTATAATTGGTTACTTTGGATTTTGCACTGTTCTCTTGTGCCTTTTAACAATGTCCTTTCAAGTGATTGTAAACCTCAGACATGAAATATGAACAAAGCATTTCCCTTCATAGTGTGTACCTGTCATGATTAAGAGCACTGAGTATCATTTCTGTCTGTTGCCTTGTTCCCCTGCTATCAGTATGAATCACTTCTAACAGGTTTTCCTGACACTAAGAGAAAAAGGTGACAGGAAAGGGAGCTCCAGCTGATTGACAGCCTCAGCTCTTTTCTTGTGTAATGGGGGGTATGCCCCCTTCCCTCCAATCAGCTCTCAGAGCTCCCCTCATTGAGCTCTGCAGAGTGTAACTTCAGCTCCCTGCTCACTTTTTTCTGACTGCGTAGACAAGCTTCACAAATTCCAGGCTTTGAATGGATGTAGAGAAGATGAGACAGCAGATAAACAGGTACAACTTATATAAGGAGGATTTGTTTCAAATCTGTGTATCATCTGAGGCCACTTACTTCACTGGGTATATAGAAAGGTTTAGAACCTATGTCGAATATATAGCCTTAGGTTATGTAATTCAATAGCCTATAGTGCAATACTGTAACTTCACAAGCTGCTAAAGGAATGTTATAAAAAAAATTGTGTCACATGAGAGGAGAAACTTACAGGCACATCTTCAAATGTGATTTTAGTCACATTGTTGTTGGGACAGCTTTGCCAGGAGTTGTTTAGGCGGAAACCAATTGCGCTGGTGTGTCTTCCATCCAAGGAGACATATTTGCGAAATGTGCAGTTTTCTACATTGATTGGTCCATCATAAATCTGTATTCCCCGAATAGGAAAGTTCCTGAATACAGACAATAAAATGTTAGACAGGCCATACATTATGCCATTTTATTTCCTTCAACCATGGAGTGAAGAAAAGAACATTTCTCGATTCCCCCATCAACACAGTCAGTGTGCTAATGTGTTCTATCAGCAGGTAGCCTTCCCCACCAGCAGAATACAATTAGCACTGCTTTCGGCTATAGCCTCTGGCAGTGATCAGGTGAAAAAAAAAAACAATACATTGGTTGTACTGAAGTCAATTAAAAGATTGACTTCAGTGCAACCGGTCTACCCATAGACTGATTGAAATTCAGCTGGTTCCTGCTCAACCGACCAAATTTCAATCCATCTATGGCTAACTTAAGTTATTCTACATTTTGTACTGTAGCTACCAAATCACAAGCAATTCAGTATTTTAGTACTTACACTCCTCTAGGTAATGTCCTTCCACTGTGATCGAGGCCTCCAGGACCCCATATGAGGTTGTCTGCCATTTCTGTCCCTACATTATTGCTCTCGCCAACAAATAAGCTATTTTTAATTTCTTGTTTGGATCCGTCATCATCTGGAAAGGTCCCTCCACTAGAAAACAATTGATGTAATTAATAGACTATAGTGGACATTTGAATTGACTATTATAATTAAAATATTAAAATAATTACCTTGCTAAAGTTAAGCTGATGCCATTGTCAGAAAATCTGTTGGAAAAAAAAGTAACAGTTCATGTATGAAGAAAAATCATTTTGAAGACTGCAAGCTTGGGTCTGGCAGCTCTGGCATTTGTCAGAAGGACTCATCTAAGCATAAATGAGGACAAGCAAGAACTCCTCTGCCCTAAAAGGATCCTCTTAGCCCTTGTACACACGGTCAGACATTCCGACAACAAAATCCGTCGGATTTTGTCTGACAGATTTTGTCCAAAACTGGTGTTGCATACACACGGTCGGACAAAGTTGTCGGAAAATCCGATTGTTCGCAACATTATTTAGTTACGACGGGACTACGTTCAGGCTAGTAGCCAATAGCTTTGGTCTAGGAATTTGATCTGAGCATGTGTGGCACTTTGTCCGATCAGAATTCTCTACAAACGATCGGACAAAGTCCGATCGGATCGCGTTGTCGGAAAATTTTTATATCCAGCTCTCAAACTTTGTTGATCGGACATTCCGACGGAAAAAGTCAGATGAAGTCCACACACGGTCGGATTATCCAACAACACGGTCTGATCGGACATTTTCCGTCTGAATGTCCGACCGTGTGTACAAGGGCTTAGACACCTGCCACTGCTGACTTGCTTTGAAAGGTGCGTTCTCCATGTGTACTATCATTATCTTTCTTTCACAACTTGAGAAATTGACCTAAACAAGCAAGTTTGTATAAGGTGTCCGAGCACTTCAGTGGCTGCATGCTTGTTCCAGGTCAAAGACTAAATAATTAGTGAAGCCAGTAAAGCTAGCCATACATGGATCAAAATACAGCTGGTTCAGCAGGTATTGGCCAAATTTTGATCCATGTATGGGCAAGGAGGTTGTACAGAAGGCGATCTACAGATCGCCTTCTGTACAACCACCCTGTCGGATTTTCCCTGCTCCAGCAGCATTCTGATAGCAAGAAAGTCCCCCCACTGTCATTCAAAATACAATTTGAAAGGTCGAAAAAATAACTCGATGGACTCTTTTTTCGACCTCACCTACTATGTAACTCAGTGGGAGGGATTCCCCCATCCAACTTGAATGTATGGATGGGGGAGTCAAGTCTTTTTTTCTATTTAGCCGGCTGGTGGAATGAGAACGATTTTTTTATCATCTATGGTGCACTTTCAAAAGACTAAAAAATGCAGCTATATTTCTATCTTGACAAGTCTATTTCATAAAACATCAAAGCGTACTGTAAACTATATGCTTCTGCACTAGGACCTCACAATAGTACTGAGCTGTAATGGTACCAAAAAATAAACATAGTTGTTGCACATTATTATTGCTCTTTGCACAGCCTTATATACAGCTTTAGGGTTGGAAAGGCTGTTAAAATATTAGTATTAGCCTAGAAATTTACTGTGGGTTACTCGAAAGCATTCCAAGTTAAGGAGTATTTCCTTACAGTAGCCAAGCTGTAAATGTGATCTCATCAACAAACCAGAGTCTTATAAAATCTAAGATGATGAAAACCCATTATTTATTGTAAATGATGTTATCCTCTTTAAAATGAACGGTTAATATTATTAAAGCAGTAAGTAATATGACAGAAAACTTTACTTTTTTCCAGCTGTTGGCCTAAGTCTCATTGTTTGCTTTATTAGAAAATGCCATCTGCCATTGGTTATGGTAGTTGATTATCTGAAATACTTGTGCTATAAACAGGAGGCTTCGTATCGTGGGCTGTAAAAATTCTAAACTTACTGGCAGCTATCCAGCCAAACATCTCCACCCCGCAGCCAGGCTCCATGGTCCTGGTTCTTGTAAGCAATAAAATGCTGGATTATTGCAGGTACTCTTGGCTTGAAGGGATCAGCATCCTGATGTGGCCCATACCTGTTGAGCAGTTGGAAAATAGCAAAAACAGACTTCATGCACAAGGGAAAAAGTCATAGTATGCATGATCTGAAATGATACGTGTAGTTTTAATAAAGTTTTATTGTTGCAGTTCAAACAAAGAAACCAGACAGGATTAATGCTTTGAGTGATGATATGGTGTAAGATTGTGTTTTAAAGACAGCTACTTTGTAGGGTTTCTAGTATTTCCTCAAAACTTCTAAGTATGCTCTATCTTTCTATCTATCTATCTACAGCTTCTTGAAAAAGTATTCATACCCCTTGAAATTTTCCACATTTTCTCATGTTGCAACCAATAATGTAAATGTATTTTATTGGGATTTTATGTGATAGACCAACACAAAGTGGCACATCATTGTGAAGTAGAAGGAACATGATAAATGGTTTTCAAAATGTTTTACAATTACATATGTGAAAAGTGTGGCGTACATTTGTATTCAGCCTCCTGAGTCAATACTTTGTAGAACCACCTTTCACTGTAATTACAGCTGCAAGTCTTTTTGGGGATGTCTCTACCAGCTTTGCACATCTAAAGAGTGAAATCTTTGCCCATTCTTCTTTGCAAAATAGCTCAAGCTCTGTCAGACTCTGTGAACAGCAATTTTCAAGTCTTGCCACAGATTCTCAATTGGATTTAGGTCCGAACTTTGAATGGGCCATTCTAAGACATGAATATGTTTTGATCTAAACCATTCCATTTTAGCTCTGGCTGTATGTTTAGGGTCGTTGTCCTGATGGAAGGTGAACCTCCGCCCCAGTCTCAAGTCTTTTACAGACTCTATCAGGTTTTCTTCTAAGATTGCCCTGTATTTGGCTCCATCCATCTTCCCATCAACTGTGACCAGCTTTCTGTGTCCCTGCTGAAGAAAAGCATTCCCACAACATGATGCTGCCACCACAATGTTTCACGGTGGATATAGTGATGTTCAGTGTTAGTTTTCTGCCACACATGTCTCATCTGACCAGAGCACCTTCTTCCACATGTTTGCTGTGTCCCCCAAATGGTTTCTTGCAAACTTCAAACAAGACTTTTTTTTACTTTCTTTCAACAATGGCTTTGTTCTTGCCACTCTTCCATAAAGGCCAGGTTTGTAGAGTGCACAATTAATAGTTGTCCTATGGATAGATACTCCCACCTGAGCTGCAGCTCCTCCAGAGTTACCATGGGCCTCTTGGTTGCTTCTCTGATTAATACTCTCTGTCAGGGAAGTAGGCGCAACCTCACGAGGTACGTTCGTGTTAACGCGCGTCAGCGCTCACGGAAACGTAAGGTAGTTCCAAGACGAACGCCCAACGCTACGTCTGATCAGGTGGGCATATGCGGTAATGATACGAACGCACAACATACTCGACGTAGCCGTACGAACGCCTCGACGCGCTCACGACGTGACCTGGGCGCCTTGCCTATTTAAACGTTCGCCTGACAGTGCTGCATCGCTGGATTATCGTCAGCTCTCCTGTGTACCTGTGCCTGTGATTCTTGCTGTTTGACCTCCTGTGTACCGACCCGGCTTGCTCGACCTGCTCCTGTTGTTCTCCTGGCTCCTACCCTTGGCTTGTACCCGACGTTCCTTGTCTGCTCCCTGCACCCGATCCTGGCTTGGCTTAGACTCCTGCTCTCCGGTCTTCAGCTCAGTACCCGTTACTCTGATCCTAGGACTGATCTCCTGTGCTTGAACCTCGGCTCGGCCTTGACCCTTCTACTGGACTTCCTAGCACGGTTGCCCCCGGAGACTTGTTCACTCGGCTCTTGTCTTCTGCTGCTGCTACCTGGCAACCTGTGCTACTGTGGGCATCGCATCCCTGTGTCATCTTCAGGGTTGTGCTGCACTCGGCCGCAAGGGGAGCCCTCTCAGCATCTCGGCCTCATTCCTGAACGTGACACTCTCCTTGCCCGGCCTGTCAGTTTAGGTGGGTGGCCATGACCTGAAAAAAGTTTGCAGTTGTGCCATACTCTTTCCATTTTCGAATGATGTATTAAACAGTGCTCTGTGAGATGTTGAAAGCTTTAGACTTTTTTTTATAACCTAACCCTGTTTAAACTTCTCTACAGCCTGCTCCCTGACCTGTCTGGTGTATTCCTTGGCCTTCATGATGCTGTTTGTTCCCTAAGGTTCTCTAACAAACCTCTGAGGGCTTCACAAAACATCTGTATTTATACTGAGATTACATTACACACAGGTGGACTCTATTTACTAATTAGTTGACTTCTGAATGCAAGTAGTTTTTTAGTTAGGGGTATCAGAGTAAAGGGGGCTGAATACAAATGAACGCCACACTTTTCAGATATTTATTTGTAAAAAAAATTGAAAACCATTTATCATTTTCCTTTCACTTCACAATTATGTGTCACTTTGTGTTGGTCTATCACATAAAATCCCAATTGAAGGACGTTTACATAGGTCAATATTAAAACTACTGAGGGGTTGCAAGCTTTGGATGAAAAATACATTATTTCTTGTACAGTGTAGCTCTTGAAGGATAAGTTCACCATTGCAACATGCTACATGTTACACTCATATTTAGGATGTAACTTGTTAGAATAATGCACCTGTGTGCAACCCCCCCCCCCCCCTTATGGGATTCCTTATTGTGACACCAGGTGGGGGATCCTTATCCCACACTCGCTGTCACAATCTGCAAACAAACAGTGCGGCTGTGCGGGGCTCACGACACAGCCACGACATTCATTACAGAAGGTATGGGCAGTCTTCTGATTGCAGGTGCAATGCTTTACAAGCAGCAGCACCTGCAAAGTTATGTGCATTTACAATTTATTTTACAAAAAGTGAACTTATCCTTTAAGTTGGTCATAGTTTTAAAATGATGATCAGATATTTTTATAAATGCTCTGACATCCAAAATTTTACAGTTGTCTCTGGACTAGGTGGTGAGGGGAAATCTTTCAATGAAGACATTTGTTTCTGTGACAACTGCCTAAGAGATGTCCTCTCACTTACTGTTATGTCTCTGGGACAGGTTAATAAAATCTGATAGGGGCTTTAACCATTCTCTACACTCTACAAAATTGTAAAAAAGGTTGGACTTTAAATACACTTTAAGTATATAGTGGTAAAGCCCAGAAAAACTATTAGTGGAAAACCAGCTAGGTGCTCCATTTGAAATCATGTTCTGCAGTACATTATGGGTATTTTCACGGTAACTACATTACCAGTCAAGGTCTAAAGGAGCCTAAAGACATCCCCTCATATCTACTAAATGGGTATTTTAGTAAGTGTAAGCTTCTTATTCAAGCACATTAAAGTTTTAATTTACCGTGCTCCAATTAACGTGAGGATCGGCCTCTTATCCTTATCATTGGCTTCTGTGGTTTTCACTCCATTATCAATGATCATTCCAGCCTGCTCAAACAAATGGGGAATTAAAATCAAGTTCTGCTAGGGTCCCAGGCATGGGACAGTATTTCCCTCAATCAAACCCTGCTCTTTTTTCTAAAAAAAATATTTCTTACCCAATAGTTTCCTTTTGCTGTTTTTTTTGCTACAAATTATCAAAAGAGACGTATGGCCATACTTCTTTTGTGGATCACAGGAGTGCACTTACTTTTGCTCTCCTTCGGCCAAAAGCCAGATTAGAGGGCGGTGACTGACAGTCTCTGCTCAGAGCAGACTGAGAACTGAGTGATCAGCGGTCATGTGATCGCCCAGTTCTTGGTCTTAGAGCCAACATGGGATAACTGTGACATCACAACAATGCTGCAGCATAGAGCTAAGTATGAAGGTTTATTTTTTTATGTACCCCAAACGTCTCCTTTAAATAAATATATACAGATTTTTTTTCTCCTTTTAGGACTGCTTGTAGTTTCAAAACATTAGCAAAACAAAACTTTCGACATGCATTGTTGCATAAAATGCATTTATTTGCTGGAGTAGGTGAAAAAGAGCCTTCATTTCCATCCCAGCGTTCTTCCACTTATATTTTTCGGCATGTGGGCATGTACTTTATATTTGTGACATCATTCTATATAGACATATAGCAAGACGCGCCAGACCAAAATGGGATAGAAAAAGTCCAAGATAATTTTAACTACTGATAAAAAAAGTCATATAAATAATCAACATGTTTTGGGGGAAACACTACTTCCCCTTCATCAGGGCTCAACATAGGATACAACTTTGATGGTTTAGAGTAGGAGTGTCCAACCCGCAGACTGCAAGGCGCATGCGGCCCAGGGGAGTTCAGCATGTGGCCATGGAGGTTAGCACGTATGGAGGTATGTAGGGGATACCATGTATATCTATTTGCATTGAAGCCTCAGCAGCACAGAGAAGGCAGGAATGAGTGACAGGGATGTTGGAGGTGGAGTTATTGTAAAAGCACCAGCAACAGCTAATGCAGGGATTCTTCATAGAGCCAGGCAAGTAAATGCCACATGACTTCACGGTCTGCATGTCTGTAACAGGTATTCACATGCAGATGAAAAAAATCATGGATTTTACAAACTGTCTGTGAATTTAGGCTAGGTTCACACTACTGCAGGTGGTTGTGGGAATTGCAGCTGTTCAACCACCCGCAACCAAAACACACTGCTCTTTACAGACATGTGGGGCTGCCAGTCATTCTTAATGGCACCCTCATGCATCTATAAATGCAGTTCTATAAACGCAGTATGTTTTCAGGTGTGGGAATAGACAGAAGAATGCATGGTGGAAAGCACCATGTGATTTTCCAGCCCCTGCGGTTCAGAAATGGTGCAGGAACCTTTTACCTGCATGAAACACATGCATAGCAGCCCATTCAAATGAATGGGCTGCTGTGCCCAAGTAAATTCAGCCCAAGACAATTCCACTTCTTCCAATGTGGCCCAGGAAGGTCAAAAGGTTGGACACCATTTATTTAGAGAAACCAGTGACTTCATAGATCTTTATTAGAACCAGTATTGAACCTCTTCATGGAGTAACAACTTCACAGCAGTTGGTGAGCATCATTGGAGGATCTGAGTCCATCCGATGGTTATGAGTCTAAGTTTTATCCTTTGTTGAGCCCTGATAAAGGAGGAGTGATGTTGCCCCTGAAATGCGTTTGTTTGTTTTTTTATATGTCTTTTTTTTTCAACTATTAAAATGATCTTGGACTCTTATCAGATTTTGGTCTGGTGATGCTTACTCTATTTCTATGGTTTGAGCTACTGTTAGGTGCCAATCAAGGGAAGCCTTGTTTTTTGTAAGACGTCTCACCGGAGATATTGAACTTAATTTATGTTTTCTTTCATCTAACTACATGTTAAAGTCTAAAAGTTCTCTATGCCTTTTTGAGTACATTGCTCTGGAGCTTATAATGGATAGGGAAGATATAGTATCATGTTGGACATGGCCTAAACCATTAAGGTCCAAAAATATGGAGAACAGAGTAGAAGACTGTCACCAACCCACATAGACATTTAAAAACTAAAATATTTTAAATGATTTGCACTAAACACAAATGTTTTTACATTGTGAGACTTCAAAAGGAAATATCATCTATGAAGTTAAACCCACCCTATAGTTGGAGTGTGCTCGATTATTATGGAATGTTCCCATGGGAGTATGCTCAGTGCGTCCGGGGGCGTACAATCCCTCTGAGGGCCCTGTTGGCACATGGTGAAAGATGAACCAAAATCCGGTTTCCTGGGAAAAAGTAAATCAAAATGTCAAATACTCTTCAAACAAATCTCTTTAAATATGGGATCATGTTATTATAAAACCCAAAGATATAAAACATTTCTTCTTGGTATTATTCTTTACCTCAGTTATATTGTTAAACCTATCATTTACCATAAGAATAAACCACACTAGACGTTTCACTAAGATTCTCCAGGCAGGGCTTACTTAACGTTAAAAAGAATGTGTTGGATTATGGCTTTTCTGATATTTCATTTTTTATGTCTTCTAGGTCTATGTGAGGCATTTATATCTTCTCAATGGTCATAAAATAAAGCTGCCCTGGCCAGAATATCAAGGTGAGAATTAGTATGTTTAATGGAGCCTCTAATTATTTAACATGATTCGGTGAACAAAGCTCAGCATGAGCTTGTATTGGATTCCAAATGTAATGGAACTTATAAACTCTTCCAGATGGACCAATAATTTATAGCTGATTTAAATTTACTTTGGGAATAGTGCCTTTGTATTCTATTGTATGGTTAAACTGGGCTGACAATAAAAAAAAATCCCAAGGCCTTCACTGAAGTACTTACTTCGGAGCCAGCAGCAGAGCAGTTGATGATATTGTTGTTGGGATTGGCTATCCAAAACGTAGAAACAGCACTGTGATAAAGATAAAATAACATTACATAAATACAGGATGTAGTGCGATCAGTAGAAATATTTTGTCTGCTAGAAGGTCTTTCTTCTGGTAAAAGGTATTATTATCGAATTCCCTGACCCTATGTACAAGCAATGACACAGCTAGTAGATAACCATTAACTATCAAAAATCTAAAAGGCTTTGAGATTTCGGGAAATTAGTGTGCCCGCATTCCACGTAAGGTTAGTTCAGTTTGACTGGATCTTTGGCCAGTGTGGGCGATTTAAGAAAGCAATCTCAACAGAAGAATGTCCAATCACCCATGATTCATATAACCACCCAACCCCCCCCCCCCCCCAATATTTTCATTTAACCATAGTAACATTATTCCAATTTCCCTTTATTTTCTAGAATCTTAGCACACCTGAACTTAGAAAGTTGAAACTCGAGGGACACAATATTTTTTTTCTATCACATTATATTGTAATGTCAATAACAGTATATACCAGTATGTCTAAACTTTTTTTTTAACCCCCAGTGGAGCCTATTGCTAAAAATGATTATATCTATGGCTCACTCTTTAGCATGATCAGTGCATTTTAGATAAAAGAATTTGGCATTGCCATCCAGAGCAGATCATTTTACACACTGCTCTATAAGACATTATTTTCAGTAATAATCATGAAATTAATTTAAATAATAAGTGATATGATGGAAATTGGAGTACCACTTTATAATGACGGTCAATAGAGGAAAAGACTTCTTACATTGGTGGTCAGTGGATAAATGTGTCCTTACAAATGTGTCAACACCCATATGCTGCACATATGTGTTGCTGGGAAGACGATGTTTCTGTGCAAAGAGCGTGCTCACTGCATGCTCCCAACACAGAGATGGAACTGTACATGACAGCTCTTGGTCCCTGCTAATGACCAGCTCCTGATCATTCGCAGTGGTCATGTGATCGGCCACCCCCCCGTGTCAGGGTGGCCTAGAAAGGGTTAAGATAGATGTCAGTGTATTGTATATTACCCTTTACATTGTTTGACAGTGTAAAAGTAATGCCTTACAATAGTGGTCAGTGTAAAGTTGCCCCTTTACGCTGGTAGTCAGTGTAGGCAGAAGATCAACCCTCCACTGCTCACTATTCAATGAAAACCTAGCAAGCTCTGTAGGAAACCTGGTTGAGAAAAGCTGGTATATGCAAAAAACAATAATGATCATAAAGAAAAATATTTGTTGCCCTACCACCAACCCCCTCCTGCGCCAGATTTTGTCGTACACATTTTAGTACATACTTGCAGTCTTGTCTGGGTTTAGCCAGATATCCTGGGAAGGAGCCTTCAGTAATTGTTCTGCACATTTTATTGTCTCTGTCAGAAGGTAGTAAAGTTCCCGCTTTGATGAGAAGGCCTAGACAGTGGTCAAATGTATTACGCTCTTCAGGACCATCCTCCGTGAAAAAACAGTGACCAAGAGTGTCATAGCCAACCACGTCTTTTACCTAAGCAAAAAAAGAGCAGGATTACTGTGCCGTCTACACTAGTCCTCACAGCTCAACAAAAGCTACACATCCTAACAATTGGTTTTAGTAGAACTAGAAGGTCAAAAGATCCTCTTTTATATTATTATCCTTCCAATTTAGAAGGAGATCAGATTGCTGGCAGAACACATTTTAAATGGATGGCTTGATGCTTTAGATAAGGAAGAGCTCTGCAGTCCTTTCACAGGCAACAATCTTAACTGAAGGAGGCAACTAGATTTTAATGGTGCAAGCTTCGGGTCTGCCTTCCTATCCATACTGAATTTACTGTCCTTTATAGCTGTGCTGGAACAATTACAGAGCTCAGGCATTTTTGACTATACTGGCTACATTTTTTTTTCACACTGGTTACTTGTTAAGTAAAGCAAGGATAAGCATGACAGCCAAAGTAGCCACTGGCCAGTGGTAGCTTCCAAATTTCTATCCACATAGGTTTTCTTTAAAGATTACCTTTTACATGACTCAGATTGTGGGCTATCTTAGGCCATGGCAGGCTATCCTAGACTAAGTGGGTGTGCCAACTTATAATATTAGAAATCTGGACGGTATTATAATTAATACTTTATACTTATCCGTGTCAAGGAGCTATGGTGACAAATGAGTCTAGAATAGCCTACTAGTCTTGTCTTATCGAAAGAGACAGGAGGAGTTTATGTTTATTGATTTAAAGCTGAAGTGTAACCTTCTCATATTTTGTCTTTTAGAATTTATCAGAGCAGAAAGGGTATAAGACAGACTAAAACGATTAAAATAACATTCTCTTTTTACATGTCGTATTATTTAAACAGCTTGTAGAAAATTGATACATGATGTAATATGACAATGTGTTATAAAGATATTGAAGAAGCCTACCAGCAAACCATTGGTGCCATGGACAGTGACACAGCGAGAGAATGAATGATGAATTGAGATATCCTTCACATAGGTGGGTGGGTAGTATCCACCCTTTTCATCCACATCACCAGTAGTGTGAAAATGAATAGGGTAATGTCCCATTGTCTGCTGTCCCATATGCTTCAGCTCTATTCCTTCCAAATGAACAGATTTAAAGCCTCGTCCAACCTGAAATCATAATTTACAATTATATCACCTTCAATGTAAGCCACATAATCTAGTTCAGATAAACAGAAGTAACATGGCAAAGAACTAATGTGGGACTAGTGCAGGGAACACAAAAGACCACCTTCTTCCTTCCTCTCTCTGCCTATTTTCTCTGGAAATACTCTAAAGTTGCTGCTGCTGCTGACTACAATGCTAAACTAGATATATCATGGATGGTCACCAGCAGCTTCATTGGATAGCATGATAAGCTATTAAAGATGGTGATTATGTAGCAAGCTCCAAACCTACTGAAACATTGATAGAGCAGCAACTGAGCTACAAAAAGCTTGACACAGATCTTTTACTACCTGCAATTTTTCCTGGCAACAAAAATGATAATAAGAGCTAATTCTGCATCTGAAACGCATCACTGGCACAAAATTGTTTGTGTTGCATGGACATTACTGTTACGAATCCATGCAAAAGTGACAAATTTAAATTACCCTCTCATTTTTTTCTGGATCTATCTGAAATCATTGCTTTTGCAGTCACTAATCTGTAACAACCATCTAGCAAAGGAAGTCATAACCCCAATTCTGTATGTTTGTTATTGAATCAACATCCCAGCCTGGAAGCTGGCATGTCTAGAAGGGTCAGCCAGGGCAACCTATTTCCCACAGTTTTGGTTTCTTGCACAACGAGTCTAAGACTAAATGAGTGAGGGCCAGCACTGCGGGCATGGAAAGTGTCTGGGCCTCAATCCAGCTCTAGGAATCTGCCTGAAGCACACTTGTATTCTACCACTGGATCAATGGGGATTAACAGAAAAACTTTAGGAAACACCAGGTTTTGTTCATGAGTTATAGTCTAGAGAGGAACCTGCATTTCTTAAAGCATATATCTGAGTGTTTAATACTGTTTTGCAATGGGAACCACAGTTTGCAAACATCAATGCTTAGTTTTAAGCCATGGTATTATGTAAGCATACCTTCAGGTGACCTCCAAAGGTATCAAAGCTGTAGTATTTACACACAGCGCTGTTGTAACAAGCGTTCTCCATTTCTCCAAAAATGACAACATTCCTGCTGAGAAGACCAACTTCTGCTCGCATATCCACTCCATCCATCTCTTCTCCAATATGGAGATACTTTGCTGTCCCTACAAAGCCAACAGGAATTTTCATTAACAGTGCATGAACTTGCTTTACAACAGGTTCACCTCGGAATTGGCAAAAACACTCTTCCAATTTAACTAGCAGAATCCCTTTGTAGGTCCAATAACAACATAATAGTTAATGTCAATTCCTTTGCTCGGCATGCACACAAGTGAATTCCAATAAGATTTATGATTGCATGGACTAGGATAATTCTCAATTTACAAAAATGGAAAATCAACCTGGCTTTTTGCTTTCTTTATAAGCAAATTTGTTTCCAGATAAAGCAAAAACATTTTTTTCTCATACAACGTGTAAGAACTTCTGTTTTTTCATCATACCATCTGACTGTAAAATCCCCCAAGGTAGGGATGACAAGCTTCCCCTGGGCTAGCTTTGTCATACTTTCCCTATGGTCATATTTTGTCACACTGTCAAGTATCTTTATTTTTAACTAAGTAGACCTATAAGCCACAGATGTTCACAGATCACAGATGGGTCTGCCTATTATTTTTTCTAGATTCCAAATCAAGCAAACACATATAAACTGCAACTCTTTGACAAAATCAATCCAAGAACACAGGTTGATTTGTATATGCTGATAATCACCCCCATGCATACCTCATACAAAATACAGAACCCAAATTGTGTACGCTCATGTGTCTCAGGAAGTCTGAGAAATACCATGGCCTACTTGGTGCTGTATACATTTACAAAGTCCCGTAGAGCTGGGACTGAAGGATCTTTTATTAACAGGAATGCTAAAAGACATGGCAGACACAGAGGCAGACCTGTCTGGCCTTACCATTTGTCTACCTGCTTTGAAGCGGCAGGTCACATATGGTCTCTGTTTCTCTCGCTCTTACTTGAATTCCATCATAAAATTCAATTGTCCACTAGAATTAGAGGATTACAAATCACAACAGTTTTAGCCTCTTTGCATGCAATGTTTGAAATGTTCGCTCCATTATTATGTCTGGGATATCTGCTGCATTCCTAGACCCTCTGCTTAACTTGCTGGGAGCCTTTTATTACAAATTCGAACATTTTTATGGAGGCAATGTAGGTATGTAATATTAACCCTCAAACTGCTAGGCTGTACAATAATATATTACAACAAGCCCCAGTGCTAGAAAGTTGGACAGATAACTATTTTATAGAGATCCAAAAAATTGGGTGACAGATTGGAAACAGTCAAAAGGTAGCTAGATTATATGCATCTTGTATCAGTTTTCAAAAGACATCCTTATAAAATACCAAAACATGTAAATGTTGGCTTAAAATGAAGGTTAAAACCTCATACACGCGATTGGATTGTTGGCCATCAAAACTGTGGAATTTTGTCCGAAGGGTGTTGGCCCAGATTTGTCTTGCATACACATGGCCACACAATTGTTGGCCAACAATTATGAACGTAGTGACGTACTATGTTGTTTTTCAGCTCTTTTGCGCCACCCTTTGGGCTCCTTCTGCTAATTTCATGTTAGTAGAGTAGTGTAGATTTGCACTTTTCATTTTGCACTTTTCAGTTTGCACTTTTCAGTTTGCACTTTTCAGTTAGTTCCTTAACGGCCCTTCTTCAACCAGCCATGTTGTGGAATCAGAGGAAATAACATGTTATTTATCATTGGCCTTGGAGTTATTGCTTTGACATAATTTTTTTGGTTGAATAATGATTTGATTTGGTATATTTTATATATTTTTGGTTGCATAGAATGCACTTTTTGGTTAAGTTCTATTGGCAGATAGCATGTCTAATTTTATTCATTTTCTTTTTTTAATGCACAATAAAAAAACACGTGGAGAATAATATTGGCTATGTGTTTTACTTCAAACTCAGCTGACGGAGTCAGCGGGCGGAGTCAGCGGGCGGAGCAGAGAGTGAGTCCTCAAGGTAAGCTGGCAGGGGTGCAGGGCGCAACCGCATTATCCATCGGGAACGGTGATCGGAGCCATCACATCCAGTAATGGAAGTGACGCTCTGTGACACCATCAGCAGTTGAACATCCCAATGCCCATCTTCATAAACCCTGCACTCGGATGCCAGCAGTGGACATCTTGTTACACCCAGCCCCTATAGTTCGGGCTGGGTGTAACAAGATGTCCCCTGCTGCTTTTATGAGGCCGAGTGCAAGGAGTACCAAGATGGGCATCGCAGGGAGCATAGCATTCCTTTCCTCTCATGTCATTGCTGCCTGCATTTCAGAGCCTACCCATCAGTGCCCATACATGTCACATATCAGTACCCAATGCTCATAGGTGCTGCCCATCAGTGCCATCTATCAATGTTAGCCATCAGTGAGTGCCCATCAGTCAGTGCCATCTATCAGTGTCCATCAGTCAATGCCCAGGCATCAATACTCGGCCATCAGTGCCCATCAATCAGTGCGCATCAGTCAGTGCCCATCAGTCAGTCAGTGCCACCTATCAGTGCCATCTATCAATGCCTGCCATCAGTCAGTGCACATCAGTGCTCATCAGTGCTGCATATCAGTGCCCATCAGTGCCAACTAATCCTATCAGTGCTCATCAGTGCTGCTTAATCAGTGCCACCTATCAGTGCCACCTAATCTGTATTGTGCTTTAAAAACTGTCACATGACGTTAAAAAAGTATCGGTAATCGGTATCGGCAAGTACTTGAAAAAAAAGTATCAGTAGTTGTACTTGGCCTTAAAAAACTATATATATATATATATATATATATATATATATATATATATATATATATATAGAGAGAGAGAGAGAGAGAGAGAGAGAGAGAGAGTATAGAGAGAGAGAGATAGAGAGAGAGAGAGAGAGAGTCCATGCCACTGTATGATATGGTGGTTTACTCCAGATTTTGTAAAAAGCCAGCACACTAATGGCACAAGTGTTTGCTGGCTTCATATGAGAGCCAGAGTTTGAGCTCAGGGCCCCACTCTACGGAGGGGGTCAGTGTGTGAAGGGAGCAGTAAGAGGTGCTTGTATGCACCGTGCTGTCAAGGTCAGGACAGACCAAGGCCCGAATCTAAGAGGTCAATGAGGGACAGAGCAGCTGGGAAGCTGCAAGGAAAAATGCATAGCTGAGGTGCAGCATCTGTGCACAAACACTGCGATGTGTTTGATGGAGGACCTAAAGGTACTAATGGTCAGGAGGACCAAGTGGTACTAATTGAAGCAGTAAAGTACAAGTTGGCAGGAAAGCACTGAAAACTATTTCTGGCGTGGAGTCAACTCACTGTTAGGCGCTACCATTGAGCCACAAAACCCCATCTTGTCACAATATATACAAATAGCAATTATTTTTCTCCCTATCTTGCTTGTTAGTTCTGCTGACCTCTGATCACAAGGCTACTCAAGTGTTTAAATTATGATAAGGTTTAATGTGTGATTCCATCAAAGGATTGCATTTTCTGCAACTTGTTCCACCAGGCTAGCAGTCTACAGTGCGTACTGGATGAATATAAATGTATATAGTATGTTTTCCCATAACTAGGCTTAAGGTTCTGTGTCAGATTTTCATACATCTTAAACAAATTCCACTGCAATCAGCCTCACTTTAAATCAACTTCACTCTCAGTAATACTACAGGGAGGGAGGAATACTGATAAAATTCATTTTGCGTTACCTTACATGAAATGTGGTGTCTGTTAGTGAGGCTGAACAGAGCAAGTGTCCCACTTGTATGCTTTTCATTTAATCATAATGCAGGTCATGCTAAGCTGTAATCACTCTAAAATATGCCAAACATGCACTGAGCACAAGCTATATATAAACTAGTTCTGTAGTTTTGGCTTGTGCCACAATACAAAAGTTATTTTGGAACATTTAATTCTAAAAGTTAAAAAATACCCCTTTAATGATCTATTTAAAAATGGAATGCCTTTAATTTAGAACCTGAAAAACACACGCCTATGCAAACAATACCAGAAGCAGAGAGAAAAGAAGATTTTTCCATCATTCTTACTGCCAGCACTGAATTAGGTTAGTGAGGGAAAGAACAGAACACAGAGAAAGAAAAAGGTTTTATTTAAAATGAGCAACATAAGCAAAAGACAAAAAATAAAATATGTTAGGAAAAGAGAAGTGTGGAAAGGGTATTTTTGCCAGTTTTCTGGGATAGGTCTTATTTTTCACATAGTTCAGATAATGCCTAGCATCCAGACACATTATGCAACTTGCGGTGACATGGCAATGTCCTATGTATTGTAATTCAACCACAACAACATTTAGCAATATAGTTCAAACACAGCTAATTGATGAGGCTAGCTCATTAGGGCACACAGAAAGATAAGAAGACACAAAAATTTAGTGATCTACAGCAACCAATCAAATATGATTCTGGACTGATTGCTGCGGGGGTTATGCATGAAACAGAAATAGACATAACATAACCTTATTGAATAAGTGTGGGTGTAATGTACCCTGTAATTTAGAAATGTGGTAGTAGGCCTATGACGTGGGAATGCGGTAGGTTCATTTAACTAGCCTAACTCCAGCCAAATGTTTTTTGCAGCTTTATAGCAGATATATATGATGTGAGGCCCCCCACCCATAAAGCAAAAGAGCCAGGCAGATCTCAGGAGCGATATGACAATAAGCTAGCAACCACGCTAATATGATATATCAGTTTGCATTGGTATTGGGCAATACCATGCCAATGGGTGGAACTAACAAACATTTAGACCAGGGGTGTCCAAACTTTTTTCAAAGAAGGCCAGATTTGGTGACGTGAACATGCATGAGGGCCAACAATTTTGCCTGACATTCTTTGAACCATTAAAATTAAATGCAAATTAACTATTGTATGCAAAGTTTATTGCAAACGGCATAATTTTCATTGGTATTGGGCAATACCATGCCAATGGGTGGAACTACCTGAGACATTTAGACCAGGGGTGTCCAAACTTTTTTCAAAGAAGGCCAGATTTGATGAAGTGAACATGCGTGAGGGCCAACCATTTTGCCTGACATTCTTTGAACCATTAAAATTAAATGCAAATTAACTATTTTATGCAAAGTTTATTGCAAACGGCATCATTTTCATTTCGTCACATGGATGACAAATCTAAATAGGTGTTAAATCACTCTGCCTTTCATATCTGAAGGCCAGATGAAAACAAAATCCAGGAAGCTGAAATATATGTTATTGGTAATAAAGGTTGTCTGTCAACTTTTAAGTTAAAAAAATATGAACAGGAACATAACACCAAGTATACACGTTGTGTAAAAATATATTTATAACTGATTTAGACCAACTGACATTAACTGAGATTTTACAATATATTTATCTCAATTGAAAAAAAAAAAACTTGCACTTTGTGGCTGTGTGTGGTGAAGAGTCTACGGATGAGCTTGGGCATGTTATTTGGATATACAGTAAAACCTTGGATTGCGAGCACAATTTGTCCCAGAAACATGCTTGTAATCCAGAGCACTTGTATATCAAAGCAAATGTCTCCATAAGAAATAATGGAAACTCAAATGATTTGTTCTACAACCATGTATTCGTAGGTCCTTCAGTTTATAGTCCACATAAAAATATTATAGCAATGTGATAGGCTGTGTAACCATAAAATGTCCATCCACAAATGGAAGCCTCCACAAGGGGATTACAAGCAAAATCCAGCAGGAGCTACAGAGTATTAAAGAGAAGATAGGTGCCTCTAAGTGTAGCAATATGTTGCTAAATGTTGTAATTTCATTAAATGTAACCGTATTGGTACACTTAGAGGCGCTCGCCTTCTCTTTTATACCCAGTTGTGACATGATGATACTTGTATATCAAGACATTTCTTGTATATCAAGTCAAAATGTATTTAAAAATGTTGCTTGTCTTACAAAACACTCTCAAACCAAGGTTTTATTGTATATATATCTTTTGTTGCTCCCCAACAAATCCCAAGCACCTATCAAGACTAAGGATGAGCTCGGGTGTGTTCACAACTCCACGTGTCCAAGCCCACCAGGAAGCTGACAGTGCCAGTCACAGGCACTGAGACATTTCCAAATCTCTGCAGCTGCGGACCAGGAAATATTGCAGTGTCTGTGATTAGCGTTGTCAGTTTCCTGGTGTGCTCGGGCACATGGAGTTGTGAACACACCTGAGCTCATCCTTAGCGGTGCTTGGAGATCCGTTGGGGGCCACAAAAGATATATATATATATAAATTACCAGTGGGGCCATATTAAACTGGAACACAAGCCGCAATTGGCCTGCGGGACAGACTTTGGACATGCCTGATTCAGACAGTCAACATTACAGTCATAGCAAAACCAAATGGAGCTTCATGGACATAAGAAAATGTTGATGTTCAATAGTTTATATTTACCAATGTTTCTAAACATGGTCTTACTGCACCTCTACCCAATAAAAACATGCTGGGAATTGTAGTTTTACAACTGCTTGAGAATGACAGGACGCCTAAGCTTCAACTAAACTGAAACATTCCTCATCCTATATGTTAGCAGAAGATTTTGTTTTAAAAGGGCTGGGTTTCTCGATAAGACTGTTCTCCAATGAAATAACTTTATAGTACAAGTTCATTATCTACTTCAATAATAACAACCCGCTCTACCAAACCCTTCCTTATCCTCCCCGACTGTTATTTTAAGATTAAAAAAGTAAAGAGCCTGTTAATCCAACACTGAAGAAACATCGTATTATCTTAAGTAATATAAATAAAGCGAGTGGGAGGATGCTTCGTGGAATATTTGCAAGGAGTCAGCAAGTGTTTAAGTGTCATATTTATATAAAACAGAAATCTTCTCAACACGAGCTTTGTAAAATTGGGACAGAAAAGCTCGGCACGCGCAGGGATAATCTGTGCTTTATATATGGTAACTTTAGTTTATTACTAGGATTCTAGGGATAAAATAAGTTAGAACTTGGAATGCAGTGTTTGTATGATCTCCAATAATTACAATAATCCCACCAGCCTGTGATACCTATTACTTAAACTGAAGGCTGCATATTTTCAAACTTAATTAAAAACAGTCTTTATGAAGCTGAACATGTAGAATATTGGCCCCTCTGAGATTTTTGCTTCTTGTGGTACCAGTTTAACAGCTATAATGGGAGCAGAAGCTGCTGATTTGCACAAAGGAAAGTAAAATACTTTCTTGTCACATAAATACAGAATCACAGCTATTAATCAGCTATTAATCCCCTTCTTAAACAAGAAGCTATTTTGCTGAACGAATAACAAATGCTCTACCTTAGATACAGTAGCACTGTCCAGGCATTCACTACATCAATACACTGATACATACATACATATATATATATATATATATATATATATATATATATATATATATATATATATATATATATATATATATATATATATATATATATATATATATATATAATAGTCCAAGTAAATGCACTTCACCAAGCAGGTATCCAGAATAGTACAAAAGGCTATGGAAGCTCTCACGCTTGTTCATCTCACATTTTATATAATGTTTGATGGAGCTCTGGAGCTCTTGATTATCTTTTGAACTCTGCCCTTGATGCATATTTTTTACTTTTGCACACTATGATGTCATCTTTTCAGGGGTGTTGTGGGTGAGTGCAGTTATGGGTTTATATGTCTGAACTTTTGTATGTCTTGTTGCCTTAATAAAGATGAATGGAACTCCATCCAAACATTGGACAAAATAAATAAGCTTTTTATTTAATATGTCTCTGTTTCAAGACTCTCGAGTACTTCCAAAACGTTTAGGGCCAGTTCACACGACATGCAATCCAGTGTGTTTTTTTCTGCATAATAAAAGCATGGATAGTAGATTATATGGTTTTCAATCTCATAGTTCACACTAGTGCAGTCAGTTCCAGTGCGTTCCAGTTCCAGAAAAAAAAAGTAGAACCTGCTGCATTTTTTATGCACTGGACTGTATTGGATCACTGTAAAAGGCATCAAAAATGCACTGGAACACACTTGTCGTTTTTTTTGTTAAGAAAAATAGGGGGAAAATGCACTGGACTGCATCAAGAAAACACTGAAACACACCAAAAAAAGCGCATTTAGAAAACCATCCGTAATGCATGCGGACTGAGTTTCTATGGTGTGAACTGGCCGTAGAGACATCAAAAGCAAGGCATATTCATATCGGAATGACCGAAAGGCTTTCTCTTGAGCATTCATATATTCATATGTGGCCATTTACTGTATTCCTCATAGGATTTTGCTTTATCACATACTTTTTTTTTATTCTGGTATGATCAAGTTTTTAATTTGCAAAATATGTATCACTGGGAAAAAGAAAACTTTTTTTGGTAAGCACTGGCTTAATTTAGTACTTTGGAAACGTTTTATAGATGATGTGTTTATGATGATGGAGAGGTGTTGAATCATAATTTTTTAATTTTTTTAACTTCATTAATAATAATGATAGTAATCTAAAATATACATGATACAAAATAGCATACATTTTTCAGTTTTGACTATTTATGTAATGAGTAGTAACATTTAACAAGGGCTTCGGAGAAATTGTAACCCGGCTCAATAATTTTTGGCCCAGTCTAAAGCTATTGCAGAAAGGATATAATCAAAGCACTCGAAAGTGAGTTGGCAATTTGTGTTTTAATACTACTACAACTGCTACTACATACCACACTATGGAAAATCTTTCTACTCTTCCGTTCATCAGTATATTGCCCTACATGGATCCATACAATACATTTAGAGCAAGGAGTTGTTTTAACAAAATCTGAATTTTCTTTTTTATCATCAAGTTTCCCATAGCAATTTTGAGTTGTTTTTTTCTCTCGCTGTGTTGCCTATAACAACCAATCAGTAAGTTTCCTTCTCTCGCTATCTGTTCCAAATTAGATAAATAGCCTTTTCATTTAAAAGTGGGACAGACCACTTAATTTTTTGTTTGGCAATTTATAAATTGCTGTTTTCTGCAAGTTGATTATTGTTATTTTTTTAGGGATCTTTAGAACTGTGTTTATTCTCTTTTAATTGTTTTGGGGGATCTTATTAGCACAGCAGCTGATACATTGTTCAAATATAAAAGACCAGTGCAAAACGTATTTATACGATTACATGTCTAAATGATATCACAGCATGGCATGGCGTCTAACATCTAGTCCCTGGACCTGCTGATACATTGGATAAATGGGTCCATCGTGGTGAAGAGTGCTTTGGTTAATTGCCAGTGAGGCTTAAGCTGCAATTAGAAAATCGTATTTTTTTTGTTTTTGGTAATCCAGCTCCTGACTCATGGCATAAGGATTTCAGAAACCCACGCATGCTTTTTTATAACATAATTACAAATATTATACTGTGAAGTTACTTATTGCTAGGTGACAAGTGATTGAAAATTATGTTAGACTGCATGGAGATGAAGTTATAAGGAATGCCAAATTGTTCACTCCACATGTGTGTGTAATGAAGAGCAGAGCCAGGTCCAACTAAATTTAGCTTTTGTCATATTCGGACAGATGTTTCGGAAAATTAGACTTGCTAAATGCAGCCTGTACGATTCCAGATGCATAGTTTCTTACCTGAGCTCTAGTTATTTATCATGAATTATTTTTCCACTTCCAAACAAAAGCCACACAAATGAAGAATGCATTTCCTATTCTGTGCATAATAATATGTTTTAAGTTGGTTTTACATCTTTTATAATACTTGACTGCTTTCCTTTTTTTAAGAAAATGGCAGCCAAAAACATCATTAATAATGGTGTTGAATTGACCCATTTTGTACATTATTTAGGGATACACAAAGTATGATACTTTTACACCTAATATTACATCAAGTCATACTTTATCCTACTAAATGCTACGACTGTTTTTGGTTTCTTTAGTCAAGATATTTGATATGCAAGTAGTATTTAGCTTGCAGGGACTTTGCCATAAAGTACCTACCCAGCAATCTGGGTCACATCTGTCCAAAGCATCATGAGCCTCTGCACTGCGCCAAGCTATTATTTACCCCATTCATCCCACATTAAACTGTGCATACTACCCTGTGCACTGAAAGTCACCCCATATTTTCACTAGAGAATGGGGTTGATTTACTAATACTGAAGAGTGCAAAATCTGGTGCAGCTCTTTTCCAATCGTTTTTATTAAGTTTATAAACCTTATAAACCAGATATAAAACCGTACAATACAGTATAAAAAAGGAACGGTACAAAACATTATTGACATACATCATTGGTCGTTAAGGAACCGGTATAATGCAATTTTGAAGAACAGAGGCTACATCCGAGGAGGAGGAACTGCATGACCAGGGGCGCTCTCATCTAAGATGAGGGGTCATCTCAGCCATGAATCGGTCATTGTAGTTGGTCATTGTGTTTAAATGCACAGCCCACAAATGAATCTGGTGCAGCTCTGACTAAAAGCCAATCAGCTTCCAGTTTTTTTTTTTTTTTTTTGTCAAAGCATAATTGAAGAAGCTGAACTAAGAAGCTGATTAGCTACCATGCACAACTGCACCAGATTTTGCACTATCCAATTACAGTAAATTGAACTCAATGTTTCCTATACTTAAATCCTAAATCGGCTCTAACGTGTGACCTCTCTTTTGTCCACAAGCAGCCAAGCCTTAACCAGTTCACCCTTTCCCAAGAAGTTTCTCGGTTTGCCTGCCAGGAACTACAAAAGAAGGTTACTTCTGTTTATGTTACTTGAGAATGCTTTTGCCACACACCACGCTAGTGCATAGCCAAAGTTGCATTCTCTCCAGCCAGGAAGCCAGTTCCAATGTCTGCAGAAGTTCCAATAACCACAGAAGTATGTCTTTGGTCCTAAAATCAGCACAAGGTGTATTGGGAACCCACCCATTCTGGGTAAACATACACTCTAGTGTACAAAAGATATGTCTCAGTTGCCAGGTCATTTTTCTCATATTGTTTGTCCTAAATGTGCATGTATAAAGAGACACATATATAAGAGACACATGTATAAAGAGACACTCACACAACTTGTGGAAAAGTATTAAATATGACATGTGGCACAAACATTAATTAGCTTTCATACAACTATGACACTGATTGTCCTTGTTGGCCTGTTACAAGATCCGCTTAGACCAGGCCTAAAACCATTAAAGCATAAAACAGATACCGAAATCCTGTAAAATAACACATGCTTCTTATTTTGGCATGTCAAGTATTTCTTTTCATTGAAATAAAGTCAGACATAAGGCAGTGCCTAGTATAAACAAACATCTGACCTGTGATTAGAGAAACAGTTTGGTTTTCAAATAGCGCATATTAATTCCTAACTCAGAACCTGTCAAGATTTATGTAGTTCCAAACACAAAACACACTGGTTAGTTGACTTTGATGGGCTTCACGCAACAGCTGTGTAATTGAGGCCATCCAAATGGCTATGAGATATAAAAAATAAATATAAATTATATATATATATATATATATATATATATATATATATATATATATATATATATATATATATATATATAGTCAAAAGTATTATGAGTATTAAAATTGGGATGCCATTAAAGTTCATGTGTGTAAAGGCAGGTGTATATATATATATATATATATATATATATATATATATATTTTTTTTTTTTTTTTTTTTTTTTTAAACGGTTATGCATTTGTTCTTTATGCAAACAATATTATTTGTTGACCCTATGGCTTCACTTACACTGCTGGGCTGTGGTTTTTATCAATCCCTTACCACCCAGCCATAAGTTAATATGGCCCCTGACAATGTTAGTACTCATTGTAGTCACAGTAAAGCAAAGCAAAAAAATTATAGTACTAGGCAGTGCCATCACCAAATGTGACTCACATAAAGTGGAGTTCCACCCAAAAATGGAACTTCTGCTTTACGTACTGGTGACCCCCTGACATGCCACACTTCCTCTCCTGGCACCGGAAGAAAGTTTACCCCTCCCCCCTCCCTTCCTGCCTGGCCATTCACAACGTGCAGAGTGGTTTGCGCGGCTTCACAGCCGGATGCCCACAGTTAAGATTCCGGTGCCGGGGAGAGGAGGGGGAGAGGAGCGAGGCTTTGTGCGCCCACTTTGCTGGGCCATGGAACAGGTGAGTGTCTGTTTATTAAAAGTCAGCAGCTACACTTTTTTTAGGGGTGGAACGCCACTTTAAGTGAATGGGGCCACAGGGCAACTGTGAGTAATGCATGTGGTTACGGCACAGTACTGTGGCTTTTTTAAGGTTAAAACAGAAGTTCAGGAGATGACTCATTGCCTCCAAGACACCTGCCAAATACAAGTTTAAACGAGCCCTAAGGGACATATTTATAAAGCAGTTAATCTGACATTCACCAAACATTTATTGCAGGAAGGGGAGTCTTGATGGTGCATGTGTTTAATATGAGTGTGATTGGTTCACCACCAGTGAATCTTTGGTGAAAGCCACCTTTACTGCTCTGCAAATTAAGCTGGCCATACACCTATAGATTATCTGCAGATTTTCTATGGTTAGATGGAAAAAGTGGGAGATTCCTCCATCCACACGTTTAGCGAACATGGAGAAATCTGTTGCACTTTTTCCATCTAACCATAGCAAATCTGCAGATAATCTATAGGTGTATGGCCAGCTTAAGTCACAAAGTAGTCTCTTGAAACTCTTGAAATGTGCATGGAACATTTCCTTAATGAATTTGGAAGAACCCATCTCTTCCCTGTTAGCATGGTTTTCTTTCTTTCAGCCTGCAAGCTGAACTAAAGAAGTCTCTTAGGCATCCCATAAATGATTTGATTTTCTTTAATTCTTTAAAATGTCTACTTATGCATTAAAATTAACGGATAGCACAGTAAAGCTTTCTTAGAACAGAAGGTATTCACATGTGTCATTCCATCACATATCCTAAAATAAGAGAATTGTTTCTCATTTTGGCAAAGTTGGTATAGCCATGAAAATCCTTCCTTTATACCCCAAACAGTCAGATGCATGTCCAGAACTACTGATGAATAGTGTAAATATGATCTAATATTATTGAGCTATTCATTGGCCATCATCAGTGCAGTGCATGGAAACCATGGCTTCTATGGAGTAGGGCTCTTTGGTTATACTGTCTCATTTACAGTAAACAAATTACTGTAGAGAGTTTTCTAGTCTATCTTATAGTGATCATCTTGATTTATGTTTTATTTGGAGTTCTTGGAGAAATGACAAGATTTGCCTCTGGAAAGGGATGCTTTCACATGGGCGTACACTAATGCCACCTGCCTCAACACGCAGTATCCCATCAGCAAGAAACTGTCGTTATCAGATTATGGAAGACGAGACACTACTTTCTCTAACTGTATCGTATATCACACAGAGTGACAAGAGTGAAAAAAATACTTTTCACAGTTTACTTGGGGGGTGTCTAATAATACTTTTGGAATCCACGCTATTAATTCACTGAAAGGTTCATTGACAAACGAATATGCAATAGTTTCCAAGCTGAAAGACAACAAGAAATACAAATCCAACTTATGAACAGGTCATATTCTTTAATGGAGTCCTGTCATCAAGGCTATATCTTGGATGTGATGCTGCCCTGGGCGCTGTTAGCAAATACTTCATAAATTAGTATCTAAGCATCTCAAAAGTTCATTCCATTCTACCTAGAACAGTCAATGATAAAGAAGGCCGCTGAGCAAAGAAAATTGAAATGATAGAGAATTATCCCAAACTATGCTATGCTGCTCTCCTGAGCAATGCTTCCATGGGCATGTGCCATAGTAAATATAAACCATTCCATCATTATGGACATGTAAACAGGACATTAATGCATGGTACGCAACCACACAAAGAAAACGCATATGGTTGAAAAAAAATCTGTTTTGTTTTACCCGTTTTACCTTCAGCATTACCCAACTAAGGATCTTCTACACATACTGCAATGATTTTTAACAAGTATTATTTCTGCTTCTCTTCAGAGGATATTATAACACATTTTTCATATACACTGTGAGCATTTTCTGACAGAACGTTCTTAGAAGTGAAAGAATATGTTTGAACAGTACCATGGACTTTATAGGCACAGAGTGCATCAGATATAATCAGATATAATTAAAAAAAAGTTTTTCTTTATTCCAAAATTAGATTAAAACAGACACATTAAAAAAGATGCACAATGCAAAATGTTTGCCAAGAATATATATATATATATATATATATATATATATATATATATATATATATATATATATATATATATATAAATAAAACACCACCTAAACCAACAAGACCCATTCCCAATAGTTGTGAGGTATCCAAAGATGGTACATTAACCAATATCCAATCGGGCTTGGTGTGGGCAATTGTAGTATTATAGTGCTGAAGCGTTCATACCTATTGGGAATGGATCTTAGTGGCTCACTTCTGCATAGAAACCAATGAGCTTACAGGTTTTATTACCAAAGCTTAATTGAACAAGCTGGGGTTAGAAGCTCATTGGTTTCTATGCAGAAGTGAGCCTTATTTTACACTCTCCAGCAATAGTAAATAAACCCCATTGTGTACTTAAAAGTGGGGTATGCCTGTATATATGTGTTCTAGCCAATATTTTGCATTGTAAAAAGAATAAGCTATTGCCCTGACTGGAACCCAACCATCATTGAACGTGGCACATAAAAGGGCCAGGAGAGTGGTAGGGAACACCAGGTAAAATGGATGCAGCTCCTCTCAAATTAAGTCTTGAGATCCTAATGCACATATAAAAAAACAAACACAAGAGGGTGCCTCCATCTAGGTGTAGCGATTTAATTAAAAAGGCATAAAAAACAATTAAAATGCACTCACTAGATAAAAGTAGATAAAGGCTTGTCATAGACCCACATAGATCTTCATAGGATCACCGTGAGGCTACAGAGCTCTGCAGGCACGTGGCTGTTTGAAGCAGAGTTCTTGAAGGAAGTACAGCTGTCAGGCTTCAGACTGGAACATAAGCGTCAGCAGCTTCCAGAAGTGGCAAGATGGCTGCGGCTCCAAAACAGCATCCCTCAAGGCTGGGTGAAGACAGGAAGTGGAGGGGATGTGGCGACATGTTTCATGGCAGAAGGAGGGCTCCTTTATCAAACCATAGGTCTACGATAAAAAGGTTTGATAAAGGAGCCCTCCTTCTGCCCTGAAATATGTAGCCACACCCCCTCCACTTGCTGTCTTCACTCAGCTTTGAGAGATGCTGTTTTGGAGCTGAAACCATCTTGTCACTTCTGGAAGCTACTGATGCTTATGCTCCAGCCTGAAGCCTGACAGCTGCACTACCTTCAAGAATTCTGCTTCAACCAGCCACATGCCTGCAGAGCTCAGCAGCCTCACTGTGATTCTATGAAGATCTGTATGGGTCTATGACAAACCTTGATCTACTTTTATCTGGTGAGTGCATTTTAATTGTTTTTTATGCCTTTTTAATCAAATCGCTACACCTAGATGGAGGCACCCTCTTGTGTTTGTTTTTTTATATTTTGCATTGTGCCATCTTTTTTAATGTGTCTATATATAATATTTTTTTGTAATAAAGAAAACATTTTTTTATTATATTTGGTGTACTCTGTGCCTATAAAGTCCATTGTACTGTCCAAACATATTCTTCTGCATAATTAGGATGTGGCACAATTCTCTACTATTCCCTGTATCCACAGTTCCACCCTGTTGTTATACAATCCAATACATCTTAGAAGTGAATCTGTCAGATGCAGATTCAAGTTCAAGTGCAGCAAGCAAGTGTGATTCCCTCATTGATGTCTTATCTTCCCTGCAGTCAGGTGAGTAGTTGTCTTTGGCAGGCCATATGTTTCACAACTTTCTTTCCTTCAAGCATGGGTTGAAGAAAAGAAAATTGCTTGATTCCCCCATCAACACAGTCATTGTTGATGGGAAAATCCCTCTGGCTGTGCTAATTTATTCTGTCAGTGGAAGGTTTCTCAGCCGTCTGAATACAATAATCACTGCTGGCAGCTATAGCAGCTATAGCAACAAAAAAAACAACAGGTTGGTTGTACTGAAGTTGATCGATGGATCCTATGAGGCTGCATGACCCCTGACCTTCTGTCTGGACAGTGCTGATTGGCCCTGTGCTCATCACATGCACCCTCCAAAGAAAAGAAAAAAAAAACTCTCTAGCAATACACACCAAACTGAGCATGTGCAGTGTGCCCCCAAAGCTCTGTACTTTAAGGAGATGTATTGGGGACGGTGGAAGAAGGGGACAAGACCGCTGCAGACCGCCGCAGATGCCCCCCCCCCCGTTGTGTTCTGGGAAACCCACAGTTCCCAGGACACAGCGGGGACCAGTACAGATGCACAGCGCGACTCGCACATGCACAGTAGGGAACCGGGCAGTGAAGCCGCAATGCCTCACTTCCCGATCCCCTGACAGAGGATGGCGGAGGGGGCAGCAGAGAGACGAACGATTGCTCGTCATCTGCTGCCGACATCGCTGGACCCTGGGACAGACAAGTGTCAATTTATTAAAAGTCAGCAGCTGCAATATTTGTAGCTGCTGGCTTTTAATATTTTTTTTAAAAGGTGCAGTTCCTCTTTAAGTCACACAAGTCCCTGCAGTTGCCATAGGACCCGTGTCTCAAAAGGACCAATCAAGGGAGAAGACAAAAAGGGACCAATAGAATAAGAAAACACAAAGGGTCCAATAGACAGAGAAGGTACAAAGGGACTAATAGCCAGAGAAGACACAAAGGTGGCAATAGAGTGAGAAGACACAAGGAGACCAATAGACAGAGAAGACACCAAGTAGCCAAGGGACAGAGAAAACATAAGGTGGCCAATAGACAGAGAACACACAAAGTGGGAGATTTACAAAATCTGCTGCAGCTCTGCATAGAAACCAATCAGCTTCCAGGTTTTATTGTCAAAGCTTAATTGAACAACCTGAACTTAGAAGATTGGCTTCCATGCACAGCTTTAGTAAATCTTCCCCAAAGTGGCTATTAGACAAAGAAGGCACAAAGGAATCAATAGATAGAGAGGACACTAGGCTAAGAGACAGGGAAGACACAAAGTGGCCAATAGACATAGAAGACACAGAAGGGTCAATATACATAAAGGGCACAAAGTGATCAAGAGAAGGAGAAGACACAAAGGGGTCCGTTTCAATATTTGGGCATTATGCATGATAACTATATTGTTCACATAGATTAGAAATGTGTTCCAAATTGTTTGAAAAAACAATTTATATGGTACAAAATACTTTTCCATAATAACACCCCACAGCTCTCTGGTAAATCCTGTGTAGAAATGCATAACAATATACAATGTGGTATATTATGGTCCCATCGCTGTTCTTTTTTTATTCAGCTATTATTTACACCTTCTCTAAAATGACAGAATTACATTCATTGTAGATCATGATAGTGACGTGTTATAGTGAAATAGACACCAAATGTATGCCTCTCTGGCTGACCTCTGCTTTTCATTCACTGCTTGTTTTTATCTCCTTGTCTTTGTTCCTCCATTGGGCTACATTTCCCTTCTCTGGTATTTACTTTGAGAAACGTCCAGCATTTCCCTAGAGGATGCAGTCCTAGTCACATTGGGTGGATACAATTATGGTGATACTGTGATTCATAGAAGCCAATACCCCTTGTAGTGCTGATACCAAAGATAAAAGTGAAATAATATTTTAAATGGAGACGAATGTTATACTACTTATCATGTTTTTTCATCTTTTCTCTGAAAATATATAGAAATGCAATGGGTGGGTTTCTCAAGGTAGGAACTATAATCTGGCCTATTCTTCCCAATGTGATTAATGCAAATGTTCACCTGCAATAAACCTCTATATTGGCCTTTAGCAAACAAGGAGAGCATATCCAGCTGTGCTATTGCTATTTGAGATGAGTGAGCGATGGCCAAAGGCAAGCACCTACTAAATCATAATAGCAATGGGTCACTTAAAAGGACAGCCTACCGTTGAGGTAATCTGCCAATAGCCACAATGGAGGCATTTTTCTCTTGTGCTTTCTGACTCCTCAGACAAATATTAAGAAACACTTCATGGCTTTCAGTAGGTACACATTGCTCTATGCCCACTTTAAGCTAGACGTTGGATGATAGACACTTCCACCTGAGGGCAAACCATCTCATCTGTGATAGACAACATTTAACCAAAAGTAAAAGGTTTTCAATAATGCCATAGATGATGTTGGTATTAGTACAGAAGGTCCAATCCACCTCCCAAGTCAGGTAGAATCGTATCATGGCACATAGTCAACATTCCAGCTTGGGAAGTGTCTTAGAAAAGCTTGTATAGTGTAAATCTGCTGTATCAGTTTTTATGCTGGTAGAACTATGAACTTTAGGTTTAGGGGAACTTTAAGTTAGGGGAAGTAAACTGGCATAGTATGATACCCGCTGTGGGAATCATGGAGTGCTTGCTCTGAACATGAATCCTGCATGCTGGTCTCATGTTCAGAGCAAGCACTCCAAAGAGGAACGTTCAACTGTCTAATCTGACAAGTGTATCATACAACCATAGGTCCATGCAGAAGTTGACTTTAGGAAATGTAAAATCTTTGTGAGAGTAATGCATCACACTAGTATCATACAATAGTGGTTCCATGTGCCAGTGTAATATTCATGGTCTCGTAATGACCATGGCTATTTACCTGCAACTTTGACTTGATTGGAAGTGCATGCTCTGCATGGAAGTATTGTGAACTCCTCTGTCTGGTACATGGAGTAGTCTGTGCTGGCCACTACAATGACATCCCCGGCTCTCCAAGAAATGGTGCTGTCTGCCAGATTTAGGATGGTGCTGTTTACATTGGTGTCCACAGTCACTGTCAGCCTGGGCTTCACTGTAACACATGAGTTGAAGATTGTGTAATTATGTGTTTCAAATGCTGTACATGGTTCACAATAAGACTTCAGTTCATAATATGTGTATATTAAGAAACTTCAGGAATCATAATTAAATATACAAAGTTGGCTTCTATTAATGGACCACCGCAGGGGGTGATTTTTGAGCGGCCGGGTTTTGTCCAGGTTTTGTACCTGGCAATTGACCTGTTAGGTAAGCAATTTTCCACTGTTTTGGCTGAACTGTATTTATCTAACTGATGTTGTCATATATTCTCACTATTTGTTTTTATGTCTAATCTGATTACTTGTTTTATAGATTATTCCTCCTGATGAAGCGGTGTTTGAACCGTGAAACTAGTTGAGGTCTGATTAATCTATGGTAAACACTTCACCAACAGATACTTCTAGGGGAAACCTCTGAGTATTTGTAAATTGAATATGCAATCATTTTAATGTAATTTTTGTATATCTCTGTCTTCTCCCTTTTTTTTATATGTAATAAATTATTTTTTTATTCAAGAACTGTAATTGTATTTATCAGTACCTAGATAGTCCATTCCTAATTTTGGGGGTTTGAGCATTTGTGTGACTAGCCTCAGCACCTACCCTCACGCTCTTACCCCTTTCCTTGTTTTCCTATATCATTTTGGATGATGGTACTTTTTATGCCTAGGTTTAGGTGTCCTTACTTGCGGGTATACTCAACAAATTTACTTACAGACAGCTAAAAACATTATTAATAGCATGTATTGGGGGGTCAGTGGGAGGAATGGCCCCCCTTACAATGGTGGTCAGAAAGCCAGCTATACAGACAGCGAAAAAGATCACTGGTGCAAACTGCTGGCTCTTCCAAGTGGTGTTGACCCTGGAATTATACGGCCATCATTAAATAGGAGATCAACTAGTCACCCTAGAGTACAACTGAACCCTGGTTCAGAATGGCACCCGGAAATTTTACTGTGCATATTAATAATGCTCTATCAGGTTTTTAGGGAATTCCACGTATTGTTTTCTCTGCAGCACTGTTTGCACAGCATTAGAGAGACAGACAAATAAGCCAAACCCTTCCATTTCTATCTGATTATTATAGCTGTTTGCCAGCCATCCAAAAAGGTCACAATTCTCCTACTTTGACATAAATATATTACACATTTTTTTACACCCAGTACATCCTTTGAGAATAACATCATCAAATCCTGTTCTTATATTGTCAATTATTTCATATGTAGGATTACTGTCAGAATTTATCATTTCCGAGAAGCTTGCAATCTAATGTAGACATTTCTACAGGGATAAGGAGTTAATGTTCAGAAACTGGACACATGTTGTATTTAACACCAAAATGGGAATGCAAATATTCATTTTGCATAGTAACACTACTACCAGGTTCCTGGGGGGACAAGGGAAAAATATGATTTTACTTCAGACATGTGGTAAAGATGATGCAGTTGACAATTGTGTATAAATGCCAAATTCAGTGAGGAATTTTTTCCAAAACAGATTAAAATGATGCCTCATCTTGTCTCTGCTATCCTTGTAAAGTTTCTTTCATAAGACAACTGATATACACTGTATGCATTTGAAATTTGTTTAATTTTAAAGCTGAACTCTATGCTAAACACAATTATGAGGTGAAGTTTCACTTTGCAAAGAATACCCAATCACGTGCAAGATTAAATAAAAACAAAAAAACAAAATTTTTGCTTGTACATGCTTGGATGATTGGACGTCAACAGAACTTTACCTCATTTAGAAAGCTCTAGAGCAAATGCCCTTGCAGAGTGCAGCTGCACTTGCAAAGTGCACAGTCTATTTGCCTTTAGTAAATCAACCCCATTGTCTAATTACTAGAGGCAAGTGTTTTCCCACTTGAATCATGGCGTGCTTTGAGTTTTCCGTCCAGATCTGTGCAGTAATCCAGTATAAAGTGACTCCTGCACTCCTCCTATAATAAGACCAGTCACTGCTGCTCTCTGAACTTGTGCAAAGTGACTGGTCTTGTCTCCGCCCCCTCCTGTAGTTTTCTGCAGGCAGCTTTTCGTGGTATGTTCTGTTAGGCTCCTCCCACAATTTTTTCCTGCACATGCTGTGCAAGCAAAGCCAGTAATATCTGGCTATGGAAAGGTGGTAAAGGTATGTTTAACCTGGTGATCTGCTCAGCAAACCTACTATTTTTCAACAGAAATATATTAAAGCCATTGTAGATAAGGCAAAAATATAGCGTTGTACAACTTGTACCTAGTTGTTCTGAAATATATTTTCCTTAAGATCTGTATTTAATAAAATAGGTTGGAACTAGTACAGATTGTGATCTGGTGTATTACTGGGAGGAAAATAGATGGAAAAACAAAAATTACTGCATTAAGCTGTATTAACTACTGCACAGCGGGATGAAAAAAAACTCACAGATCCCTGCATTTACACAAGTGATGTGTTTGCAGGGATCTCCCCACCATTCCTATTGTATTCTGACAGCGGGGACTCCCCCATGTCAGAATACACAGATCAGCACTGCAGTCATTGCTGGTTTCCCAGAAGGACCGTTCAACAGAAGCCAGTTGTTGGAGGTGCTTCCTGTTGAACAGTGAGGCAAGGATATGCAATTAGTGGACCTCCAGCTGTTGCAGAACTACAAGTCCCATGAGGCATAGCAAGACTCTGATAGCCACAAGCATGACACCCAGAGGCAGAGGCATGATGGGACTTGTAGTTTTGCAACAGCTGGAGGTCTGCTAATTGCATATCTCTGCTGAGTAAGGGCTACATATGGACCAAATCTCATCTGGTTCCTGCAGAACTATCTGATTTTTGGTATGTGTGTACCTGACTTTAGACATCTCATAGAACCATGGAACCAAGGTTTTTTTTTTTTTCTAGAGGTCCTGCTGTTAATTACAAAGTGTATTTACATGTATTATTTTCTGTACTAACTAATCTCACTTATCCCATCACACAATGATGCATTGTAGTAAGTAACTAATACGGTCCAAAATGTACAGGCTTAAAGACATGTAAACCCTAACAATTAACTTTTCTTATTTTCTATCTTTTGATCTCTTAAATATACCATTGGAAGTGTTTTGTTATATCTGTTTAACCACTTCGGCCCGGAAGGAATTACCCTCTTAATGAATGGGCCATTTTTTGAAATACAGCACTGCGTTATTTTAACTGACAATTGCGTGTTCATGCGGCGTTGCACCCAAACAAAATTTACATCCTTTTTTTCCCCACAAATAGAGCTTTCTTTTGGTGGAATTTGATCACCTCTGTGGTTTTTATTTTTGCGCTATAAACAAAAAATCTGCCACTTTTGAAAAAAATATATATATTTTTTACTTTCTGCTATAATATGTATCCAAATTTTTATATATATATATATATATATACTAATTTATTCTTCAGTTTAGGCCAATATGTATTCTTCTACATATTTTTGGTGAAAAAAATCCCAATAAGCATATATTGATTGGTTTGCACAAAAGTTATAGCGTCTATAAACAGGGGATAGATTTATGTCATTTGTTATTTATTTTAATTTTTTTACTAGTAATGGCGACGATCAGTGTTTTTTTAGCGGGAACACGACATTGCGGCAGACAGAACAGACGCCTGACATTTTTGACACTTTTGGGGGAACCAGTGACATTATTACAGTGATCAGTGCTAAAAAGATGTGCTGACGTTGTATGGGGGACTGTGTGACTGTGTGACTGGAGAAACACACTGATCCGTCTTTCTGTCTTAGCAAGGACAGATCTCAGTGTCATCCCCTGACAGAATGGAGATCTGTCTTGTTTACTTCAGCAGATCTCAGTTCTGTCTCTACAGGGAATGATCGCGGGCAGGCGGCAGACATCAAGTCCGCCGGACCTACTGATTGGTTTTCCCGCTGGCCGATCAGAGCACGTGCACCCCAACGAAAGCTAGTGCACGTATCGCCATACCGGTATGGCAATTTGCGCAGCCGAGCCACCTTGCCACATTACATCTGCAGCAGTCGGTCGGCAAGTGGTTAATAAGTACAAAAATACCTATTGATCCTGTCAGAAATTCAGAGCTGTGCTATGCTTTGTGCAAACCTATTGGAACCTATTTAGCCCTATAAGTTCTTATCTTGGGACTATAAATCAGGTACTATCTATGTTTTAGACCACGGGTCTCCAAACTTTCTAAGCAAAGGGACAGTTTTCTGTCCTTCGGGCTTTAAGGGGGCTGAACTGTGGCCAGTATGAGTAGAAATTTCCCCAGCATCAGTGCCTCATCATTGGTTTTAATGGGAGGAATAGTATCCCACAGTTGATATCAATGAGAAGAATAGCGCCCCATTGATGGTGTCAGTAGGGGGAATGGTGCTCCAGCATTAGTGTCAGTTAGAGAAATGGTGCCCCAGGGCCTAAAAGAATAAAACAGACAATGTACACATTTTGCTGATATGTAATGCATGATTTTTTATTTTTTTTTGTCCTGAGATACACTTTAAAAGGAACCTTCCTAAAAGCTTCTCAAATTATTCAACTCTGACAGCTTAGATTAAATTGTCATATGCCACTTCAAAAGAACACAGAAGGGTTGTCGCATCTCCATTACTTTTTATATTATGTAAAGAACACCTATCAGAAGTAATGCGATAATCTTAGGGTATATAGGGTGTGCATAAAGAGAATAAGGAATTCAGAAGATCTTTTTATGCAGATGACGTGAGTCTGACATTGATGAATTGCTTCATTACATTACCTAATCTTCACAAGGTTTTAAAAGAATTTGGCAACATTTCAGGTTATAAAAAAAAATCCACTAAAACAGAAATCACGCCAATTTTCCCACAGTTACGGCAAGTACTGCAATCTCTACATATCAAAGTTATCATAGGTTTAGGGATCAGGTCCATAGTTAATGATTCTAAATTAATTTATATAAGCTCGATTTTCTCCTTTCCTTCCATGAGATTAAAACACTTCTCCATATATGGACCTCTTATAGCACGTCTCTTTGTGGTTAGATTCCTGTAGTGCTGTTCTTGCTAGGAAGTTATGTTTATTCAGAACATTGCCTGTTAGAGTGCTAAGGGTCCCACTTTTTATGTTACAAAGAAATACATAGAACTTTACAGTATATAGCAATCCCACAAGGCATTGGAAAGGGTGCTACCCTATAGATAGGAGCAAGGTGGCCTATAAGTGCCAGATATTGTCAAATATCCTGCAACCAACCTTAGACACGTTTGTGGAATTGAATAAATCCCTAACAGCATATTTTTTGGTGGTAGCGCCCTTTAAAATGGCCTGCGCCAACCCTTAATTCTTTTATATTGATTCTGCCACAAAAGTGGCATTATTACTGCACTAAATTCAAATATAATTACCTCCAGTTCATAGATGAAGAAACTAGAGGTAATTAAGACCTTTTCTGAGTTGACGTACAGGGATAGGCAAAGTGCCCGTCTCTGTATGCTGTATATCAAAGCATCATGTTTATCGCTACTACTCCCTACCCTCCTGTCACTGGTTGTTAAGGACATTGAGGACAGAAAGAAATGATCAAACCAGGACACCCCTCCCCCTTTTCTCCTCTTCCACTGAGAAAAGTTCTTTCACTGATGATATTGCCTATAACATGAATCGGTCATAGGATCCCCCCAGACTGTAAAAATTTGAATAACACTCCTAAAGCTACATCCATATAGACTTAAATTGGAAGAAGGAAGGGATAAGGAGCCACAAGGCTCTAATTTGGACTTTACAGGCAAGATGGACAAGTGTAGTATAAAAATAGATTTTTATTAACAATGAATCATATCAAACAGGTCAAGTAGAAAAGCATTAAAAACATATGATAGCCATATGATATTTTGTAAATATCTAGTGTAACCAAGAGAGTTGACACCAAATGAAGCCCCTGTGCATCAACACGTTTCGCTATTTTGCTTCACCAGGATGTTTGTCTCCTTCCTCCCCCCGGTAAACCATACGAGTGTATATTTATTTTTATATATCTCTACATCATCAGCCCTATACACAGTCGCTGGCACTAGTAAGGCACTGCCTCCTGCTTTACATGGTGATTCTCTGGGGATCATCTGAGAGTTCTTCAAGTGGAGATAATCTTACGCTGACAAGTGAGACCTGTTCCTTTCAACTACCCCCAAGTGTGTCCTGACGATGCAAAATAGCGAAACGCTCACTGTCATTCATTTGGTGTCAACTCTCTTGGTTACACTAGATATTTACAAACTATCAAATGCCTATTGTAGGTTTTAAATTCTACTTGACCTGTTTGATATGAATCATTGTTAATAAAATCTATTTTTATACTACACTATTGTCCATCTTGCCTGTAAAGTCCGTATTAGGGCCTTGTGGCCTCATATCCCCCCACCGTGTTACAGGCAGTGTAATCAATGAAAGAACTTTCACAATGGAAGTGACGGTAGGAGGGGGAAAGTCCTCATCAGACCCTCTTTAGCGCTGTTCAGCGCACAGATGTGAAGCTATAACCCCCCCCCCCCCCGCAGCATTGGAAGTTCAAAGACAGGAAGAGGATGGGGCATCCCTGCAGGGAACATTTATCTAGAATCCAACAGAATACACATCATGGGACATACTTCATTACAGGTAAGTCATTTTACTAATGCTGTAAGGAAAAAACACTTTACTTTTAACACCCAACCCATTTTTACCAGGAGTTTATTTTTAGGCAACGTTCATTAGAAATGTCCTTATATCATTTAAATTACAATTTCTTATTATTAATTGCTGAAATTTTGTATAAAAATATCAGTTTTTGTTTCTTTGTATGTTTCATATTTATTTTTATTATTGCCAATTGTATAAAAGTAACAGATGGACTTATTTGTATATTGAGATCCAATGGAATCTATAGAGATGGCTTATTAATCTGCGTTAAACAGGATCTTGTTCCTATATTCCAAAGTATATTTTTCTCGAGGGAAAAGATTACATGTTTAACAAAAAGACAGTTAAAAAAAATAAGTATTTTTTCAATGTTACTTTGGACTTTTATAATACAGCACCCTAGCTTTTTACCAATATCACACAAAAATATGGAATTTATTATTATGCAAAATGTAAACATGTGCAAAAACTGTGATGTACACTGTGGGGGGGGGATTTGATAAAATTGGTGCACACAGAACCTGGTGCAGCTGTGCATAGTAACTAATCAGCTTCCAAATTCAGCTTGTTCAATTAAGATTTGACAATAATATCTAGAAGCTGATTGGCTATTATGCACAACTGCACCAGATTCTGTGTGCACCAGTTTTAGTAAATGTCACTCTGTACATACCAAGCATTTTTTAATTATTTTTGTAAATGTTAAATATTTATTTTCATATTTTCGTATTAGTACATTCCAGATTTCCGTATTTTTGTTTTATCTTGGTAACAGGCTCTAGTGTGGTCTATTATAAATCTTATGTAACATTGAAAAAGTACTCAAAATTAAGGGTTGGCTGTCCCTAGATAACTGTAAATCTACCAAAACCTGTAGCACTTGATGTATAAGTTCTAAAATAATTTTACCCTTTTATGCAAAAATGATTTCCATTCTGAAAATATACTTACCAGGCTTTCCACAAAGGAACTGGACTTTGTATTTTGGACATTGTGAGTGGACCTGGTCATTCTGCCGGCACTCAAACCTGTAATCATGGCCACCTTTATAAAAGACCTGCACTGGTATACTGGATCCGTTCATTGTAGTAACCTACGATTCACAAGGTACATGTTACTAAATGCAAATGTTTGCCAAAATTGCTAAATTTTTTACAACCGTTTACGTACATAGTGACATATGCTACAACTTTATACAGACTTCTAATGTAATTTTTCTAACATATAAATTCTTACATAGAAATCCATATCCAATACACTTCTAAGCTTGTTCAGTAAGGTGAGTTAGGCCGCGTACACACGGGCGGACTGTATGGCCTACTTAGTCCCTCGAAACACATTTCAGCGGACAGTCCGCTCGTGTGTGGGCTTCAGCGGACTTTTTCAGCGTGCAGTCTGGCGTACTAAGTATTTCGGATTTTTCGAAATTCTGTCCGTCATACTTTGGTTTCAGCGGACAATCCGCTCGTCAGTAGGCTAGTTCGACGGACTAAGAATGGCGCATGCTCAGAAAGGATTTACATGGCGGAAGGATGCATTGCTGTGTATTGGACTTCCTATTTCTAGTCCCGTCATACGTGCTGTACACGTCATCGCGCAAGCTTTCGACAGACTGTTTGTGCATCCGTGTGTGGTCAAGTCCGTTCATTCGAAAGTATGACGGACTGTCCGTCGGATTGTATGACGGACTAAGTAGGCCATACAGTCCGCCCGTGTGTACGCGGCCTAAGGTACTAAAAAGTGCTGTAAATCAGTGGTCATCAACCCTTTCCTCAGGGCCCACTAACAGGCCAGGTTTGCAAGATAACTGAAATACATGACAGGTGATATCATTTTCTGCTCAGTGATTGCAGTATTCTAGTCTGCATCTCCCCAAGGTAATACTTAAAATCTGGCCTGTTAGTGGGCCCTGGGGACAGGGTTGATGACCACTGCTGTAAACCACAATAAAACACATTTTACTAGCTACAATACCATTAGTGGAAATCAGGTAACATTTCCACATTATAACTTTTTCAATCGAAGGATGGCATGTGGAAGAGTGCCAACCTGGTAACTCTCGTATGTGGATTTTGGATGGTTCATCAGGAACTGGCCTGAAGTTTCGATCAATGTATGACTAGCTTTAGATTAGGCAGGCTACTGCCCACAAACACACCAGCCTTTCGGGCACATGCTTAGGTTGATACATGTCCATTGTTCAGGCCTAAACCTGTGACTCTTTGGGTGTATTCAAAAAAGGCCAAATAAAAATGTATTTGAGCATACATCCCAACTTTTTGAGATGTCAATGAGGGACACCTATCAGCAAAAGTATGCAGGCATTGGACACACCCCTTGCCACGCCCCCTTAAATAACATTAAGGGGCGTGGCAAGGGGTTGTTAATTGTACAAAAAAAAAAGATTGGTTAAACCCACAAGTGCTTTTTTACCTCTACTATCCCTTTATATTGGCTTTTGGCATTTACAAACGCAGCAATTTAGAAATCAGATGAAAAGTTTAGCACTGGAAAACACTTTTTAATAGATAACAAATGCATTTTATATACAACTATATAGATCAGACCAAAATGAGGGACAAATAAGGAGGAATGAGGGACAGAGGGACATTGCTGTAAATCAGGGACAGCCCCTCCAAATCAGGGACAGTCCCTAAAAATCAGGGACAGTCCCTCCAAATCAGGGACAGTCCCTACAAATCAGGGACAGTTGGGAGCTATGTTTTAAGGTTGCATTTACATTTGAAGTGGCTTGTTAATTGGAAGTTAAAAAGTGATAGTTAAATTCTATACCACATTTGATTCTGATTTGAACCAGTAGTCATTCAGTGTTTACTAATGTCATAGATTTGCCTGTTCTTGTTGGCTTAGTTAGTCCGGTCCTAGCTGCCTTTTGTTCCTGTGAGATCCAGCATAATATTTGTGAGAATGACAGTTTATGGACCGTTTTCCATTCACATATAATATGGTCTTTGTTTGATAATTTATTATTTAAGTCAAGATTTTGCTTCCCTGTTGTTAAACCAAACAACATCTTTAAATGCTCTCTGTGAGGTCGTTTGATGGCACTCCACCTAATTCCCTTCCTAGTGAGATGTGAATGTGAAGGCTCCTGCTCCCTCTGCATGGCTGTCTGCACTACATGCTTAGGAATGACACCGATAACAAACCCGGCCATTCCAAAAGAGCTTAGGATGCCTACTGAGACCACAAAAAAGGATGTAATAGGATATGCAGCATACGGTCTTATTTATGGTTAGCAATGGGAAACCGTTGTTCCTGGGTGTGAAGCCTGATGTTTTATTAACTACGAGACAGGCAGCAAAAACAATATCCACATGGTACCATATGTCTGTTCTTCCTTTCACTGAATTACTATTGAGTTCCTTCTTATAGTAAAGTCTTATTTGCTGTTACGGTATACTTAGGATACATTCATGTATGTTTCACTGTGTTTTTTCTGTATTTTCACATCTTTAATATTCACTGTGTATTTCTATATTTTTATGCTTTTAATATTAACTGTGTGTTCACCATAGGTACGTGCAGCCTATTGCATTAGGGTGTGCACCACAAAGTTCAAAAACATACCTTCTCTGCATTCTCAGCTGTACTGGAGAGTAAATGAATGGGAAGTGCTCTGTGCTGAGCGGCTTCCTGTTTATTCACAAAATGAAACACAGTACAGTGGAACCTTGGATTACGAGAATAATCCGTTCCAGGAGAATGCTTGTAATCCAAAGCACTCGTATATCAAAGCGAGTTTCCCCATATAAGTCAATGGAAACAAAGATAATTCGTTCCGAGTTGACTTCTATTACATGCAATACTGCATGTGGCCAGAAGTGGGGTGAGGGAGCCGTAGAGCCTCGGAAATACTCAGGCACAGCTCGGAAAGGCTCGGAAACACTCGGGAATGGAATATTTCCAAGTGTTTCCTAGTGCTTCCAAGTATTACCAAACGACTCTGAATGGTTGCGCACCGTTCATAGTGTCCCTGGCGCACCTCTGGCCAAATGCGGTATTGCACAGCCCATTAGCTTGAATTCTGCTCGTTTTGCGAGACAAAATCGAGTCAGAATTAAAAAAAAAAAGTTGCTCGTCTTTTAAAACGCTCATTAATCATGCAGATTTTTGTCTTCAGATTTACCCAAACCATATAATATGTGCTCAAACCTTAATGCCACATACACACGGAATTCTGATGGGATTTTGCACAAGCTGTCTTGCATATAGGCGGTCACACCAAATTCCAACTGTCAAGAATGCGGTGACATGCAATGCATACGACGGGACAAGAAAAACGAATTTCCATAGCCAGTAGCCAATAGCTTCCGTCTCGTAGTTGAATCTGAGCATGCGTGAGTTTTTGCGCGTCGGAAATGCATACACACGAACGCATTTTCGGATAGGAACTTTTTCCAACCGAAAAATTGAGAACATGCTCTCCATCTTTTGCTGGTCAAAATTCAGCCAGCAAAAGTCTGATGGAGCATACACACGATCGTATTTTCCAACCAAAAGCTCTCATCTGTCTTTTGCTGGCCGAATTTCCGATCGTGTCTATGCGGCATAAGAGTTTCAATTTGTATGCAATCAGGCAGGCCCTTGCACTACATGGTTTTGGTAAATCTGAGACAAAAATCTAATAGTGTGTATGGGGCTTAACATCTAAGCCTTACATTCTTTTACTGACAACTGTAGTAAAGAGAATCTGTGCAATCTAGGAAGACTAGAAGAATCTGGAGGCTTTGTTTGTTCTGCTGATAAAATCAAGGGTGGCATGGGAGTTGGGTTTTCCACTAATCTTGATGTGTTAAATAATGAACTATGAAAATCTGACTTTTTGGTGTACAGTCTGTGGTTTTGCTCTTGATCCTGGTGTGGGATGGCCCAATAAAGTTTGCTAGAACAAGACGAGTATGCAGTGGGGGTTATCTTAGTGTAGCAGAGAAATGATCCCATAAGCTGCTGCAAACCCACTGTGAAAGAGTATGCTGCAGTCTCAGCCCGGGCTCTGGCCAGGCCACACCACCAACGCATTTCGCTCCCACCGAAGCTTAATCATGGGGATTCCGAGTGAAATGCGATGGAGCATTGCCTGGCTGGAACCCAAGCTGAGACTGCCACATAATCTTTTACAGTGGATTTGCAGTGATATGCGGAATAGGATACTTTCTCTGCTGTATGTTGATGTCTAAAGCTGGGGCGAGCTCCATTCCTGGCCGGCACTCTTAGCTGTTGATGTTGGACTATGACACTCCAAAGCCTGAGTGGCACCCACATATTTTTACATTAGTTCACAGGGGTTATCTAAGTGTTTGAGGCAATCTGAGCTACTTTTTTTATGATTAGCCTATACCAGGGGTAGGCAACCTGCGGCCCTCCAGCTGTTGTGGAACTACATTTCCCAGGAGGCATTGCAAGGCTGGAAGTTACAATTACTCCCAATGGCATGAGGGGACTTGTAGTTATGCAACAGCTGGAGGGGCCCAGGTTGCTTATCCCTGGCCTATACCATAATATAGCAGTACTCTGGCATGGTGATTTCATGTACCTTGATGTCAACCGGATGGGTGCAGATTTTGTCAGGATACCTGGCCCGGAATTCCGACAGTTTCTCCCAATCTCTGTACCGTGTGCTCTCATACTTGTCAAACCAGTCCGTCCACTCCACATCTGGAATGTAAAAGACACAGAACTCACATTGCAAGCCTGCCAGATCCACTTGTTTATTTGCAAGTAGCGAAACAGAAATGAGCACCAAACACATGACAGAATTACAAGCTGATTTCCAACAAAATGACAAGTGAGGATTATAGGTCCACATCTAGCTGCAAACCGCTTACATTTGTTTGACATCATAGAAAACAGGTCGGTTTCAGCTGCCAGCACAAATGAACATGGTGGACCGTTTAGACTCTCAAGATTCTGCTACTCGATAACACGACTTCTCTAATCAACACCAGTCTTCCTGCTTATTTTCTACCACATTTTTCCATCATGAATTGGATGATGTCAGTCCTGCCAGTGTCCTATAGACTGCAAAGGTAGCACTTTACAGTAACTAGATCCAAACATGGGCAGATTCTTTCAATACGGCTCAATGTCAGAAATGTACACTGATACTTATGGAGCCCATAACAGCCCAATCTAGTGCAGCTGTTCATGATACTCAATCAACTTCTAACTTCAGCTTGTTCAATTAAAGGGGATGTAAACCTTTGTGTTTTTTTCACCTTAATGCATCCAATGCATTAAGCTGAAAAAACATCTGGCAGTCACCAGCACCCAGCCCCCTCGTTTTACTTACCTGAACCCCTTCATTCAGTCGATGGGGACACAGTGTCGTTTTCTCCACAAGCTCCCAGCTCTTGATTGGATAGATTGATAGCAGTGCAGCCGTTAGCTCCCGCTGCTGTCAATCAAATCCAATGATGCGGGCGCCGGGGGCGGGGCCGAGTCCGGCATTCTGTGTCTATAGACAAAAATGCTGGACTCGGGATTGGGCCCGCAAGGTAAATCCCTAGGGGAAGCGCTTCTCCCAGGGGGTTATCAGATGTGGGCAGGAGCCGCGAAAGCCGCTGTTGGACCCCAGAAGATGAGGTTCAGGGCCAGTCTGTGCAAAACGAGCTGCACAGTGGAGGTAAGTATGATATGTTTGTTATTTAAAAAAAATAAGAAAATTGCCCTTACAATCACTTTAAAGCGGGGTTCCCACATAAAACAAATAAATTAAAAGTCAGTAGCTACAAATACTGCAGCTGCTGACTTTTAATAATCGGACACTTACCTACCCCAGGGTCCAGGGATGCGGGGGATCGAAGCCCCCCGCTCTTCTCCCCCTCCGTTAAGCAGCGCCGGCATAGTCACTGTGGACGCCCACCTGTGGATTCACAGCCGGGCACCCACTACACATGCACGAGCGGCGCCGCATGGTGTGATTGGCCGTGCAATCATCTGGGACCTGTCACGTGTCCCAGATGATTGACAAGAGGGAGGAGGCAGAGCTGAGCCCTTCCTGCGCCGAAGGGGAAGTGACGTCAGGAGCCCAGGCACTGAAGGAGGCAGACTACGAGGGATCCCTTAGCAACAGCCATTTAGAGGTGAGTAAAAATGACAAATTTGTTGCACACTAAACAGAAAGCTGCTGAAGACTGAAATGAGGGGAAGCTCTGCTGATTTTATCATCCAATCATGTGCAAGCAAAAATGCTGTTTTTTATTTTCCTTGCATGTCCCCATCGGATCTACAGCGACTGCACTTCCAAATGCACTTTCAGTGCAATTTCAAGTGAACTTTGCATTTGTAGTTTGCACTTGTAGTGCAAAGTGAATTTGCCTTTCGTAAATAACCCCCAATATCTTTTACTTTTTGCTATAATAAATATCCCAAATGAAAAAAAATAATAATCATTTTTTTCCTCAGTTTAGGCCGATATGTATTCTTCTACATATTTTTTGTAAAAAAAATTGAAATAAGCGTATATTGATTGGTTTGCGCAAAGGTTATAGCGTCTACAAAATAGGGGATAGATTTATGGAATTTTTATTATTATTATTTTTTTTTTACTAGTAATGGCAGCGATCAGCGATTTTTATTGGGACTGTGATACTGCAGTGGACAAATTGGACACTTTTGACACATTTTTGGGACCAGTGACATTTATACAGCGATCAGTGCTATAAAAATGCACTAATTACTGTATAAATGTCACTGGCAGGGAAGGGGTTAACACTAGGGGCCGATCAAAGGTTAAATGTGTTCCCTAGGTGTGTTCTAACTGGGGGAGGATGGGACTGACTAGAGGAGGAGACTGATCGGTGCTCATACTTAGTATGAACACACGATCTGTCTCCTCTCCCCTGAGAGTAATAGATGTCAATGTAACACAGATCCCGGTTCTCGCTCTATCCCGAGCAATCGCGAGTGCCCGACGGTCATCGTGCCCACCGGGCACTTGCATCTGCTTCCTTGCATACAGGGAGTAGAGCTGCGTGCATCAATAGAAACACACAACCCCATAGCCTAGAATGGCAAGGACCTCCCCTGCTCTTCTCCTCTTCCCTTCTCCAAGCTAACAGACTAACTGGAGACCACGCTGTCTATTGTTAACTCTGACTTGAAGACTGGATGTTCAGAGAAGCAGCGCAGAGAGAACAGGGTAAGCAGCATTGAAAGTTGTAAACTGCAAGTGCTAGGGTAAGAATTTAAAATTATTTACTGGTAAATGTTTATTTAATTTGCACGCAGCGTGTTAAACTAAAAAATGCTGAGCCTTTAATACTACTCTATCCACCGCCACTAATCAGATTAAAATTCCATCTATTGTTCATTTACAGAGCAGGTTCAATTCAGACTGCTATCAATAAGGAAATAACACCAGTTGTCAGAAATAATACTATTATAATACTGTACATGTCACTTCTGGAATTGACTAACTTTTCTGACAAATTCTGTATCTCTCAGATTAACCACTTAAGCCCCGGACCATTTGGCTGGCCAAAGACCAGAGCATTTTTTGCAATTTGGCAATGCGTCGGTTTAACTGACAATTGCGCGGTCGTGCGATGTTGCACCCAAACAAAATTGACGTCCTTTTTTCCCACAAATAGAGCTTTCTTTTGGTGGTATTTGATCACCTCGGCGATTTTTATTTTTTGCGCTATAAACAAAAAAATAGCGACAATTTTAAATGTTTAAAAAAAAATTTTCCCTCAGTTTAGACCGATACGTATTCTTTCACATATTTTTGGTTAAAAAAAAATCGCAATAAGCGTGTATTGATTGGTTTGCGCAAAAGATATAGCGTTTACAAAATAGGGGATAGTTTTAATGGCATTTTTATTAATTATTATTTTTTTTATTAGTAATGGCGGTAATCGGTGATTTTTATCGTGACTGCGTCATTATGGCGGACAGTGAAAGTAATTAATAAAAACAAATTAAACCGTGCTCTCTGTGAATAATTACGATCCCAATATGCTACATTTTCAAAGATCGTGACTGCAAAGAATTTATACAAATATATATAGTGTCCCAAGTGGTGCACAAATTGCAAAAAAACTGTGATGTAATAGAGTTCATTCAATTTTCAGTGCTCTATGATGTATTCCGGGTCTTGGTTAAAATATTCCACCACCATCAACATGAGTTGTGACCCCTGAAGATGTCAGAGCTTGCTGATAAAACATGTAGGGTCTATTGATTGAGACACATCACCTCCCTTTGTAACGCAGCCTGGAACGCTGACGGCATTTTTTCAAACACGTGGAAGTGTCAGCTGCTGAAGAAAAAACATTTGTGCTGTTTTTAACCACTTTCAGACCGGACCATTTTGCTGGTAAATGACCAGAGGTCTTTTTACACTTTGGCACTGCGCTGCTTTAACTGGTAATTGCGCGGTCATGCAATGTTGTACCCAAACAAAATTTGCGTCCTTTTCTTCCCACAAATAGAGCTTTCTTTTGATGGTATTTGATTGCCTCTGCGATTTTTATTTTTTGCGATATAAACGTAAAAAGACCGCAAATTTTGAAAAAAAATGATATTTTCTACTTTTTGTTATTAGAAAAATCCAATAAACTCAATTTTAGTCATACATTTAGGCCAAAATGTATTCAGCCACATGTCTTTGGTAAAAAAAAAGTCAATAATTGTATATTTATTGGTTTGCGCAAAAGTTGTCACATCTACAAACTAAGGTACGTTTTCTGGAATTTACGCAGCTTTTAGTTTACGACTGCCTATCTCATTTCTTGAGGTGCTAAAATGGCAGGGCAGTACAAAACCCCCCCAAATGACCCCATTTTGGAAAGTAGACCCCCTAAGGAAATTGATAAGAGGCATGTTGAGCCCATTGAATATTTTATTTTTTTGCCTCAAGCGATTGAATAATGACAAAAAAAAAAATTTTTTTTTTTTTTTACACAAAGTTGTCACTAAATGATATATTGCTCACACATGCTATGGGCGTATGTGAAATGACACCCCAAAATAAATTCTGCTGCTTCTCCTGAGTATGGGGATACCACATATGTGGGACTTTTTGGGAGCCTAGCCGCGTACGGGGCCCCGAAAACCAAGCACCGCCTTCAGGCTTTCTAAGGGCGTAAATTTTTGAGTTCACTTCTCACTACCTATTACAGTTTTGAAGGCCATAAAATGCCAAGATGGCACAAAACCCCCACAAATGACCCCATTTTAGAAAGTAGACACCCCAAGCTATTTGCTGAGAGGCATGTTGAGTTCATGGAATATTTTATATTTTGCCACAAGTTGCGGGAAAATTACAAACTTTTTTTTTTTTTTTTTTTTTTTTAACAAAGTTGTCACTAAATGATATATTGCTCATGCATGCCATGGGCATATGTGAAATGACACCCCAAAATAAATTCTGCTGCTTCTCCTGAGTACGGGGATACCACATATGTGGGACTTTTTGGGAGCCTAGCCGCGTACGGGGCCCCGAAAACCAAGCACCGCCTTCAGGCTTTCTAAGGGCGTAATTTTTTGATTTCACTCCTCACTACCTATTACAGTTTTGAAGGCCATAAAATGCCAAGATGGCACAAAACCCCCACAAATGACCCCATTTTAGAAAGTAGACACCCCAAGCTATTTGCTGAGAGGCATGTTGAGTCCATGGAATATTTTATATTTTGCCACAAGTTGCGGGAAAATTACAAACTTTTTTTTTTTTTTTTTTTTTTTCACAAAGTTGTCACTAAATGATATATTGCTCACGCATGCCATGGGCATATGTGAAATGACACCCCAAAATAAATTCTGCTGCTTCTCCTGAGTATGGGGATACCACATATGTGGGACTTTTTGGGAGCCTAGCCGCGTACGGGGCCCCGAAAACCAAGCACCGCCTTCAGGCTTTCTAAGGGCGTTACAGTTTTGAAGGCCATAAAATGCCAAGATGGCACAAACCCCCCCCAAATGACCCCATTTTGGAAAGTAGACACCCCTAAATTTAGGGGTACACTAGTGAGACTAGGTAATAAATGGCGGGTGCCCTGAAACTATAAAAAAATAACTAACCAACCAGCGTCACCTGTAACAGTTATATGGTGATCACTGGTGAAAGGGTTAACTAGGGGGCAATCAGGGGGCTTTATGCGGTAGTATATGGGGGTCCCTGGCGCTATAAAAAGCTGCAGCGAACCTAAATACCTACCTGCCTAACTAGCGTCACCTGTGACACTAATACAGCGATCAGAAAAACGATCGCTTATTAGGCTGGGTTCACACTGGAGCGATGCGGGAACGCCACGAATGCGCGGCGGGTTCCCGCATCGCATGCCTCCCGGCGGCAGTTCACACTGCCCTATGCGAACTGCTGGGAGTGTCAGTGAAATGTTACTGACACCCCCAGATCAGTTCGCATATCGCAGTGCGATCTGCAAACTCGGATCGCATGGTGTGAACACCCATGCGATCCGATTCTGCTGCGGGCCAAAAAAAGGGTCCCGTGCGAATTTGCGGCGGGTGCGGCGGGTGCGGCGAATGGCTGAACTCGAATCGCACAGAGATCGGATGTGATTTGCACTGCAGTGCGGTGCGAATCACATCCGTTCTCATAAACCGCTGCAATGTGAACCCAGCCTTAGTGACACTGGCGACGGGGGGTGATCACGGGGTTAAACCTTTATTGGGGGGGTTAGGGGGGTACCTTAGAACTAAAGGGGGCTAACCCTAACTGCCCTAACAGTTATTAGTCACAAATGACACCCGCCGGGTGATCAGGGGGTTAAACCTTTATTAGGTAATAAATGGCGGGTGCCCTGAAACTATAAAAAAATAACTAACCAACCAGCGTCACCTGTAACAGTTATATGGTGATCACTGGTGAAAGGGTTAACTAGGGGGCAATCAGGGGGCTTTATGCGGTAGTATATGGGGGTCCCTGGCGCTATAAAAAGCTGCGGCGAACCTAAATACCTACCTGCCTAACTAGCGTCACCTGTGACACTAATACGGCGATCAGAAAAATGATCGCTTATTAGGCTGGGTTCACACTGGAGCGATGCGGAAACGCCGCGAATCCGCGGCGGGTTCCCGCATCGCATGCCTCCCGGCGGCAGTTCACACTGCCCTATGCGAACTGCTGGGAGTGTCAGTGAAATGTTACTGACACCCCCAGATCAGTTCGCATATCGCAGTGCGATCTGCAAACTCGGATCGCATGGTGTGAACACCCATGCGATCCGATTCTGCTGCGGGCCAAAAAAAGGGTCCCGTGCGAATTTGCGGCGGGTGCGGCGGGTGTGGCGGGTGCGGCGGGTGCGGCGAATGGCTGAACTCGAATCGCACAGAGATCGGATGTGATTTGCACTGCAGTGCGGTGCGAATCACATTCGTTCTCATAAACCGCTGCAATGTGAACCCAGCCTTAGTGACACTGGCGACGGGGGGTGATCACGGGGTTAAACCTTTATTGGGGGGGTTAGGGGGGTACATTAGAACTAAAGGGGGCTAACTCTAACTGCCCTAACAGTTATTACAGTCACAAATGACACCAATGCAAAAAAAAAAAAAAAAAAAATGACATTGGTGTCACTGTGACTGGGGGGCAGGGGTAATTGGGGGGGTGATCGGGGGGTAAAGGGGGGGTGTGAGTGTGCCTGGCATGTTCTACTGTGTGTGTGAGTGTTGGTGCAACTTACTGATCCGCTCTCCTCCGTGTCGGAACGGAAAATACCGACACGGAGGAGAGAATACATCACTTCCTCTCCTGTGTTTACATTACAGGAGAGGAAGTGATGTCACCGGGGATTTCTATTCGTCGGGAGCGATCGCGAGGGGGTGGCCATGAATGAATGGCCGTCCCCTCGTCCGGGATCGCTCCCGTACGAATTCCGACCGCCGCAGGCACCGGGCGGGGGCCCGATCGGGCCCCCGACCCGCGGGAGGCAAGGGACGTACATGTATGTCCTTATGCCTGCCCGTGCCATTGTACCGACGTACATCGGCGTGCGGCGGTCGGCAACTGGTTAAGCTGTTTTCAAATTTTGGAATAAATGCTAAATGTACTTCACCATGGAAGTTCCATCTTTATTTTCCACTAATAACACTGGTTTCCTGCTGAGGACATTACATCCATCTGGAGTATATCCATTGAAAACATCCAGCGATCGATGCCAACTGAATCCCGATTGAATCCTGTTGCTGACAACCTTTGTGGCCGTTGGGAATTTCGGTTGGGATTGTCGTTTGGGCCTATTATGATACCTGTAATGGGTGTCATGGGATTCTGGTGAGTAGGATGTGTGGCAGGTGTTGATGGTGGTGGAATAATTTAACCAAGATCCGGAATACATCACAGTTTTTTGCAGTTTTTTGCATTTATATTTTGGTGCAATTTGTGCACCACTTGGGGCACTATATATATTTGTATAAATTCTTTGCAGTCACAATCTTTGAAAAATTAGCATATTGGGATTGTACTTATTCACAGAGAGCATGGTTTAATACATTTTTATTAATTACTTTCACTATTTTATTTCACTTATAACAAGCTGCTCCTATCTTGTTGTTTTTTTTCATTAGTCTTAATTTACACCATTTGCGCAGGTCAAGTGTGTTTTCACTCTTAATTTTTCATTGTGATTGGACACTTTTGGCGCGATTTTGGGACCATTCACATTTATACAGCGATCAGTGCAATTAAAAATGCATTGATTACTGTGTAAATGTGACTGGCATACTGGTGATGAGGAAAGTTATTTAGCAGTTTATATTTACTAAAATAATTGCATTTCCATGTTCTGTGTACTGTGGGAGACCAAATATAGTGAATGCAGGGTCCTAGGTTTAGTAACACTTTAACATGGTATTTTCAATGAAAAACGTTCATCCCGCACAGGAAATAGCCCAATTACATTTGTTTTATTGTCTCATTCACACAGAATCAATTAAATAGGCATGCACACAGGGTGTACCAGGTGAGCCTGGGCACACCCTATTTGCCTTGTGCTGCGCAGATTCCCCTTGCTGCTTGGGTGCAGAGAAAGAGACTGGGGAGTCTTTGTCCTCACTCCCTTTCTCTGTGTCAAAAGTGAGACATCAGGGGTTCAGATCCTTGATATTTCACCAAAGCCCCCCCAATGGGGCTTCTAAAAAAATAAATAAATTAAATAAAAATGATTGGAAAAAATATTGGAAAAAAAAATAAAAAAGAGTAAAAATAAACAAATAATTAAAATAAACTACTGACACCAATCTCTTCCCTACTAACACTCCACTCCACTGCTCTACTGAGACTGTCTCTCTCTCTCTCTATATATATATATATATATATATAGCTATATAGATATATTTATATATATATATATATATATATAGATATATATATATATATATCTATATATATATAGATATCTATATATATCTATATATAGATATATCTATATCTATATAGGTATATATATATATATATATATATAGATAGATAGATAGATAGATAGATAGATAGATAGATAGATAGATAGACATATATCTATATCTATATCTATATAGATATCTATAGATAGATAGATAGATAGATATATACACAGTATCTATATATATATATATATATATATATATATATATATATATATATATATATATATATATATATATACAAAAAACACATGTGAGTTTGAGCTTATGCACACCTATGATATGGAGTACATGCATTTTCACTGGCAATTTTTTATTTATTTATTATAAATAGACCCCATAGGGTAAATCAATTGAATACTGCATTATCATATTAGGGATCAAAGAAAATAAAAATGATTGCAAAAAAATATTGTAAAAAATAAAAAATATATAATAAAAAAAAGAGTAAAAAATAAACAAATAATTAAAATAAACTACTGACACCAATCTCTGCCCTACTAACACTCCACTGCTCGACTGACACTGTCTATATATAGATATATATCTATATCTATATAGATATATATATATTTATATATATATATATATATATATTTATATATATATATATATATATATATATATATATATATATATATATATATATATACAAACACATGTGAGTTTGAGCTTATGCACCTATGATAAATGTACATGCATTTTCACTGCCAATTTTTTATTTATTTATTATAAATAGACCCCATAGAGTAAACCAATTTAATACTGCGTTATCATATTAGAGATCAAAGAGGCAGACAAATAGTGTTTCACCTAAGCTGCCCCAGGCTGCATACTTGGAAAGTAGAATTATTGGTCCTAGTGTTTAGAAGTTCAATGATTACTATTAAAGCCGGTTCACACAGGGGCGACCTGTCAGGCGACTTAGTCAAGTCGCGCCCCATGCATTGCAATAGAACCGTTCTAATAGGAGCAACTCAAGTCGCTCCTATGTAGAAAAAGGTTCCAGTACTACTTTGGGGCGACTCCGGAGCGGCCTGCATTGACTTCTATTACCGCAGTTGTTGTGCAAGTCGCACTGAAGTTGACCTTTCCGGGACGACTTCAGAATCGGACGACCCTTGTGAACCGCCACTTACTCCACTTCTAGATATCAGAGACTGGCAACACACATGTCCCAGCAGTCTAGAATCAGAGGGACAGTAGACAGATTATGTAAAGCTTTCTCTTTATCCTGATTAATGTCCAGTCTCTTGCACAGAGACATCAATTAGAAAAGAAATCCCGGCGCCAACGAAAACAGATTTTTTTTTCTTTTCTGTAATTAAAAATAGCAAGTGACAGTCTCAGGTTGAGCAATAAATTGGAGCAATAATGAAATCAGGACAGTACATAGGCTGTTGTTGTCCAGCTAGGGCCAAAAGCAGAGACCTCAGCCAGCCAAGATCAGCAAACAAGCAAGTGAGTTAAAAGGGACGTCTGTGTCCGACAACTGGAAGCTCATACATTTTTCATGTGCACAGCGCAGGGTTGCCGGAGACTTCTGCATTTCTGCTTCCAAATAAATGATCCGTGTGTTCCAAAAAAGCACAGTCCGTAATGAACCAATAGCACGCGAAGGAAAGCAAATAAGGGAAATTTATAGAAAATTGTGCTTTCTGTGCTTTTGAATCCCTGACTCCGGATTTGTCAGAGAAATAAACTTTAATAAACAAGTCTTTATCTGGCTGCTGGGATCCCCCAGATACTGGTTTTAAATATTTAGTGACATGTTAGAAGTGTTGGGTTTTCACTTACCCTGAACCCACTGGCTGGATGAGGATACGTTGAAGTATTCTCCGTTTTCAGCTTGGAAAAGTTTGTGCACTCGAGCCGCCGCGGACCCCCTGCTTCCTGTCCAACACATAAATAACACAAGAAGCATGTTAAGTAAATAGAGCAGGGAACCATACAGATGAAATCATAGAGGACAGGAAAAGTCCAATCTAAAATGTCATATTTCTTTGTGCCATGTGTCATTATTTCTATTTATATATAAACATCTAGGGACCCAACGGGGAATGTAAAGACACAGCAGGACAATTACATATAGGAAGTGGTTATTATAAACCAGCAATCATGCAGACGGACAGGACTCTATGAGGACAGGACTCCACTATGAATTTCGATTGTTAACTCCTTCAAATGATCCTATGGAGTACATGTAAATGCGTAGGTTTGTTAGTAGCCCCCCCCCCCCCCCCCCTAACCACTCTGAATAGTATGCTATGTAATTGCATGCTTATGCTGCTTTGATTGTTGTCAGGAAATAAAAAGGAGTTGTAAAGTATACCTCCCAACTGAGATGGGAATAAAGGACACCTATCAGCAAAAGCATGCAGGTATAGGACACACCCCTTGTCACGCCCCCTTAAAGGAGAATTGCACAAAAAAACAAGATTGGTTAAGCCCACAAGTGCTGTTTTTACCACTACTATTCCTTTATATTGGAATTTTGGAATTTACAAATGCAGCCATTTAGAAATCAGATGAAAGGTTTAGCACTGGGAAACACTTTTTAATAGATAAAAAGTGCATTTTATATACAACTATATAGATCAGACCAAAATAAGGGAGAAATGAGGAGAAATGAGGGACAGAGGGACATTTCTCCAAATCAGGGACAGTCCCTCCAAGTCAGGGACAGTTGGGAGCTATGGTGTGAGGTTGCATTTACATTTAAAGTGGCTTGTTAATTGGAAGTTAAAAAGTCAGTTATACCTCCAAGTCAGGGACAGTTGGGAGGTATGGGTAAAGGCAGAAGGTTTTTTATCTTAATGCATTACATGCATTAAGATAAAAAACCTTCTGCGTGTAGCAGCCCCCCCCCCCCCCCCCCAATTACCTACCCGAGCCCCTTCTCTCTCCAGCAATGTCCACAATCCCCTTAGCCATCCAGGACACTCTTCCTGATTGGAGAGCAGCGGCGCCATTGGCTCCTGCGGCTATCAATCAACATCAGTCAGCCAATCAGGGGGGAGAGGGAGTGGAGCCAGGTCGGGGGTCTGTGTCTGAATGGGTACACTGAGCTCTGACATGGCTTGAGTGCCCCCTGTAGCAAGCTGATAGCTGAGGGGGGGCACTGAAAGGAGGGAGGGGCTAGGAGCAGCAAAGAGGGACCCCAGAAGAGGAGGATCCAGGCTGCTCTGTGCAAAACCAACTGCACAGAGGAGGTAAGTATAACATGTTTGTTATTTAAAAAAAAAAAAAACGAGTCTTTACAATCACTTTAAAAGTGACTATTATTTTTATTTTGAATAGCGTAAGGGAGGGTGGTAACCCCTGCTGTTTTTTTGTTTTGTTTTTTCCTTTTTTTTTTCTTTGCCATGTGTATCCCTTAGAGGTGATTTACCTTAACTTCCTGTCCCATAGACAAAACAGGAAATGAAAGGAAATCTCTGGAAATTAAGGGAATTCCTTGGGGACCCCTAGGCTATCAGAACTAGTGTCCCCATTGGAAGATTTCCTCTCTATTACTTTTATGGGGATAACCCAAAATTTGGGATTTTATTTTACTTTCAATAATGGTAAACAGGACAAACAGAGAGGATGAATCTTTCTAATGGGGGCACAGACCGCAATAAATCTGACTGGTGTTCTGACTGGTGTTCTAAGAAAATGTTTGCCTTTAGTTATTATACCTTAAAGGGGTTGTAAAGGTCAAATAAATTTCACCTTAATACATTCTATGCATTAAGGTGAAAAAACATCCGACAATGCCGCCCCCCCCAGCCCCCACGTTTTACTTACTTGACCCCTCGAAAGTCCCGCGCTCCCCCCCGACATCCTCTTCGCAGCTCAGCCTGGCCGTTGATTGGTTACAGTGGATGGATTGAAAGCAGTGCAGCCATTGGTTCGCGTTGCTGTTAATCACATCCAATGACGCGGCGTGGGGGGCGGGGCCGAGTGATACAGTGAGCAGCTATGGCCGCTGGCTGTATCATGGGAGCGCACCTGCAAGCACTCCTCACCATGCCAGGGAGCTCGCATGAACATGAGAAGTACTTGCGGGGGGCAGCCGAGGGACCCCAGAAGACCAGATTCGGGGCCACTCTGTGCAAAACGAGCTGCACAGTGGAGGTAAGTATAACATGTTTGTTTGCTTTAAAGGAGAAGTACAGCAAAAGCTTGTTTGTCTGTACTTCTCCTATGGATCACAGGAGTGCAGTTTGTTCTGCCCTACTGTGACCTGTTTTCAGCAGACAGTGGTCTGAAGCCCGCTGTCGGTTGAAGTTACAGAGCCTGTCTAGGCCAGGGTTGCCAACTGCCAGTAAATTCCTGAAAAGGGCAGGACGCATGAATAGGGGGTGGCCGCGGCAGCCATGTATAGATTCATGCTAACTGTATAGGGGGTGGCGTGGATAGAGGGAGTGGTACCCATGCACCCTTAATGGACAGGCCACCCCTGCAGCCGGCACCCACAGCTGTCAGAATACCTGAACAGTGGCTGCATCTCATTGGATACAGGTTGTGTTCAGTTGAGAATTTTCTGGCCATTGTTAAGCCTGCTGGTTCAGGCCTCCCACGGAATGAATTTCGGCTAGACTAAGATCTACACAGTTACGCAGTCATGGCACACAGCACAGTCCACAGGCTGAAGGAAAGAAATATGAATTTTAGGGCTGCTATTGTGTATAGCAAACTGATTTAGAATTAATTTTAGATGTCAGACTAGGGAATGTTCCATGTCACACATTCAGCATTTAGCTGTACCTTGATACTCCGTGTGGTCTTCTACAGAACTGGATGGATCGCCTTTCACGGTGATAAAACTCCAGGGGTGTCTGGAATAAACAGAACAACCTGTATATTAAAACAAGGAACAAGTCACTTCACATACTGAGGCTTTGTATCTTGAAGGACCGAGCACGCGCAGACAGAGAGCCCGTCTGTACGCAGCAACTTGCCACAGCTTAAAGAGACACTATTACAGCAAAATGTGCATACAGCTGTTATTTCATATAGTGCAAACAACAATTATGTGTATTAACCTTAAGCAGCCAATCAGTGAGTAGAGTTAAGGAGAATACTGTAATCACACTTATGAGAATTATTTTTTGATTGGCTGTTTTGTGCTACTGTACATTCAGTAAGGCCACTTTCACATTGATCAGTTTTTCTTTAGTTTTTGCATAAAAAAAAGAAAAAGAAAAATGCATTAAATCCTAAGTCCTGAAAGCTGCATTTTTGGTGCATGTTCGGTGCAGTAAAAAAACCTCACACAATTGCACCTTCCCATTGAAATTAATAGAAAATGCATCAAAAATGCACCTGCAGTTGTGCAAAAACACTGTCAAAATGCAGCAAAAATGCGTTTTACCACATTTTTGCAACAGAGCAGGGTGAAAGTAGCCTTAGTATATATATAGCATGCCTGAGAATGATTGCATTTAGAAATTTTACATTTCCAAGAAAGAAATCAATAACGTATAGTAAATACAAACCATAACTGAACGAGTCTATGATTCACAATAAGCTTTTTTTAAATTAAAATATTAGTTTATCACTTTTTCAAATATTTTTTTGCATCTCAGTGCTGCTGATCTTCTGCAGCCACTTTCTGCTAACATGCAAGTACTTAGCTGCAGCACTTGCTGCATGGCATTTCTCAGGGAGGGTCTCATGACAATGACATTTGGGAACCATGCCTGCGTAATGTGTGCTCCAGGTTCAATTTGGAATCATGTGTGATAGGTTGACAATGCAAAAGCACAATTGGAAGACATGGACAGATGTCATCACCAGAAGTAGCTTAATTAGGATCTTTATGGCAGGATCAGCAGGTATTATTTATTTTAGGAAAGCTACTGATTGAAAAATATAAAAAAAAAATAAAACATTTTAACATGTTGAAGAATATGTGAGATTGCGGTGACTTTGTTTATATATACCTTAGAGAGAAGCTTTATTCTTCTATTTTAATTTTTAATTCTTACCTTGACAGGTGAGCTGTCCTTAATGTAGAACTATAGGCAAAACTTTTTATAAGGAAGGGTTATAACCCGTCGGATTTTTGTTCCTCCGTCTGTGTCCCATTATGGAGATTTCCTTTCCATCCCGTAGCCAAACAGGAAGTGGAAGAAAATACCTACAAATCAAGGCAATTCCTTGGGGACCCCCAGGTCCCCAGAACTAGTGTCCCCATTGGAAGATTTCCCTTCTATTACTTTTCTGGGGACAACCTGAAATTTGGGATTTTCTTTTACTTTTACTTTCAATGTTAATGGTAAACAGGGCAAATAGAGAGCGTGCATCTCCTTAACGGGGACACAGACAGCAATAAAAACTGATAGGAGTTCTAATACCTCTCCACTCTATCCCAAACTAAAAAAATATGTTTTGCCTTTAGTTATACTTTAAAAAGCTACTCACCAGTCCACAAATCTAGTGCTGTCTGGTGTTAGCCACAGCTTAATCTCAGCACTCCAGGTCCTGTGTCACCATTTTCTCTTCTGACATCATCAGGAGGCAAGCTGTTTTTTCCAGGTTCTTTGAACCAGCCCCCTGACGATGTTTGCAGAGATTGCCCAGAGCATGCGCAGTGTGGTAAAGACTGAACTGAAGCTTACTGGAATGTGTGATGTCAGTATCCCAGGAGGCTTCAGGTAGAGAGTGGGTCATGTCATTCTCAGCTGAACCACAAACCTGGAAGTGTGAGGCCAAGACCTGCCGAAAAACGACATAAACCACCCCCCAACAAAAAAAAAAAATGTTCAAGAGTATAATTATGGAGAGTCATGGACAGAGGTGAAAGTCCCATGACCAAAAGCATAATGGTACTAAGGTTATGGTCACATGATAATTTGAATGCTTGGAACACCATGCCTAAACAACAATATATTTTCTCCATAATAGCACTATTAGGAGCGGCATGATTAGCTGTTGGCTATAAAAAGACACTTTCCCTGCAGTCTACGGTGGCCAGTCAATGAAGATGGTAGAATATCCTACTATACTGACCGGAAACCCAGGTGTAGGAAGTGTCTGCTCCCCAGTTTAGTCATCACTTTTTTTGCAGTATCATCTAAGTGACGGGAACCCTCATCATTCACTGCCACTGACAATATGGTACCCTCTGGAACGGATTTCATATACTGAGCCAAACGAAAGCTTTCATCTTTAGATTTGTATGTATCGAACCTGTCAGCAGAGAAACAAGACATGGAAGCATTACACATGAACACAGCAGAATTCTTTATATTCATTTATGTGTCTCAAACCATCTTCTTTAATGCTTTGTAAAGTAAGGACATACAGGGACGAAACCAGTAACCTTGAAAGAAATAAAAATAAATGAAATGAAAAGGAAGAGAGCACTTCGGAGGCTACTTTATATCTCACATCTATACCTAGTAGTAGTCACATTCAACTGGACCTGTTCTGCAATGTTGAAGACATTTCATAAGGAAAAAGAGAAATGGTGGCACTCCTATATAGCAGTAAAAGTCTTGAATGATTTATTTAATAATCAAACATGAAGAAAATACAGCTTCATGCAGGGAGACAGTGAACGCGTTTCACACATATAGGGCTTAGTCATATAGCGATTAGTCTGTTATGATATATCCGTAAAACGCATCAGCTGCATGGAGCTGTGTTTTTGTGTCTTCATGTTTGATTATTAAATAAGGCATTCAAGACTTTTATGGCTGTATAGGAGTGTCACCATTTCTTTTTTTTCCTTGTGACATTTGCAGCTGTAGACCGTGCTGGCACCCGTAGACCTTCCAGTCTCCTCTCTGAAGGTGAACAAGCTGAGCAGACGTGGAGAAGTCATGCGCCTGCTCAGCAGACAGATTCTCCGCTAAACAGGATGACTCCAAAAAAGTTTAGAGAGGTGTAGGGTGTTTTTACCTATATGTATGCTTTGCAACATGGTTAAGAAAATCTGAAAATTGGGTATGACAAATTTTACATAGGACCAATGTAAGTACATATGTGCCATACTTATGGGATTTCTGTGGAAGCTGTAAGTCACTGTAGTATGTACCACTACTCCAGTGGTCTCCATTAGCTTTCCGGGTCCCATGCCAAGTGGCTGCCCTGCTGTTTACTGAACACAGACGGTCACTCGCTTGGCATGAGCGCCATTCAGAAAACAATTAGCATTTTTTTCAATGAATACAAAGCACTCTCTTAATTGGACAAGGTGGAGGAATGGGGTGGTGACATCATGATCTTGAACTTGTCCAGTTTACAGAACATTTTGCCCTCACTGAGAAAGTGTTCCCTGAATGGCACCCATTCCAAATAGGATACCTCCTGCATTCACTGAGCAGCAGGGCAGCTACTCGGCATTGGACCCCAAAGCTAGCGGGAATCACTGTAGTAGCAGTGTCTGCTATATCAATTTCTATTTTTCATGGGGATCCCACAGGTATTGCACCCATGTAACTAAGTAAAAAATGTCATATCTAAACTTCAGCTTTAACAATAAAATGGTGGATTCTTCTTAATACAAAAATGTGGGTTATTTTTGTAAATTCGATACCTTAAAAGTCCTTTAGACTACATTTGTCATTATCCTATAAATCCTTTACCATGTACCTTGCATTTTGCTTTAGTTTGTGGTCCTATTTGTCATAAAAAGGCAGAAAACAAAGAGGACTCAAATGCTGGATGGTATTTTCCTTTCAAGTGACTATACTAAAAGAATATGGAGTTAAGCATAAAAAAGATATTATCAGAAACTCACCTGTCTGCATGAATCACCTCGCCAGTTTTGCCATCAATAGCATGTACAATGATGCCGCGGTGCCCCCAGCTCTTCTCGAAGAAGTACCCGCCCTCACTCATGCCACCAGGGTGTAGTGTTTTATTCAGGAAAGTCCAGGACATCTTTTTCTTGCCGTGAATTTCAAGGGTTCCTCCATTTCCCACACCAATGTATTTGTGGCCAAAATAATCATGAGGGGGTTTAGCTCCATCTGACCTACACGGTAAACAGCATCATTTCAAATGTGTACATTAATGGCAGAAACACTGCAACTTCACTAAAGTCAATATGTTCATCCAATTTCCCTTAAGCAAATCTCTATATGATCTCTTGCAGCCATAGTCGTAACACTTTCTACCATACTTCTGACCGAGGCATAATTAGCACATTTGGCACCTGGAGCTGGTCATTTTTTTGCACCCCTCTAAAAAATATTTGTCAAGGACTAGAGCGCCGTGCATCAAATTGCGGTTTTGGCCAAATTTTGTTGACAGTGAGAGGGGCTTAAAGGGGCATAAGCTTTAATGAGTGTACTACAAGTGAGCATGTAACAGACACATACAAACCTCAGCACACATTTTAATAAAATTAAACTGTTCAATTACATTTTCTTTTCTACAATGTACTTAAGAGTGCAGTAGTCAGAAGTATGATATGTAGAACACAGTGAGGGCAATTTATCAAAACTGGAGCTAAAAGAATCTGGAGCAGCTGTGCATGACAACCAATCAGCTTATATCTTCTTGTTCAGTTAAGCTTTAAAAATAAAAGCTGTATATTGGGGAAAAAAATCAAATAAAAATTGTCAATTAAAAAAAGAAAAGAAAATGAAAGCTATGAGCTGATTTGATTGTCATGCACAGTTGCTCCAGATTCTTTCTGCTCCAGTTTTGAAAAATTCCCCTAAGAGCTCATTCAGATGGATGCTGAGACACGGCCTTAGTGCAGAGCCACTTTTAGCTATGTCTGCATCCACCTTCGGAGCTGCATGCAAGCAGCCAAATAGAAGATGATGCAGATGCAGTGGCTGCACAGACACAGTCACATGTCAGAATCTATATGCGGGCAGGAGTGGGGGCACGGATCTGAATGCAGACACACCGCAGATTTTGACATGTGCCTGTGCAGCTACTGTGTCTGCATCCACTTCTATGGGCTGCCTGTGTGCAGTTCCGAGGCAGATGCAGAGAAGCGGACGTGTCTCAGCACCCTTCTGAATGAGCCCTATATGTCTACAGTGCAGTTGTCAGGAGTGCACTGCATAATGCACAATGTTTACAATGTTCAACCAAAATGACCCCCTCTTCCCACTACAGATCACCTCCTCCCCCAAGCCCATACTCTCCCACAGTACAGCTCTTCCCTAATATTCCTAAATCCCCCCTCTCTGCCTACCCCCTCAGTACAGACCACCCAGCACAAACCCTCAGTAGAAACCTCCCCCTTAGAGCACAGACTGACCCGCGCCCCGAACACAAACCCCTCAGAACAGACTCCCCTCCCCACTGTGGACATCTCAGTACAGACTCCCCTCCCTAGCACAAACCCCTCAGTACAGATAGAACCCCTCAGCACAGATCGACTACCCCATACCCCCTCCCCTCCCCGACACACACATAGACAGAACCCCTCCAGCACAAACCCCTCAGTACCGACCCCCCCTATCCCCACCAGTACAGACTGACCTCCCCAGCACAGACCTCTCAGCATAGATCCCTTAGTACAGACCGACCACCACCCAAGCACAGACTCCTCAGCACAGACTGACCTGTTACACAGACCAACCATGCCCCAGCACAGACCCCCCAGCATAGACCAACTCCCCCAACACAAACCCCTTATTACAGTTTGCCCCACCCCCGCCCCCCCAGCATAGACCCTGACCCTCCCCCCAGCACAGACACCTTATTACAGATCAGTCCCCCAGCACAGACCCCCTAGTACAGCTTCCCCCTCCTCCGATCAGTACAGATCGCCCTCTCTAGGATAGACCCCTTAGTACAGATCACACCCCCAGTACAGATGGACCTCCCGGTACAGAATGCCCCTTCCTACACTCACAGACATGCCTGGTGATATGCTGGAGCTCAGTGTGAGAGGAAGCCTGTTGGCCCTGTCAGATGTTTGTTGACACCCTCCCACTCTAAACTCTGGCGTAGCAGTAAATTCTTCATATACTGTACATTATAATACAATTATATGATAATACAATAAATTCATTTTAGTACACCAAGTATGTAAAAATTGTAAATGTAAAGCGATATTTAAAAAAATGGCAGTGGTAGGCAAAATCGGCACTCACCAGCTGTGGTGACTCCAACATGCCTCTGCCATTGGAAATCATGGCTGTGGCAGTCACAATGTTGCAATGCTTTGTGTGACTTGAAGTTCAACATCAGCTGGAGTGTTATAGGTTGCCTACCCCTGCTTTAGAATACATATTTACAACACTCACAATATAGCTTCCCTGGAAATACAATAAATACTCCATGTATAAGGGTACCTCTGAGTTGTCCATGAAGGGCAAAGCAACAGGTTCACTTTAATACCCCCTCCCCAGCAGCACATATTCACATAGTAATATTGTGAGTGTACTGCTGGGTAGGGTTGCATTAAAGCAGGTCAGTTGCTTTGCTCTGCATTCACAAAACACACGTTTGCTTTATGCAATACAAATAGGTCAGCCAATACTGTCAATATAAATAGTTATTACTAAGATGGCTTCTTGTTCTAAATAAACTTGCCAATGTCAAGATGCTATAGATTACTTAATAAAAACTCATTGAAAACAAATTTATTTACACAGCGTTGTGTTCTCTGACTCACACAGCTGATTCTTTTTGGATTTTGTAACCTTTCCTTCGCTCGTCTCTTCTGTTTATATTTCCACATCCAGTCTGAGAGTCTATGCCGACCACAAGTCCTGCATTGCATGGTCTTGTGGTTGAAAATTAAACAATTCAGCCCTTGTCGTTAGGCAATTTCTAATGAGTTTACCTTCCATACAAAATGATGGTGAGATGTCCTTGGAAAGGACAGTCTTCGCTCCCTACATGCAGCTCTGCCCCATCCTCAATCAGTATAAATCTGGTGCGGATGATGATGGCCTTTTCACCGGGTTTAATGACAAGTTTTCCTATAATATAAGATTCAGATATGTTAACGGGAGGCTTGTACAGCCCAGTTACATCATGAACAACATGGTGAATCAACTTCTAGGGACATTGCTGCAGAAGGAGTTTGTTTGGTTAATTCCAATTACTACATGACATATTTATTAAAGAGGAATTCTAGGTATGCCAATTTTTTACCTAGTTCCATTGGTTTAGCTTGGTCCAACATAACTATACATATAACGTACCATACCTAAGGGATCTCTCTAGAAGCTGGAAATCACTGAAGTAGACACCACTACTCCAGTGATCTCCACTTCTTTCCAAGTCTTGTGCTGAGCAGCCAGCCTGATGCATTGTGAGTACTGGAGGTTGGCTGCTCGACACCTGCACCATTCAGAGAATGCCTTGCATTTTCCGAACAAATGCAAAGTGTTCTCTGGATTAGGCAGCTGTCACCACCGACAGGGCTTCCATCTTCACTCGGTCTTCCTTCCAGGTTCCAGTGGCGGCCGGTATTTTTTTTTCGGGGCCTTGCACTTACCTCATCTTGCGAGCAGTGCAGCAGGCGGTGTCAGCTTCTCTCTGGGCTGCGGGCTGCTTGTTGGCTAGTTTCCCGTCTTCTTCCTCCTCTCCTCCGTGCATTTCCTCCCTCCTCCTCCAGACAGAGAGGCTCTCCTTTCGGCCAGTCAGGTGATGGGTCTCATGACCTGCTTCCTGATTGGCCGGGAGGAGATTCACTGTTACAATAGCGAATATTCAATTGCTATTGTAACACAACTGGGTGGGCTCAGACCACCCTTTTTTGAAGCCTATTAAAGCTTCTGGCTCTAATCACATGCTTCAAAACTCCCCACCCCCCATTGGATGGGCCACCAATGACGGTTTCGTTGGTACAAGACGTCTGATTGGCCGAGCCGTGATGACGTCACTCTCGCGCATGCGCATGGGAGCCCTGGGCATGGCATAGAGCTCTGAAGGAATGGCACATGTATGCCGTTCCTTCAGAGCGCGAATGCGCTGATGATGTCACCGGCTTGCTGCTCTCGCTGGAATATGTCCATAATATACAATGACTTTGGAAATTCTAGAGAGATGCTTAAATAATGCATTACAATTTAACTAAACCCATTAAGATTTTAGTCGACTAAAATGTACTGGAGATCTTAGTCAACTAAAATACGACTAAAACTAAAACAATTAAGATGGCTAAAATACGACTAAAAGGACTATGACTAAAGCTAAATCGAAGTTTGACATCAAAATGAACACTGTCTAAGCTGGTTCAAATTTAATCAGTGACTGTGAGAAACCTTTTTGTACTAATTTCAGCTTTTCCATGTAAAAGACAGGAATGTGGGGGTTCCATCATCCCCGACTGGTGTGTTCCAGGATCACCAGATTAGAAAGTGCTAGAGCAGTGCTTGGATAAAACTCTGCATTATCCAACAGTGGTGTTGTACTCTCTGTATGCATCGCTAGGTTTAATGTTTAGTTTTGACTATAATGTACACTTTATTATCACCTTAGTTCTTAAATGTAACATGCAATCGTTTTACAATAGTCAGTCTTGGAAAAAAAAAAAGATAACTGATAAATAGGGCATGTTCATTTTTAAATAATTACAGCCATTATTGAGCCTAGCCCAATGTGTTGCATATGAATCTGATTTGGCTCAGCACTCAGGGAATCCGCTTATGAATTTACCAGCTGCCAAAGAATTTGGCTCATCTGATCAACAATATGATTTGTTTAAATAAACAGATGAATAAACGCATAGTTTCTGCTGAAATATATGCCTATTGGGATGCTTTCCTTTAGCGCAAAGCCTAGTAGAATAGCTGACTTACCCCCGTTAGTGATACGTATGGAGTGTACGGTTACAGATGACGCCAGAAGGAGCTTTTGGCCTCCATCAATAGTCACATGGTTCTCTTCACTGTGCTCTGGGCTCCAAGGCTCTAAGTCGGGGTCTTCATGTGGACAAATTCCTAAAATTGAAAATAAATATATACAGAGATTGTAATGGTATTTGTTGAGTGGCTGCCATTACGAGGTGAATCACACTCAAGTATGAAAACACACCAAGAAATTCTGGCAGGGAAAGCAAAAAAAAAAAACCATGCCCCATTATTAACTCAAAAGTCTATTATTTTATACGGCAAATGAAAATGAAACACATAATCTTAATAATAAGGTATACTATAAGAGTACCTATAATAAAAAAAGGATTATATATGCCACTTATATCATGCCCCCAAATTCCCTGAACAGGTAAAGTTGGAATATTCAATATTCAATATATTGCTAAGATTGTTGAATGTGAGGATCAGCAGGGTTGCACCAAAGGAAAATCAAGTAAACCCAGCAATGGCATTTCAGTGTTGGGTAAAAGGTGCTATATTGATTCTTAACATTTCTTTGTATAACTCTGACTTATTTCCTAGTTCTGCACCCCACAATAACTTTCAAAATCAAGAAATTCTCCAACACACTGAACTCAACATGAATAAATGGACCGTCTAGTATAAATAATGAGACTCTCTTGTAATAGTTGTATGAGGGTGGAGTTGGGACCTCAGGAACGGAGTGCCTGGGGTATATGAAAGCAATGGGAGGTTTACCCTCTATATCAGACCTTCACAAGCAGGGTTCCATGTAACCATAGGTTTCCTTCGGAGGGTGCTGGGGGTTTCTTGAGTTGTGGCTGGATGACCTCCCATGTGATGGTGCCTACATAGTTTTGGGTCTATGTAAGACTGATAACAATAACTTTTCTGGCAGTTTTGAATCAATTATAGTACTGCAGACTCTGGCTTTATAGATGGTTGGTAGACCACTTATGAGATATAATATAGTTTTTGGCCCAGCACCACTTGGCAGAGCCAGCAGCATGACACCAATGATCTTTTTAGCTGTCTATAAAGCTGGCATTTTTACCACCACAGTAAGGGAGGGAGGCAGGGGCATACCTGGATAATTTGGCACCTGGGGCAAATCCTATATCTGGCACCCCCCTCCACCCCATCTGGCAACCCCCTCACTGATCAGGCCTGTACGCACTCAGCCCCCCTCATACCTGTACACACTCTGCCCACCCACACATCTGTACACACTCAGCCCCCTTCATACCTGTATGCTCTCAGCCCACCCACACACCTGTATGCTCTCAGTCTCCCTCACACCCTCAGCCCCCTCATACCTATACATACTCAGCTGCCTCCCCCCTCACACCTGTAGACACTCAGCCCCCTCATACATGTACACACTCAGCTCCCTCATACTTGTCAACACTCAGCTGCCCCCCCTCACACCTGTACACACTCAGCTACCCCCCCTCACACCTGTACACACTCAGCTGCCCCCCCACACCTGTACACACTCAGCTGCCTCCACCTTATACCTGTAGACACTCAGCTGCCCCTCTCACACCTGTACACACTCAGCTGCCCCCCCCCCCACACCTGCACATACTCAGCTGCCCCCCCCCCCTCACACCTGTACACACTCAGCTGCCAACTCCCCCCCCCCCCCACACACACACACACAACTCTGCCCCCCCCCGTACAGCACACACGAGGCGCGCACATACATGAAGCAACCAGCGGTGGCAGTATGGAGCTCGAAGTGATCTCAATGACAGAGCAAGCTACAGAACAGCGAGGCGAGAGCACCCCTTGCACCCGCCACTGCCTTGTCCCAGCCAGCCTGACACCCCCCTCCAATGTGTGGCGCCCAGGGCGGACCACCCCACCCCCTTAGGTACGCCACTGGAGGGGGGGCATTCTTTCTACTGACTTCTAAAGTAAGGAGCATCATTCCCACTGACCCACATTGAATACATTTTTAGCAGGGGTTCCCTGAAACCTAGAAATGATTTCAAGGGTTCCTCTGGGGTAAAAAGATTGAGAAAGGATGATCTATATAGTAGTTATATAACTGTACTCTTTAAAAGTAATTGGAGAGAATGGTTATTTATTGTGGAATGTGGGCCAGCATAAATTGAAACACTTATTTGTAAGGGCTATACATTTACTTTTCAAAGAGATTTTGGGGTTTTCTCTCTGAATAATGTTGTATACATATTTAAGATATCAAGATTCATACAAAAGGTAGATGTCCGCTATAACAACACCCATCTGTCATTTTGTAGGGACTGATAGAAAATTAAAGGCAAACAACTGGTTGGTTTCTATTGTCCACACTGACATTCTAATTTGCTGCAGGTTTTATTAGGGATCTGTAAATCCCACCACTCTTGGCACACCGAGCTCCAATAGGGAATTTATTCACAGAGAATAGGCGTCATGATCTTATCATGATCATTTCCCAAGTCTCGAAACGTATATGCAAGCAGTCATTACCGAATAATCTGACCAGGTGAAAATCCTTGTATAATAAAAAACAAAGAGGAAAGCTGTGCTTCTTTAACCAGATAGAAGATCATTTGCAAAATACCTGTCTTGGTCCGCGGCCGAAAAGGAAAATACGCTTTGTGTGACCAAATCCAATAAAAATAAACAGTGATGAATTTTTAAAGAGGTCCAATAAAGATTTAACACCTAATATAACATACTGGTAGTAATTCAATTTCCACAGCAGGAAAATGTAACCATTTCCAAGTGTCACTTATTTTTAGCCATTTATAAGAGGTCAATGGAAAATGTGTGTATTATTTTATATTTTACTAGCAAAACTGTGCCTTTACACAGAATGGGCTGCATACAGAAGTGCGCATCACTGCAGTGATGGTGATGCGCATTGGTACAGTGGCGGTGAGTGCTGAGGCATGTGTCTGGGCAGTGGTGAGTGGAGTGGCGGCATGTGAGAGATGTGGTGAGAGTAGGGGGAGGGATGAGGGTCAGGTGCTGTGGTTGGTGCACAGGTGTAGTTCGGGGGGGAGGAAGATATCATGCCAGCATGTCAGTGACACACCCTCTGGGCTACTGGGCTTATACTATTCCATGAGCGAGAAACCCATGAAACCAATTCTGTGTTTTATATTCCACATGCTTACTCTATATGGTGATTGGCCTCATTCAAAGTCTCTCCAACCAAACTTTCTCTCTTTTTAAGTATTTGAAGGGATCTTCATCCTGTCCCTTACACCCATTACTTATTCCTATTATTCAGCTACGATATTATACCATATGGTTATTTCTTTCTTTATAGATCACCATTGCATTTGCCCCTGAAGAGCTGTTATATCCCAACGAAACGCGTTGGGTTAACATAGATGCGCGATGTCCATACAGATGATTTTATGCCCCTATATTGTTTTATTCTAGATTTTCCAACACCATCCAGCCCTTTCAGTGGCCCATGTTGTGCAAGACCTGTCTTTACCCCATGATATGCCAAGTACCATGGCGTCAATATTCATATGTGGTTTTTAGCATGCCCTGCGTTTATGCAATTTTGTGTATGCCTTTTTTGTGTCATTCAGTATGCTGTACATGATTTCACAAGGTATAATAAAATGTTCTTTGCCAAGACTGCTCTTTGGTATACATCTCTCATTCAAAGTCCCCAAAAAACTCACTCATTTTTGTTGGAACCCATAAAAGCAATACTGTGTTGCTTATTCCAAATAGTGATTGGCCTCATTCAAAGTCCTGCGGACCAAACTTTCTCTCTTTTTATAGTATTCCACGATCATATGAGCGCCTTTCTGTCCAGATAAATGCCCCCCCCTGCTACCACCGAGGAAGAGGAGCAAGCTCCTGTGAGATTGCTGGACCAGTTAAAAGACTGCAGGAAAAAGCTATGTATAGGGATTTGAAAATTTAATAGAAGTTTGTGTGGGGACAGGGGGGCTGGCTTTATTTTATTTTAAGATGGAATTCTGCTTTAATTTGTTTTTTTCCAGCATTTTTCACATGCTATGAGATGCATATTACCAAGGCCATAATAAGACATAATGTTGTCCATGACACACGGGAATGATAACGCCCTTTTCTAAATTTCCACCTCCTGAGCCAAGTGATTATTAGTAGAGGATGCTAAAATGCATCACTAGAGGCAATATGTGGTCTGCTTTATTCACAGATAACTATACAGGTCACAAAACAAGAGAAAAAAGAGATAGTTTCTTATTTTCTGAACTATAAAGAGTCTTCTGACTCCACTCTACATCCCCTGCACCCTCTTCACTGTACAGTTCTTTTACTGAGTGCAGCCCAAATGCCCAGAGATGGTCAGAAAAGGGAAATCAAAAAAGGTAAAAAGTTAAAGTTGTGCATTGCAGGCTTGGTGCTGCTCCTCTAAACAGGTGCCAGTAACTATAGCTCTGCAAAAAGCCACATAACTTCTAGAGAAGTATCTCAGACACAGACATACTTTATAAGGAATAATGACAATATATATTAGTAGCCAAAGAAAATTTAAGCTTACTTTTGCCTCTCTAGTCCAGCCTTTCTCAACCCTTTTACCCCAAATGAATCCTTTAAATAATGTTGAGTTCTCAGGGAACCTCAGATAAAATATGTTCATTGAGGGTCAGTGGAGGGAAGAGACAAGCTAAAAAGATCATTGATGTCATATTGATGGCTCTGCCAAGTGGTGTTGGACCCAGAACTATGCAGGCACCATCAAGTCCCACTTCAAGGAACCCCTACCAACCTCGGAGGAACCTTAGTTGAAAACGGCTTCTCGCGGTCCCTGTCCAGACCAATGTAAATACAGCTATACCCCACTTTTAAGTACACAATGGAGTTTATTCACTAAAGCTGGGAAGTGCAAAATCAGGCTCACTATTGCATAGAAACCAATGAGCTTCTAACCCCAGCTTGTTCAATTAAAGGGATTGTAAAGTGAATTATAATTTTTTTTTAAAATAACAAACATGTTATACTTACCTTCACTGTGCAGCTCGTTTTGCACAGAGTGGCCCCAAACCTGCACTTCTGGGGTCCCTCGGCGGTTGTCTCGGCTTTCTCCTGCAGGTGCTTCTCACGTTCATGCGAGGGAGCTCGCATGGTGAGAAGCATCTGCGGGCGCGCTCCCGTGATACAGCCGGTCGGCTATAGCCGCTCGCTGTATCACACGGCCCCGCTCCCCGGCGCTCCGCGTCAGTGGATGTGATTGACAGCAGCGCGAGCCAATGGCTGCGCTGCTTTCCATTCATTCACTCCAGCCAATCGGCGGCCAGGCTGAACGGTGGAAAGGACGTCGAGGGATAAGCGCGAGGGGGGGGCGCCGGGACTGTCAGATGTTTTTTCACCTTAATACATAGAATGCATTAAGGTGAAAAAACATTTACCTTTACAACCCCTTTAAGCTTTGGTAATAAAACCTGGAAGTTCATTGGTTTCTATGCAGAAGTGAGCGTGATTTTTCACTTTCCAGCTTTAGTAAATAAACCCCATTGTGTACTTAAAAGTGGGGTATGCCTGTATGCATATTCCAAACCTATGGGATCCCTGTGAAAGCTGGAAATCACTGTAGTAGTCGGCACTCCTACAGTGATCACTGCTGACACTGCGGTTCCATGCCAAGCAGCAACCCTGTTCCATAGTAACCACAGAGCGGAGCCTACACTGGTGCCATTTACAGAACACCTTGCATTTTTCTCAATGAATGCAAGATATTCTCTGATTGGACGAGGTGGAAATTGTGATAGTGCTTACCTGCCCCTCTGTCTTCTGGGCCCCCAAAGACAGTGGTAATCACTGTAGCGATGGTGACTATTACAATGATTTCCAGCTTCCATAGGGAGCCCACAGGTATGGAATTTACATAGTTATGTTGGTCCAAGCTGGACCAATGTAACTGCAATAAAATTCATACCTGGAATTCAGCTTTAACAAGGTGAGAACCTGATCCTCTTTTGCAAATGAGTAAACATGCAGCATCTGTAACACTCTCTAAACTCTGGTATTGCATACTTGTTTCAGATCAATGTCTCATTAAAGTGGTTGTAAAGGATGACAGTTTTTCACCTTCATGCAGAATTATTTTTTCAGTGTGCAGCTCCCCCCACAGCCCCCTTAATATGTACCCAAGCCCGATCCAGTGGAGGCTCTCCCGGGTCTCTCTCTCCTCATTGGGTGAGACATAGCAGTGAGGGACATTGGCTTCCGCTGCTGTCAATCACAGTCAGTAAGGAGGGAGCGAAGGTGCGGGGGACACAGAGAGCCGGCTCAGAAGCAGGCATACATGAGTACCTTCCTCTGGGGGCACTGGGCAAGGGGCAGGGGCCAGAAGCACCAGCAAGGGACCCGAGAAGAGGAGGATCGGGGCTGCTCTGTGCAAAACCATTACACAGGGCAGGTAAGTAGGATATATTTATTATATTAATGAGGAAAAAAATTAAACCTTTAGAACCACTTTAGGATCAGAATGGCACACCAATTAATAACAGTAAACCAATTAATAAATAAGTGAACAATGACAATACAGGTATTTCTATTCTTCCAGAGAGGTTAATGACTGGTTACTATGAGTGAGTACAATCTAACTGTCTAAATCAAGCCTGCAGTTTTCCGTAAGCAAATAGAAGTCAGTGCAATACAGAATTTTGATGGTGGCTGCAAATTTTTGTATAGGAGAACCATCATTACTAGGGATTGTGGCTCACTGCCAAGCTCTGCTTCAAACATTGCGAGTAGGCAGGTTCAAAGGAAAAAGGAGGCACAGATTCTCAGATATATAGGAGTTTAAATTCCTGTATTTATCTACAGTTCCCGTAGATAGTCACCAGTTTGGTATTTCATTTGAATTAAAACTGACCTGTAATCCCACGTGTAAAAATCACAGCGCAAAGCAGGAAACTCAGCATTACCCCCATGCTGTCCAGATACATGGTTCACTGAAGGGTCCAATTTGACCTGTAACACACAAAATAAATTGTTTAAAGCAAACTTTTTATATTTACTTATAGTCAGTATTATGATGTATCCGGTGAACCACCTGTGACCAGTTCTTCCTTAGATTAATTGAACATCTTAGACTTGCAGACACTATGGTAGACGCTGTAAAGTCCTGTAAGCTGTACAATGTCCATCTGTGCAAAAGCTTTTGTTATAATGTCACCGTCCTCATATGACAGGAAGAGCATGCTGCCAAACAGACTTGATCTGGCTTATACCCCACCTGACAAGCTTATCACAGACAATGACTAGCTATCAAGCATAAAAAGTCATGAACGTGACTAAATACAACAACGACAGTGGAAACTGTACCATATTCCTTCATGTTTTTACTGTGAGCAGTTGGCCAAATGCAATTTACTGTTTTACTAATTTTATTGCATTTAATTTTGCTTCAAAAGAAACAAAAATGATGGCTCTTGTCTGTCACAGCTGAGTCTCCTGCCTAATGCTGGGAGCTGTACCATTGTGCTCGGAGCTCCACTAGATTGGAGCCTTGGCTATATCAAGGTAACAGACACCCTTGTTAGATTTCAGTTCAAAAAAGTGTTTGAACAGAACACTGGATCACTATCCAAACAAGATCTGTTTCCATGCTAAGCTGACAACCCCGTGCAATAATCTGCTGAGATTTGGGCCATGTAGGGCTTCCTTAAGGGTTGGACTTCAAACCATTGAAATTATAATACATAGGGATTTTCTAGGCTACTGAAGCTCTTTTTAACAGTACCCATCCCCTACCTTGATAAAAAAAAAAAAAAGAAAAAGAGACAAGAAAGAGTTCTCTGAACCACATGTTAACATCAAGGTAGACCCCAGCAGGTTGGAGAATGAGGTCTCCCAATCCTCGAATACATGTCATTCTAATATGACATTTGTCATCTATAGCCTTCCTTGTTTATTTATTTTTTGTAAGCTGGTGCACAAAAAACAAAGTGAATAAGCATGTGAATACCCACAAAACTAGGCTGGGTCCCTTCCCAAACGAGAAAGAACTCCCTGACCTCCCCACAAGGGTGCAAGATTTCTGATGGGGGCAAGACACTCTGGTCCACCTAGCAAAGCCCTCTCCTAGTCAACCACCAAGTTCTAGGCTAGCAAAAAAAAAAAAAGAGAACGTTGGGACTTTAAATGAGGCGGTGACCGGGTAAGGTCAGTTGCCACCATCCCTATTTGAATAAAGCAAATAGGATGACTAGGCTAGGAGCTCTCCCAAAGAAGGACCTCGAAAGCCAATACTTTTCTTTTTAATTTTAGATATAGTAAAGAAGAATTAAAACCATGTCCTTTGCCATCTGTGTTCCGTTGTGGAGATTTCCCCTTCCATATACACAAGAAAGATAAAAGGAATCCAGTGTTGAGAGACAATGGGTGACGATTTGTATCCCAAGGTGGGGCTATCAGATCACTGAAAACTGTAGCTGAACTGTCTCTGAGAAAAGCCTGGAACCATGTCATCTGCATTGACATGCATGTGTGTGTCCATACAGGAAAAATAAAAATGGGAGTCCGGTCTGTCATCTCCATTATTATTTATAAGGTCAAACAAAGTACAAAATCTGTATATAATAGGAATTCAGCAACCAATCAAACTTCAGATATTTCTTAATCTGACTACACTAAACTGGAATTTAAATGCTATGGGGTAATTGTATAGTATTCACAATGCTTACTATATCCTATCTGGCATGTTTAGTATGTATTTCTAAATGCAAATTTACACATAAAAGAAGTTTACAGTATGAATTGCTGCATAAAACCTTAAAACAAGTGAAATGGAGCCTTTAGCTTGTCTGTTTTCTGTATATTTGGAAGAAATATCAGTCCATGGAATTCTAGCTAGTCGATGGTTACCTGCTGCTGCTCTAGCTTCTCACATTCCTCCTTCTTTGTGTGACCCCCTCAACTGGAGATCTGTTTGCTAAATTTACACTTTCAGGAATTTTCAGTGTTCTGGTTTCCAGATATGGCTTTCTTTGGTCACATAATCCATCTGAGCAAAATATTTATGCAGACCAGTAATAATTTTCTAGGTGGATTAGACCCAGCACTCAATCTTCTACCAGTCCAATAGTAATACGTTCATATCACCAAATACGTATCACCAGGTTAGCAAACATTAATGCCAGCTGGGTCAGTATAGTGCCGATGAGTTCTGCTAAAGCATTTACTAAATCCATCTGTGTATTCCCTGTTGGGTAGGATGCTTTATTCAGTCCGCCTTGGAAAGACGCCTGGCAGCAACCCCTGGATATATATTCGGATTCCTGGCAAGGCCAGTGCTGTCAAATTATTTCCAGCTGTAACATAGCAAAGACTCATCAGCACAGCTATATCCCAGCACAAAACACTGGTGCCTTTGCTTTCCACTAGGCTCTATGTGTAGCAGGGTCATTGCATATTGCATATATATATATATATATATATATATATATATATATATATATATATATATCTACGTGAGTGATTTTAAACTCATTGCAGCACTTTGGGGTTATGTGAAAGCCAATATTTTAAAGTAGTATTTTAAAGTACCCAAAGTATTGTTTTGTATCTCTTGATGACCATTCTTCTTTCTTTTTAAGTACAATGTAATTCCCATTTCTGTTCATCTGGTTTGACCATTACAAGACTGTGTAAAAATTGTTGCTGGTTTCCAATTGATTTTACATTACAGAGATGGTAGCAGTGTGTGAGAACTAAGGTTGGCAGGTTTGCACAGAAGGGTCGGGGTCATATTTGCAATAAGGCATTGATGGACTGTGGGCAGCAGGGTTATCCAGTATAGAAAGGGTCATATTTGACCTATGGCAGGGGTGTCAAACATAATTTCATTGTGGGCCACATCAGCATTGTGACTGTCCTCAAAAGGGCCGGTTGTAAGATTAGATGTTCAGCGCACCCCCTCCCCTTACATTAGAGATCAAGAACCACCCCACCATTAGAAGTTGAGTTCCCTACTCTTCCTACCATCACAGTGCACCCTCTTTCCTTATGCTGCTGCTGGGAAGAAGCTGGATGCATTTCTTGAAAGCAGAAAGTAGGGGTCTGGAGGAGGACCAGAGGAGCGCTGGAGCTCTCCTGCAGCTGCAGGAGAGGTGTGGGGGCCACATGAAATGGCCCGGAGGGCCAGATTCAGCCTGTGGGCTTTGTGTTTGACACCTATGGTGTTAGTGGACAGTGAGCATCAGGGTTATCCAGAACAGCCAGAGTTATCCTTGCCATAAGGCATTAGTGGATTGTGGGCAGAAGGGTCGGCCACAAGAGCCAGGGTCATATTTGCTATAGGACAGTGTTGGCGAACCTTGGCACCCCAGATGTTTTGGAACTACACTTTCCATGATGCTTATCTACACTGCAGAGCGCATGAGCATCATGGGAAATGTAGTTCCAAAACATCTGGGGTGCCAAGGTTCACCATCACTGCTATAGGGCATTAGTAGACTAAGCCCCCGTACACACAGACGGACATTCCGACAACAAAATCCATCTGATTTTTTCCGATGAATTTTGTCCTAAACTGGTGTTGCATACACACGGTTGGACAAAGATGTCGTTCACAGAACTACGTTGAGGCTAGTAGCCAATAGCTTTGGTCTCATAAGTTGACCTGAGCATGCGTGGCACTTTGTCCAATCAAAATCCTATACAAACGATCAGAAAAAGTCCAATTAGATTTTGTTGTCGGAAAATTTGAGGTCCTGCTCTCAAATTTTTTACATTGGAATTTCCGATTAAAAAAGTCCAATAGAGCCCACACACGATCGGATTTTCTGACAATATAATCGAATCAGACCTTTTTCTGTTGGAATTTCTGACCGTTTGTACAGGGCATAAGGAGAATAGGGTTAGCCAGAAGAGCCAAGGTAATTTTTACCATAAGTGGTCTATGACCATTACGGTTGGCCAGAAGAGTCTGTACGGCATTAGTGGACCGGGGGAAGCAGGGTTAGCCAGAAAGGACCAAAGCATAACATTTACATTTTTTTCTCTGGCAACCAGTGGATAATTGATGGTAATTCCCACCGATGGGGAAATGAGTTCAGGGGTTACTGAAAGAAGTCACAAGACTTAGCCCTCTCCTTTTTTCTGCAGCATATTGACTGGTGGTCTTCATATATCAGTGCCAGATTTGCATAGAACACTGGAAAAACACTGCCTTTAAGAATACTTTCTGAGTTTTATTTGTGTACTAATAATTATTAAAAATGAAATGGGGTGGAAGCTCTAGGAAAAAACAGTATAATTTATGTGTGTTTAATACAGCATAAGCACTAAATATGGCCCTGGTATGATCTTTTCATTTGCCTCTACAATGGTTGTTAAGTCAGGCAGTAAGTGGAATTATAGCAAGAATATTTTGCCAATATAGCTCTTAAAAGATTTAAGAAACAAATGAGCCAATAAGTGAACCAAGTATGCTTTTAGATGTGCTCTTTTAAACTCAAGAGTACAGGGCACACTGTACAACATACTGATTTATGGTACATTTAGGTGAACTGATTTCAATACAAGTTCATTACTGTTAAAGGGAGTTACTGAAATAACACTATTAGGTTTTTTTGCAATTATTTAAAAAAGCCTTTTCACTTTTTTGCTTTGAGTAATTGAAAACAGTTAAACATCGCAAAGCTTAGTAAAAAGAACATCTCCATTTAGAATTACTGTCATCAGTACACTGATAACTGTCTCCCTAGGTGCCCTGAGAAATTTCATGTATGCCTTAAAACACATCTGTATGTGACCCATGTCACAGTTTCACCTCACACAGTAGTATTTGGCAAAAGCATGTACATTTCCCGTCAAGGTCAATGATAACAACATATGGTGCATCTCCCAGGGATAAACTTGACTTTCTTAATAGCATTTCTGCACAGATAATTCAAAAAAAAAATTACAGCCTCTGCCATTTTTCATTTCAGCCTCATTCATAAAGGAATTTCCGTTAAAATGTATTAGAAAAGGTAAAGAAACACTTGTTACAGTTGCCCTTCGCTCCCCCCGCCATTGTTTCCCCAGGAAAATGATGGCTAGCAGTGAGAGGTGGAAAAAGCCTCTATCAGTCCTGCTCACATCCAGTCATATTCAATAACTTGCAAAGATTTCAGGTAGTGAGTGCTGGGATTTCGTAATGTAGTCAGTGAAGATTGGGTTCCCTTACTCAGAATGCTTACTGTATTTGTTATGTTCCGAGAGCTTAAGCAACATGCAGGGCCCAACGGCTAGTGGCTCTCGCTATTGCATATCAAAACTCATTAACTGCAACAGGCCCATACATTGGGAAAGCCTTACATGCACCTAACTACTAACACCTATAAGTTTAGGTAGAGAACCCTCTGTGTCACTATATAAATATAGGCTCTAAAGAAGCCCTAAATATGACCAAACTCCAAAGACATGCTGGTAGGTTAATTGGCTTCTGTCCAAAATTGGCCCTGGTATATGAATGTGAGTTGGGGACCTGGGATTGTGGGCTCCTTGAGGGTAGGATGCGATGTAGGTAGACATGCAGGTAGGTTAATTGGCTTCTGTCTAAAATTGGCCCTAGTATACAACTGGGGATCTTGGATTGTGGCTCCTTGAGGGTAGGGACCAATGTGAGTGTGCAATGTAAAGGGATAGGGACAATTGTAGACACTCACTCAGGTTGAACTGGATGGACTGATGTCTTTATTCAACCTTACTAACTATGTAACTATGTAACTATGTGTGAAGCGCTGCATACTAGACATGTGCGATTAGTTTCGTACGAATCTCAAATTCGTACGAATTTCCCTAAATTCGTACGTTCGGGAGGATCCGGAATACGAATTGCCATGCATCCGAATTTTGTACGAAATACGAACTTTTGTTTATGAATCTCCAGGAGGAAGTCAGCACAGCACAGGGATGGTGGGAGCCCCTCATCTAATGAAAATTTGTATTTCGGATAGGAATTTCTTCAATGGAATTTCATATTTCGGATAAAAACCAAACTTCCATCAGCATCGACTGTCATATTGAAGTATATTTTTGCCTTTAAATTCATTGTAAAGAACGTTCGTACAAGTTAACGAACCTAACGACAATTCGTATTTGTACGAATTGAAATTGAATTTCGGACACGAAATATAAAGTACGAATTAATTCTAATACGAACCGTAAGGGAACGGAACAAAACTACTTTATTGAGGGCACCCATGTCTACTGCATACATTTACAGCACAATATGGGTTCCTTAAATAAAAATAATGATATAATAGATGAGCATCTTTTTTTTATTTATCCAAAAATAGATGAGCATCTTAATGAGACACAATGTGCAAGGATAGGGACAATTGTAGACACACACCCACACTCACTCAGGTTGAACTGGATGGACTGGTGTCTTTATTCAACCTTACTAACTATGTGAAAACTGTCTGATGTTCACCAGAGCACCCCACAAGGAATGAAGGACTTTGGTGTGGATAGCTCCCAGATTGTGGCCCTCAGCAATTGGCCATGTTAGTACAAATCACCACAGTTGCTGCACATCACAAAATGATGCTACCTGTTGGCAGACAGTACTGCTGACAGACAAACTTGACCCATTCAAGTGAACGGGGGGCCCCAATCGCATTCGAAACACTGTTGTGGCGCACTATTCCCATTCAACAGCCCCCTTCAGTTGAAAGAAAACAGACATTCAGTATTGCTTCTGAATGCTTGACAGCTGCTGCTTTATCTCCTTCATACCTCTTTTCAGACTGTACAAATCTGTCATATATTGGAGAATTAAAGAACAAGTTACCTGAAGGGTTGAGCTTCACAAACCATATCCATTTCACAGGTCAGTTTGCTCATCTCCACTCAGGACAATAGAAACGTATTGCAGTCATGGCTGCAACATTTCCAACTGCATCAAATTTCTGAGTCAGTTACTGTAAACCTGTTACAAATCTTGGCAATTAAAATTCAGCATATGGTGACTAATGTCTAAGCACACGTGACCTTCAATAAGAAATGCATATCAACATGATCAGTAGATTCAGAGATATAGGCATCTAAATGAAAAGCAAACCTTGACTTTAGGGTTATGCTTGGTTCTGAAACCTCCCACCTATCAACCCTCCCGAATGCTCTTATAATGTGATTGCTAGCCCAATATAGCAACTTTAACTTCAACTATAATTATCTAATTATCTTTTGACATAATGTCTTTTTACTGAAGGCAACCTCTTATTTTTTTTTAATCATGCTTTGCCTAAATTGGCCAGATTTTTTTTATATGTTTACCTTTACCTTAAAGCTTATCACAGGGAGACATACTAGACCACCTTACCCAGATTTGTGGAAGGTCTGATCCTAAAACAGATTTGGGGACATTCATGGGTCTGAATCTGAAATCTGAGCTACCAAGAAAAACTTTCAGATGATTAAAATGTGCCAAAAGCCCCCTTTATTAGCCCTTCTAATCCTGCTGGTCACAATTCAAAGACCATACAGTGCATTTTGGCTTTTTTTTGTTTTGTTTTTAATTTCTCCCAAGTGAATTTGCACAAAAATTCCCTGGGACTGCAAGTCTCAAACCTGCAGGGTTTAAACCCATGGTAGTAGCAAACCTAATCCCTAATATGTTGATATTAGAACTTTATATCATGACTTAGTTATGGTGCACCAACCAAAAGGCTGAAACATGGTGACAATCTCTACAAGCTAGATCTGCATATTAATATGGAAAGTAATTTGTCACCGTCACTAATTGTATACATTGTCCTTATATGCAAATGAAGAAAAACAAACAAATTAATATAAATATGACCCTCACACATTATGCAAATTTATTTTGCTTACAGTTAAATTATTTACTCAGCTTTGTAATGCACATAGCGTGATTTATCATCCTTTCTGCAATAATTGTAGGGCACACGTGTCCTCAGCCGTTTATGCATTTCATCGCCCTCATGTGTAATAAAACAACAGCTAAACTCAAAGATACAGGTGAAAATGTCACCTCCATAAAAACAAAGCACACATTTCCAGTACATATCTGAACCATCAAGTTCTTACTCTTTGAATGTGAAATACATTAATCAAGTCAGCATCACAAGATCCTGGAGCTAAATTCTGGCATTGACAAGGTCCAATAAACTGCAAGAATGCAATAAAATAAACAGCCCAGTTGCGTTCTGTATACATTGAATAGACAAGTGAAAAAACACAGTGCCTTGTGGCATACACAAATCACAAACCTGTTCAGTGTTCTGCCTTACATGGGTGTTCAGAAAAAGCCCAGCATGAACCCACGTGGCACAAGTCAGGACAACATCACAGTGAACCTGGAAGGCTGAGATGCTAAATACGGGTTCCCAGAATCCTGCTCAGGGATCTTTATTCCAAAGCTTTAAATCTTGATAATTCCCATCTGTGACTGTACTGACTTTTCCCTGTGCCATCCACAGTGCTAGAAAACTGTTGTGCAGACAGCTCTTCTCCGTCTATAATTATTGTCATAGACATAGCCTATGATTTGAAAGTAACTCCTCCTGTATTCATCCTCATCCTCTTCATGGACCCATAAGTGCCATTCTGGAAAGCAAGCGCCCAAACTCATGACACCTAACAGGCCACAAACACCTTGCTGTATAAATCATCATGGTGAGTGAACACCTCAAATATGCAGGTCAACCACACGCTGAAATATGATATCAAATACAAGTAACACTCACTTGCTATTTAAAGTATCTGCGTGAACATGTAGAAAATTGCTTAGAGTCAGCTAATCTTTCCTGAGAATTCAAGAGAATGTACACAACAAATACCTTTCAAAAACATAAAATAAGTATAAAGAAAAGTTGAGTTACTGTCCACAATGGCCGTTAATATTTATCCAAATATGAAAATAAAAGGAGTCTGAACTAGTTTTTGTAAACTTTCATTTCACTAGGCCTTACTCTTGCAGAATAGCAGTCAAAAAGGCCAAGACAAATAACTCTGTAATGTATAAATGCTTGGGGTAATAAGACGTGTAGCACACTTTCCTTACATTGTTGACCCTTGACGCTAGGGAACCCAAATTGTCTGTGGGGTGTAATTATTCCAGATGATATGTATACTCTTGTTATCCCTCCTGCTGGTGGTGCTGCCCTACCTGCCCTCTTCTTTCCCTCCCTCTTCCCCCATTTTTTCTTATTTCACCTTTCCTCTTTTTTTCTTTCTCAATGCCTTCACTTCTCTTATCATATGGTTCATCCCGTATGCCCCTCCACATTGCCTTGGGTTTTATGGCGGGCTATTGCTTTGCAAACTATTTCGTCTCTTGAAGTCTGTTGAGCTATACTTTTGTCTCACGATGGGTTAATGTTGTACCTAAGTTGAATACTCTAGACCATGGGTTTTCAAACTATGGCCCTCCAGTTGTTAAGGAACTACAATTCCCATCATGCCTAGTTATGTCTGTGAATGTCAGAGTTTTACAATGCTTCATGGGATGTGTAATTTTGCAACAGCTGGAGGGCCATAGTTTGAGGATCCCTGCTCTAAACCAGTGGTCTCCAAACTGCGGCCCTTTGTTAGCCTTTATCCTTCTTCCTTCCCCCTGGGGCACTATTCCTTCCAATGATATCAGCCACTATTCCTCCCACTGACACCAACAGTAAAACATTATTCTTGCAATAATGACGGGGCACTGTTCTTCCCAATAATATCAATGATGGGGCACTGTTCTTCCAACTAATATCAATGATGGGACACTGTTCTTCCCACTAATATCAACGATGGGGTACTATTCCTCCCACTGATACCAATGATGGAGTACTATTCCTCCTCCTACTGACCACCAGCCCCGAGGCCAAATTTATTCTTGCTGATGCTGTACCCAGGACATTTTCTACCCCCACTGGCCACCCTAAAGTCTGAAGGACAGTAAACCGTCCCTTTGTTTGAAAATTTTGGAGACTCTTGCTCTAAGAACCCAACTTATGGTAGTATTTTAGTGGATGGTATTACCTTTTTGAATTCCTACGTGGATGGTTATGTCTTTGTATCTTGTGTATTTCTCTGTTGTTCTTCTTATTGTAATTGTGAAGACTTTCTATAAATAAAGAATACATAAAAAAAAGAATAAGACATGTAACTTTATTAGAACAAAGTTTGACTGCACATGAACTTAACTCATGATGAGTGTGTTGGATTAGAATCTGCAGTCTTTTTAGTGTTTAGTGCTATCATTCTCAACCAGGGTTTCTGCAGATGTTGCTACGGGTTCCTTGAACTGTGATTGATTGTTTTCCCACCTACTGGTGTTTGCATAGCACCAGGGTCATCGCCACTTGGCAAAGCCAACTGCATGACACCAATGATCTCTTTAGCTATCTATAAGGGTTATTTATATTATTATTATTATACAGGATTTATATAGCACCAACAGTTTGTGCAGTGTTTTACAACATGAGGGCAGACAGTACACTTACAATACAAATCAATACAGGAGAGATCAGAAGGCCCTGCTCCTTAGAACTAAGGGTTGCATTCTTTACACTGTCCTGCCTGAGAGATATACAGGAAAGCAGTGGGGGGTTTACATTCTATATCGGCCATTCTTAACCAGGGTTCCATGAAACCACAGGTTATCTCGAGAGGCTTCTGGGGGTTCCTGGAGTTTTGGCTAATCGATCACCAATGTAAGGGGCATGTTTTCCCAATGACCCCTTATAAACTGGTTTCATTAAGTGCTCCCTGAAACCTGATATTTTATTTATGGGTTCCTCTGGGATAGAAGGGTTGAGGAAGGCTGATATTCTTTTATGGGTTCCTCTGGGATAGAAGGGTTGAGGAAGGCTGATATTCTTTTATGGGTTACTCTGGGATAGAAGGGTTGAGGAAGGCTGATATTCTTTTATGGATTCCTCTGGGATAGAAGGGTTGAGGAAGGCTGATATTCTTTTATGGGTTCCTCTGGGATAGAAGGGTTGAGGAAGGCTGATATTCTTTTATGGGTTCCTCTGGGATAGAAGGGTTGAGGAAGGCTTGGTTATTGCATATGTATGTGAATGAGTCTATACTCTTTACAAAATAAACTAATAAGGATGGTTTATACATTTTGTAAAGCAATGTACTGATGAAGAAGCATACAAGAAACATATGAGGGCTGTGCATTTAGAAGTACTGTACAATGGCTGTGCTAAACACATTACAACCTCTATGTTTCTTATCCATTCACATCCAGAATTAACTTTTCATATGTATAATTAGCAACTAGAACACCATCATTATTGAATACAATCCAAAGACAATGCAGGTAGGTTAATTGGCTTCTGGCTTCTGTCCAAAATTGGCCCTAGTATATGAATGGGGACCTTGGGCTCCTTGAGGATAGGGATGTGGGTGTAGCAAGGTACAGGGAAAGGGACAATTGTAGACACTCACTCAGGTTGAACTGGATGGACTGGTGTCTTTATTCAACCTAACTAACTATGAAACTATGAAACTATGATATGATGTGAAATTCTCTTTGAATCCTATGTCCTTAGAGAGCACCTAGGAAGATGGGGCAAAGTACTACATATACCTTGTCTCCCTGGGGAACAATGCATTAAAAATTTGAAGCAAGACTTCTTCAATTGCACAATAAAAAAAATATGCAAACTGTTCAAATAAATACAAAGGACACACTGATTATGTAAAAGAAAAATAATTTACCCTCCATGATCTGTGCTTTGGTAATAAATCAACATGTTAGTAAAATCATATTGTAAAACAAGCATCCTACAGCAAACAAGCACAGAACTACGTCACAGATGTACTCTAATCTATGTTATAAAAGACCCAATGGCCACTGGCTCAGTTACATAGCAGGTGCAGGTCTCACACTTGGCTCTGGACAAATCATGTTCACCAATAACAGACACATTTAACTTACACAAAGAGAAACATATTTATTAGCTCGACAATATACACACATAAGACAGTATAAAAAGGATTAAGTCTTGTCTATAGATCGTCACATTTTCATTGGCCCAGAAGATAAATAGGGTAATACTACACAGTCTCTGCTTGTGGAGCAATAAGGCACCACTTTATTTTTTTAGTTCTACGGTTTTGGGGCATCTGTATTCAGTTAGCATCAGTGGCAGGTAAAGGTGTATTGACGCAACCCTTCTCTCTGCACTGTTGTTAATAATTTTAATCCAAGATGGCGTGGTCAGTCCTTTATATCCCACCATGGCAAAACTGCCTGCAAGAAAGAATCAAAATGGTTACGATTTACCATAAATATCTAGTGTACATGTGCCAAAAAACGTGGTTGACTTGAAAATACCTTTCGTATGCAGGGCTATTGGCTTTGCGGAACCAAGTTTGATGAAAGCAGACATTTCAGAAACAGATGGGGCATCCACGATGTCTCTTGAGCAAATAAGAACTACAGACCTAGGAAACAAAATCGTGCATTGAAATTTCAACAATTGAGAACGGCATGGCCAGTCTTGTCTCTAAAGACATGCTGGTAGGTAAATCAGATCCTGTTTAAATTGGCCCTAGTATGTGAGTTAGGGACCTTAGAGTGTAAGCTCCTTGAGGGTAGGGACTGATGTGAATGTACAATGTATATGTAAAGCACTGCGTAAATTGACGGAGCTATATAAGTAACTGAAATAAAAATAATAAAATAAATATGCAGTGTTAATTTCATAATTTCACTAAAACGAAAACAATTGCAGATGACTAAAATATGACTAAAACGAAAATGGCATTTTTGTCAAAAAACTATGACTGAAACTAAATTGAAATTTGACGGCACAATTAACACTGCACTACCACATAAGAATAAGTAGGGACCATCTATTATGCTGCTGAAAGAAAAGAAATATTTAGAAAAAGGTTTTTCTTATTTATTTATTTTTCTTAATATTTTTTGTTGGTAATATATTCAGGTAATATGTGCAATGGCATTACAGCCAATAGAGTTTACAGTTTTTTGGGGTTTTCTTTATTCTAAAGTTGGACTTCTGTTTGTCAAAAAGCAATATTTTTATTTGTTTAAAAAATCTTGGTTTTATTTTTTTTTAAAGAAGTTATATATCACAACAGATAAATCTGTGCCTGTAATGGATGTTCAAACCTAAATACAGTGGAACCTTGGATTATGAGCATAATCCAATCCAGGAGAATGCTTGTAATCCAAAGCACTCGGATATCAAATCGAGTTTCCCCATAGAAGTCAATGGAAACAAAGATAATTCGTTCTGCGTTAACTTCTATTGCATGCAATACAGCATGTGGCCAGGTGTGGGGGGGGGGGGGGGGGCGCCGAAGAGCCTCGGAAATACTCGGGGAGAGCTCAGCTGAACTCGGAAACCCTCGGAAAGGCTAACGGAGTGTTTCCCAGTGATTCTGAGTATTTCTGAACGGCTCCGAACCGAGTGTCACCAGCGTCCTCGCTCCTCTGGCCAAATACGGTACTGCACACCCCATTAGCTTGAATTCTGCTTGTTTTGTGAGACAACACTCACAAACCGAGCCAGATTTTTTTTTTAAATTTGCTCATCTTTCAAAACACTCGTTAACCACATTACTCGTTAACCAAGGTTCCACTGTACCATAAAAAATAACATATTCGATTTTTACTCCCGGAGTATATAATGAATTTAGCAAATCCAAAGAAATTCTTAAATAATGCATTACTCTCCATGCACACTAGCGTTTTATTCAGCCTCCTAGAAGCTGTTAAAAAAATAGAGTTGTAGAGTTCCTTGGAGCATTTTTCCAGCAGAGATGCTCCTAAACGCTGTTAAATGCTCCTCTAAATGCTAGTAATGGCCTTTTTCTTTTCCTTTTTTTTTAAAGGAACTGCAAAAATGTTAATATAATGCTAACGTCCCAAAATGCTACTACAAAAAGCTATTACCAGTGTTTTTTATCCAGTATTTCTTCCAGTGTTTTTTTTTTACTTAAAAAGTGCGAGTGTGCATGGAGCCTCACAATTTAACTAAACCCATTAATTAGATTGTAGTCAACTAAAATGTATTTGAGATTTTAGTTGACTAAAATACGACTAAAACTAAAACAATTCAGATGACTAAAATACCACTAAAACTAAAATGGCATTTTAGTCAAAAGACTATGATTATAAAACAAAATCGAAATTTGATTTCAAAATTAACACTGGTCATATGAGAACTTAAATCTGTCAAACAACGAAGGGTCCATTAATGCTTAGAAACTTTGTTGTGGACCTAAGCCCGCCATGACTTTTTACCTTGAACTGGTTCAATGTTCACATTAAAAAGTTGGTTCCCTTTTGTTTGAAGGAAGTGGAAACCATTGCTCATCATCCATTTCAGATATTTTTCAAGCTTACATGACATACTTACACTGCATGTAAAAGTATGTAATTAGTCATTGTGCCCAGATCATGTACCCTAAAGCAGTGGTCATCAACCCAGGGCCCCCTCAGGGCCCACTAACAGGCCAGGTTTTATGTATTACCTTGGGGAGATGCAGACTAGAATACTGCAATCACTGAGCAGCAAATGATATCACCTGTCATGTATTTCAGTTACCTTGCAAACCTGGCCTGTTAGTGGGCCCTGAGGACAGGGTTGATGACCACTGCTCTAAAGCATTTACATATTCTGTATTGATAATTAGACATTTGCATTCAAATATGTCTCTTATATCCACCTGGAATTCAGTTTTAAAGATACATTTCAAGAATGGTATTTTTTACATAGTTGCATTGGTCCAACTTAGACCTGGCCAATACCCCCTGGAATGCATCAGGCAGCGGCCAGCCTTATGCATTCTGAACATGGGCAATTCAAAGAATTTCTTTGCATTTTCTAAATGAATGCAATGTGTTCTTAGATTGGATGAAGTGGGGCATCACTGCCACACTCTCCACCTCGTCCAATCAAAGAATGCTTTGGAAAAGCAAAGCATTCTGTGAATGGCGCCTGTACTGAGCCTCCTGTATTCACAATGCATAAGGCCAGCCACTAAGAACAGGACCCAGAAGCAAATGATAATGATGTCCATTTAAGTGATGTCCAGCTTCCAGAGCCATCAGCCATGAGTATATACATACAGTGAGGGAAAAAGTATTTGATTCCCTGCTGATTGTGTACGTTTGCCCAATGACAAAGACATTTTCACTGCTGGATGTAGCATATGGGACCCCTTTAAGACTGGAAAATCATTTTGAAAGTTAAAAGTACAGAAGGTCTCTACAGACCACGTGGTGCTAGTTGTATTATCATTGGCATCTCTGTGGTCTCTTCTTACCTTTGTTTCATGGAGGTTTGAATGTATATGGACATTGCTTTAGTTGTGCCCAACTCATTGATCATTTCAAAATGCCTCTTGCTGACAACTGTCCCCGAACAGGCATCCAGCACCAGGAAGAAGAGTCCTCGCCTCTTAAACTGAAACATTTCCTCATCAACCTAAAGACAGAAACCAGGATCAGTTGAGGAGTTAACAAAATCTGAGTATATTTACCTGACATTTGCAATCAACCATACCCTAATTTTCGCAAATAACAACTTATGTGGGATGGGAGAGTTTTTTATTTCAGTTCTCATGTGCAAGAATGTGGAGATTAGCCAAAAAAGTACAGCTCGTCTTTCATAGTTTACTGACACCAGCATTATATTATGGCACCATAACATATATTGTGAAATTCCTAAAATCAGGATTTTTGGCTTGTGTGTCTATGTACACGGGCACCTACTAGCAGGTGTTTACAAATAGATAATGCTTTCTTATTAACCCCTTCCAGCCTCAGCATCCCTTTTAACAGGGTCTTTAGGCTTGTGGGTGGGAAGGAACAGCTCGTGCAATATTAACTCAGTGTGTCAAGTTTGACAGGTGGCGCCGCTTATCAAACTCACCCATTAAATTCAATAGGACCCCACTACAACCTCATGCCAAACATGGCTTTGGCAATTGCAGCTTGGTAGTTCTAAGTAAAATCCCCATTGGGATAGAAAGAAGGTGGTAAAGTCTACCGCCAATGTAAAAGAAGAAAGTCTATTGTCACTTAAAAATAATAGCTTCACTTTAAATGTGATGCGAGGTTCAGCAAGTAAAGAATTTCCTAAAGAGAACCGGTCACAGTGGTTATTATCCTTCACTGCTGAAGTTCTCATTTAGTACAGGAGGTTGACATCAGTGGATTCCTGGAAGCTGTGTGCATTCCAGGACAAAGCAGATCCGAGCAGCATCCTGTCCATTCCTGGTCATAAATTTGGGAATTGGTCAAAAGTAGCCCCAGCTCTGCATGGAAGCTTTGTGAGCTGCAGGTTACAGCAGGTGTGACAGGCTCCTTTAAGTCTTGGAAGATATGAGAAATGTGTGTTTGATGGCGTTCAGTACAAATCATAATTCAGACTCCGTCCTGCTAAGTGATTTTATTATTTATTATGACACAGTAGGAGTTCAACACAAACCAACAGTCTTTTATTTAGAGCTTACAGAACATTCAGTCTTACCTTAATGAAAGCAGACTTCATTTTTGTGAGCACATCTTCTCTGCGGAGGGACTGGATATGTATCTTAGTATATTTAACAGATGGAGTGCTAGATATTGCAACCTGCCAGGGCATTAATAACAGGCATGTTAAATAAATATTAGATAATTATATCAGGTCCATAAAGGATGATAAATTGCAAATCACGAACAAGCACACTGTATGTAATTGAACAAAGAGTAAAGGGCAAAGCACAGGAAAATAATCAGTGTTCAATTTTCACTGATCTTACTACAGAACCTGAAATTTGGATGCTTTAGGTTAGTGTATTGTCTTACAATAACTACATTTGGTACAAGTTGTCCTTTAAGGGATTTCCCCACCTGCCTGAGTGCAGGCCCATCTGGTTCAATACTTATTTTTTTTTGATTTTTGGTTCGATCCTGCACACATTTGCAGGATATATTCTATAGTTAGAGTATTTATTAAAGATGACCAGTTTAAGTATGTAAGCATCTTGGACCAATGTAGATACTGTATGTAAGCTCTTCAACCAATGGACCAATGTAAGTATGTAAGAATCTTGGACCAATGGACCAATGTGAGTATTGTATGTAAGCATCTTGGACCAATGGACCAATGTAAGTACTGTATGTAAGCATCTTGGACCAATGGACCAATGTAAGTACTGTATGTAAGCATCTTGGGCCAATGTGAGCATGTATGCATCTTGGACCAATGTAAGCATGTAAGCATCTTGGACCAATGTAAGCACTGTATGTAAGCATCTTGGGCCAATGTAGATACTGTATGTAAGCTCTTCGACCAATGGACCATTGTAAGTATGTAAGCATCTTGGAACCATGGACCAATGTGAGTATGTAGGCATCTTGGACCAATGTAAGTACTGTATGTAAGCATCTTGGACCAATGGGCCAATGTAAGTACTGTATGTAAGCATCTTGGACCAATGTGAGCATGTATGCATCTTGGACCAGTGTAAGTATGTAAACATCATGGACCAATGTAATTATGGATATCTCATATCTGAAGGCCCCTGTGAGAAGCTGAGAAGCTGAGAAGCATGGTAGTAGTCGGCACTACTACAGTGATAGACACAATCTACTGGACCCAGTGCATAGTGTCTTCCCCACTGCACATTGATCACAGGGGGGCAGCACTGCTACCATTCATAGAACGTCTTATATCTTGTACAATGAATACACTGCGTTCGTTCCCTGATTGGATGAGATGGAGATTGTTACATCGCCACCCTTCCTCTCTACCTTGTCCAATCAGTGGATGCCTTATATTCTTTCAAATCATACAAGATGTTTCGTGAATGGTGGCAGTGCTGAGCTAATGACCCCCTGCATTTACTTTGCAAAACAGGAGCTGCTTGGCACAGGACTCAGAAAATTGAGCTGTTTAATATAGTATATATGACTACTACAGAGGTTGTCAGCTTCCCCAGAAGCCTATCAGATATGAGTCATGCATACTTAAAATGTAACTATGCAATAAATATCATACTTAAACTTCAACTTTAAGTTGATATTTGTACAAGTCATTTTAGAGGTGAAAAAAAATCAGCATTCATCCTTACTGGTGCACAAGAAACTGAAACATAATGCTCTATACTAATCAGTTTTTGTTTTCTTACCTGTGGAGACCCACAATGACTACAAGGTAGGGGAAGTCTCTGAGAAACCAATAGCTTGGCATGTTGAACATCGCTGGCTCCACCGGGGAATGGTTTTAGTGTGCACTCACTGCGATCCTCAGGGTGGAAGGAAGCTGTGATCTTTATCCGTTCACAACCATGCTGGGAACAATAGCTGTGCCCATTCCTGGATTCATGGGCTTGCAGGTGAAGGAAGAGGTAACTGGGGAATGAGAGGCAACAGGGATTACCAAGCATAATTTCCTTTTCCTTCTTTCCATACCTAATACCTTCCCTTCCCCCCCCCCCCATGGCTCCATACCATAACAACTTAACCCATGGACCGCTTATCATTCTTATTTCTTTTCTCTATTGGCTATTAGCAACATGTCTACCCCACAAAAGCTGACAACTATACATGTCCCCACATGCAACAATAAATACAAAATCCCTTTAGAAATTGATATTCTAATTATCAAAAAACATATACCGTATGTGTCCTAATCTCACTTTTCATGCACATTCCAATCACAGTGTGCAGTAAAATGTAGTGTGGAGTGAGTCAAATACTGCCCTTGTCAGTTACATAAATTATAAGAATTCTGGCATGCTTGAATGTAGTGTCCTTCACACTGTCATTTCTATTCCCATTGTCACTTCCTAATTCCTGTTTAATTCTTAATAAACATGGAGTTTAGAGTTTATAGTAAGAGATGCTTTTTATATTGCACTTGACTTATGCCGTGTACACACGATCGGAATTTTGGTCGGAAAAAGCTCTGATGGTTTTCCCGACGGGATTCCAATGGGATTTCGCTCAAGCTGTCTTGAAAACATACGGTCACACCAAATTCCGACCGTCAAGAACGCTGTGACATACAACACGTACAACAGGACTAGAAAAGGGAAGTTCAATAACCAGTAGCCAATATCTTACGTCTTGTAGTTGAATCTGAGCATGCGTACGTTTTTGCACGTCGGAATTGCATACACACGATCGGAATTTCCGATATAAACTTTTTCCATCTGAGAAATTGAGAAAATGCTCTCAATCTTTTGCTGGTGGAAATTCGGCCGGCAAAATTCCGATGGAGAATACACACGGTTGCATTTTCCGACGAAAAGCTCTCATCGGTCTTATGCTGGCCGAAATTCCAACCGTGTGTGCACGGCATTACAGGATATTAAAAAATGTGTGCTGTAGCCCTTATTTAGAAGTTCATCTGCACTTACAGTTTTCTTTTAGTTTCCCTGCAAAGTCCCAAAAATACCCATTGAACCAGCCAGTGAGGTCCACCTTATGTGGTTTCTGTGATTGTGTGATGACACTGCTCCTGAATTCTGACCAGAAATGTCACTCCCATGAAGGCTGTGCCTACTTGCACTAAAGTGGGATGAGAAAATTATGCAGGGAATGTGGCTATCAGCATTGTTGCTGCTGACACACAACCTTCCCATTGTTAGCTGCAGTACCTCGGTGGGGGAGTGTGTGAGACACAAATCGAGGAAGATCTGGCTCAGTCAGGGAAGGTGTGGGAAGTTTTTTTGCTCACTTTATGAGGCTTCATGTACTGTAGTAACTGGATCAGTACTTGTTGAGACTATCATACAGAAGAAAGTTGTAACTGGAAGTACAGAATTTAATATGTAACTTGCGGTTTTCATTTCATAGAATGTAGTCCAACGTTATTCCTTCTAAGTATGCTTTAACAGTAGTATGAAGCTGTAGCACAGAGCACACAGTAGCACGACCTTCGGCGTTGTATTCTAACTGTCTGAAAGCAGGTCGTTGTTATCAGCCTCAGGAAACTGACATTGATAGGAAAATACTTGGAAAAATAAAAATCCGCAAGAAAACAGATGGCTATGGTCAAACTAGTGACGGAAAGACAACAAACTAAGTCATGTTCATGGATTAAATAAGACTCAGACGTGGTATTTTTATAATTCAGTAATGACTCTGTGACTCGTTAATGAATCCCTATTTATCTCAGAGTGTATCCCTTTTGTAGGGAAAAATATTAATTAAAGTAGATGTAAACCATTATAGAAAACATCTTTTTTAAACCTTTGTTGCATTACAGTGCTGCTGAAAAGTTTGGAAAGCCATAAAGACCCAAACAAGCATTTTGCACTGAAAGTTTAAGCCATTTTTAGCCATTTTGCTATCCACTTACCACAAAAGTTGGGGAAAAAACAGGCCTTTACAAAGTGTTAGTGGTCTGCTAAGATAACACAACAAAGGAGCAGTCAATTTTTTAAGTACTCCAAACTGATGAAAGTTGGTGTATTACAATTTACACATCACTAATTTTTCGCTCATGTTAATAAGACAAATCCTTTTCTTTAGGCTTTAAGAACCACAAAGAAAGAAAAACAATATGTCGTTTTAATGTGGCTTCCAGAACAGTTTAGTTCAGTGAAGGCAGTTTCTCTAAGTTTCTAAGTTCTCCACAAACTGCTCTCAAGGGAAAGAACATCTAAATTTTGGATTGAAGGACTTTCATACAGTACATTACACAGTGAATGCTTATGGAATAAATACAGTACAGGATAATATATCTTAAAGTCAAGAGGACTCCATGTTTATTGGTACAAAGTAGGACTGTAAAGAGTGATTAGTAAATTAACGTAAGAATTTTTAAACAATAACATTTCTTATTTAGACCTCATTACTGTGAGGTGCATTATCTAAAGACTGTTTTACTAAACATGCCCCTAGATATAAGATGTCTATCTCTTAGATAATACTTTACTGTCATGGTATACATACAACTAAATTTATCAAGATACTCTTTATAACAGCAATTAAAAAAAAAATTCAACACAAGCACACATACATACTCCTAGCACAGGTCAGTTATGCTTGGAATGGAAAATGATCCCACCTCTTCTCTTCTTCTTGCCACAATCCTTCTTTTTACCACCATGTGTGGGCCTCCCCTTCGCACCAGTTTACAGTATTAAACACAGGTATGTTCTATTTGGAATTTCAATTGCTGTTATGGGCCTACCCCTACCCTCTATCACCCTTTCAGTCCATAATGAATGCTGTTGCTAGATTATTCTACTTTACCAATCGTACACCCCACTCTGCCAATCTTTCCACTAGCTTCCACTCACCCAAACAAATACAATTTGAAATGCTAATAACATACAAAACCTTTTTACAACTCAGCCCCAAGCTAAATAATCAACCTCATCTCAAAATATCACATAAAAAGGTCCTCTCTACTCCTTCCAAGAGCGCCTGCTCTCTCACACCCTTGTCACATCCTCCCATAACTTCTCCAGAGTCTCCCCATCCTCTGAAACTCCCAACCCCTGCTTGTATAGCTATCTCCCACCCTGTCTGCCTTTAGGTGATCCCTTAAAACTCAGCTCTTCAGGGAAGTCTATCCCACCATCGCCTATTAAACTGTTCTTTTATTATCTCCATCAGCTCATCCTTCACAGTTAACATCTCTTGGATACCTTTTAGATTGTAAGCTCCCATGAACAAGGGTCCTCTTAAACCTTCTATTGCTAATTGAAACTGCATATGCTCGCACATACAATGATCAATGATCACAAGTTTCTGTACACACTCTTTCTTTAGTTTTGTAGAATGTCTGCTCACATAGATGTGTGTGAATACACATAGATGACTAATTAATTCAAGAGTTCAAGAGTGTGTGTTTATATGGGTGTCTAGTATGGAATGAATATTTTTTACATTTTTTTAATTCTATTAAATCATGCCCAATTATGATAATTCACCACCAGCCCACAGTTCAAACTGGGTGGGTGAGCGCAAATCTTGCTTACTGTGCCTCCTAATGTATATTCCTATGAATCTGAGTAATATTATTAGAAATATGAGTTATACTATTAGGAATCTAGCGAAGCTTGTAATTTTACTTACAGGGCAAGATTTTTTTTTATTAAGACTTAAATAAGCTTTCTGTCATATAGTACTTCAAATGAGCAGAAATACAAAGCCTTCATTGAAAGAAGTAATACCCTGCCCAGATACACACACATCTCTTAACAATATGAAACACAATCACGCTATCATTCAAACAAGCACACATACCGCTGTCCATTGTACTGACAGAGTGGTGCAGGTGCGACATTTGAACTGCATTGTGACCTTCATATTTGGGAGTGCCTAGGGATTCATCCGCCCTCCAGGGAGCTAATTCTGTGGATGACATGTTCTAGCAAAGTATAGCGTGCAGCTAGAGCTAGAAGCATTATAAAAAGGTTTACACTGCTGTTATAGTGTAGTGTCCACTTAATAGAAGTACAGATTAGTATGTGAGTAGCAATATAGTCATTACGACTGAATGAATGTCAATGGGATATATATCTATAATAATAAAGCAAAGGCCACATGACCCTTAATTGGCCCAAAGGATCACTTACCCAGAATCCTTACTAAAGTGATACAGTCTGACACCTGACTTGTTCAGCGCCTGATGAATAGAGGGGGTCATGGAATAGTGGCGGACACTGTGCACTCTTCCAGAATTGCGTTCGTAAATATCTGCCATCACTTGAAAGACTGAACTTCTGGGGTAACACAGAGCAATCTGTAGCCAGTCTCCCCTGTGAAAATAAAGATTAAAATATTTTATGTACTACAATAGCATCTGTAATACATTTATGTAAAAAAAAAAAAAAAGACTCCAAAGTACATTCTTAACTAGGGTTCTGTGGAACCCTGGAGTTCCTCCAGAGGTTGCTAGGGGTTCCTTGATCTATGGTTGACTGACCTCCAATTTGATGGTACCTGCATAGTTCCAGGGCCAATGGCATTTGACAGAGCCAGCTGCATGGCACCAATGATCATCTGTCTGTAAGGGTGGCATTCTGACCACCAATGACCATGGAGGTAAGGGGCATTTTCCCACTGACTGCCCATGAATTGGTTTAGCAGGGGTCCCCCAAGACCTGAGAATTATTTCAAGGGTTCCTCTGGGGCATAAAAGATTGAGAAAGGCTAGGTTATACAAATCAAGAGCAATGAATAAACATTAATGATTATTGCTTAATGAAAACTGAATAAAACAAAGGTAAATACAGTAACAATATAAAACACTACCAGTGAAATAAGCGAGCAACCTCTATATCAGTAAAAACAAAATTGTTTTTCAAAATTCATATATAGCACTTATATACACAACATGATAAACCCATGCTAAAGTATCTATACACCAGGAAGGTGAAGAGCTTTAGAAAGTCTAGATTGCATGATTCAGCTAATGCAGTCTCTCTCAACCAGGATTCTGTGGAACCTTAAAGTGGAAGTAAACTTCCATCTCTGACTTGTACCTATAGGTAAGCCTATAATAAGGCTTACCTATAGGTACTGTAAATATCTCCTAAACATTTAGGAGATATTTACTATATATGCAAACTAAGACATCATCAGCGCAGGCGCTCTGATGGAACAGCCACCCGTCCTGTGCCATAAACGTTGGCTCCCCCATGCATGCGCGAGAGTGACCTCATCACAGATCCGCCAGTCACACAGCCAGAGTCTGTGGCCGCGGCCTCCAGCAGTGACACGGAATGCTTCATTTTCAGGTAATTAGCACATTGTGCCTTTACCTTGCAGGTAAGAATATTAAAAAACTTGCCCAGTGATTAACAATCACTTTAAGGTTCCTCCAAAGGTTGCTAGAGGTTCTTTGAGGTTCTTTGAGCAATCAGCAATTTTTGACTCTCATATAAGTAACCACTGACACCAATGTATGGAACATTTTTTTCATTTGCCACCAATGTAAGGAGCATTTTAACCACTGACCACCAATATAAGGAGCATTCTTCCCACTGACCACCTATGTAAGGGGCATTCTTCCCACTGACCACCAATATAAGGAGCATTCTTCCCACTGACCACCAATGTAAGGAGCATTCTTCCTACTAATCAACAAATGCAGCAGATGATCATAGGAAATAAAAATGTATTTCCTATGATGATCATCAGCTCCATCTAGTGGCAATAATGTGGCATTTTCCTGATTCACACATTTGACCTGGAGAGAAAATATCACAATAACGTTTGATTTGGCTCCCATTCGCACAGAACAAATGTACTGTACATTTTTTGGGGGGGGGTCAACTAGAGTCTGTCATTAGCAAGGCCGCCAGGAAGCTGTTGATGTACTGGGCCAATCAACTGCGACTTGGGCATTCCCCACCCTGCATCCATGCGTATAAAAGGGGAGTGTATACATGTGTCTGCGGGGCTGGGAATGCCTCAGCCACAGATAATTAGCCCAGTACGGTGTCATCTTTCTGGTGGGCTCACTCACCTGGGTTCAGGCTAGGATCCTAACATGCACAAGCTCATCGGGACTGCTAAAACAGACAACATTTGAGCTATGGGTGGCCCTGCATGCATCACCTGGCTCAACAAATGTGGATTTAAAAATCAGGTAAGCAGGGTGGAAAATAATCAGCTGAACAGTAAATGTTTAATTAAAATCACTGGCATTCTACTACCTCCATCCTTGCTGTTAGTGTGGATAGAGGAATTGATTGATTTGCTCTTGATCAGTCATAAAGCTAAGAGTGTCCACCGAAAAAAAGAAAGGAGAGGGAGGCAGGAGAGCCCTTATAGTGTGGTAGATTAATTCAGAAAAAGGATAAAATGCTTCCACAATAAGGAGTCAGTGCAAATTAGACCACTGATGGGCTTTTTTGCACTGACTTCTCTTATCAATTAGTTCTTCTCCACACCCCTTGCATACTCTTCCTCTACGGTTCTCTGTTAAATATAGCAACACATGTTCTGAGGTGGACAAAACATGGAAACAAAATAAATAGCCTATTAACCTACTACCATGTTTTTGGAGTGTGGGAGGAAACCCATGCGATGCAAGTACAGGAAGAACATGCAAATGCCATGCCCCGGTTGGTACCACCACCAAGGACTCCAGGGCTGCAACACAGAAGCGCTAATCTCTAAGCCATTGCCCTACTGTCTGTGCCCCCACTGGGGAGAGTTATCTTCACTTTTGGTTGTGCAAAGCATGTCGTTCCGAGGACGGGATGTGAGGGAAAATCTCACACAGGGTCACAGACTATAACAGTTAGCTAACAAAAATGGTATTTGAACTGCCACCCTACTGCTGAGAGGACCACATACAACTTTATTCCAAAGTCAGGGAGACGATCCAAAGAGTAGCTAATGCATTTCTTGGTTTAAATTATGACCCCGAGGAGGGAAAATTGTATTGATATCGAGATGTCCTTATATTTTTTTCTAGCCCTGATGAAGGACCCCCAAAATGCATTGGCTACCCTTTGAATTGTCCTCTTTCATTGGAATAAAGTTGTATCTGGACCTCTTAGCAGTGGTGTGGCACTTCCATTTCCATTTTTTGTTGCATTGCATTACATTACAAGCCAAGGAGACTGAGAACATCCTCTCGGGTGCAGAAGCTGCCGGCTTGGGAACCAGATTATTTACATCAACATCAGTACTTTGAGATAGCAATAGCAGTAAGATTACCTAACAGGTTCAGCAATATGTTTCCACTTTCCTCAGTAATAGTGAGCTACTGCATTTCCAGCCTTGTTTTATTGTCACTGGGGTAGGTAGTGTGAATAAATCTCCCCAATGAGATCACATATGGACTAAACCTATGTCCTAACTCTTCCCCATACTTATCAAGACTAAAAGAAGAATTATAGCTGGTATTTCAACTTTAAGTAATGGGTTTAGGCCAATTTGCACTCACAGGGGTTAGCGGGTCAATAAACACATTTCGCAACAAGTCTCCCCGGTTTGTCAATGCTGTATATAATGTCTATAAAATCTAGAAGGTAAATTACACAGTGCATTTCAACAAGGGTATAAGTAAAGCAGTATTCCATCCTCTAACAAACTCCCAGTGCAGATGAAATGGTGGGGTCTCCCGTAGAAATGTTTTATCTGCAACGCATCAAAATGACGAGTAACATATATCCAGGTGACAGCTAAGTGGACCCGACCGCTCCGACTTCAGGACATTTCCCGTAGAGAACTGCCTAGGGCTACATTACTGCAATAGTGAGAGCTCGGGAGCACTCCAGGATAAAAATCAGCTTTATACACAGCCAAGAAAATTCCAAAATCTGGAAGAAATTCCATTGCTGAAAAGTAGCCAGACCTTGAATGTCCGCTGCTCTTAAACGTAGTTTTAATTATTAATATGTATTTCTGTTAAGTAGGGATTTATTATAACAAAGAGTAAAGGTCTGTGTGTTAATCGCAGTCGCGGTCTCGGTCTTGGGGGGTCTATTATCACAAGCTTCTCTCAGCTCTGTAATACCGGACGATAAAGATTTATTTTACTCTCATACTCCTGTCTATAATCAGAGGGTACCCCCTGGACTGACCACTATGCCGTAACCCGGGAAGGCTGGGGGAGGTCATTTACTGAGAAATGCACAAAATAATCTGAGCTTATACTTATTTTTATAAAGAGAATTAATTATTTTAGCACTTTACGGGAATCACCACTAAACTTCATACACCAATTAAAGTTAATTGGAAACACGACTTCCAGATAAGTCTGACTAACCTCATCTTTTCTCAAAGCTGAAATGAGAAAAGACACATTTGCTGTGAATCGTTGAGTTTTGGTCTGTAGCTCACCTCCTGATTTGTCTGTTTGCCCCATATAGGCATTTGGGGTTGATCTGAATGTGGTGCAGCTGTCCATGGTCGCCAATTAGCTTCTAACTTCAGCTTGTTCAATTAAGCTTTGAAAGAGAAACAAATCTGGAAGCTGATTGGTTTCTATGCACAGCTGCACCAGATTTTGCATTCTCCAGTTTTAGTAAATCAACCCCTATAAGTCTGTGCTCTTAAGGCCTCTTGCCTGATGCATGAGACTGCGATGTTTAGCTGTGGGTGGAGAGCATATGTGTACCGTCCAGCCCCACTGTCAGCAGCCTATCAAACCCTATGGGCTCTTTCACATGCCATAGGACAGTAAAAACAGGCTGCAGAGCCACCTTTTTACCACCCCACAGCTACCCACCATAATCCTAACAATCAGTGGCATCGATAGGGGTGGCTTTTGGGGCTATAGCCCCAAATCTGGGGCCCTTAGCCCCGAGTCTCTGCAGGGGTCCCAAGGGGAGGGGAGGCTCTTTGGGGACCCTGATGCAAGTGGGGGGCTCTCTGGGGACCCTGATCTAAGGGGAAGGCTCTCTGGAGATTCTGATTTAAGGGGGAGGCCCTCTTGGGACCCTGATTTAAGGGGAGGCTCTCTGGGGACCCTGATTTAAAGGGGAGGCCCTCTTGGGACCCTGATTTAAGGGGGAGGCTCTCTGGGGAACCTGATTTAAGGGGGAGGCTTTCTTGGGACCCTGATTTAAGGGGAAGGCTCTCTGAGGACCCTGATTTAAGCGGGAGGCTCTCTGGGGACCCTGATGTAAGTGGGGGGCTCTCTGAGGACCCTGATTTAGGGGGAGGCTCTCTTGGAACCCTGATTTAAGGGGGACGCTCTCTGGGGACCCTGATTTAAGGGGGAGGCTCTCTGGGGACCCTGATTTAAGGGGGAGGCTCTCTGGGGACCTTAATGTAAGTGGGGGGGCTCTCTGAGGACCCTGATTTAAGGGGGAGGCTTTCTGAGGACCCTGATTTAAGGGGGGGGGCTCTCTTGGGACCCTGATTTAAGGGAAGGCTCTCTGGGAACCTAATGTAAGGGGGGCTCTCTGGGGACCCTGATGCCAGGAGGAGGCTCTCTGGGAACCCTGATGTAAGGGGGGGATATATATACATACAAACACACACACATGTATATTATATACATGTGTATGCCCACCCAAGCATATGACTTTCTTTACTACGCTGCTATGGGCTCTAGCCCCAGATCTTTTTCATACCTAGCAACACCCCTGCTAACAATACAGTCACCTATTAAAGGGGTTGTAAACCCTCAAGGTTTTTCACCTTAATGCATTCTATAGTAAATATTGTTTACTTTAGAATACTACAAGAGTAGTCGTTTTCCCTTTAAAATCCCCTAAGAGGAATCAATTCCCTATACACATCATTGTACGTCGGCTCGTGGGATCAGGATAGCAGGTGCACGGTGACCGCTGGTCACGAGCGATCGCAGGCACAAGAGGCAGAACAGGGACATGTGTGTGTAAACACACAAAGCCCTGTTCTGTTCTCTGAGGAATGACAGATCGTGAGTTCTTAATAGCTAGGAACCACGATCTCTCATTCCCTCTAGTCAGTCCCCTCCCCCTACAGTTAGAAACACACACAGGGAATACAGTTAACCCCTTGATCGCCCCCTAGTGTTAGCCCCTTCCCTGCTCGAGACATTTTTACAGTAATCAGTGCATTTTTACAGCACTGATCGCTGTATAAATGGCAATGGTCCCAAAAATGTGTCAAACGTGTCCGATGTGTCCGCCATAATGTCGCAGTCCTGATAAAAATCGCAGATTGCCTCCATTATTAGTAAAAAAAAAATGATAATAATAAAAATGCTATAAATCTATCCCCTATTTTGTAGACACTATAACTTTTGCGCAAACCAATCAATATACGCGTATTGCGATTTTTTTTTATCAAAAATATGTAGAAGAATACATATTGGCCTAAAATTAGAAAAGATTAACTTTAAAAAAAAAAATAGGGATATTTATTATAGCAAAAAGTACAAAATATTGTGTTTCAAAATTGTCGCTATTTTTTTGTTTATAGAGCAAAAAATAAAAACCGCAGAGGCGATCACATATCACCAAAAGAAAGCTCTATTTGTGGGAAAAAAAGGACGTCAATTTTGTTTGGGTGCAGCATCGCACGACAGCTCAATTGCCAGTTAAAGCGACGCAATGCCGAATCGCAAAAATGGCCCGATCATGCAGCAGCCAAATCTTCCGGGGCTGAAGTGGTTAATAACATTAGATTACAATATGACTTGTGTCGGAATTGTAAATGCTAAATTATTTTTTCTTTATTTGCTATTTTTTCCCCACGAAAGTGGGGAAACTGGAAGCTGATTGGTTTCTATGCAGAGCTGCACCACATTGTGCACGCTCCAGCTTTAGTAAATCAAGCCTGCCATGTCCTGACCAGCACACAAGGAATGTAACGTGCCGCCTAATGTCAGTAACTATCCAAATATTCATTTTAGAAGCCTAGAGCATGAAAAGGGCACAGATGCTTCCCATCAGCCTTTAAATGGCATTAAAACCACTGACACAACACTATAATAGAAGTTAGATTTTCAGAAAAGAAACGTGGAACAAACAAGCTCGATCTTGCATTCTATTACGTTAATAATAAAAACAAGGCCGTATTCGAATTTTCCTAAATGAATGACACCATTTTCCTTCACGCCTATACACAAGAGAAACAAGTGACTCATCACTTCATCCCACAACCTCAGATCCATGATTGGGTTATAGACGGAGATACACGCTGACACAATATTTCAACAGAAAACGCACGCGCCAATATTGTTCGACTGTGAAAACTCCGCTGTTATTACAACTTTATTGTAATGTGCTGACACCATGACAGGACGGTGCGACTGAGGGATACATTTATGTGTCACTTGGACTGATAATGATAAGTGTCTCTACTAACAAAGCCCCGACACATACAGTCTATGCACATCATGTAACAGAGAACCAATTATACGGCTTAGGTAAAAGAGCGCCTATCATCTCTGGCTCTGCAAGCCCATTATTAACTCTACAGTCCAAAAATAGCTTGTCATTTAATGATTAGAGTGTGGTCTGCTGCTTTTTATTAGACAGTACTTAAAAGGTAATTCCACTTTTGGAGAAAATAAATTCAGTAAATAAAAAAATATATATATAGCATATACATGTGCTATCTTGTATATTGTAAGCTCTAACGAGCAGAGCTCTCTGATTCCTCCTGTATTGATTTGTACTGTAACTGTACTGCCTGCCCTCATGTTGTAAAGTGCTGCGCAAACTGCTTTTTATTAGACAGTACTTAAAGAGTAAATCCACTTTTGGAGAAAACAAATACAGTAAATATATATATATATATATATATATATATATATATATATATATATATATATATATATATATATATAGCACATACATGTGCTATCTCCTAGATTGTAAGCTCTAAAGAGCAGAGCTCTCTGACTCCTCCTGTATTGATTTGTATTGTAACTGTACTGTCTGCCCTCATGTTGTAAAGCGCTGAGCAAACTTATTTTTATTAGACAGTACTTAAAGGGTAACTCCACTTTTGGAGAAAAGAGTAATTAATAATATATATATATATATATATATATATATATATATATATATATATATAGCATATACATGTGCTATCTATCTCCTAGATTGTAAGCTCTAACGAGCAGGGCCTTCTGATTCCTCCTGTATTGATTTGTATTGTAACTATACTGTCTGCTCTCAAGTTGTAAAGTGCTGAGCAAACTGTTGGCGCTATATAAATCCTGAATAATAATAATAATATACAAGCCATGATGCAATTTAGAATTATTAAAAATTATCTTTCTTTTTCAATCTGCAGCCACTTTCATTTCCTGTAAAATTAAACACAATATGGCAGCCTGGAGGTGTTCTGTACACTATTGGTGCACAGAATGTACTCAGAAATGTGATTTCCTGCTTGTGTGATTGACTCACTGATTTTCCCAGAAGTCGGCACTAAGATACAAGTCAGATTTTACGCATCTTCTGCAATAGGAATTTTAGTTTTAATAAAATACTCCCCAAGTGGTAAATACTTCTAAAGGAATGCAGACACTGCAGCTTTTCTTATCAGAACACTGAAAGTGCACCAGGTGAATATAATGAACCAAGCTTTCCTGGACATAATAAAACAAACAGATACACACTTTTACCTACCTGATCCCACAGCAAGCAGTGCTCCCCCAAGATCCATCGGAGGACTGTCCCTCGGCATCCTCACGCTACTGACCCTGCTTTAACTTTAGACCAGTGGTCTCCAAATTCCAGCCCTTTGCCTCCTTTTATCCGGTCCTTGGGGCACAATTCCTCCCACTGATATGAGACACTATTCAGCTAACTGACACCAACAATGGAGCACCATTTCTCGCATTGACACCAACAATGGAGCACCATTTCTCCCATTGATACCAACAATGGAGCACCATTTCTCCCATTGACACCAACAATGGGGCACTATTCCTCCCAATGATACCAACATTTGGGCACTATTCCTCCCAATGATACCAACAATGGGGCACTGTTTCTCCACCTAATACCAAATGTGATGTTTACTCATACTGATGCCAGGAAAATTTCCACTCCCTCTGGCCACAGTCTGGCCCCCCTAAATTGTAAAGGACAAAAAATGGCCAATTGTTTGGAAAGTTTGGAAACCCCTGTCCTAGACCACTAGAGTGCAGGGATGCAGAAACTGCAGGGGCCAGTCTAGTTGCAGGGAGGAGCAGGGATCAGGTAAGTATATCTCCTTTATTGTTCCAGTAAACCTATAGAAGCAATTAACCTTTGCAGCACAAGCACAGTATTTGTTTTTTGCTTGGAGTTGGGCTTTAACTAAAAAGATACATGATAATGGACTAAACTGGTGAAACAATTGGTGTACAATAACTCAAGTAAGACCCTTTATGTCAACATGAACTTGAAATATGTGAAATACACAGCTGCTATTTTGTGTGCCTTATGGTTATGCTCATTGTATGCATAGTGTTCCATACAGTTAGATTATGTGGTTTAGTTGTGGTAAGTATATATCAAGATAGCAAAGAAACTTCGGGGTGGATCTACTAAAGGCAAATAGGCTGTTCACTTTGCAAGGGAAGTTGTGAGTTGCAAAGGGATTTTCCCCAGAGCTTAGTGAATGTGGTGAAGCTTTCCTGACTTCTATCATCCAATCATGTGCAAGTAAAAAAATGTTTTATTTATTATTTACCTTGCATGTGTAAAAGACATTTGTAAGTTCTGTATATAATTGTATTCTATTTTGTATGTATTGCACACTGCCTTCACTGTGTTCACTGCACTAATAATGTTTTCATTACGTGTTTGCATTCTTTCGAGTCCTGATTAGAATTAGTCTGCCTATGTTACGCCCCTTGTTACCGTAAAACGTACAATTGTAATATTAATGCGATACCTACATAATCATGTGTATAAAAACCTTCAATCGCGTCATAATAAAGCAGAACAGTTATTTGGAAAGATGCGGAGTCTATCTTTTGTGTTTGTTCCCTACTGCAGTAGTTATTAATTTGGAACCACTAATCAATATGAGGATAGGAGTTACTTATCTAGAAAATGTCCAGGTCACATGTGACATGTGGGTTCTCTTTGCAACATTAAACTTCACCACATTCACTAAGCTTTGGGGCACGTTCCCTTGCAAATAGAACAGTCTATTTGCCTTTAGTAAATCAACCCCACTGAGTCCTGTGCCCCCAATGTCTGGCTTCAGGGATTCACCTTCTCAGACAATCTCTGCTTATGTACGTTTATCCCTGTGTCTCCATGCTGACACTTCCCTCCCTGCATCTGTTACTGAGCTTCTGCTGAAGAGCTACCAATACGTTTCTGTCTGCAATGAGTTTGTTTTGTGAAATGTGTTGGCAGCCATAACACACACTTATGGCTTGTGCTAGTGCAGGGAGTTCTGGCACTTATCAGAATTGACGGAGAACAAAGAATCTTCGCCTGGAAGCCGGTCAGACACACAGCCGCACTGACAGCCTTGACGGAAAGCCACAGAATGCAGCTAATTATTTGTGAAGCCAAACAGGGACAGCTTATGTCTAAATTGCCTTTGTCACGTGTCATTGGGGACTGTCACAGACCGCCAGAGCCACGCGTTGGGAATTCAACATAATAGATTTATGCTGTGCATGTGGCACCACTAATTACTAACATATAAATGACAACCCTCAGTACCAAACACCTATAATCACCAGGAAGACTCATTTATATAGGCCCATCTGAGGGATGCTACACCCTCGTATTTTATCTAACATCATTTTCCTCAAATGTAAGGTAGCTGAGGGTGCTGTAGCATGTTAGCAATCTACAATGGGAATTAAAGTGGTGTCTCTGTCTAAGCCCTTGTACACACGGTCGGAAATTCCGACCACAAAATCCGTCTGATTTTTTCCGACGGATTTTGTCCGAAACTGTTGTTGCATACACACGGTCGGACTAAGTTGTCGGGAATATCCGATCGTTCAGAACGTGATGACATTCGTTCATTCCGACGGGACTACATTCAGCCTAGTAGCTAATAGCTTTGCTCTCGTACTTTGATCTGAGCATGCGTGGCACTTTGTCCGATCGGAATTCTCTACAAACGATCAGAAAAAGTCAGATCAGATTTTGTTGTCGAAAAATTTGAAATCCTGCTCTCAAATTTTTTCCGTCGGAATTTTCGATGGAAAAAGTCTGATTGAGCCCACACATGATTGGATTTTCCGACAATATAATCCGATCGGACCATTTCCATCGGAATTTCCGACCGTGTGTACAAGGGCTATAGCTGATAATACACCAGTAGAATTTAAAATGAGACTTTTTGTTTAATTTTCGAATGGTTAGAGCCGTCAAATTGACATTTGTTTTCAAAGGAGCAAGATGGAAAATTTTTCTTAAGTTGAACGAAAATTCTAACTGTGAATGTGGTTTTTGTTCGCGAAAAATTGTTCCTATTTTAATGGAGCTCATTTTATATTTCTGGGATTTCATTGAAATAGCAGGTCTGGATGAAGTGTTAAAGTGGATGTAAACCCTCTCCTATACCCAGTGAAGCGAATAGCCTCAGATGATACACAGAGATGAATCAAATCTCCCTACATAAGTTTTACATGTATATCTGCTGTCTTCAGCTTGCTATATTTTTTAGAATTCTTACATCATGTTAGAATTTTTACTTCCTCATTCAGCTGTAGGAGTGTAGTCTTTCTTACACTGTGTGACAGCTGATTGGAGGAAAGGCACGCACCCTCGCACAAAGAACGAAGATATTTTCAGAGCTGTGCTGTGACAAGACAAGCTCTCTGTTAATCTATTTAGAGCACCCACCCCAACACAAATTTGAGGCTGGTTTTATCTCCCATCTCGGAGTACTTGTCATAAGTTAGCAAGCTGATAACAAAGGAATGAAACAGCAGAAAGACATGGGAAACAGAGCTTTGGAGAGAGATAAGAAAAAACGACATATACATGTGCTTAGGTCAAATTTTCATGAATCAGGTTTACATCCACTTTAAGGGCTTTCAAACAAAATCAATTGACTCAATGATGGAAATTTTGTAACAAACAATTTCTTAGAATTTCCTTGCGTATGCCAAAATGAGAATAGAACTGTGTATAGCCAGCTTAATTTGGTGGTTTACAAATACAGGCTTTGGAAACATACTATGTGAAGCATCATACAATACTGACTTTCACCGACCATTCATCCGCACCCATGTGCCTGACAAATGGGGACTATCGGCTGTGTATGTGCATATACACATATACATATACATGTGTCCATACACTTGCATTGGCTGCCTGGATGAAACAAGCTGCATGAACACACAATCCATTCACAGTCTATGGGCCTCAGCACCTGTGTGAGCATACCTGCCAACATTTTGAGATAGGAATGAGGGACACCAACTATGCCTTAATGTATGTAGGCATATGACACGCCCCCTGCCACACCCCCTTAAAGGAGAATTAACACACAAAATTTTTTAATTAAATCCACAAGTGCTTTTTTTTTTACCACTACTATTCCTTTATATTGGCTTTTAACATTTAAAAATGCAGCGATTTAGAAATCGGATGAAAGGTTTAGCACTGGGAAACACTTTTTGAAAGATAAAAAGTGCATTTTATATACAACTATATGGATCAGACCAAAATGAGGGACAAAATGAGGAGGAAAGAAGGACAGAGGGACATTGGTCGAAATCAGGGACAGTCCCTCAAAATCAGGGACAGTTGGGAGCTATGGTGTGAGGCCTTATACACATAACAACTAGGAATAAAAAATGTTAACCTTCCGACATTCATAAGTGATATTAGCATTTGGCAAATGTTGGATATGCAGACCGGAAATGGAAGACATATTAGGAGAGCTATGGGGGAGTAGACACATTGGGGTCGATTTACTAAAGGCATATAGATTATTGAATGAATGAATGAAATGCTTGTATAGCGCACAATGCAAATGGAATCACCTTACAAGAGATGCTGAATTCACAAGGGAATTTTCCCAGAGCTTAGTGAATGAGGCGATGCTCTGCTTACTTCCATCATCCAATCACATGCAAGCAAAAATGGCGTGGTTAGCTGTAGAAAGCTGTAGCTGTAAAATGAGTTTTCCAGCATTTCTGCAAAAGTGTTTGTCAGCGTTTTTAGCTTTTTGTAGCAAAATTATACTCCCACAAATGGCTATGGCTCAAAAACACTGATAAACACTGAATAACCAAAACTTTTAATTTTTTTTCAGTTTTTTCAGAGTTAGAACGTTTTTACAGCTGAAAAACTCCTCTCAAAACCCACTAGTTCTGGGGGTTTTTCCAGGCAGAAAACGCCCCTGCCAAAAACCCCTGACTACAGCCTATGTGTGCACGAACACGTAGGCTAACATGCTGGGGAGTTTATTGGCTGCAGAAAAAAACACCTGAAGCCAAAAACAGCAGCTGTAAAAATGTCCAGTGTGCATGAGGTCTAAGCCCTTGTACACGCGGTCAGAGATTCCGACGGAATGTGTCCAATCGGACCGTTTTGTCAGATAATCCGACTGTGTGTGGTCTCCATTGGACTGTTTCCGTCTGAATATCCAATGGACCAAGTTTTCCAACTTGTCCGTAAAATTTTCCGACAAAATGCTCCGATAGGACATACTCCGATCATGTGTAGCCTACTCCGACTGACAAAGTGCCACGCATGCTCAGATCAAATTCCTAGACCAAAGCTATTGGCTACTAGCCTGAACGTAGTCCCGTCGTAACGAAATAACATCATCACGTTATGTACAATCGGATTTTCTGACAACTTTGTCCGACCGTGTGTATGCAACAGTTTCAGACAAAATCCGTCAGACAAAATCCAACGGATTTGGTTGTCAGAATGTCCAACCGTGTGTACAAGGGCTTAGAGTTATCTAGGAGATATAAAGCAAAGTCCTTAATACCTGTTAAAGTTGATCGGGTATAGGATTATCTCCTTTGGAGATGGGCCTTCCCAGCGAATAGTGTAGGGCTGCTGTAACATCACCACCGGCTGATACTGCTGATATGGTGCCCCCTTATTTGCACCCACCAGCCTCAGTGGATGGGAAGGATAAGTTGCTCTGGCCACCAGTATGGTGAGGTTCTCTGGGCGCCTGGCCTGAATATACAGCTGCAAAGAAAGAAGGACAAAAAACATGAAAAGTCAAAGCCAAGCAATCCCAAACATGTGCTTTATATAAATATTTTCCTCTAATATTTTTCCCTTAAGAAAAGTTCAATGTCTGTAAAGAGCCAGTGAGCTTCTGCCAACCTAAATATTAAAGCACAATCATAAAAAAAAATTATTTGATTATTGTTAGCTGCTTTGAAGAAGAAACTGCACTTATCTTTTATAGTTTTTACGTAAAGAAAGGAGGCCAGATTAATAAGCCCCGACTACTACAGTCACCAAGGGTGTTGGCAATTTTATCTATAAGGGTAATTGAGAAAACATAGGTTTCAGATGTCGGTGCAATGTTAACCGTGCCCACCAACCAATCTTCAATTTAGAGTGACAAAACATAGAAAACTATGCTATATTTTACACCTTCTTTCTTACTTCTGTTACTTATGTTTATCTGACCAACAACTTCAAAAAACTATTGCAAAGTGCGATGCAAACTGCTGGTGCTATATAAATGCTATATAATAACATTAATCTCACAAGAAGATGGATAAAGGGGTGCATAGTCATAATACAAGGCTGGTGAACACTTTAAAATCTAATCCATATGGTCAGCTATATGTATATGATACTATATGGTCTAAAGTGATATTCAGTGCACATTTTTGGATAAGGTACAGTCAATGCATGCAAAGACAATAAACCGGGGGTGGCTCTTTTCTGTTCCAGCATGATTGTACTCCTGTGCACAAAGCCAGGTCTATAACAACAATGCCATTTGCATGCCAGGTTTTCTTGACCTCACAAACGCTCTTTTTGGCCAATCACACATTCCCACAGACGCATTCCAAAATCCTGTGTAATGCCTTCCCAGAGGATTTGAAGCTTTTAAAGCTTCAAAGGGGGAGCAAACTACATATTAATACCAATGCTTTGGAAATGGGATGTCCTAACAAGCTTAGATAGGTGTGATGGTCAGGTGTTTACCAACATTTGGATTGGGGGAAATAGTGGACACCTGACCATCACACCTATGTGAGCTAGTTGGATATCCTAATGTTTGGATTGGCGGGGGGGGGGGGGGGATAAGATGTCCAACTAGCTCACATAGGTGTGATGGTCAGGTGTCCACCAATGTTTGGATTGGGGGAAATAGTGGATACCTGACCATCACACCTATGTGAGCTAGTTAGACATCTTCCCCCCCCCCCCCCCCCGCCAATCCAAACATTAGGATATCCAACTAGCTCACATAGGTGTGATGGTCAGGTGTCCACTATTTTCTCCAATCTAAACATTGGTGGACACCTGACCATCACACCTATGTGAGCTAGTTGGGCATCCTAATGTTTGGATTGGCGGGGGGGGGGGGGATGTCCAACTAGCTCACATAGGTGTGATGGTCAGGTGTCCACCAATGTTTGGATTGGGGAAAATAGTGGACACCTGACCATCACACCTATGTGAGCTAGTTGGATATCCTAATGTTTGGATTGGCGGGGGGGGGGGGGGGGAGATGTCCAACTAGCTCACATAGGTGTGATGGTCAGGTGTCCACCAACATTTTGACTGAGGAGGATTGCGAAAATGAGATATCAAACAAGCTCATATAGGTGTGATGGTCAGGTGTCCACCAACATCTGGCCATCTAGTATATATTTCATTGGGCTTAAAGTATGAAAACAGATAGAAACACTTGGGAAAAATATTTTAATTTGGCTGCAATTTAATGGAATGGGCTGCCAGACATATGATAATAGTTCTGGATGAAACACCAAGTACAACAAAAAAATATTTTCAGATCACACAGAGGCTAAAGGTAGAAAACAAATCAGAGAGGCTGAGGTATGGGAAAAACACATAATCTACACCCCATAGAGGAATGTAACCTGTTGTTGTTGTCAGAGTAACAGAACAAAACTGATTTACAATATACAGAAAAGAAAGACACGTATGTGTTTAATGTTCCGTGACAGAGCAGACTGAATTCCTCCCTGGCTTTTACCTGTAATATGCCGCGTTACCCAGAAGACAGATTCCAGGTACATGAAATCTTTTTATGACTATTTGAGTGGGGAGTTGGATTTGGCATTTTCATGGGTGTTAATTATAGCTGTTATTGTTCACCCCTCAGGCTGTGGGCTTGGTGAGAAAGCTTACTACTCACAGCATACCATAGCTAAAGACAGGAGGAATCCTAGTCACGTGTAAGTGTATGAACTATGACAAACATGAAAACAGAGGCACATGGAGTCAATGTTGCGTCTAGACAGATAGGTGCATGGCTGCTGGGTGCTGCCAGACATGTCATCCTTCCAGTGTTCAGATTCTAATTGCCATATTTATATTATTTGTAATATGGCCATATTACACATTTATCTTTTGGTTAAAGCTTAATGGGGTAAGTTCACATGGAATTAAAAGGTGGACTAGCTCTAAATACCCGGGCCACTCCTCCAGACCACGCTGAACATAGAGGCCGTGATGCCCCTGTGCTGTAGCCGCAGTCCGTAGACTGCAATACATAAACACACAGGGAGTGTCCATAATGGTATCAAAATGTCAAGTCCTTATTGGTCAGTGGGACTGTGTATTGCAGTATATGGTGAATGGACCGCTATACTGGCAGCATAGGGCATTACGCCCACCATGTGCAACAGCATCCAGAGGGGTGACCATGATATTTGGAGTAATTTTTCCTGAAAAGGTACATTTACCCTTTAAATACTTAAAGAGACTTTGCCACCTGCCTTTAAAAAAAAAAATGCAGGTAAAAATCACGGAAACATCAAGTATCTTAAATGCTTACTTGCGGTCTTTTTCCTTTCCATACACAATTTTTGTATTAACTTGCAATATGATTCTGAGCTAGGGAATTCAACCACTTGAAGAAGGACTGAATACGTAAGCACAGCCACAATCCTGATTCCCTTCATGGGCATCAGAGCCCTCTCTTCTGCAAGTTTCTGTTTGTCTATGCTGGCCAAGATCCTCCACCCCACATTTCCCCTTCTGTAAATAAACTTTATTGTTGCTGCAATAGAAGGAGCTAGAAATGATAACTATGAACCTGGAACAAACCATATAGCCTGACAAAATAACAACCACAAGATGATCCCAAGCCTCATCAATAAACCAATGATATTTCCAAGCCTCGACTGTGGGCCAAATCTGGGTTACTACAGGATTGCATCTGGCCTGCAGCTAGGGTCAGGTCTTTCTCCAAGTCTGTTGACTGCTATGACCGTCAAGAGTCCTAGCACCCGAAGATGTGCTTGCCCCAGCAGGAGGACAGAACTTCCTCCATCTATGCCTGCTCCACCTCCTGGCTCCTATCTTGCTGCTACACTGACTACAACCACATTGTAAGCAAAGTAGAGGTGGAAGACTGACATGATGGGCTCAGATCAGGACCCTGCTGTAAGGGGTCTCTGACAGAGACCTTGATGTAAGGTGGGCTCTGAAAGGGGCCCTGATGGGGACCCTGATGTAAGGAGGCATTGTGCTATGGACTCTGATTTAAGAAGGGACTCTTAAAGCAGACTCTTGTGTAAAGGGGGGGGTGCTTTAAAAGAGAACTCTGATGTAAGGGGGGCTCTAAGGGGGACCCTGCTGTAATGGGAGCCTTGATGGGAACACTGATGTAAGAGGGAACTCCGATGTGAGGGGAACTCCTGAAGTAAGGGCCGTCACATAGGGAGTTCATAAACCTGTGTAAACTACTACTCCAGCCTTACCCAAAGGTTTCATTTATAAAGAATTTGCATAGCTATTCACACAGTGAAAGTACATGTATATTCATTGTGTGTGACTTGGGCATAAAAAAGTAATTTATTCTGTGCAGTTGGAATGTAAATAATTGATTTTAAACAGAAAATGCTGTATTTGGTCACTAGATGCAGCTAAGTATTATAGTAAATTCCTGTGATGCCTAGCTTCATCTAGTGACCAAATTCGGTATTTTCAATTTTAAATAAATGATTTACATTCAAACAGCAGAGTATATAGCCTAGTTACATTTGTTTCATTCCCTATTATCACAGAATGAATGTACATGCACATGTACTGGGTGAATGGCTGTTCAAGTTCAGTTTAACTCAACTCCTAATGCCCTGTACACACGACCGGTTTTCCCATCGGAATAAACTCTGAAGGTTTTTCCGACAGAGTTCCAACGAAATTCCACTGAAACTGTCTTGCGTAGACACACGATCAAACCAAAGTCCGACCGTCTAGAACGCGGTGACGTACAACATGTATGATGGGACTAGAAAAAGGAAGTTCAATAGTCAGTAGCCAATAGCTTCTGTCTCGTACTTGCTTCAGAGCATGCGTCGTTTTTGCTGCGTCGGAACAGCATACAGACGAGCGGTTTTCCCGATAGGAATTGGTTCCGTTGGAAATATTTAGAACATATTCTATTTCTAGGTCCGTGAGAATTTTTTACGTAAAAAGTCCGATGGGGCATACACATGATCGGAATATACGATGAAAAGCTCCCATCGGAATTTTTCTGTCGGACATTCCGCTCATGTGTACGCCGCATAAATGTTTACACTAGTAGAGATCAGCATTAAAGAAAGCCTTCTGCTTTGCACTACATGTGTCAAAGCACAAATTCTATTAGTAACTCTATGCAGTTGTAAACACCAATGTACCTATATGTACAGTCCACAGCCCTCTTCCCCTCATGGCTTTGAAACATTTCCCACTGGATATGTTAAAAAGCCTGCACTGGCCACAGCTAAAAACACACCAAATCATTCAGCTGGGAAGAAAATGACACCCAGGTTACAGCCTTATGGGTTGGAGTGGATGCATAAACTACTGCAAACAGCTATCATTACTGTAGTCCCAGAAAATTGTAGAAGTCAATTAGGTGATTTAATTCATCAATGCCAACAAAAAAAAGTTAAATATCCGTTTTGGCCAACATTTAAGGGCAGTGTCATGAATTAGTATAAGTAAATCATAGCCACAGCTTTAAAAGGGAGATGAAGCCACAAATATTTAGATCTGTGGCATGTGAAACCAGGAAACCATGGCATGGCATGAAAAAGTGCCCCCCTAATTGCACATGACTTTTAATTCTAAACTCTGTTCTGCTTTTGCACAAGAAAGAACACTCTCTTTGTGCTGCCAAAACATTGTTCTGGACCCGCATTTCATTGAAACCAGTGATCCTGTGCCAGTGGAAAGACACTGTCATGCGCCAGGGCAGCTTTTCTTCCCATTCACATTAATATGTTACTAGAGGAGTGCGTTTGATATTGTGAACACTGTGCTTTCCTGGCTGGACACTTGTGATGTTCTAAAGCAGGGATATGCAATTAGCGGACCTCCAGCTGCTGCAGAACTACAAGTCCCATGAGGCATAGCAAGACTCTGACAGCCACAAGCATGACACCCAGAGGCAGAGGCATGATGGGACTTGTAGTTTTGCAACAGCTGGAGGTCCGCTAATTGCATATCCCTGTTCTAAAGTGTCTAAGTGTCAATGCTATTAAACTGAAGGGAAGCATATGCTAGTAATGTAGAATCATTAGCCTGTCAAATTCATGGTTAGCTGTTCTCTTGCTTATAAGTAACATTTCAATGTATAGAATAATATTTCAGCTTAGTAAAAACTAGAGGCAGCCATGAAATAACATACCTGTCGGATGTGGGAAAATTTATCCCAGCCTTTCTCAACCCTTTTACTGCAGAGGTACCCTTGAAATAATGTTCAGGTCTTGGTGGACCTTTGCTAGAAATGATTAATGTACAGAAATCATGGTTTATTGCTGGCCACACCACATTGGCAGTCAATGAGAGACGGTGCCCTTAATCTGGTGGTCAGTGGAAAGAAAAGAACGGTATATTGGTGCAATGGTGGTTATTGAAGTTCCCCCATATACTGGAGGGCAGTGGGGAGAATGCTCATTTTATTGGTAGTCATTGGAAAAGAATCACTTTTTGGAAAGCTAACATGGTTATTGTTGTCAATGGTTACTTACTCGTGAAAAAAGAGGAGAAGCTTGTTGGTGCGAGAATTATACAGGCACCATCAGGTGGGTGTTAAATTAACCAATGTTCAAGGGACCTTATAATATTTAAAGCTACCTTGGATTCAAACTCATTAGAATTGAGCTGGTGATTCTGAACACCTAGGAAGAGCAGATCTGCTGCCTATCAAGAACACAGTTCCTATAAATACATTCATGCCAAGTACTAATACCGATACCAATTACCCCCAACACCATCAAACTGATCTCAAGTGCCCTGAAAGTGTAATTCTGATTGGTGGCTAGTTCTTGGCAGGAACAATTAATTAGATCAGGTTCTTAGAAAAGAACCCCTTTCCAAAGAAAGCAACCTGCCTTACAAGATTTCGCCAGGTACAAATTAAATTATTTCTGGTAAATTGTTCATCTTAGCAAATGAAGCATGTGATATGAGCTACTGTCAAGCAGTTCATTTATTTGCTCCTGAAAACTCTCTTACAGCACGAAACACATTGAAAATAACATTTAAACTCTAACGAGAGTAATACTATTTTTAAGTTCAAGTGTCTGTATTTTGCTTGGATGACCGCTGTGTTTTCAGGAAGCCAATTTATCTAGAGAAATTGCCATGACACATTTCATTTGCATGTGTGTGAAATCTAAAAGCTTTTGGTTTAGACATAGTTCAGCATCCTAGTCAAATCTGAGTATGGAATGAAGTCAAATTAAGGGAAATGACTATTAATGAGATTAGAATAATATGTGCTCTTGTTCATGGTAGGATATAAATACTTATTAACACTGCTTTGCTTGAAGAGGGAGATAAAGAGAATAGATATGGTAAAATGATAAGGTAAAGATGGTTTAAAGCTGAAGTTTACATTTGCCAATTTTTACATAGTTACATTGGTCCAGCTTAGACGACCTGTGGGATCTCCTACTACACCACTCACCGCTACTACAGTGGTCTCCACTAGATTCCAGGTCTGTGCCAAGCGGCTGCCCTGCTTCATTGTGAAGGCAGGACATTACACACTAGGCATGGGCACCATTCAAAGAACATTTTGCACTTTCAATTATTTCAAACTGTTTTCTGACTGGTAGAGGTGGAGTTGTGGGGGGTAATATCCAATTTATTCAATCAGGGAATGCTTTCTTTGAGCAAATGCAAAATGTTCTCCAAATGGCACCCAAGCCAAGTGAGCAACCTTGCTGCACCAGCATGTGTTATTGGCCATAAAAATTATTTTAGCCACAGGACTGCTATTTTTAACTTTAATTGTCTGCCCTTCCCAAATAAATAAGGCCAATGATGATCATCATAACTTAACAAAATGAGCAGAAGAGGACAGAGTAGGAGTGGAAATGTTTTCTTATGCTTCCAAGCAAGGAAGACAATCAATCTCTCTGGTTCGATGTATGAAGTACATTGGGTACTTTCCAAAGCAACAGTCTGTGGTTACCCTCAACCATCCAGGTAGCATCCTACTTTCCTCTTTAAAGGAATGGTTAAAGCAAAAAAGGATAGGGTAAATATAGGGGTCGATTTACTAAAGGAAAAAAATAGACTGTTCACTTTGCAAGGAAAGTTGCACTTTGCAAGAAAATTATTCCCAGAGCACAGAGATGTGGTGGAGTTTCACATTGCAATGTATACCCAATTACATACAAGGAAAAAAAATGCTTCTTTGCTTGCTCGGATGGTGGACACCAGAAGGACTTCCCCTAATTCATTAAGCTCTGGGGTTAATTCCCTGCAAAGTAAATAGTCTATTTTCCTTTAGTAAATAAACCCTCTAGACTCATTTCATACGTGGGACATGTTGGAATAAAATTACAAAATATGGCACAACTAATCAAAGGACTCTCATAGACAGCATGCTAAAAAGGAAAGATGAAGTGCTCCTAATCTAATTTATAAACTTATTGACATGTTTGTCTTCTGATTAAAGTTCTCCTTTAAAGTCATTTTCAGTGGGTTACACAGCAAGAACTAGGCTAAAAGATAATATGGTGTTCTTGCAACGAGTTTGATACAAAAATGGTCTGGAATTCATATGAAGTCGTTGAGCCAGGCTTGAACTATTAGTGTGGGAATCTGCACAAAACTTTAATAATCAAGCCATGCATGATGGGATATTTCTAGTGTCAGAAATAGCAATGATGTACAAATAAAGTAAGAGAAGTTGAAGGGAATATTCTCTTGGCTTTCAAAATTGGTAAACTGATCTCAAGAAGTCCTATAGATCCCTACCATGCTGAAAAACCATCCACAAATATCCCACTTCATTCCTGATCTCCTGTATCCATTTGGAACACCGGATAACATAGCATAAGAAGTTAGGAAATCAGGATAGAATTAGAAAAAGTTATTGGGGTTGATATACTAAAGGCAAATAGACTGGTCACTTTGTAAGAAATCTTGCACTTTGCAAGACAAATTCTTCAAAGCTTAGCGAATGAGGTGAAGGTCTGTTGACTTCCATCATCCAATCATATTCAAACAAAAATGCTATTTTTTTCCCCCTCACATGATTGGGTATTCTTTGAAAAGTGAAACTTCACTGCATTAAGCTCTGGGGTAAATTCCCTTGCAAAGTGAAACTTCCATTGAAAAAGAAAGAGTTTGTCTTTAGCAAATCAGCCCCACTGTGTAACTTTCTTACACAAACAAGAGCTTGGTGAATGTCTTTTGTGGTTTATTAAAAATAAAATAAAGGATTGAATTCCGCTCTACTCTAGGACAATGATGGGTTTACATGGGCAAATTTTTAATAACCTGTTTAGAAAGATAGAAGAATGAACTATTAGAGAAACAATAGCTAAAACCACAAGATCCCATCACAACTTGATTTATAAATCTAGGAGACTGTTTCTGAAATGATTCCAATATTCTGGTTGATCTCTGTAATGCATGCTACAGATTTGTTATTGTTTTTCAATACTCATTAACACTTGTAGTTCCCAATTATATAGTTATTATGGCTAAGCTGTTGCTTTTAAGTGCATAGCTTAAAGAAAACCTGTGCTTTATTAACCTATGAAAGGCTAAGCAATGTGTTTACTTTACAGGCACTCCCTGCAGTACATACTCACCTTTGATGCCCAATACAACCACAGGGAGTGAAGAAAAATACTAGAAAATACTTCCATAATTGAGGAGCTTGTTACTCACCCCTTTTTACCAAACAACAGCTCTGGTGATTGGTGATTGGCTGCTCAGACACTGCTCACATAGGGACAGGCGATAGTCCCCAGCATTGTGTAAGCTCCAAGGAGCAACTTGGAGCTTAGTCTAGGCCTCCTCCATTTTATCCTAGCAGCCAAAATAAAAGGTGGCACAATGAAAGTCTATATTTATGAATAGCTTGCGGGGATGGCGTTAACTCTTTCCCACCTGCCCCAGTGTCCCTTTAAAAGGTTTTGAACACCTGGGTAGGAGGAAGGATCATTCATGTGACATTGTGATTGTCTGCCACAGTGGTTACATGATCAGAAGTCGATAGCATTGGCTACTGATCGTTAGTGTGGACCGATACCTGTCTGTCAACCTGGGTCTCTGTGCTGGATGAGCGCTCTTAGCACAGAAAAACCGGCTGCCCCATGACACATAAGTGCAATCCATGGGCATTAACCTCCCTGGCGGTACGATTATTTCGGATTTTAGGTGCTAAAAGCGGTACCATTATTTTGCATGAAAATTTGGCGTTTTATATTGTAGTCCTGCAATTCTTAGGAATAACTCTCTTAAATCTGTCCAAACCAGAGTCTAGCAGACATCCCGGGTATGATAAAGTTTGAAAAATTAAAACATAAATTATAATATAATAAATAATTATAAATAATTGTACCAAATAATAATATAACAATAATAAAAATTATTCAATAATGTAATCAAATCAAAAACACTGAAATTTGCTCAGTTGCAGAATTGTCACTGTCATTACTTTTCAGTATTTGATGACGGATCTCCCCACAAATCGCTATCGCTCAATTCTGCGAGTGATTCTAATTTGTTATCGCTGTTTTCTAGCTGGTCTAAAATCATTTTTGATGTACAGTGACAGTTTTGGTTGCTATGGACAATCTCCAGTTTCCAGGCATAAAGAACAGTTTTTATTATATAAAACTGCATGCAGGACACTGGGCAGACCACTAGGGACAACGGGGATGTGAAATATTTACATACAGCAATGTAATCTGTAAGATTACATTATACTGTATGTTTACTGTTTGTTTCACTTTTTGAATTTGGCGCCGATCTCCGTGCCCGTGCGTCGCAACGCTCGCAGGGCACGGAGATCGGCGATGTAATGCATCGAGCGAGACACGGCTCGCTCGTACAGCGGGGAGACAACGCTGGATCCGAGGGAGAAGGTAAGTAATCCTCCTCCTGGATCCAGCGATGCAGTCCCGAGTCTGACTCGGGGATACCGCTCTTGGTATAAAAAATCCACCCCGAGTCAGACTCGGGAATACCGTCAGGGGGGTTAAAGCCCACCCTTTTGCCATCTCATGTATGAGTTATGCAGGCAGCAACAGGTTTAATCTATTGCTTACCCTGCATTGGAAAAGTACAGGTTTACTTTAAATTCTTTCCCTGTAGCACCAAAGGACTTGGTTCTCACCACCAGGTTCACTATCTCTATGAAGTTTATATCTTCTTTTTTGTTTTCATGCATTTCCTTCGACTCCAGTTTCCTCACACAACCCAGAATATATTGACACATCAGTATATTTCCATACAGATTGGCCATAAGGTATGTCCATATAGCTGTGGCAGTCATTAGGTTTTTAGGCAGGTGCACTTTATCCACCCCATTGTAAGCGGCGCTAATCAGCCACTGTGCAGAGGGGAATGGAGGTTGAGAGGAGGGATAGTGCAGGGACACTATGCCTGGCTCAGCCATTTGGGAACCCTAGAGAGTTGGGACGAGGACCGGCCTACATGGCTGTACTGCCTGTTTGTCACCCCCTTCATCAGATGCTGCTCCAGTAACGTAGCCTACCAAAGTGCCCTCTCAAGTACAAAGACTGTGTTAAGGTACCATCAGCATTGTTAAGAGCTGTTATACCTGTGTTGCCTGTAATATTGAGGTTCCATTACCATAGTGTTTGGAACCGTAAGTGAGCTCCTTGCCGCTGTCTCCCATGTTTTCATTTTTACTTCTGCTTTACCAAATAACAATAGTGCCATCTTGGTCTCTGTGTACCTTTATTCTATCTCAGGTACCAATCAACTGGCCATGCCTGCAGGCTACTATCCTAGCACTAAATAACCAAGTGATATAAATATATGAATATATGAAAATGTATCTTAAATAATCATGTTGGGGACTGTAGGGTTTACTGTGCTTTGAACCTAGTATGCTGATTGTTGTATGTGGAATTTTCCAAACAGTGATAAAGTAAGCTTAATTTAAACACAAAAGAAAAATAAGACATCATGTTGACTAAGTTCATTGTCAGCAAGAAACCCATCTCCAGTAATTGCCTTAACCAACATGCTTAAGGAGTCTAAATTCTATCAATGTAAGCACTCTGATTTATTGATTTCCAGTGACCAATTTTCTAGACATATTAAAGACAAAGGATGGACAATGTAGACTAAAAGGGTCATTTCCAGAACCAAATGCTGATTCCTCATTTTATCCTAAATGCAAATTGTACCCTTGCATTATGGATTAAGTATTCCACATGGTGATGTGTGGTGACACGGAGGAAGCAGGACTTTGTTACGTAATGGATAGGTTCACCTTTCAAGAAAATATAATAAATGCACATATTTTTGCAGGAGCCTGGAAAGCATTGCACCTGCGATCAGTGGTGCAATGCAGACAAGCCCACTCAAATATGCCTCCCTGCTACACCACATACAGAAACAGGCACTCTGCCTAACTTGGCGTTCAGAGACAGGCACTCTGCCTGTCTCTGTACACCATGTTAGAGTTGGTCTTATTTGCCTCCAGTTTTGGTATCTATAATCTGAAGGTAAATATTTTTGAATTTGGAGCATTAATTTTACTTTTACAAAAGGGTGCTATTAGGAAATACCTGAATCTGCTGCATGTTTTGCAAGCTACCGGCAAGAGTTTTTGAATCTAATGCAGGACCTTTTAACCTCCCTGGCTGTAATCCTGAGTCTGGCTCGGGCTGCTATTTCAGTACCATGAGCGGTAACCCCCGAGCCAGACTCGGGATCGCATCGCTGCATACAGGGAGAGGTTACTTACCTTGTCCCCTGGATCCAGCGATGTCCTCCATGCTGTGTGTGCGAGCTGTCCTCCGCTCGATTCACACAGTGCCTGAGTGCTGGCGCCGAGCTCCGTTCCCTGCGGCGTTACGACACATGGGAGCGGAGATCGGCGCCAAATTCAAAAAAGTAAAAATACACAAAACACATACAGTACTGTAATCTCACAGATTACAGTACTGTATAAAAAAAATACACACCCCCTTTGTCCCTAGTCTGTCCAGTGCCCTGCATGTACTTTTATGTTATAAAAACTGTTTTTTTCTGCCTGGAATTTGGAGATTGTCCATAGCAACCAAAAAGTGGCCCTTTATGTCAAAAGTGATTTTAGACCAACTAGAAAACAGAGATAATAAATTAGAATCACTTGCAGAATTGAGCGATAGCGATTTGTGGGGAAATTCGTCATCAAACACTAAATCTAATGACAGCGACAATTCTGCAAATGAGCAAATTTTGGTGTTTTTGGATTTGATTACATTATTGAATAATTTTTATTATTATTTATTATCATTATTTATTATACTATAAACTTTATCATACCTGGGATGTCTACTAGACTCTTGTTTGAACAGATTTAGGAGAGTTATTCTTAAGAATTGCAGGCCTACAATATAAAACGCCAAATTTCCATGCAAAATAATTGTACCTCTTTCAACACCTAAAATCAGAAATAATCATACCGCCAGGGAGGTTAAGGAACCATACTGCTTTGCTGAATTCCCCTGACTGTGTTTGTAATACATAGTTCTTTAGCAAATTAAATGTTACCCAGGTAGGGTTTACATTTACTTTGAGGTATCTCTAAAAAAATGCTTATTATATGTCCATATATGTTCATATAAATTGTAGGACAATTGGCAATAGGCATGGTCAAAAAAGTACATGAATGTTATAATTAAAAATGCTATTGTTTTCCACCTACCTGTGCATATTGGCTCTTACATATCACTCCATTCCACCGCGGCACAGTAAGGCACCCTGGATGACGTAGGATGTAATTGTCTGCTCGACCAACAAATGTATCACTGTAACCAGTCAGTGAGCCATCCAAGTCATGAAAGATTGAGACCTTGTCACCATCATAGTCATTAGATCCGAACCACTGCCCGGAGCGACCAAAAAATACTTTGAGTTCAACCTAAAGACAGAATGAAAGATTATACTATAGTTGTGCAATATGCATCAACATTTCAGGCAAATTAATTTAACACCTCCCTAATTCAATGCAGATTCCTTTGGCTTTAATAAGTAATAAACTATCTTCTTGTTATGCTGTGGTTAATATTTGGATTAGGAAAATTATTTATCATCATAGCACCATTTAACGACTCCATCTGCAGCAAATAAATAGGGCATAGCTCAAATTAGCATTCATTTCACAGATGTGGTTTGATCTTCAATCTGGAAGCCAGAGCATCACAAATAAAATATTTGGCCCGATAGACACTGTGGTTAATTAAGAAAGTCTAGATTTGGTGCACCAGCTCCCTGAATCTGTATTAGTAAATTTAGCTTATGTCCTGAGTAATTATAAAAACCGCGTAACAGATACTTGCATTTATAGTTGTCATCATACATCACAAAGACATTTGTAATCAATGAAGCCGCTAGCAGAATGTCACAAAACATGATATTAATGTAACTGTGTTCCCTGCCGAACTGTCTGGTATCGAAAACCAGCTCATTCTTGTATTATCAAGATGATTGCGTAACCTTCCCTGGAGCAAATATCATTTTAAACATGTACAAGATCGACCAGAATGATAACAAACTGGTGAGACGCTGCAAGAATTTCAGGATTTTCAAAAAAACTTTACTAAACATTTATAACTTGTGATGCTTACACTGCTTTGCCTTGAATGCATGCATGCAGAATTGCCCAGTCTATGAATATCCCTACTATTTATGATTACATAGATCGCCACGTGAATATTCCATTGAATCCATAACTACTAAATTGCTGATTTTCTTGATTTGTTCTGTAATAATAGTCCTACACTCTGCTTCGAGTTCCAAACTGTATTAATACAAAAACGATAAGCCAATACAGAGGTTTGCTTATGCAGTTCCACTCTATAGGGCCTTAATCAGCTATACCAGCAAATACAGCGGTCCGCTAATGCATTTCCACTCTATAGGCCCTTAATCGACTATAACAACTAATGCAGAAGCCTGCTAATGTGTTTTCACTCTATAGGGCCTTAATCAGCTATAACAGCTAATACAGAGGTCCCCAAATGTGATTCCACTATATAGGGCCTTAATCATCTATGATAACCATTATAGAGGTCCCCTAATGTGATTCTACTCTATAGGGCCTTAATCAGTAATGACAGCCAATGCAGAGGTCCCCTAATTTGATTCTACTCTATAGGGCCTTAATCAACGATAAACAGCCAATACAGAAGTTTATTAACATGTTTCCACTCTATATTAATCAGCAATGACAGCCAATAGAGAGATCGCTAATGTGTTACTATTCTATAGGGCTTTAATCAGCTATGACAGCCAATGCAGAGGTTTGCTAACATGTTTCTACTCTATAGGGCCTTAATCAGCTATGACAACTAATAGAGAGGTTTGCTAACACGTTTCTACTATATAGGGACTTAATCAGCTATGACAGCTAATACAAAGGTCTGCTAACACATTTCCACTCAATAGGTCTTAATCAGATATGACAATTAACACAGAGATCTGCTAATGTGTTTCCACTCTATAGGGCCTCAATCAGCTACGACAGCTAATACAGAGTCCCACTAATGTGTTTCCACTCTAAATGGTTTAATTAGCTATGACAGCCAATACAGAGGTCTGCTAACATTTTTCCACTCCATAGGACCTCAATCAGCTATGACAGCTAATAGAGAGGGCTGCTAACATGTTTATACTCTCTATGGCCTCAATCAGCTATGACAGTAAAAACAGAGGTCCCTTAATTCTTTGCCATTCTATAGGGACTTAATCAGCTATGCCAGCTAATACAAAGGTTTGCTAACACGTTTCCGCTCAATAGGTCTTAATTAGCTACAATAAGGTCCCCATAGGGCAGAAATGTGTTAGCTGACCTCTGTAATAGCTGATTGTGTTCGCATTGATACATTTTGAAATGTATAAAAGAGTGCATGACTCATATTACAGTCACCTTTGAGTGACAAACAGAAGCCTATCTCTACACAGTGTTCCCAATAGAAACAGAAACACATAGGATTGAAGGGGTATGCAATTTATTCATACACAATAATCACAGTGGTTGATGAAAAACAAACATAATCCAGGAAAATCATTTTTTGGATCCAGAAAGTCTGCATCACCTTTTTCTGATATTGCTAGGACAAGGGGAGCCAATTAGGAGTAAAGTTTAAAGTCTATAGAAACTTTTAACAATACATTTCTCCAGTTTGCTGCATTTTTGTTTGTCAAATATACCATTTTTGAAAAGTGCAAAACAATAGCTGTTCAACCAGCCAGAAAACTTGTAAGAGATAACTTCTTGTACTCTCTGCCTCTCTGAGCTGTTATCAGTTAGCATTGTTCCTTGCTATCTTCCTGGCTTACAAACCACCTCTTCCTGTTATGGAGAAGAGAAGGAGGTGTTATGTAGTCCTAACACATTCTCTGGCCTATGGCAGTGGTCTCCAGACTTTGGCCCTCTGATTACCTTTATCTGGCTCTTGGGGCACTGATAAAGGTACTGATCCTACTGATCACATTGCTTATGTAATTCTTTTACTCCCACTGACCCCTAGGCCTGAGACATTGCCTATTCCCATTGATACTGGGGCATCTTCTGCTCTTATGACCAATGATGAGACACTATTCCTCCTCCTAATGATCACAGGGATTATGTCATTATTTTACTCCCACTGACCCCTGGGCCTGAGGCATTGACTTTCTCCATTGATGCTGGGGCATTTTCCACTCTACTGGCCACAGACTGACCCCCTAAAGTCAGAAGTACAATAAACTGTCCCTTTCTTTATAGGGTTTGGAGACCCCCCTGGCCTACAGTGGCAACGATCATCAGTAAGGTGGTCACCCTAGGACAGCAAGTGAGTAAATGGCTGAATCACCAGATTAAATTTGAAAAAAAAAGTACTGCAGCCAACACGTCTAAGGATTGGTAAACTACAATACCATTATTTTTTGTTCTTGAGTTTAAATATTCTTTAAGAGGCAATAAAAAAAAAGTGTAGGCAAGATTTAAGGGACATTACATTACTGTTTGTAATATTACAACTTAGCTGGCAGATATGCAGCAATCCGCACACACTGATCTTATTGCACAATCACTCCTACGGTACCAAGCTAACATTAAATAACCTTGTTTATTAGATGTCCAAAATTAGAGAAATAACAGAAACAAAGCCGACCCACATCTAACTCTATTTATGGAATTGCACATTCTGTCCAGTGCAAGATACAGTCTCCCTGTGTTGCCCAATCATTGAAGCAACCAATATATGGGGCTTTTTTAATGTAACCCTGAAAACTATTTAATAAATAAAATATATATATTTCTCTTCATTTAGAGAACTGATAGATCTCCTTGCTGTTGACTACTTTTTAATTTGTTCTTTATCAAAAGTTTTTTAATATTGTACACAGGTACAAGGAAATAACGACATAATTTACATGTTTTGGGATCAAGTAACTTTCTCAAACTTTTTGGACGAATGGAACCCTTAAAATAATTTTCAGGTCTTGAGGAACCGCTCCTAAAATCAGTTCATTGGTGGCCAGGGAGAAAAATACCCTGTTAAAGTGGGGGGTGGTCAGAATGCCACCCTTAAAGTGGATGTAAACCATACACCCAGCAAACTGACTGGCCTCAGGTGATACACAGAGATGAAACAAATACTCCTACATAAGCTATACCTGTTTATCTGCTGTCTTCTCTTCTCAAAGTCCAGAATTTATAAAGCTTGTCTGAGCTACCAGAAAAAGGTGTCCGAGAGCTGAACTTACACTCGGCAGAGCTTAGTAAGGGGAGCGCTGAGAGATTATTGGAGGGAAGGGACATGCCCCCCTTCACTCAGCACACAGGAACAGAGCTGAGGCTGACAATCAGCTGGAGGTCACTCACCTGTCACCATTTTTCTCTTGGTGTCAGGAAAACTTGTCAGCATTTGAGGCACACTATAGGGGGATATGCTTTGTTCATATTTCATGTCTGAGGTTTACAACCACTTTAAGGACAGTTTAAAAAATGATTGATGGCATGCAGCTGGCATTGCCAAGTGGTGTTAGCCCTGAAATGATGTAGGCACCATCAGATGAAAGGTCGATCACTTACAGCTCAAGGAACCCTTCGCAACCTCTGGATAAGCCTAGGGTTCCACAGAACCCTGGTTGAGAATGGCTGGCTGATTTAGAGCTTCTGTAGAATCAATAGATGTAACCATGCAATAAAGTTATATGCAAATACTGGTAAGTAGTACTGCTAAGGGACAATGTTACATACTGTATCTAGTTGTTGTGCCCTAAAGTGAGCAGATTATGGATCGGGGTCTACGCACTCCTCCGCACATTACTACACTCCGATATCAAGAGAAATCTCTGTGAGGTCCTTCTTTTCAAACCTATAGAGGCATTACGTATTTCAGTCAGAACACTAGCTAGCAATGCATCTTTTTACAATGACCAAACTCACTATTATCAGGGCTTGGAAATCTTCCGTTCTCAGTTTCAAAGTAGTAAAACATTGTATATAAATGGTATCATGGTTAACGAGAAACTGATGGCTATTTTGTCAGAATCCCATGATACATTTCTTTGAGTTTGGCTGTTTTGAATAGCGTACGCGCATCCCTCGTGTTTCGACCATCTTCTTTTACCAATCTAACACTTCTCAGTACATTGACCCCTAAAACTTCCCTTCCCTTCCCCCTCCTCTATTCCTTCCCGATCCAAACTCTTCTCTTGCCCTTTCCCTTTTCTTTGCCTTTCTCCCTAGTTTTCTTTATTTCTATCTGGTCTAACTGAATCCTAGTTCAGTTGTTGGGCCAGCCTTCGGTTATGACTGTTGCTGGATTTCTTGGTTGTCTAGAGATGAATTGTCAACCTCTTAAGACTTGTTTCTCACTCTGATCTGTTGGATCTCTTTCCCTAAGTTCTTGATAGAGTTCTCTACCTATTCCTTGTATATTGCTTGTACAATTTCAAGTATGCACAGGTCCTACCATTGACCCTCCCGTACGCAACTCTGTTTGTACTGGAAATTTAACTTTTCTTTGCTGACGCAAGTAATGTTGGTTATCTGACCAACGTCTCTGTTTAATGTGCTATATCTGTCAATAAAAACCTTTGTAAAATTATGGAGCCACCCTAAAAAAGGAAACATGTAACTGGTTTAATCACCAGGTCAAAATAAAGGGAAAAATGCCTAAAAAGGGGAAAATTTATGTAGTCACCACAACTATGGATTGGAAAATGTAAATATATTACATTTTTGCGTTTAGATACACTTTTAATACAGTATGTTAGAAATAAATCCTTTACACATATTACTTTTAAAAGTTATTTGACCCCCTGATGTTCTACTCTTTATTTTGGGGACATGGAATGGATTCAAACCATATTTTGACTGTCTCACCAGATAGCGCAGGCATAAAAAAAATGAGCTTAACTGCTTGCACTAAGATTGTTGATATCTTAGAACACCATAGTAATGCTGCTGTGACGTACTACTGTCCAGAAAAACATTTTCAGAGAGATCCAAAGATGGAAAGACAAAATAGTGAGTTAGAGCTTTTATTACATTGTCCAAGCCAAAGATAACATGACAGACCAAGCATCGTCCACAACAGTCTCACTACCATACACATATGGGATGGATTTACTAAAGGCAAATAGGCCGTTCACTTTGCAAGGGAGATGGGCTTACTAAATTAGGGTCCTGAAGTTCCCTAAATGAAAGTGCAAGGGACTTTAGCTTACTGAATTAGGTGAACCTCTGCTGACTTCCATCATCAAAGCATATGCAAACAAAAACACAGTTTTTTCTTTTCCTTGCACATCATTGGGTATACTTTGCAAAGTGAATTTTCATTACATTCACTAAACTAAGGTAAAAAAAAAAACACCTATTTTGCCTTTAGTAAATCAACTCCATAATGTTTCAGACTCACAAAATGTTCTAGATAAAAAAAACAAATTAGACAACAAATTAAAAGTATCGATATCAGTCCAACTTTAATTCTGGAAGTTCTCTCTTTTAAATCTCCCTTTCCTAATGTTTTCTGTATAGCGGCTAAAACGTGATTACATTTGGGAGAAAGAAAAACAAAAGCTGGCGTGTTTTGTCCTGAGTTTTTTGGCACATGGCTGTGGAATATTATGTATCTTCTGATTCATCTTTCCACATTAATCGCCACTCAATCCTTACTGTAAAAGATCTAAGTGGGGAATCCATTTCTACGTCAGCGACTTACAATAGGATTCGGGTCATTTGGTAAAGGTGGGGTAGTGTGGACATAACTCTCTCCCAGCCCAGACACACATTAACTATGTTTGCACAATTTTCTCAAGATTTATATTTGCTCGGGGTTAGAAACATTAACTCTCTAAGAACCAAGCCAAAAAATGTTTGTCAAGGAGCAACATGTGATGGAGGATTCGTAAATTGCATCCCCGGTAGCACCACTTGGTTAATCATCCCGCCACTTAATGTCTCTCTCCTGCAAGACTCAGCGGGTCTGGCATTTCAGGGTGTAGCCCAGAACTGGTTCAGACAATACCACTGTTTTATGATGGATAATGAAAAGCATATCAGTTCAGCTGAGTACAAGCTCAGGAGAAAGGTCAGGGCAACCTGCAAGACACACACAGCTACCAAATACTTTGCTCTGGAACTCAGCGAGGAGCCGACTGCCAACACAAACACACTTTTAGACTCCTCAGCATGTTGCATCTTATTGTTTTAAGGCTTGTCCTAGCATATATAAATCTAGTGTCTCTGCAATGTACTAAACATGGAATGTTTAACTCTCTTCTTCCTAGGGAATCTCAGTCAATGGAAATTTGTTTTAGCTGTGTGCACCTTGACATTGGACCATGGGGGTCAATGCTGGCAAGAGACAATAATTATATGGGGTTGTGTGGGTTCCTATTACTATGGTAAGTTAGGTATATTGAAAGTTCCTTGAGGCTCCAGTTTCTTCTTAAAGCTGAAGTTTACATATGGAAGCCAGTCTATCTTGCTTGGGCCATTGTAAGTATGCATGTGTCATACCTAAAGGATCCCTGCGGATGCTGGAAATCACTCTAGTGGGTGCAGCTACTATAGTGATTGCCACTAGTCCTGTACCAGGGGGCTGCCTTGCTAAAAACGGGAGGTTGCTCACTCGGCATGGGCACCATTTTCAGAATGCCTTGCACTCTTCTCAATGAATGAAAGGTGTCCTTTGATTAGATAAGGTAAACATGCAGGGCAATGACACCACTGACTTCCATTTAGTCCAATCACACAACGTCCTTGCATTCATTGAACAAAATGGAAGGCGTTCTGTGAATGGTACCCGTGCCAAGCAAACTCCCCTCTATGTTCCTATGCAGTGGGGCAGCCACTCAGCATTGGACCTGAAAGGCAGCAATGATCACTGGAGTAGTGGTGCCTACTACAGTGTTTTGCAGCTTCCACAGGGATTCCTCAGGAATGGCACATACATAGTTGCATTGGTCCAAGGTAGACCTATGTAACTATCCTAAAAAAAGCATACATAAACTTCAGCTAAATAACTGTAGATTTTTATCACATTATCGTGCCTTTAATATATTTTACTTACACTTTTCTCCATCTTGATGAGGGACAGGTTGTTTTGAGGGGTGATCTGCCAAGAGTTCTTCAGTGAAAATCCAATTGCACTTGATGGTCTTTCGGCCGTAGGGAGAAATTTCTTAAACGTGCACCTGAGAAGCCTGACTGGCCCATCGTATATTTGAAATCCACGAATCGGAAACGTCCTAGAGATTAAAAATGCAGAAACTTGTTATTTGATGTCAAACAAATGATACCATGATTTGTGATGTTAGGTTTTAGCATATTATTTAGAAACTACATACAGATTTTGTTTGAATGATTTTATGCTGCAGAGACCTGGATAGCCCCTACAATACATGCTGCATACTGAATATGTATTTTTCATTATTTATTGCTAAATTATTGGAATAATTATTTAAAGTGGTTACTGAGCTTGGCATAACACAAATACATCAATGATACAATTGGTAGTAAGATGTTATTATAGTGAGTGCCTGCATATTAAAAGGGGATCTTCACCCTCCCTACCTACTTTCTCTCATTCCCCTCCTACCCCTCTCCCATCACATAATTGAACATTTACAATTTTATTTTATACATTTTTCAGGGAACCCATCATCCGACTCCTTGTTTTCTTCCCTAGGTTGAAATGGCATATTCGTTGCCCCCAGCTTTCAAGGATATTTATGATATAAAATCTCAGAAGGCAACGGGGTGCTCTACTGTGCATGCATCATCATAAGGGCTGGCTGTCTCTTCCTGCTTTTTAAAACCAGCCCCATAATGATGTGCGCATACGCATACGCATCATTGTGGGGCAGAGTGCAATCTGAAAGTGACAGCTAGCCTATCCGATGATGTTAGAAGAAGACCAGGTGTATAGTAGTGGAACAGCAGAATCCTACAGAACATCCCTGGATTGATAGGTGTGTATGTTTTTTGTGTAGAACCCAGATTTAGAGGTAAGAGGGGGGAAAAATAGTGGAGCGAGGGGTTGAATTTTTTTCTTGAAGTGAACCTCTGAAGACAGAAACATGGGAGGTGCCTTTTCTGATATCGTTTTTAAAGGCTCTCCGTTGTCATCCTAATCCTAGAATTCACAATCGCTGGAACAAGACCCACTGACGTTCGAAAAGTCATAACCTGTCCTGAATACTTGTTTCAGGTCAATGAAACTCTGGGTAGCAGGGCCTGTGGCTTTAAAAACAATTCAACAGTGACAGCTCCTATATAGGAGATTACTTTAATGTGTATCTATAGCCAACGTTAGTTTTGGATATAAAGAATAGTAAAACTGGTATTGGTTTTGTTTTATAGACCCTTCTTTCTATCTACACATTAGTGTTTCTTACATTCTTTTTTCTTGGAACAAATTCTATATATTTTTTAGTTCACGCGCCAGTATTTTTTAAGTCGTCTATTTTATAAAGTGGATTTGTTTTAATACAGACATCTATAAGTTACATAAACTAGAGATGTGCTATTATAGTATTCTAATTACACTTAAACATTTAATTTCAGTAATTTTTTTTGGACTCTTCATAACCAACTACAGTCTCAGAATAGTAAGAAAAAAATTTATAAAATAATCTTACTTGTTCCGTGGCAGTGACCTCTGTTCCCCTGAGCCTCCGCGTCCCCAGTAGCTGTTCTGCCCACCCTGTGATCCAACATTCTCACTCTCCCCCACAAAGATGGAATCAGAGACCTCCAAGCTGGATCCTTCATCAGTTGGGAATGTTCCATCACTAAAAACATTACAACAAACCAACCGTAATTATGTTAGTGTATTGTATAAAACAGTACGCTTAAAGGCATAGTTTTAAAAGAAACTTTTTTATTAAACAAATCAGCATTACAGCACAGTCAGCAAAAGATATTCCTGCAGGTACAGTACATGTAATGTCTAAAATGATATTCCACAATTGAGAATTATTAACCAACAATTCACTTTAAACCAATTTGCAAAGGGGAACATAAGCAAATATATCAACTTGTTGTGTAGAGTACTGTCATTCAAGCAACCTCACCCAATATCGTGCCATCAAACAGTGAAGGGCAGTAATTCAGTATCACGGGGGAGGGGAGAGAAAACAGAACCGCTTCTTTTGTTTTTGTTTTTTTGGGGAGACCTTAACAAGCAGGAAGGGGGAGATCCCTGAGGAGATGGGGGGGGGGGGAGCCGACACTCAAGAGGCCAACTCCTTTTGCCCCCTTAACCACAGGCATCGATCCATGCAGACGACACCTTGCCAAATTTACCTGGGCATTGCCTATTCTCGTAGGTAGCTCTGTATAGAGGCAGTACTAAATTAACTGCCAGGAGTCAAGTGTGGGTGGGTTAGCTGATTTCCATTTTAGAAGCATCTCCCGTGTGCCATAAAAAAAGGAGAAAGTAATACACAGTTTAGTATATCTATCCTCCTCGACTTCCTCCAGATAACACAGCAACAGCAAAGGGGTTCCCCCATTAGGCTGGAGGTCAACAGGAGCTCAATGGAGTCAGACTTGAGGACCAGCAAAACTGAGCCACAACTGGATGTCATAGTTGCCAGTACCTGAATTCAAATGAGTTGGCTAGCGTATATAGACTTAGTTCTTGAAAAGACATGATCTTTCCATTCAGTATGATGTGTTTCAAGGTAGTGCTCCTCCGTTTGGCCCAAAGAAAAGGGCATGGGATGTCATATAGGTGAAGTATCCCTGAGTATCCCCCAGAGCGATGCGTTTGGGGATACATGATTTGGTTTGTAATATATTGCCCTAGCATCCTGCCAAACCCGGATTGTAGTCTTCATGAGGGCAGTCAAAGAGTGATGAGCTTTCAACCCCCCTGAACACCAAATTTCTCAAAGGACCCTAGTATAGCTGCCTCCAGTATTCCTTTGGATTCTGTTTGGGCTCCGACAACCACCATTGCATCATGACGAGGATGGTCGCCCACTAATACAAGAGGAAGTTGGGTAGTGCCAATCCTCCTCCCAATATGGGAAGGTATAGGATTCACTTTTCTACCCTAGGTGGCTTCCCAGCCCAAATAAACAAGGTCAGGACCCCCTCCAAGAGCCTGAAGAAGGCCTTAGCTATATGGGGTGTTGCAGAAAAAGTACAGAAATGTCGGTAAAAATATCATTTTTAGCAAGTTAACTCTGCCAACCGGTGTGAGTGGGAGGATGCGCCAAGCAGAACATTTAGCTGTGAGCTGGGACATGAGGGGGTATATGTTCTTCTCTATGAATTCACCCGTTATACCACTGATCTTAATACCCAAGTAGGAGAATTCATCATTAAAGGCATAGTTTACCCTTACCAAAAAACTGCCTATGCAGATAAGGGATGTCTGTAGATAAAACAAACTGAGCAGCACGGACAAAAGTTGAATGATGCCCTTTCTATAGGTGTAGATCATTTACATACCTCATGAAGTCCAACAATTCAAAACAACACACACCATTCCAGGTCTGTCCACTTTTCCCTAACCCCAAAGACACAGGTGCTAGTTCAGCTCATACCACAGAACATAGACAATTAACAGGTAGATGTCCATGCACTGTTGTTGCTAAGATCCATAGGTTTATTGAAAAAAAAAATCAAAAGTCCAAATAGCATAACACACAGTAGAAGCAAGTGTTGACGTGCTTCATGCCAATGGGCGCTTAATCATAATTGTGAAATGCGTCAACATTGTTTTTTTCAACAAACCTATGGATCTTACCAACAGTGTGTGGTCATCCACCTGTTAGTTGTCTACATACCTCATAAAGTCTGACTGAAAAACTTCCAGAGATGGCACCCCCCCATCCTGCTTTGTTGCTAGGTCATTACCATAACAGGAGCTTGCTCTTTCTCAGATTCAAACCCCCTCACATGTGTATTCTCTACTCTAGTTCAGCATATGAGAGATCACTCCTGTGATGGTGGGGTTGGACAGTAACAACTGGGAGTCTCTTAGCAATTCCCTAGCAACCAGGCAGGATGGAATGATGCAATCTCTGGAAGTACATACGTGTCCTACACTTATAGCAGGGGCCTTTAATTGATCAAAGCTGCACAGTTTTTTATTTTTTATCTACAGCCCACCCCAGGCTTGCATGGGCAAATTTTAAGCCTTTAAGCAAATAAAAGGAATGGATCATGTGACTGTCACTATTACAATCTTTATTCCACCAAGCTGACGGTATTAAAGCAGAACTAAAGGCTGAAAGAAATTTTTCAATCAGGCAGGTATTTTATAAAATACACTTACCCACCTGTTCGCAGTCCTCTGCAAAATGTAGACTGAGCTGTGCATGCGCAGCTTCCTTTACATTTCCAGTACAGTACCAGTGTACTAGGATGAATGACTCCAGCACATGGCAGGAGCGACGCCATCCCACCGGGGCACCGGGACCATCGCCCTAATGTTCTGGGAACTCTACATGTAGTATTATTAGCAGGGGTTCCCTGAGACCAGAAAGTTATTCCAAGGGGTTTTCCGTGTCAAAAAGGTTGACAATGGCTGGCCTATTTCCATGTGAAATTGATGTAATTTTTTTTTTGCTTTTCTAGTAAAGGATTGCATTTCAAGATTACAGGTCTAATCCCCAATCTCAAGGCAGCCCCTCCTTCTGTTAGATGCACTCTTACTGGCCACTGAGGTGTGCTCATTGGATGGGTAGGTTGGTAGGTGGGTCAGGTCTAATAAAGTCAGGAATTCAGGCTCATAGTGAAACCGGCTTTGTGCGGCACACAGAAAAAGGTTCTCTGACTAAAAAAAAAATATTAGCAGACACCTTAGGGTTGATTTACTAAAAGCAAGTAGGCATGTTCAATTTGCAAGTGGACTTCCCCTTAGCTTAGTGAACACGTTGAAGCTCTGCTGACTTGTGCAAGCAAAAATACTGTTTTTTTCCTTAATTTTCCTAGCATGTGATTGGGTATTCCTTGCAAAGTGAATTTTCACTGCATTTGCTAAGTTAAGGGAAAATGCCCCTGCAAAGTTAAAAGGCTATTTGCCTTTAGTAAATAGACCCCCTTGCTAGGCTGTTTTAGGCAGGGCTTTATAAGTGACAGATTTTCTGTAAAGTGATTGTAAACTTCAGACATGAAATATTAACAAAGCATATCCCTGTATAGTGTGTACTTGTCTCAATCGAGAGCATTAAGTGTTTATTTCTGTCTGATGCTGTGTTCCTCTGCTACAAGCATGAGTCACTTCTGACAAGTTTTACTGACACCAAGAGAAAAAAAGGTGACAGGGGTGGGAGTTCCAGCTGATTGACAGCCTCAGCTCTTTTCCTGTGTGCTGTGTGAAGGGGGTGTATCAGCTCTCCCCCCCCCCCACCCCCGCTTGTCAGAGCTGAGAGATCCTGAGTAAATTCTGCACTTTGAGTGGATGTAGGGGAAAGATGGGTGCAGGATAAACAGGTACAACTTACAGTTCCTTGAAAAAGTATTCAAATGTTACAACCAAAAATATAAATGTATTTTATTGGCCTCACCTGCTCTCCCCCCAGCACGCCCACCCTCCCCCCAAATGCCCCTCCCCCCTGCTGGGAGCAGACAATTGCTTGGCAGGAGGGATTGCCCTGCCAGCACTGAGTTGATGGGGAATTGCACCGTGTATGGCCTGCCTAAGACATCCACAGGCATTACAATGACAGTTTGTGCCTTAGGATGGGGTGGTCCTAGGATGAGGCCGTTGCAATGTCTGTGGATGTCTTATACAATTAACATGGATGTCAGTGTCGTTTCTTGTGTGCGGCGGTCCCTTTTCCCTGTATTTAGCGCACATCTACAGTATGTTTCTTCAACATCCAAATTTTACTGCAGGTTACAAAATAAATGTTAGCATTTTATTGGCTGTTGTGAGTAACAGTCACACTATACTTTATTCTTCTGTTAATAAATTATACCAAATATATGACAAATACATTGTAAAATCTATATAAATCCCCTTATATGAGGATAATAAAAAAATGTTGGAAGTATTCATTAAAAAAAGAAAGTGCAGGTGGAGGAAGATTTGTTGCTATAAGAAGAAAAGAAAATACAATTTTTATATCAGTAGTTGTGAACAAATGTCATGACTTCCTAAGCGCTAAGTAGCAGTACTAACCGCACACTATAAAATTATTATAGACACGGCCATACTACCAGGCAAATCCCAGTTTGCCACCTTCCCAAACAAAACATTTCTAGGAATTTCATTACGAGGTGTGAAAACTGCTGGTTCCTTGCCAGGTATTACCATGGAGGAAAAAGCTAGTACAACTTGTGCATACATTTACTAGTGATTCATAGCCTGGAACGCACCAAGCTCAGCTGTACGCTCATTGCCCGTTATTGGGGTGGGGGGGCGAGGTGCGCTCTGCAGATGTGATGACGAGAAGGAGCAGGACTGGGATGTAAAGAGTAAAGTGGGCATTTCCGAAAGGAAAATACTGTCACACTCTGCAAACACTGAGTGACACAACAAATTAAGCCAAACCAAAGGAGCCTGAAATCCAGTAAGTACGGGGACAAAGGCATGCAATAAATCTGAGTACATAGAATTCTCGGCATTACTCTTCATAAAATGATGTGGGAAATATTTCTCACATTGGCACACAGTATCAAATTCTCTTGTGAAAATCGTTTTCTTACCTGGCTAATGTAAGGCCAATTCCATTGTCTGAAAACCTGGAGGGGAAGACAGACACTGAATTAGAACAATGGATAACATTAGCACTAGAGAACTGACTGTGATTTATGCAGAGAATATAGTATTCACCTTTTTATATCATTCTTGTTATTATTGTAGCAGGCTCATATTTATATAAAAAAAATTATGATCTGGCATTTGCACATCACAAATAATCCAATTTGTGTCTTATATGTTTATTTCCTATGTTTGACAGCTCCATCTACTGGCCAGAATGTGTTCTTTTTTTCTTGAATTAGGTATTTCAGGAAAATAGTGTATTGTAGGCACTAGATGGAGCTGAAGATAGTAGGAAATAAACATATTAAACACTTTAAGGGTTCATTTAGATTTGTGTTGGGGGATGGTACAAAACATCTGTGGTTGAGCCATGTTTTTAGCACCCAGATTACTTTGAGCAGCAGAGACCACCGCGGATAGGGATGTTCTAAGGCACGAACTGTCATTGTAATGCCTGTGGATGTCTTAGGCCTAATGGGTTCCTTAGCAAATGCCATTGCTCCTGTTGTATTTTGCAGGTAGTAAGCCTACTGATCAGGATCCATTCAAGTGAACAGGGAAGTGCTGCAAAAATGTCGCAACCGCAGGCAATGCAAGCAGGTGTGGAGCATTGGAGTGGCAAATTAGGGGGTTAAAATAGGTGGTGAGGAGGCACACAGGGAAACCGGAAGTGACGTCGGCAGCTCAGTGGAACGCACGGCCCGAGCGGAGCTGCCTGTAAGGTAAATAAGTGAGGCTGCATTTGATGGGGCACAGTGAGGCTGCATATGATGGGGCACAGTGAGGCTGCATATGATGGGCACAGTGGCTGCATTCGATGCTGCACAGTGAGTGCATTTGATGGGGCACAGTGACTGCATAAGATGGGCACAGTGGCTGCATAAGTTGGGCACAGTGGCTGTATTTGATGGGGCACAGTGGTTGCATAAGATGGGCACAGTGGCTGCATAAGATGGGCACAGTAGCTGTATTTGATGGGGCACAGTGGCAGCATTTGATGGCACAGTGGGAGCTTTTGATATGTCACAGTGGCTGCGTTTGATGGGCACAGTGTCTGCATTTGATGGCACAGTGGCGGCAATTGATGGGCACAGTGGCTGCGTTTGATGGCGCATTGGCTTTGTTTGATGGCACAGTGGGAGCTTTTGATATGGTACAGTGGCTGCATTTGATGGGCACAGTGGCTGCGCTTGATGGCACATTGGCTGTGTTTGATGGTACAGGGAGGCTGCAATTGATGGGATTTTTTTTCAGAATTTTTCAGTTTGCGCCTTCCCGAAAAATTTTGAGCACCAGTCGCCACTGCCCTGGAGCAACTGCTCTTTGCAAAGTGCACAGTCTATTTGCCTTTAGTAAATCAACCCCAAAGAGTTCATGTTTGTGTAACGTTCATTATTTTGCAGTTGCGCATGTTTATCTTTTACATTTTTAACCTGTTTTGCATTAATTCTTCTAACCTTGCACCTCTTAACTAAACTACAAGTTACAGTTATTCCCTTGTCTGACCCTTTAGCCAATTACATATTCTGTTAAAGAATAGTATAAAACAGGGGCCTTCAAACTTTCTAAACATTGGGCCAGGTTGTTGGTAGAAAAGATCGTTGGTAAAAAACCATTGTTGGTGTCAGTGGGAAGAACAGTGCCTCAAGGGCTGCATAAAGGTAAGCAGAGGGCCACAGTTTGGGAGACCACTGCTATAAAACATAGCCAAGTTATGTGTAAATGTCTGAAAATGATTATTACTCTGAATTATTGTATCCCTTGCATGACAGCTTGGGCTGTCTTCAGGTACCATAGACATGAAATGGTCTACTGATCTCAAAAAATGTGGTCCTATTGAGAGACACTTATTTTGTGTCCCCTTAACAATCATCACGTACAAGAACCGTTCTTCTACTCCCATGCATGCATTAGCGCACTTTGCTAGCAAATGACATACCCTGAGTTGCGAAAGTTGATGTCCCCACCTCTGGCCCATGCACCATGGTCATTGTTTTTAAAGGCTATGAGTCTGTCAATAAGAGCAGGCACTCGAGGTTTAGCTGGATCTGAATCCTGGTGAGGACGGAATCTAAATAAGTAGGAAACACAGCTCTTAGTAGAAAGAAGTTGTTATTCTGATGAGGTCTCCCAGACAGGAGAACATGCACGGCTTATAAAGATTCTTTTAAAGATGAGTTTTGCAAGATAAAAGGACTATGGGTTCTTTAAAAAGTTTTATGATGTTAACACACAATCAGATTTGGTTTAAAAGTAAACAGAAACGTATAGTTCGGGAATACAAGGAGACTGCCATTGCTGACCTCCCACTTGGCTGTCTCTAACTTCATTACATTCCGAGCCACTGACCTGGAAAAAGCATGCAGATAAGTCAGAACACCTAATCTGCACACTTGTTGGGCAACAGTTCTTCAGATAGTATTAAAGCCAGCTATTAAATCAGAATGACAAGGGGTCAACTTCAACTTTCACAAGGAGAGGTCAGCAATGGAAGCCAATGTATTCCGCAGTACAGGTTTACCCTGAGCGTTTGCTTAACTGAATTGTCAAATCTTAAAATTTCTGTACAGAGCGCATACAAAACAGGAGACCAATTATGGAGGCATCTCTAATAGTCTAGATTTTCTGTAACTTTAACGGGAAAGTTCAATGTATTTTCAGTAACCGTACATTCTACGATATTTTTGTATGTTTAACTTAAAAGAGAAGTATGGGATTTTTTTTATCCCGTAATCATACTTACCTAGGTGGATGTAGCCTCGATCCGAAGCTGCATCTGTCCCCCGCCACCTCTTCACTGAGAACCAAGAGATCGAACATCGGCGATGGCTCGGTTCTCTCAACTCCCCGAGCGGAGAGTGGCTGCCTGCCAATCAGCAGCTCTCCTGCTCAGCTCCTCCAAGCCTACTGGAGCGCTGAGCTGTGTAGGGGCGGGGAGGGGCCATCTCAGCGGCTCGCTGAGAGGCTGAGACGGGCATCAGTCCAGGCACCTGGCGGATCCCGACTCCCAGAGTTTGGGATGACGCGGTGCCTGGACTGACATTGGTGACATCAGCAGAGAGCGGACTTCAGACTGCTCTCTGCTGAAAACGGGTCAGAGGAGTGCAAAACGAATTGCACGTCTGTGACCCATAGGAGAACCCCAGCCGATTGAGCTCAGGCTGGACTTCTCCTTTAAAGCAGATCTAAACCCATTGATTTAATGGTTTTCCCAACCAGTTACATTCACCATCACGGTTGACCGAGCTCTCATCCAACCTGTTAAGCCATCACAGATCACATGTGCAACAGCAAGGCAGCTGCAAATCACACAGAGGCTAAAATGGCAGCTTCCTTGGCTGTAAAGGACAAGGGAGGGGGGTTAGTTCCCCTTTAAAGTGTATGTAAATCCTAACATTAAATGTCTTTTATTTGCTCCCTTTTGATCTGTTTAACATACACGCAAATACCTGCTTGTGTTGCCAGAAATCGAATGCCACCCCGTGTCCTGTGCATTCTGTAGGGCTGTCTCATGTAGTTCAACTCTGATCTACAGAACGCACCACCTTATGTTATATAAATGAGGAGAAGGGAGGTGTTCTGTAGTCTTACCACACTTCCTGCCTGAAGATAACAGCACTGCTCCTCCATTGATATAGTAGAGTGAGGGCGTGTTACCACCCATTGACAGGAAGTGTGCTAGTAGCAGGATCATTAGTTTAAAATAAAGGGAATAAAGCCTAAAAGAAAGAAAACTCATACAGCCACGGACATTTACATAGACTATCCCCCCTTCAGTCCATAATGAATGCCGCTGCAAGACTCATCCCCCTTACCAACCATTCAGTGCCCTCCAGACTCCTCTGCCAATACCTCCACTGGCTTTCACTCACCCAACAAATTAAATTCAAAGTACTAACAATAATTTACAAAGCCATCCATAACTCTGTCCCCAGCTATATCACTAACCTAGTCCCAAAATACCAACCAAGCTGCTCTCTTTAGTCCTTCCAAGACCTCCTGCTCTCTAGCTCCCTTGTCACCTCCTCCCATGCTCGCCTCCAGGATATCTTCAGAGCTTCTCCCAACCTTTGGAACTCCCTACCAGAATCTGTCCGACTGTCCCCTAATCTATCCATCTTTAGATGATCTCTGAAAACCCTTCTCTTCAAAGAAGCCTACCCGGCTTCTAACTAATACACTGTTTTACTTCCTCCATCAGCTCATCCCCCACAGCTATTACCTTTTGTATCAATTTACCCCAGGGTTGCCAACTGCCAGTAAATTTACTGACAGTTTGTAAATATCACTGATTTATTTTTACAACTGCCAGTAAATATCAGGGGCTGATAATTCCATGCTGTGTTGACTTTTTAAGTGTAAATCAAGCAAATTACTTTGTTATAGGTATTGTCAGTGTTTCCATTGTTTATACTGTTTAAATATTCACTGTGTTCGTTTTCAATAGGAGTTCTGTAATTTTTCAGGTTGCCAGTAAAAAAATGTGCTCCGTCAGTAAATTTTCCATGTTTTCTCAGTATAAAATGCTGTAGGGGGTTGGCAACTCTGATTGACCCTCCCTTCTAGATTGTAAACTCTAATGAGCAGGGCCCTCTGATTCTTCTTGTACCAAATTATAATGTAACTGTAATGTCTGCCTTCATTTTGTTAAGCACTGTGCAAACTGTTGGCGCTACATAAATCCTGTATAATAATAATAATAATGCAGGCTCCACATTTAAAGACTGGTAAGCTGCAAATATTACATTTTTGTTCTTTTAGATACATGTTATTATACCGTTTAAGATGATATTTGTTCTTTGATATTTTTGCTGTTGTAATACCGGTAGAGATTTGTAGATTAGCCACTAGAAGCCGAGTGGATTAGCAGCTACAATATCCCTGACTAGCTGTTGAGATAAGATATCATTCAGATGGGAGGGAGTACATGGTTTGTAGAGAGGTGGCTGCCTACTAGACTTGCATTGTGAGAGTATCCGTATAGCCTGGTACGCACTAAGTATTATGTTGTGTAACCTGACGGGTTGCATGAAAAAAACTGACTTATGCCACGTACACACGACCGGACTTTTCGAGGGACTAGGTCCGATGGACTTTTGGCGGAGTTCTGACGGAGTTCTGACGGACTTTCCAAATGAACGGACTTGGCCACACACAATCACACCAAAGTCCGACGGATTCGAACGTGATGACGTACGACCGGACTAGAATAAGGAACTTCATAGCCAGTAGCCAATAGCTGCCCTCGCGTCGGTTTTTGTCTGTCGGACTAGCATACACACGAGTGGATTTCTCGGTAGGAACTGGGTCCGGCGGAGTTCCGGCGGAATTTTTTTTAAACATGTTCCATTTCTAAAGTCTGTCGGATTTTTGCAAATCAAAAGTCCGCTGCAGCCCACACACGATCGAATGGTCCGCCGGAATCGTTCCGTCGGACCTTTGATGTTGAAAAGTCCGGTCGTGTGTACGCGGCATTAGTACAACTTAGTACAACTAGTACAACTTAGTGCAACTTAGTACAAAAAACTGGTTAGTACAACTGACTGTTGTACTAACCATGCAAGATTAGTTCAGCAATCTCCCCCCCCAGAACACTCCAATCACTGCTCTGCCATTGGCTGAGAGCGCTGTTTTTTTTTTGTTTTTTTTTGAACCAGCAACTGTCTCCCGATATTCTGCCTTTGTGTATGGAGCTTTAAGCTTGCCATACACTGATCGAAATTCCACCTGTCCAGCAGGAGGCAGCCAAATTTCAATCAGCGTGCGACAATTGTTTAACTAACTTTTGTTGAAGAGACTTGTTGGAGAATTTTCATCAGCGGCTGCATCCACTAATTAGTGTACAATGTCCTCCACCCTCGGAAAAACTGAAAAACGAACCGTTTATTTTAAAACGCTGTACAAACTGTGATATAAATCCTGTATAATAATACAACTTTAATTTAAAGGCTAAGTTTACCTTTTCAGAAAAAAAACATGTAAAGGTCAACTAACACCCTGTCACAGTTCCTGCTGGTGGTGGTGAGCGGGCAGTGACCCATGCAGTCGGTGTAGCAATTCAGAGATTAGAAATTCCCGCTCTTCTTCCCCTTCTTTCTGTAGGGCTTCCGGGACAGATCAGAGTGCTTCTGATTAGTCAAAAAGGTCACTGACCACTCTGATCCATCCCAGAAGAAGAAAAGAAGGAATGAAAAACGGGGATATTAAATCTCTGGATTGCAGAGATGGCGGGAGGTACAGTGGGGACTGGTGGGCTGGACAGAGTGTAGGGCAGTTAAGGGCGAACCTTGGCACCCCAGATGTTTTGGAACTACATTTCACATGATGCTCATGCACTCTGCAGTGTAGTTGAACATCATGGGAAATGTAGTTCTAAAACATCTGGGGTGCCAAAGTTCGCCATCACTGGTGTAGGGTGTTAGTTCATTTTTTTTGAAAATGTGAACTAACCCTTGAATATAAAATGATTGTATAGAACTACAAAGGAGGAAGCAGAGCCTGCATACATAGCAAAATGAGAAAAAAGTTTGCCCCATGTACATATAAATAAATATATACAAAATATGGAGTTTAAAATATTAACATATAGGTCAGATAGATACAAAGTAGATAAAATATCAGTAATAACCACACATTATTCATGATATACTTTTCTATGAGAAATAGTATCCGTTTACTACAACAGAGAACCAAGGTTCTGAATGAAACAACATTTCCAGGAATGTAGCAATTCGCAAGGAACCAGAAACATCTGAAGGACTGAACTCTCTGTTCTTGGTGCAATAACATTTACTAGAACAATATTGTTTCAGCCTACACAATCATACCTCTGGTGGAGACAACCGAGGACTCACCGTGCATTGTCCACCGTGAGATACTCTCTGGGGTTCTCGGCATTTGCTTCTGTTGTTTTGACTCCCTTTCCAATGAATAAACCAGCCTAGAAGACAAGAGGTACAAACGTGAACTTTCATGAAAATGTTTTATTACCAGTAATGAAAGCATAACCGAAGGCCAAACTTTTGTGGATAGAGCGGAGAAGGGGCTAGAACACGGGTCAGGGGATACATCCAAAAGGCACTGGGACTTCAATTCTTATTGATACAGAGTAGCAAATGGAAGGGTGGGAATTATTGGAAGATCTCATCGGCCCTGGTTAGGTGGTTCACATATAGCCAGGGCTACCCTCCAATGGGCACCCAGGAACGTCACTTAGAGCTTAAACCTAAAGAAGGAACACCAGATAAAATGAACAAAGTCGAAAGCGGCTTTGATTATTCACAGACAACATATTTTGGGGCAAAACACTCTCCCTTTGCAAATATTTGAATGAACTCAGGCAGAATTCACAGTAATCTTGATTGTACTGCTTTCAAAGGAATCAGATAGGCAAGAATTATGTAGAAGAAATGATCCGCACTCCGGTTGTTGCTCTTAAAATTTCTTCATTTTATTGAATAGCTACAGTGAACAAACGCTGATTAAATCAGTTGACGTGTTTCAGCCTATAAGGCCTTAGTCATAACCACCATTCTTTTTCTACATCATTTTTTCTACTTTACTCTACTCAGCCAGCGACTGTGGACCGAGCACCTGGGAGCTTTGCTATCTATGAGGTGTATGGGTAGTAGCACTGACATTTGTTTATACTTTGGGCAATAATTATGCCAGGGAAACCTTGAAACATTACTGAGCCTTGATGAATGGGGAGTGTGTTCTGTGTCAAAATGATGTCTTGTGAACCATTAATGCTGTTTTGGACTCCTTTATAAATTTGGTATGACAGTGATTCTCAACCAGAGTTCAGTGGAATCCTAGGGTTCCTCCAGAGCTTGCTAGGGGTTCCTTCAGCATTGGGCAATTTCTGCCTCTTAGATAAGTTCCCACTGACACCATTGATCTTTTTAGCTATCTGTAAGGAGGTAATTCTTCCCTATGACCACAAGTGTAAGGACCATTCTTCCCACTGACCATCACACTAATGTATCAGGAGTTGTAGATTTCTATTTGTTAGCATGGGTTCCCTGAGACCAGGGAACTATTTCAAGGGTTCCTCTGTGTTGAATAGGTTGAGAAAGGCTGTACTATGACATTCTATACCAGTGATGGCGAACCTTGGCACCCCAGATGTTTTGGAATTACATTTCCCATGATGCTCATGCACTCTGCAGTGTAGTTGAGCATCATGGGAAATGTAGTTCCAAAACATCTGGGGTGCCAAGGTTCGCCATCACTGTTCTATACCATTATCACAAAAAGTGAGCATGGAAGAAAATCCCAAATTATGGGTTGCCAACAGAATGGGAAAAGAGGGGAAATGTTTCTATGGGCACACTCGTTCTGGTGACTACCAAGGATTTCACTTTCTGTTGTGGTTATGGGAAGAAAAATGTAACGGGAGTTATAACCCTCCTATACTCTGTCCAAAATGAAGAAAACATTTTTGCTTTCAGTTCTACTTGAATATATTAGATAGTTTGACAAATGGAATGCTTACTTACCTTGAAATTAGAGTGTACTCTGTTGTTGTGAAAAATACCCAAGGGGGTGAATTCTGATTGGCCCTCTGGGTAATGCCCCTCGGAAAGACCCGTTGGAATTCTATGGAATATGAACCAGATGCCAACATCCTGAACAGAAAATCAGCAAGAGAAAGGGTTTGTCATTAATGCCATGATATTCACGTGCAGGCTGCATTTTGTGAAAGCCGATACAAAAAAATATGCCACTGCAGCATTATCATACAATTAAATAATTGTCAATTTTAAATAAGGATATGTAAACAGTATGCAATTATCACCTCCCAACTTTGTGGGAACAGTTTGGGGAGGGCCCCTTCCCATTCCAACCTGACTGCACATCGGTGCACAAAGCAAGGTCCATAAAGACATGGATGAGCAAGTTTGGGTGGAGGAACTTGACTGGCCTGCACAGAGTCCTGACCTCAACCTGATAGAACACCTTTAGGAAGAATTAGAGCGGAGACTGTGAGCCAGGCCTTCTCAGCCAACATCAGTGTCTGACCTCACAAATGCGCTTCTGGAAGAATGGCCAAACATTCTCATAGACACGCTCCTAAACCTTGTGGACAGCCTTCCCAGAAGAGTTGAAGCTGTTATAGCTGCAAAGGGTGGGCCAACTCAATATTGAACCCTACGAACTAAGACTGGGATGCCATTAAAGTTCATGTGTGTAAAGGCAGGCGTCCCGATACTTTTGGTAAAAAAGTTTGGTATAGTGAAATTTAATTGGCTACTATTAATTATACACCATTGGCTATGATAGTTTGCTATAATTTGTGTGAGGGGTGGCACAGTGGTGTAGTGGTTAGCACTCTCACCTAGCAGCAAGAAGGGTTGCTGGTTCAAATACCAACCATGACACTACCTGCCTGGAGTTTGCATGTTCTCCCTGTGCCTGTGTGGGTTTCCTCTGGGTACTCCGGTTTCCTCCCACACTTCAAAGACATGCTGGTAGGTTAATTGGCTTCTGTCCAAAATTGGCCCTAGTATTTGAATGGGGACCTTGGATTGTGGGCTCCTTGAGGGTAGGGACCAATGTGAGTGTGCAATGTACAGGGATAGGGACAATTTTAGACACTCACACTAAACTGGATGGACTTTATTCAACCTTACTAACTATGTAACTATGTGTGTTATCACTGATCTACACAATGTCTGAATACATTTTATATGGCTTTAATTGGGTTTTAGTACATAATTACACCAAGACAGATTAGGCTCAGCATCACATCTGGTAACAAAAGGAATGTGTATCACCCAGATGATCTGGAGTGGGACACACCTATATAAGTATATATATATATATATAGTAAGCCAATAAAACTCATCACACATTAAAAGTCTGCAGACATATAAAGTTGCAAAGTTCCTACATATACTATACACCATGATTAGTGCTAATAATTATATGGAGAGATAAATTGTAGACTTCCTTATAGAGAACAGACATCTGATAATTGAGAAAACATCAGTGAATGTGGTGAATGACAAATATTAAAAAGGCAATAAAGTAAAAAAAAAAAGAAGTAAACGATTTTTGCCACCCACTAGAACACCCCCATTTCAGGGAACGCTCGGGGGAAGCTAGGAATGCTCTACCCCCCCCCCCCCCCTTCATATATAATTATACAATTCTTTCTACATGTTTATTATCAATGCAGATTTTTATTAGATTAAATCAGTGGAAGAGAAAAACTAACAAACTAAAGTATATGCTATGCTGTGCTAGGCTGTGTGCAAAGGGCTATCAGCGTTCTAAACACAACATTTACCGGAATGGTAATGAGAAAATACACAAAGTCATCAGATTCCATATAAATACGCTATCAGTTATGGAAGGGAGCCAATGAACAGTACCGCTATCAGCAGCCAAACCCACATATGATTGGAATCCAGAAACACCACAAAGCAGAAGATTTATTGAGTAATCCACAGATTCAGGTTACAATCTACGCTTAGGAAAGAACACGGATGCCTGATACTATGACACCAATTGTAACCGGTACCTGTGATATATTTCATTAAACCCCATATAGGTGTGCTGCAACCCTGTTTGGACTGAAAAAAAAATACATTCTTAACTGTGTTGCCTTTTTCTTGGAGTATATGTACCAAAGTCATTGCATTCCGGTAGTATACAGTATATATTGCATTGGGGGTAATGTACAGGCATACCCCACTTTTAAGTGCACAATGGGGTTTATTTACTAAAGCTGTAAAGTGCAAAATAAGGCTCACTTCTGCATAGAAACCAATGAGCTTCCAGGTTTTATTACCAAAGCTTAATTGTACATTCTGGGCTTAGAAACCCATTGGTTTCTATGCAGAAGTGAACCTGATTTTACACTTTCCAGCTTTAGTAAATAAACCCCATTGTGTACTTAAAAGTGGGGTATACCTGTATATTGCATTAGGATAGTATACAATATATATTGCACTGGGGTAGAATACACTATACCCTGCATTGGGATAGTATGCACTATATATTGCATTGGAGTCATCTACAAAGGGATTGATTTACTAAAGGAAAATAGACTGTGTACTCTGCAAGTGCAGTTGCTCTAGAGCTTAGTAAATGAGGCTAAACTTCATTTTGCAGACAATACCCAATCATATGCAATAAACATTTACAAAGAAAAATTAATTTTTTTGCTTGCACATGATTGGATGAGAGAAGTCGGAAGGGCTTCCCCTCTTTTACTAAGCTCTGAAGCAACTTCAATTGCAAAGTGCACAGTTAATTTGTCTTTAGTAAATCATAGTATATAATTTACCCTGTTTCCCCCAAAATAAGACCTAGCGTGATTGTCAGTGATGGCTGCAATATAAGTCCTACCCCCCAAATAAGCCTTGTAGGTCTTATTCTCAGGGAAACAGGGTAGGACTTATTTGGGGGGTAGGGCTTATTTTGCAGCCATTACTGACAAGCACGCTAGGTCTTATTTTCGGGGGAAACAGGGTATTAGTGTAGTATACAGAATATATTACATTGTGGTCATATACACTGTATACTGCATTGTTGTAGTATACACTATACAGTATATTGTATTGGTTAGTATACAGTATACCTGTGTATAGCCTCACAGTTTATCTACTATTTGGCTGACAATCGAGAAGCACAGGAATACCATCGGGTGGAATACATTATTGGTATTACTTCCATTGACGATCCTCAGGCTTTTCCAGTGTTAGTTTTAAATACAATTTTATTTTTTACTTTTCTTGTGTTCTCTTGCAAACCACATAATGTGATACCAAACTTAGATAAGGGGAACTTGTTCCTTAAAGGCCTTGTTCACCCCATGGGAAAGCTGGGGCACCCAGAATCTGCTGCTGATCTGCATAGAAAACAAAAATCAGCTTCCAAATTTTATTGTGAAAGATTATTTGAACAAGCTGAAGTTATAAGCTGATTGATTACTATGCAGAGCTGCACCAGATTCTATGTGCACCACTTTTAGTAAATCTCTTTCCATGTCCCCTGAGCTAGTTTTTTAATTTTATTTTTTAATAGCATCAAACATGTATTGGACACAGAGAAAAAGAAATCATTTCCTATGGGGGTTATTTACGAAAGACAAATCCACTTTGCATTGAAAGTGCACTTGGAAGTGCAGTCGCTCTAAATCTAAGGGGTAGATCTGAAATGAAGGGAAGCTCTGCTGATTTTATCATCCAATCGTGCAAGCTAAAATTCTGTTTTTTATTTTCCTCGCATGTACCCCTCTGATCTACAGCGACTTTACTTCCAAGTGCACTTTCAATGCAAAGTGGATTTTCCTTTCGTAAATTACCCCCTATGTGTCCTGATCCCACCATACATGTAAAATTCAGCTCAATGGAGGTGGGGTGAACAAGCCCTTACGCCTCCTGTTTTTGTTTTTTAAATTTTTTTTAATATAGGAAGGAATTGTGTAATGTGTGTAGCTGTGTGAAGAAGCAAAGATTATGAATTTTTTTTATATATTGCGTTTGATTTATTAAAAGCAAATTGACTGTACACTATGCAAGTGCAGTTGCTCCAGAGCTTAGTAAATGAGCAGAAGCTCTGCTGACTTCCATTATCCAATCATGTGCGAAAAAGCTGTTTTTATATTTTCCTCGCATGTAATTGGGTATTCTTTGCAAAGTGAACCTTTTCCTCATTACTAAGCTTTGGAGCAACTGCAATGTGCACAGTCTATTTGTCTTTAGTAAATCAACCCTATTGTGTATATCCCCTTATACTGACCTGTGCTCCTCCTGCAGCATTTCCAATAAGGTTGTTATTAGGGTTAGAGATCCAGAATGTGCTGACTGCCCTGTGAAGACAATTCAAGGAACAAAATCAAATAAAACTTATTATGAGTATTCACCTAAATATTGTGAGTCAGCAATTCAAAACCCACAAGACCCACAAAACTATTAACGCAGATGTTGCAGATCTTAATCTAATCAGATGTGAAGGAAATGTTACATTAATGTTAAATATTACAGATAGAAATAAATAACAGAGGTGCTTTATATAAATGATGCCTACTCACATACAGTCAGTGCTGGGAACAGGCACGTAATCCCCATACACATGGTCCCGCATTGCTAGGCACATGGCTTCATTGCGATCTGTAGGCAGGATGGTCCCAGCCTTCGTCACTAGTCCGAGGTTGTGATAAAAAGTGTTTCTTTGCTCCACACCGTCTTCCAGGAAAAAACAGTGGCCAAGGGTGTCATAACCAATGGTATCCTTTACCTAAAAGTTCAGGGCAACCAAAAAGCAATAAGTGGACTTACATAAATTGGACAAACAACAATACATATATACAGTATCTCACAAAAGTGAGTACACCCCTCACATTTTTGTAAATATTTTATTATATCTTTTCATGTGACAACACTGAAGAAATGACACTTTGCTACAATGTAAAGCAGTGAGTGTACAGCTTGTATAACAGTGTAAATGTGCTGTCCCCTCAAAATAACTCAACACAGCTATTAATGTATAAACCACTGGCAACAAAAGTGAGTACATCCCTAAGTGAAAATGTGCAAATTGGGCCCAATTAGCCATTTCCCCTCCCCAATGTCATCTGATTAGTTTGTGTTACAAGATTTCAGGTGTGAATGGGGAGCAAGAGTGTTAAATTTGGTTTTATCGCTCTGAATTTCTCATACTGGTCACTGGAAGTTCAACATGGCATCTCATGGCAATGAACTCTCTGAGGATGTGAAAAATAGAATTGTTGCTCTACATAAAGTTGGCCTAGGCTATAAGAAGATAGCCAAGACCCTGAAACTGAGCTGCAGCACGGTGGCCAAGACCACACACCTGTTTAGCAGGACAAGTTTAGAACAAGCCTCGCCATGGTCAACCAAAGAAGTTGAGTGCACATGCTCAGCATCATATGTGGTTGTCTTTGGCAAATAGACGTATGAGTGCTGCCACCATTGCTGCAGAGGTTGAAGGAGTGGGGGGTCAGACTGTCAGTGCTCAGACCATGCACCGCACACTGCATCAAATTGGTCTGCATGGCTGTCGTTCCAGAGGGAAGCCTCTTCTAAAGATGATGCACAAGAAAGCCCACAAACTGTTTGCTGAAGACAAGCAGACTAAAGACATGGATTACTGGAACCATGTCCTGTGTTCTGATGCCACACCCTATGAGATATTGTGGTTAAGCCGAATCTGTGTCAGCAAGTCATCAGCTATTTCTTGTTATCTAGTCAAGCAGTCCAACTATTGATAAGAAAGTACTGAGTGTAAAGTTTGAATAACCCTTAGACATGTATTTTTACTAGTATATATATTACTGTTGTATTCAATAAAGACAGAGATCTTATGAACACACACTCAAGCCTGTTTCCCGTGTTTCATTTGGTCTTTCATGGATCCGAGGTTCCCAGTGGTCTACCTGCATAAACCAGGGTGGTCATCAAGGTGTATAATTCCTTTCAATAACGATCCCAAACACACCTCCAAGTTGACCACTGCCTTGTTAAAGAAGCTGAGGGTCAAGGTGATGGACTGGCCAAGCATGTCTCCAGACCTAAACCATATTGAACATCTGTGGGGCATCCTCAAATGGAAGGTGGAGGAGCGCAAGGTCTCTTAACAATCACCAGCTCCGTGATGTCATCATAGAGGAGTGGAAGAGGAGTCCAGTGGCAACCTGTGAAGCTCTGGTGAACTCCATGCCCAAGAGGGTTAAGGCAGTGCTGGAAAATAATTGTGGCAACACAAAATATTGACACTTTGGGCCCAATTTGGACATTTTCACTTAGGGGTCTACTCACTTTTGCAATGTAGCTTATATTATCTGTTTATCTTCAGCCCACTCACTGGAAATTGAATCATAAGCATAATCACCTTTGTCAGTGGCATGCTAAACCAGGTAGGAGCAAAATTATCTTTCTTACTAGCAAGGGTAAGAATGGTTGGCCAGAATTATAAAGCTTTGATGATTAATAAGCAAACACTTGGTATATGTATATTTCCATAGCGTATTCATCTGCTTGCCTAAAGTTTCACTTTAAAACCCAGTTTCCTCCAATTAGACAAAATCTACCCTTGCAATAGTCCCCCCACACTGCAAGGGTTAAAAGTCCATTTTATCTAGGGAATACAGGAACAGGCAACCTTATCCCCATATTCAGCTGGCTGTGGCGCTGTTCTCGTCTCCCTGAAGCTCCAGGCTGTGGGCAGTCTCTTGGTGTCATCATATAGGTAAAGCCTATAATAAGGCTTACCTATAGGTACTGTAAATATCTCCTAAATGTGCACCGTTTAGGAGATATTTAATACATATACAGCTGATGACGTAACCAGTGCATGAGCTCTGAAGGAACAGCCACCCGGGCTTTCCCTTCAGAATCCTGTGCTATAAATGATGACTTGACCGTGCATGCGTGAGAGCAATGCCCTTGCAGCCACAGCCAAAGTCCGCAGCCCCGGAAGGAGGACATGTGAAGACAGAATCGGCCTCCATTGATGATTTTGCATTATTGGAACGTTTAGTTTTCAGGCAATTTTCACATAATGTGCTAGTTTGTGATGCATACTAGAACATAGCACATTATTGCTTAACCTTGCAGGTCTGAAAAAAAAAAAGGCATCCAGCAGTTTACCCCCGCTTTAAAGGAGACATACAGCCAAAGCTCATTTGGCTGTACTTTTCTTGTGGATCACAGGAGTGCAGTTCAATCTGCACTACTGTGACCTGTTTTCAGCAGACAGCGGGCTGAAGTTCGCTGTCTGCTGATGCCACAGAGCCGGTCCAGGCTCAGGCAAGATCACGGCAATGGAGTCGGGATCTGCCCAAATGCCTGGATCGGCATCAAGCTCAGACTCTCAGTGAACCACTAAGAGCCTGAGCCAGAGCAGAGAGCTCTAACAGTCATCAGGTCTCTGCACAGGAAGCTGTGAGAACCAAGAGATCGGCAATGTTTGATCGCTCGGTTCTCTTGTCTTAGAGGCGCCAGGGGACCAATGCAGCATCGGACCGATTATAAAATAAAAACATACCCATACTTCTCTTTTAGTCCTTGCAGTGCATGGGAAGGGGGCGCTGCAGGGGTAGATTATTTTTTCTTTATGACCAGAGTTGGGCTTTAAGTGGAGCTAAAAAGGACTTTTTTTTAAATATGATTTTGTAAAATTTTTGATATTAGAAGTATCAGGCCCAGAATGTTGTGAAAGACAGACTATGAGGTTTTATGGACAGGAATGGCTGATAGGAGCTAAGGATGTATAAGAATTTGGAGGTCTCATACCAGCAGACCATGAGTTCCATGAATAGCGACACATCTGGAAAAGCAATGATGGATGGCTAGGTTGTCAATGTATGTTGAGGGACTGTAGCCACCTTCTTCATCCACTGCTCCAGTCATATGGAAGTGTACGGGATAACTGCCCAAAAGTTGCTGTCCCATCTTCGTGAGCTCGACCCCCGACAGGTGCACCGAACCAAAGTGCTTCTGGATCTGTTTATAAAGGCAATGCAATCATTTAGCCACAGCTTGGTCACATGGGCGACCAGGGGGGTGGTAAAAGCAGCTGGCTGAACTGCAGCTTTACACCCCCCCCCCCCCCCAACTACCCACCTAAAGAACGACATGTATCCACTTAGCGCTGTACACAAACTACAGTAAAAATTAAGCAACATCTCTCATTCAGTGATACCATTTAAATGTATAAGGCTATGCTATCAACCCTCCCAAACCAGTTGCACCAAAGTGGTCCAGCCTTGATTAAACAGGCAGTGAGTACATGACATATGGCCACCTCGCCATCTGTCAAACGCTCTCTGAAAAGCAATTTACTGAGAATCACTTTTTTAGAGGGGCAGCAAGGCCATACCTGAGAAAAAAAGAGCATTTGTCATGTTGATCGCTTGCTTGTTCTTTATAAAACAACAAGAGTGACAACATGCAACTTATGTTTCAAAACATGAGTTTCATCCCATAAAGAACAGCTCTGTGTAGAAGAATGATACACTTTTTTTCTCTTCCTTGAAGGACACATAGATAGATCTTGGAAAGGTTGTCTCCTCAGGCTACAAAATAGAGTTCCAGTCCTTCCTTTCAGGTCGTTTCTTACCCTTCAACTTGTGTCTGTCCCCTCAGACTCTGAACCAGTGCCAGATTTAGACCTTGGGGGGGGGCACAGGGGCACTTCAAGTTCGGGGGCTCCTCAACGTATAATTAAAATTATATAACAAATAAAAAAATAAACTGAAAACAATGGTAAACTGAATTTGTTCTTAAAAATAAACTATATATATATATATATATATATATATATATATATATATTAGGTTCCAAAAAACACATTTCTCTTATTTATTTACTACATTTTTTAGACTGTGAACATACACATTCCACAAGTAATTGGAACTGGCAAGTCATGCACAGTGTTGCCAACCTACCAGATTGAAATCTACTGACACGACATCCAAAATTTACTGGCACAGCCAAGTTTTTACTGGCATTTCCAAAAGTTACAAAAATAAACATTTTAAGTGCAAATTTCAGTATTTAGTCTACAAACAAGTACAATATGCAATCAGCAATGTGATTTAAGGTAGATTTTAGGGCACAAAAACATATTTCTTATTTTATTTTCGATATAGTAAAAGAAATTAGAACGGGCACTCTTGCTCCCATCTTGCAGACCTGCACACGAGGGTCCGGCTGCTCCGCTCAGGTTCCCTTGCGCCATGACGTCACACAACATGCTCAGCCACTGTCTCTGCCAGACCTGCCTCTGCCGAACACACTGTATCAGGCACTCGGATGGTCTTGGCTGGGTGTTACAGCTGTATTTTTTACTGGCAGCCTTTTCCTGTCACGGGCATTTACTGGCAGGAGAAAAGTGCTAGTTTTTTACTGGCTGCCAGTAAAAATACTGATGTTTGGCAACACTGGTCATACATCACATGTATAGTTACATAGTTACATAGTTAGTAAGGTTGAATAAAGACACCAGTCCATCCAGTTCAACCTGAGTGAGTGTCTACAATTGCCCCTATCCCTGTACATTGCACACTCACATCAATCCCTACCCTCAAGGAGCCCACAATCCAAGGTCCCCAAGGTACCATACCCCCTGGTATGCATTACACTACAATATTTACAGTCTTTCTTTCTGCACTCAGCATCTGCAAAATCTTCAACTAACTCATCAAACTGTATCATCTTGAGCAGGGCTGTTGATAGGGCAGTACAGCCAGCCCCCCTGTACTGGGCCCAGGCCTCATCATGTCAAAAGGGGGTCCCAGGCACCTGCCAAGCAGGAGGTCCAGCAGTACTGCCTTATAGCTTATATGTGTGACTCTTGTACAGTGCTGCTGGCTTCTACTTTTCTTTTCTTCCTCTGGCTGCACTGCTGGAGGATCAGTTCTAGTATCTGCGCCCCCTGCTGTCTAGGACCCCTGTGTGTCTCTCCCCCCCCCCCCCCGCAGTACTGCTGTCTCCCCTCCTCTCCTCTCCTGCCAAAAGCTGCTGAGGGCACACAGGTGGTTAAATTCAAGGTGGTGAGCGTGGGAGGACACACCACCCAGAATGAACACTGTGAGCGATCAGGTACAGATATTGCCTTTGTGCCACTATTCACTTAAATTAGTATGGTTCAACATGGGTATCATTTCTACCATGACTGCAAAGTATAGCATCACGGGCCTTGCATTTTAGCAAAAATATAATTTGATATTTTCGGAGGAGGGGGGCCCAGTCAGGTAGGCTGTAAGGGGTCCCCTGATTTCTATCAGCAGCCCTGATCTTGAGGACACTGCTCTGGACATCCGGTAAGGCACAAAGCACTTGAATTTCAGCCGGTTCAGCAGGGACCATTCAAGATTCAAACCATCTATTAGCAAGCTGATTGTACACAAGTCAGTTGACTTGGGTACAACCAGCATGTCGGATTTCTAGCGTGCGATTATTGCCAGGGACTATAGCCACTAGCAATAATCACTGTGTTCTCCTGGCAAGGGCGGCTCCCTGTGCCCCACCACCGGGAGAAAACTGTAGCTCCGTGGGAGTGATTCTCGCATTAACACTGACTGTGTTGATGGAGAATCAAGTGATTTTCTTTCCTTCAACTAGAAAATCACATACTCTATGGCCAGCTTAAACTCATACCTAGGGGACAAATAGGTCTGCATGCAGTAACACCACCCAGGGGATATTTCCCCAAAAAGCACAAGTGACCACACTAGAGATTGATGATCAATTTCCAGGGGTGCACATCCATGTGGGGCACATTCTGAGGACAAGTGAAGTGGAGCACTGTTGTCTTCGGTTTACAAGAGCACAAGCACTGAATATAGCACGATGTTATTTTTATAAATTTATTTTAAGGTGTTGAAGATATGGACTTTTGCTAATACTGTATTATTTAAACACTAAGCGTGGTGTATTTTCATTTATATTTATAGTGTATTGCAAGCAAGCTTACAGTAGCATTGCAGCTGGTGATATAAATATTTTTTTGCGCCCAATATTCTATTCACCTCGTTTGGCGCTAAGTTATTTTATTTATATGGCCGGCTCAAGGCCTAGTACAAGGCCTAGAATGTCGTTCCAGCATTGGCCAGTTCAAAAGAAGAGGCAACATTTGGCCTCTGTGTACAGCAGGCGGTCAGACAGAAGCCGGCCGCTCGGTTGGCTTCTGTCAAAGGCTCATGACCAAAAACTCAACTCCAATTAGCACTTTCAGCTGACATTGACCAGAGTGTTCTGGCGAGGGGGCTGCCCCCCTGTCAGAACACAACAGCTCAGCAGGGGAGTTTACTGTGCTAACATTGGATTGTTAGTACAGCGACTCTGACCTGAGCTGTCAGGTTTTCTTTTTGTTCAAGCCAGCAAAAAAAATAGTAGTGTGTATGTGTGTGTACCAGGCTTTACTCTTTCATGGGTCATCATGGTTCTCAGATAATTCTTTATCAGTGCCAATTTGCTGAACAACCTTTCTTCCGAACAACTAGTCACCATTATGCTCAAATATATTCTAAGAACTACATGAACGCCTGGAAAGTAAACTGCAAGCTCTTCATCATGTAATGAAACTGCCTGTTGAAATGCAGTGAGACATGACCAGAGCTTGGCAAAGGCTGCAAACTGGACAATTCCCTCAATGAACAAATGAAGTGTTGAGGGAAAATAAGTTGCATCCTCAATAAAGGAAGTCTGCGGCCCCCTCTGGCAGGTGGGTCTGGGACAATTGCCACCTTTGCCCAATATAAATCCGGCATTGGTCTGACCGACCTTCATTTAGTGGTTCAGGTGCTCTCTAGATCACGTTGGAGGGAAAGAAGGAAAGGACTGGAAGTCTGTTTTGCAGTCAGAGAAGACAACCTCTCCAAGATCCGGCTGTGTCCTTCAATTAACTCAAAAGGATTTTACGGTAAGTACAAAAATACCATTTTTGAATTACAAACTTTAGGAAGCGCAAACAGCAATCAATTAGATCCCAAAAATAAAATGTACATTACCTTAATCTGACCACCAAATGTATCATAAGTGAAAAACTGGCAGTGGTTGGGCTCGTAGCAGGAGTCTTCCATTTCCCCTCTGATGAGGATATTCCTGGACAGAAGTCCGACCTCAGCTCTCATATCAATCCCATCAATCACCCCGCCAACGTGCATATACTGGGGGCTTCCTTGGAGAAAAATGTCAGGTCAGTGTTATTCAAGGAAAAAAATTGTCCTTTTTCCTGATTTCTTTACATGATATCAACATGTTGAGTTAACATTCGCCTGATAGCACAGTAATTTTTGTTTTCCATACTTTTGCCAAAAAGTCTATTTGACCAATTTTAAACAGAATAGAAACATTGTGCGAAAGCTCTGGTCCTAGAGAGGAAATTGGTCTAAATATGATTGATTTACTATGCAATAAAACTACCGTAAAATGATGGCTGAGTACCGGCAACTCCTAGAAGCAAAACTCATGAATGCTGGGGGACAAGAATGGGTGGGAGCAGCAAAAAACCCATGAGGGATTGGTAGAAGCAAAAGCGGACAGAGCAAACAATGCAAAGAAGGGAAAAGCAGCACCTTGGCAGTATTCATCCACACAGCTTCGAGAGGAAGCATTCCTGCCCATCCTCATATCTGTTTCATTGCAGGTTGGTTTCATCATGATGTAGACGTTTGTCAACAGGATGAGGGCACCTCACAAGGTGGATTCATTACCCTCTCATGGCTGCAAGTGTGAATGACTGTGCAACAAAGTTCCATTAGGGTAATTTCACATGGGTCGCAAAAGGGCAGTTGATCCACGTTTTTATTGCCCCCTGACTCCCCACCTAAATCCTGATCTTGCAGTCGGACAGTGAAGTACACTTAACATAGATGAGTTTCTTTGCTTTGTGGACCCTGCAAATTTAACACAGCTTGCGGAGGTTTACAGGTGATACTGCCTCTCAAACTCACTCACTGGGATCATTGGGACCACACCAAAACCCAACCAGCTTGGCACATGATCTTATCTCATGAATGCCAGACAGCTGCTGCTCTACCACCCTCTGAAATGTGACTGCAGTCAGTGTGAAACAGCCCTAACTGAACCAGTGAATGGAAAGGTGGAGACAGTGAACAGCTGGCATGGTGGACACTTTAAAAAGAGGTCACATCTCTATCTTCCCAGCTCAGGACAAGCAAGTTGAGCTGCAGGATGGGGCCCATATGGGCAACATATATGTTTTTGGGGCTCTGGAGGCATCTGCGGTAGGACTAAATAGCGTTTTTACATATGAAATTGTTCAAAAAAGCCCGAAAAATTTCCACCATAAACTCATGGTTCTGTCTTTAAAGAGGTACCAGTTGGGGAAAGAAGAGGAGTGGTTCATCCAAGCCTTTTTGAAGAAGTCTTTGGTTAGTCTTGCCCAGTCTACAATGGGCAGTAACAAGAGCACACCCAGGCTGTGCCAAGGTCAGTGCGAATGCACATAATGCTAGTGGGTGTAAAGCTGTATTATAATTATTATTATTCAGAATTTATACAGCATAGTGGCAACAGTTTGCACAGTGCTTTACAAGCTAACCACATATTAACGCACACATGTATTTATCCAGATTACAGATGAAAGTTTATAGTAACAGAAACTGTTAAATAGTGTCCAAGTTTATTGAACCAGACATGAAAGAGTTCTTTCTTACCATCAATTTTGACCTGGTTGTTTTTACATTCAGGGCAATGAAGCAGATTGAATTCTTCAGCTTGGTACATTGAGTAATCAGTACTTGCAACGACTATTCTGTTACCAGGCAACCAGGTGGTAACGTCATCTGCTAATGTAAGAATGATGCCCCTGGACACTGCAACTCTGAATCCATTCCTCGGAACGCCTAATGGGTCGGAGCAGAAGTGTTAATACCCAGCCAGAGAAGTAGATGATGAGATACATCCTCAGAATTGTGCTATAGAAATAAGTCAACGGGAAAATCTCTGACTTTTCTGGTCTAAAAAACTTATATCAGTAGTTGGAAATTACAAAACATGTTTTTTTTTTTGTTGTTGTTTGAATCATTTATGTAAACTAGCCAGCAGCTAAGATACCATGTAGAGCCACAAACTGCCTTCCTACGAGATTTACATTAGTAAATACTGAAGCCTTTTAGGTAAGTTCATTTATCACAAAGTAGAATTCTATGGACTTCTTATATTACCAAACGAATCAAATACTATGTATTATGTACTTATTACCTCTATAGTGTTTATCGTTTCATACATTACCTTTATTCCAGCCACTGTAGGCAGTAACAGTGAAATGAAGTCCTCCATATGTCTGAAATTCTCTTGTTGCGATTGCCAGACCAGTTGTTCCATTGTTCTCGTACTGTTTTTTGTCCTCAGATACCTTTAGTGGGCCTTCTCCAAGCACACCAACCAAAGCCCAAGGTTGCCTGATGGTCATAACATGGAAAATGTAGAGTATTAATGATTTTCTAGGACAAAGCAATCACATATAGCTTTAGGACTCATTCACATCATAATGCATTGTGGGCATCATGGGTATCTTTGCCTAACCCAGCCTACCACACAAACAAGGCAATTTGTCTTATGTGTTCAGCTCACATAACTACATTGCAGTGATGTGTGGTGAAAAATGTAGGACATGCACTACTTTTTTTTCACTGCAATGTGTTGCCTGCATAGTACCAGAGCCAATGCCACTCGGCAAAACCAACATCATGAAAATAATTATCTTTTTAGCTGTCTTTAAGGGCGACATTCTCACCAAAACTGTAAAGTGTACATTCTTCCTATTGACTACTATTAACTATAGAAACTGTTGCATGAGCACAGGCCACTGGCCTAATCCATTGTGGCCTTGGAGTTCCTCACCCCATGGCCAAACACTTCTGCCCAGCAGTACCAGTGCCAGCTGTTTAAATCCCAACCATGGCACTCCCTACCTGGGGTTTGCATGTTCTCCCTCTTTCCTTCCACTCTCCAAAGACATGCTAGTAGGCTAATTGGCTCCTGTCTAAATTGGCCCTAGTATGTGTACATATATATGAATGTGAGTTAAGGACATTAGATTGTAATCCCCTTGAGGGCAGGGACTGATGTCAATTTGCAATAGGTGCTATATAAGTACCCGTCATAAATAAATAACAAAAGAGTGAGGATGCTAATGACATGCCCATATTTGATCAATGACATTGACCAAAAACATTAGCTCATTCCTTCTCATCATTAAGGGTGAGCTAAAAGGAAACTGTCAATCCATTGTGGCCATGGAATTCCTCATTCCGTGGCCAAACATAAAAGGAATGCTGGTCACATGGTCATATTTGATCAATGACATAAACTATGAATCTCATCTCATCCCTACTGATCACTAAGAATGAACTAAGAGAAACTGGCACATGATGACAACCCATGGCTGCACATGACAAAGGTGGTGGGATGCTGGTGACATGGTCATATTTGATCAATGACCGCATTGACCACAAACCTTAGCCCGTCCCTACTGATCAATAAAGGGGGAGATTACTAAAACTGCGCTGAGAATCTAGTGCAGCTGTGAGCTTTGCATGGTAACCAATCAGCTTCTAGGTTTTATTGTCAAAGCTTAACTGAACAAGCTGAATTTAGAAGCTGATTGGCTGGCATGCACAGATGCACCAAATTTTGTACTTTCCAGTAAATTGGTTATTATACACAGGTTAACCAGATTCTGTGTGCACCAGTTTTAGTGAATCCCCCCCCAAGCATGAGCTCAGGGACATTGCCGCATGATAGAAAGCCACCAGCCCACTCTGCCATACCAGATGAATTGGATTTAGTTAAGGTTTCCTGAGACCTGACAACTATTTCAGGCGTTCCTCTGGGGTAAAAAGAGTTAAAATGCTGCTTTAGACTTAGAAAAAAAAATATTTCTAAATTTGATTAGTCCTGTGCCCATCAATGCAATGGGGTTGATTTACTAAAAGTGTAGAGTGCAAAATGTGGTGCAGCTGTTCATGTTAGCCAATCAGCTTCTGGATTCAGCTTGTTAAATTAAGCTTTGACGGAAAAAAAAAAAAAAAAACTTGGAAGCTGATTGGTTTGTATGCACAGCTGCACATGATTTTGCACTCTTCAGTTTTAGTAAATCGTCATCAATTTCAGATCTGTAAAGTAAAACTGAAGCCCCACAGTAATATATATAGGAGGTATGAAGTGTATAAATATGCACTGTATAAACACAGAGGGTGTTCTTTAACCTTTCGGTGCCAGCCCTCATTTGTCAAAGCAAGACTGGCCCCGGGGCGATCCCTGCCTTGCCAGCCCTGCCCTGATAATATAACTGTCATATCATTCTATTTTATGGCACATTCCACCCCTATGGCAATCAATAGACATTTCTTTCTTATACCCACATCACTTTCTATAGCTTACAGATGGATAATTGCACAAGAAAAGCCTCATAGGATTAACCTGTCAGAGCCTCAAATTATTCTGCGCATAGCAGAACACAATATAATGGAATTCCCTGCGTGTTTCAGATCCACTCAACCCTGTAATTCATCAAGCACTAAGTAAATACTTATAGCAATATACATTAGAGCGCAATTGTGTGATAAGGGAAAAGGGGGTCGCCTGTGATAGCAGACTGAATAAGCCCTCCGCAGGTATTATTGGAGTCTAGTCTATGCTCATGGTCCCTTGTTGCATTCCTAGCATTCTTCTCATATTTCTGCTCAGGGATGACGTCCATGTACCTGGGTGTTCAGCTCTTCTATCTAGTCCTGATATCTTATCAGCAGCCCGGGAGCTGTCCATGGTAGACCTGCCTCGGCTCCCACACATCCTGCCTGAGCTCTGCTAGACTCTCAATGGCTCGGCAGACCACTGAGCACACTAAGTATTGAGCTTTAAAACTTCACTTTTCATCATTAGCCTCAATAACCATGAGTCTAGACAAGTCCATATGTAATGAGCCAAATATACAAGGCCTGTCCAAACTAGCTATGCAAACTAATGAGCAGACCAGTCAACGATCTAGGAGTGTACCTCTCAACATATTTGTCACAGCAAAATAATGTGGTCTATATAAGGGTGTTTTTACATTAGTTGGTAAAACATTAGTGCAGTGGAGAGAAAGCATAAAAGATCAACAAAACAAAAAAAAAAACAATAAAGCCTAAGGCAGGTCATAGATTATGCGATCTTCTTTCCTACCACGGGTGGCAGGAAAGAAAATCGTTTGATTCCCCCATCAACACGGTTAGTGTTGATGGGGGAATCCCTCCTGTGGAGCCATTGTGTTCTCCTGGTGGGCAATAATCGCATTTAAAAATATGACATGCTGGACGTGCCCAAGTCGATCGATGGATCGACTTGTGTACAATCTGTCTGCCCATAGATGGTTCGCATCTCGGGCTGGTTCAGCAGGGGCGAATCATCTATTGCCGAATTGATTTCAGTTTAAAAAAAAAAGATTTAAATCAGCAAAAGGAATGGTACTTACATTTAAAGCGGAAGTAAAGCCTAATGCTATTCTTAATAATGTCCCCTTGCCCCTCTACCTATCTATCCTACCTACCCTTTATAAAAAAAAAGATCTGTGTAGTTCTCTATTTTTAATCCACTCCAGTCACATGATCCTACAGTTCCGGCTCCTCTGTGTAAGGGAGTCCTCGACAACGCCTGTGAGTTCCCACCGGGAGCAGTGACATCACCCATAGGCTCCCATGGCCAAGATGTTGTCAGTGCTCCATCCTCTCCCCTGGAGCCGCCGCTCACTGACACAAGGGTAGCCAGAGCTGCAGGATCACCTGACCGGAGCACAGCAGATGAAAAATAGGTAAGTACCCAGACATCGATGACTAAGCCCCTGTAGGTGGGGCGAAACGTGTCAGAGGGTGTGGCATGTGGAGTGTTGTAAGGCTGAGGCCATCTCACACATTAGTATCATAGACTGGACTGGGAGAGTGGCAATTTCTTCTGAGCATGCTACACACTACTGGATGGTGATATTTCATTGCTACCACCCCATTCCTGAGCACCAGCGGGATAATATATACCTTCCTTTTTTGCTTAGGGTGCCACTACAAGTATAACCAGGTCACCTGGGACCCAAAGGCTCCCATGGCCCAGCTGTTGTCGGCGCTCCCACCTCTCCCCTGCAGCAGCCGCTCACTGACACAATGGAGCCGGAGCTGCAGGATCAGGTGACGGATTAAAAATAGGTAAGTACACAGATCTCCTGTGAAGCTGTGCCTTGGAGCTCTGGGAAGGAGAACTGAATAACTGCACAGCTCTGCATGTAAAGCTCTGAACTTCAGTACTTCAGACTCAGTATTGAAGGTACTCCTTACTCTGGAGGTGGGTGATCCTTAGATGGAGAGAGGTTTTCCTACAGATTAGGGCAGCCTATCTCAACATTTTCAACATAGAGGAACCCTTTAGCTAACTTTCTGGTCTCAGGGAACCCTTGCCAAAAAATACTGTCTACAGCTCATGATACTTTAGTGTGATGGTCAGTGGGAAGAATGTTCCTTACACTTGTGGTCATTTGGAAGAATTACCTCCTTACATATAGCTAAAAAGATCCATGGAATGGTGTCAGTCTCTTATCTCAGAGGCAAAAATTGCTCATTGCTCAAGGAACCCCTAGCAACCTCTGGAAGTATCCAGGTTGAGAAACCCTGGGTTAAGGGGAGTGGGAGGTGGTGATGAGGTGTGCATTAATATCACAAGAGTTTACAGGATTTTTTTGCTAAACCTAACAAGTGTGTACTGTATATCCCATTGCAGTTATTCTAAACCATGGTCCCCCCAGAGGTTGCTAGAGGCTTCTTGAGCTGTGGTTAATTAATCCTCCCATTTGAGTTCCAGGTCCATCACCATTAGGCAGAGCCTGCAGCATGACACCAGTGACCTTTTTTAGCTGATGGTAAGGGAGACATTCTTCCCACTGACCACTAATAAAAGGGGCATTTTCCTAAGGACCCAAATAGATCATTCTTATCATGGGTTACAGGAGATATGAAAATTATTCCAAGGGTTCCTCTCAGTTATAAATGTTGAGAGAGGCTGGTCGGTCGGAGATAATATAGATGAATAAGACAGATAGATAGACAGATAGATAGATAGATAGATAGATAGATAGATAGATAGATAGATACCAGTTGATATCGGGGCATGTGAGGACATGCAGTCGTACAACAGTTGGGGAGTGACCGGTTTCCTATATACAATGGATACAATAGGTATGCTTACACTAGTAAAGAACAATAAATGACAAGTGAAATGTTCAATGCATTGACGTCACATACGGTAAGGTGTAGACGCTGGACGTTACCTGTAACCAATATGATAGATGTATTTACTGTTCAACGTTTCTCTCAAGTATCTTCTGACATCTGGAGTTAAGCTCTTTGCCGCTGAGTCTCCCACTGCTGCAGCCACCACCTTGCCTGGACTCTGCTTGGCCAAGAATTCCTCTAGCCTCTTGCCCTCTTCCAGAAACATGTGCGTGTCAAACCGATCAGCAGCCTGGACTTGCCCAGTCTCTGGGTCAATGATCCTGATATTGATGCCCCGGCTCCCCCAATGCTTCTCCCACTTGTAGGATCCATAGGGCAGTCCTCCAGGATATAGAGTCGCATCTAACAATGTCCAAGATAAGGGTCTTCTTCCATGTAGCTCCAGTATCCCACCTCTGTCCACTCCTATGAACTTCTTTCCAAACTCTTCTACATCGTCCCCATCAGTAGATTTTCCAAAGAGAGAAATGGTGGCATCGGAGGTATAGGGACATTGTGGGGATCCAATATGAAGTGAGCCACCATTTCTAATGAGGATATATTGAGTCCTTAATGTAATTGGTACCTGGTCGTCTGCAAAGACTAAAGTGCCTGAAAGAGAAAGATACGCTTTTATGAACATTACATAGCTATACATAGCATTATTTTAATTTTCAAGAACCTTATTAAGTATAAAGGTCACCATACAAATTATAATCTGAATGTACAATAAACTTTTCATTACCAAAATTATGAAATATGAGTGAACGCCTGAAGGTTAGGCAGGCCCTTGCATTACATACCCTGTTTCCCCGAAAATAAGACCTAGCGTGATTGTCGGTGATGGCTGCAATATAAGCCCTACCCCCCAAATAAGCTCTAGTTAAAGTGCTTGTAGGTCTTATTTTCAGGGTAGGGCTTATTTTAGGGGAAACAGGGTAGGGATAATTTGGGGGATATAGCTTATATTGCAGCCATCACCGACAGTCACACTGGGTCTTATTTTCGGGGAAACAGGGTAGTTGTCGATCAATCTAAATGAAATTGTACCATCAGATTATAATGTGTATGGTGATCTTTAAACACAAGCAATTACATATTGCAAAAATCCCAGCACAGAAAAATATTTGACATTTATGTAACTTTGTCATGCAGCTTGTTCTGCCCTGATGATTCAGAAAACTTTGAGGCACTTATCTAATATATCTATATAGATAAGGACTTCTGACTTTCTCTAACTTTCCCGATCATTTCAGTGGCTCAAAGGGGTTGATTTACTAAAACTGGAGAGTGCAAAATCTGGCTTTCAGTTTTTTTTTTTTTTTTTTTTGTCAAAACTTAATTGTCAAAACTTAACAAGTTAGAAGCTGATTGGCTACCATGCACTGCTGCTCCAGATTTTGTGCTCTCCAGTTTTAGTATCAGCCCAATCAGCCCAAAGGGTTTGGGTCAGCATAATAGCCAGACAACTGGCATTTTCAGAAGATGGTCATTAAAGGCAAATATCTGCTGTACACTAAATGTAACATTTTCTTTGCCTTTTAAAGACATTTAAAAATAACATGCAACCCATGTTAGGTTTTAGTATTTACAAGCTGTCTACAAGACAGATTAAGCAATGCTAATTTGTGTTCTTGGCAGCACACGGTTCATGCTTCACCTACAGCAGATCAGCTGGCCAGCTGGTGAAAGTTTGGATTCATCTGAAATCAAGCAGTATGAAAATAGCTCCAGTTACCTGCAGTGCAAATACTACTCTCTAGTGCCAGGTCATGGAAGACCTGTGATGTGATGAGCAAAGGATGAGAAGAGCTTTATGTGCAGATCAGATAAAGTTTGATTTGGTAGATATGTGTGCCTCATGGAAAGACCGTGGTCCTAAATATCCTACCATCCCATAACAGAGGGGCCATATCCCAACACCACTCTACAGTGCCAGGACAGGGACCATCTGTTATATGATGGGCAGGCAACGTGAATAGCTTATGTACAGAACAGGTAAGTGTTTTCTTAGCAGATCTACCTTATGGAAAGACAGTGATACCACACGCATGCTTCCATCCCATAGCAGAGATGCCTCAGCACCACTCTATAGTGCCAGGACATGGGCAGTGTCTGTGATGGGCAGAAGATAAGGATAACTAATAGCTGCAGATCAAGTAAGATTATTTTTGCCAATATATTTACCTTATGGAAAGCCAGTGATCCTACCATCTCAAATGGCAGATAGATCATGCCCCGACACCGCTCTGTAGTACCAGGACATGGACCATCTGTGATGTGATGGGCAATGGATGGGAATAGGGTAGGTATAGATCAACGATTCTTTTGGCAGATTTTTTTCTTCTGGAAGCTTATGTATAGCCTGTAGCTTTTGTATAGCCCCAGTAATGTTTCTTTAGGTAGATATATTTGTCTTATGGAATCCTACCATCTCAAATGGCAGATAGATCATACCCCAACACCACTCTAGTACCAGGACATGGACTATCTGTGATGGACAATGGATGAGAATAGCTTATGTGCAGGTCAGTTAAGTTTCTTTTGGCAGATATATTTTTCTTCTGGAAATACAATGATCCTACATGTCCGACAATCCCACAGAATGGAGATCATGTCCCAACAAGCACTCCACTGTGTCCGGAGATGGACCATCCGTGATGAGCAAAGGATGTGAATAGCTTCATGCACAGATCAGGTGAAATTTTATATGAAAGAAATATCTGTCTTATGGAAAGCTAGCAATCCTACATAACCTGCCAGCTATCCTAAACACTCTAAAATCCCATATCATGCCCCAACATTACTTTATAGTGCCAGGACATGGACCATATCTGATGAGCAATGGATGAGAATAGCTTCATGTGCAGATCAGGTAAAGTTTCTTGTGGCAGATATACAGTCTGCTGGGGTTGATTCATTAAAATTGGAGCGTGCAAAATCTGGTGCAGGTGTGCATGGTAGCCAATCAGCTTCTAACTTCAACTTCTTCAATTAAGTTTTGACAAAAAAAAAATCTGGAAGCCAATTGGTTACTATGCAGAGCTGCACCAGATTTAGCATTCTAACAGTTTTAGTAAAACAATGGGGGTTATTTACTAAAGGAAAAGACACTTTGCACTGAAAGTGCACTTTAAAGTAAAGTTGCTGTAGATCCGAGGGGGACATGCAAGGGAAATAAAAAAACAGCATTTTAGCTTGCACATGATTGTATGATAAAATCAGCAGAGCTTCCACTCATTTCAGATCTACCCCTTAGGTTTAGAGCGACTGCACTTCCAAGTGCAATTTCAGTGCAAAGTGGATTTGCCTTTCGTAAATAACCCCCTATGTGTCTTATCCTGCCATCCCATAGAATGGAGATCATACCCCAACAGCACTCTATAGTGCCAGGATATGAACCGTACGGGATGGGCAAGGGATGAGAATATCTTCATGTACAGATCAGGTAAAGATTTATTTCTCTTATAAAAAGCTAGCGGTCCTACATACCCTGCCAGCTATCCTACACATCCTACCATCCCATAACTCCACTCTATACTTTAGACTGCCAGGGACATGGACCATCTCTGATAGCCAATGGGTGAGAACAGCTTCATGTGCAGATCAGGTGAAGCGGTCTTTGTGGCCAATATATGTGTCTTATCCTATTATCCTATAGCAGCCAGATCATGCCCCCACATCTGTCTATGGAGGGAATTTGGGTTTTTAATCCTATCTATATCTTTTAGGTGCTTGTTCTTTTGTTTCTCCCATTGGAGGGGGGGGGGGGGGTATGTCTTGCTCCCACAACTCCTAGGGCAGACACCTTACAGCGGTTGCCATTTGGAGACGTTATTTTAGATCAATTATCAAGCTGATTTGTAAGTATTGTTTTTTGTTAAGGACATTAATATGTATAGATATTGCACTCCTTTACTTTTAGGGAGTGCTTGAGTATACGTTTTTGAAATTGTTCTTTGGTTTGCAGATTTTACATTGGATTACATAACAATCGTGAAGAAGTGAGGCAGCATTTACGAAACGCATCAAGTTAAAGTACCTATTGTTATGCTGTAGAAATGTGGTACATGAATTACTATATAATGCAGATTATGTGCTGATACATAGCATTGGTAATAAATCAGCTTGCTATTTTACTAACTCTTCCATGTATGTATGAGATATTTATTGATTATGCAATAAAATAGTTTTTATTGAAAATGTTATGCCTCATTTACAGTCCCATGGAAAAATGTTTTGTTTGTTTCTATGTATCAAATACAAGGATATGGAGGCATGGCACCATCAGGCACCAGATCACAAGTGTCTATATCATCATGCCCCCCCACATACCCCTCCCAGGGATCATTACCTCCATCCTGAATGAGCAAAGAGTGGAAAGTGGCTGAAGACTCCAGCCTGAGGGCCACCCCACGTCCAATAACAGCGGATCTCCTTCCATCGTGCCCAGGGTGCCAGGGGATGAGATGGGGCTTCTTGTCAGGACATCTGTCTGCAATACACAGTCATCTGACACATGAACAGCACAACTGACAGGGGGGGGGGGGGGGGGTAGAGGAGAGAAGGAGGGGGTCATGCTGGGTCACATAGAGCACCAAGTCATTAGGAAGGAATGCACAGCCAGCTCTGAGATGAGAAGAAGTATAGAGGAGTATGGAGGGAGAAGCAGATTGTAGAGTCACCCACCTGTTGTCTTGACTTTCCGTGTCTGCAATGGAGGCAATTCCCCCCCAGGATGCTGAGAGCCTTAATAGACCGAACATACATGAGAGATAACCATACAATAGAGAATCACAGTCCAGAGCCACGTACAGTGTGAGGGGCCTGCACCTGCTGCACCTCAAAGCACCACCTTCTACCATCCACAATCACCAATATCATCAATATTATCAATATCACCAATATTATCAATATCATCAATACCATCAATATTATCAATACCATCAATATCTTCAATATTATCCATATAATCAACACCATCAATATCATCAATATCATCAATATTATCAATACAATCAATATCATCAATATTATCATCAATATTATCATGGATCCCATGCAGACACATAAGACTCCTCATCTCCTCCATGGACAGAGCTCGGGGTCCTCCAATACACCGGGGGTCTCACCTGAGTGTCCGCTCCTCTCCGACCTGCGGGACAAGTCGGCGTGCGATCCTCGCTGTGCTCCGGTACAATCTCCGCCGCCGGTACGGTCTCCGGTGCAATTGCCGGTACAGTCTCCGGTGTAGTTGCCGGTGCAATCTCCTGTGCTGGGATTCCTCGGGAAGTCTTATATAGGGTCGGAGCTCTCCTCCTCCTCCTCCTCCATATCTGATGATTCCACCTTTCATCTTCTCCTCCTCCCATTATTATCTCCCCCTCCCCGGTCCTTCTCCCGTACCCCCCCCCCCCCCTCCTCCTCCCGGGGCTCCCGGCCGGCTTCGCACTTCAGTCCCCGCCCCCCCGCTCTCACGTCACCGCCGCCCGCTGTCACTTGTCTCTCCGCAGGTACGGTGTGTCCGATCGGAGGAGAACTACAAGTCCCAGCAGAGACTGGAGGAGAACTACAAGTCCCAGCAGAGATCGGAGGAGAAATACAAGTTCCAGCAGAGACCGAAGGAGAACTACAAGTCCCAGCAGAGATTGGAGGAGAACTACAAGTCCCAGCAGAGATCGGAGGAGAACTACAAGTCCCAGCAGAGATCGGAGGAGAACTACAAGTCCCAGCAGAGATCGGAGGAGAACTACAAGTCCCAGCAGAGATCGGGGGAGAACTACAAGTCCCAGCAGAGATCGGAGGAGAACTACAAGCTCCAGCATAGATCGGAGGAGAACTACAAGCCCCAGCAGAGATCGGAGGAGAACTACAAGTCCCAGCAGAGATCGGAGGAGAACTACAAGTCCCAGCAGAGATCGGGGGAGAACTACAAGTCCCAGCGGAGGAGAACTACAAGTCCCAGCGGAGAGAACTACAAGTACCAGCAGAGAGCGGGGGAGAACTACAAGTCCCAGCGGAGATTGGAGGAGAACTACAAGTCCCAGCGGAGGAGAACTACAAGCCCCAGCGGAGATCGCAGGAGAACTACAAGTCCCAGCGGAGGATAACTACAAGTCCCAGCGGAGATCGCAGGAGAACTACAAGTCCCAGCGGAGGATAACTACAAGTCCCAGCGGAGACCGGAGAACTACAAGTCCCAGCGGAGAGCGGAGAACTACAAGTCCCAGCGGAGAACTACAAGCCCCAGCGGAGATCGCAGGAGAACTACAAGTCCCAGCGGAGGATAACTACAAGTCCCAGCGGAGACCGGAGGAGAACTACAAGTCCCAGCGGAGATCGGAGGAGAACTACAAGTCTCAGCGGAGGAGAACTACAAGTCCCATCGGAGATCGGAGGAGAACTACAAGTCCCAGCGGAGATCGGAGGAGTCGGTCCTGTACTGAGGATGAAGCCGGAGCGGACTGTACGATCTCCGCTACATTCACCCAAACTTTGTACCGTCAGCTCATCAGTCCATCCGGTGCTGTGCGGTGCGGTGCGGTGCGGTGCGGGCACCGGGGACATCGCTGATGGCAGATGTACGGTCAGAGATCTCCTACAACTACAGGACAAGGACTGCAGTGTATATACATGTATCATCACACCGTGTATATAGATGTGTCCTCACATTCACCGCATTTTGTGTATATACAGTAAGTTCATCATCACATTTACCTTGCAGAGTATATACATCAGATTCACCATAGGGTGTATAGAGGGTGTATGATCAGATTCACCATGGATAGTAGATATGGTTTATGATCAGAATAATAGCCCTTCAACTGCTAGATAAGCCATGGAGGTTATGATCAGATTCACCATAGGATGCATATAGGCGAATCATCAGATTCACCATAGGGTGTATTCTGTATTAGGGAATGACTGAGCTCACCATAGGGTGCATACAGGTGTATGATCAGATTTATCATAGGGAGAGCATATAAGGGTATGATCAGATTCACCATACTGTGTATAAAGATGTATGATCAGATTCACCATACTGTGTATAAAGATGTATGATCAGATTCACCATACTGTATATAAAGATGTATGATCAGATTCACCATACTGTGTATATAGGTATATGATTAGATTCACCATACTGTGTGTATATAGGTGTATCATCAGATTCACCATACTGTGTATGATCAGATTCACCATACCGTGTATGATCAGATTCACCATACTGTGTATATAGGTGTATGATCAGATTCACCATACTGTGTATATAGATGTATGATCAGATTCACCATACTATGTATATAGGTGTGTGATCAGATTCACCATACTGTGTATATAGGTGTATGATCAGATTCACCATACTGTGTATATAGTTGTATGATCAGATTCACCATACTGTGTATATAGGTGTGTGATCAGATTCACCATACTGTGTATATAGATGTATGATCAGATTCACCATACTATGTAAATAGGTGTATGATCAGATTCACCATACTGTGTATATAGGTGTGTGATCAGATTCACCATACTGTGTATATAGATGTATGATCAGATTCACCATACTATGTAAATAGGTGTATGATCAGATTCACCATACTGTGTATATAGATGTATGATCAGATTCACCATACTATGTAAATAGGTGTATGATCAGATTCACCATACTATGTATATACTGTAAGTTCATGATCACATTTACCATGCAGAGTATATAAATATATGAGCAGATTTACAGTCCTACAACTGCTAGATAAGCCATAAGGGTTATATAAGTGTATGATCAGACTCACCATACAATGTATGTAAATGTATGGTCAGATTTACCATATATTGTAAAAAGTGTATGATCAGATTCATTGCTGGACATACACTATACAATCTATGCAGTCTCTGTACAATTTCCTTTAGATGTACTAAAATGATGTGAGAGGAGGACACACCTAAACTATCCAATCAGTTTGTATCAAATCAAGCCGACCCTTCCACTATAAAGTTGATGGTAACTATAAAGGAGATTGTACATTCAGATTGTATAGTGTATGGTCAGATTCTTAGTCCTACAACTGTTGGAAAAAAACATAGAGTACATATAGGTGTAAGATCAGGTTTACCATGCGGTTCATACAAGTGTATGACCAGAATTATAGGGGGTCATATAAGGGTATGACTAGAATTATCATATTGGGGGGGGGGGGGGCAATGGTATCAGTCCCACGACATCAGGGGCTCTCAACTCCTGTCCTCGGGGCCCACTAACAGACCAGGTTTTATGTATTACATTGGGGGAGATGAAGACTAGAATACTCCAATCACTGAGCAGCAAATGATATCACCTGTCATGTATTTCCGTTATCTTGCAAACCTGGCCTGTTAGTGGGTCCTGAGGACAGGAGTTGTAGAACCTATGCACTACACTGTTTATATAGGTGTATGGTCAGATTCACCAAAGGGTGCATATAGGTGAATCATCAGAGTCACCATATGGTGTATAATAAGTGAATGATTGAACTCACCATAGTGTGCAGCTCTATGATCAGATTTATCATAAAGGGAGACATATAGGTGGGTCAGATTCACCATAGGGTGTATATAGGTGTATGATAAGATTCACCTTAGGGTGTATATAAATGTATGATCAAACTCATATAGGGTGTATATAGGTGTCTGATCAGATTCACCATAGGGTGTATATTGTGTATGATCAGATTCACCATAGGGTGTATATTGTGTATGATCAGATTCACCATAGGGTGTATATAGTGTATGAAAACATTCACCATAGTGTATGAACACATTTACCATAGGGTGTATATAGTGTATGAAAACATTCACCATAGTGTATGAACACATTTACCATAGGGTGTATATAGTGTATGAACACATTCACCATAGGGTGTATATACATGTATAACCGCAGGTACAGCCATGGGGCACTGGGGTATTTGTGGTGTAATTGGATGTCTCCCAATAGGATCACACTTTCCATTATAGCTCAGGAAGTATTTCTAACCAATGGAGAGCTGCCCAGACCATTCCGATCATACATACACGCATGTCAGATGTATGTTCTTAGATTGTACGTCACCGGTTCTGCATCCCTAAATAGTTTCACCGTCATTGCCCCCCTCCCCCTCCTTGTTTACTATTAGATTCATGTGTGATGTTGAGAAATCATTACAAAGTCTACAAGCAGGATGCCCCGATCCCACACATAGGATTCCATTCAATAAACAATGTATCCGAATGTCATCACAACATTGTAAACGAATTAAGTCAAAGCAACAGTGCAGAGATTCCACTATGTGTCAACCTTCAACAATACTCGTCCATTGCATTGTGTTTTCTGTGTGCGGGGCATTCGTCAGATGCCAGCAATGCCTGACTTCTAATAGGATGCAGATGGCATTTTCCTGACATAAAAATATAGATCTCCAGCAACACTTCCCACCACAGATCACATAATGGGGAGCAGGGCCGCTGATAGGGCAGTACAGCCAGCCCTCCTGTAGGGGGCCCGAGCTCTGTCACTTCAAAAGAGGGGCCCGGGAACCTGCAAGAGCAGGAGAGCTAGCCGAACTGCCTTCTGACATTTGTGGATCTTAAAACGCATGTCTTCTCATTGCATTTGGGATGACATTAACAATTATTGTGCACCACAAGTTCTATGCACATGTGCACCGCATTTCCAAAATGCACTGCAAATTGCCCATTACTTGTGCACTTGTCACACATGCAGGTAACCTCCAATGTGAATGTGGCCTAATGTCTCATATACACTGCTAGTTTACTTTTGCTAAACCCCACAGGCTGAACGAAAAAAAAACCCTGACACCTCAGGTCAGAGCCTCTGTACTAACAATATAATGTTAGTACAGTGATCTCCCCTGCTATTCTATTGTGTTCTGACAAGGGGACACCCCACCAGAACATTCAGGTCAGGGAGATGGTCAGCAGCCCTTTTTTGATCAAGCCCCTTCGACATAAGCCAGCTGTCATACCGGGCTGTGTACATGCCATGGCTGCAATGCTTTACTTCAGAGCTGAGGCATTTGTACTACAGGCGCCAGAATTTGACAGGCAGCACCACCTGTCAAACTTCCCATTGAGTTCAATGGGGCTGCTCTGCACCTTGAAGCCAAATACTTGTCTTACAGCTGCAATGCGGTCTCACAATGTAAAAATGTAAAATAAAAAAAATAAAAACAATAGGTGTCATGAGGCAGCAGTAGCAAGGCTCTTATTTCTGCAATGGCTGCAAAGCATACCATTGTGACCATGGCATTTTAGAAATTTTTTTTCCCAGGGGCCCTGTCAGGTAAGTTGTAGAGGGCCCCGTGATTTCTAACAGCGGCCCTGATGGGGAGTATTGATTAATCTGGACTCCATACTGGAGTGTGGGCCCTATGTACAGACTGGGAAGAAAAGTGTCACCTAGCCTGTTCTTAGATGACATCTGGACCAGTATATTTGCCCTTTGTTTTAAAAGTTTGGAGATCCCTGCTTTAGACTTTAGATTTGTGTGGATGCCAGCCAGGGCTGGGCTGGGACAACAATTTGGCCCTGGACTTCATCCAGACCAACCCACTTTAAATTTGAAAACACGCACAAAAACAGTATATGAAAATATATGCAATTGCACAAAAAAAGAAGTAAAACCATTCCATTATTGGGCAAAGGGCAGGGCATAGCCACCCCAGTGTCCATAAATGCAGCCTTATCGGTGCCCATTAATGCAGCCTGATCAGTGCCCTTCAGCGCAGCCACTCCAGTGCCCATTAATGCAGCCCAATCAGTGCCCATCAGCACATCCACACCAGTGCCCATCAGCACAGCCACACCAGTGCCTATTAATGCAGCCACACCAGTGCCCATCAGCACAGCCACACCAGTGCCCGTTAATGCAGCCTGATCAGTGCCCATCAGCGCAGCCACACCAGTGCCCATTAATGCAGCCTTATCAGTGCCAATTAATGCAGCCTGATCAGTGGCCATCAGTGCAACCACATCCATTAATGCAGCCTCACCAGTGCCTATTAATGCAGCCTGATCAGTGTCCATGAGTGAAGCCACACCAGTGCTCATTAATGCAGCCACACTAGTGTCCATTAATGCAGCCTGATCAGTGCCCATCCGCACAGCCACACCAGTGCCCATTAATGCAGCCTGATCAGTGCCAATTAATGCAGCCTGATCAGTGTCCATCAGCGCAGCCACATCAGTGCCCATTATTGCAGCCTGATCAGTACCCATCTGTGCAGCCACACCAGTGCCCATCAGCACAGCCACACCAGTGCCCATTAATGCAGCCACACCAGTGCCCATTAATGCAGCCTGATCAGTGCCCATCAGCACAGCCACACCAGTGCACATTAGTGCAGCCTGATCAGTGGCCATCAGTGCAACCACACCCATTAATGCAGCCTCACCAGTGCCTATTAATGTAGCCTGATCAGTGTGCATCAGTGAAGCCACACCAGTGCCCATTAATGCAGCCTGATCAGTGCCAATTTATGCAGCCTGATCAGTGCCCATCAGCGCAGCCACATCAGTGCCCATTATTGCAGCCTGATCAGTGCCCATCTGCGCAGCCACACCAGTGCCCATTAATGCAGCCACACTAGTGCCAATTAATGCAGCCACACCAGTGCCCATTAATGCAGCCTGATCAGTGCCCATCAGCACAGCCACACCAGTGCCCATTAATGCAGCCTGATCAGTGGCCATCAGTGCAACCACACCCATTAATGCAGCCTCACCAGTGCCTATTAATGTAGCCTGATCAGTGTCCATCAGTGAAGCCACACCAGTGCCCATTAATGCAGCCTGATCAGTGCCAATTTATGCAGCCTGATCAGTGCCCATCAGCGCAACCACATTAGTGCCCATTATTGCAGCCTGATCATGCCAATTAATGCTGGATGATCAGTGCCCAGTTATCAGTTATTTGGTTGTCTGCAGGCTGGGGGTAAGTTAAGCTTGTTTTTTTCCTTGGATTTATCCTTGGCCTTGTTTGTACCTGATCAGTGCCTATCAGCGCTGCCTCATAAGTGCCCATCAATGTTAGTCCCCCACCCCCAGTACCTGGTCTGCACAGCTCCTCCTACCTAGGTCCCGGGTGCAGTGCTTGTCCTGCAGGTTGTTCCTCTGGAGCTGGGAACCCGGGACCAGCTATGCACTGCTGGTACATCTGGTCCTCTCCCTTCCTCTTGGGCACCACAGAGCTGGGTAACTAGGGATAGAGGAAACTGGGGGGGGGGGGGTGGGGAGTGAGGTGAGCAGGGCGGGGACTCCCAAATCCTATCCACCAATCAGCTAATCTCCCGAAACCCACTGTGTAGCTGTTTAGAAAAAAAACTTCTGTGTTCAGTGGGGGGTGTGGGACAGAAAGTGGACTAGTTCATCACTTTCAGCTGTAGGCGGTTTAATCCGCAGAAGTGCTCCCACCTGGCTCCAGTGTACTGATATAGCACAGGCTGGCCTTCAACTGTGTAGTGTGCTACTGCGGATTAGACATGTGCGATTCGTTTTGCACAAATCTAAAATTCGTACGAATTTCTGTAAATTCGAACATTCGGGAGGATCCGACATACAAATTGCTATGCTTCCGAATTTTGGACGAAATTTCGGATCCAAATTCCCTTACAACGGAAACGTGACTGGTGTTTTGTTGACCAATCAGAGGTTTTTTCTTCTGCTGCTGAGTGAGGGTTGGGAAAATGACTTTTTTTTAATATGGGAGTGGGAGACTGGTATCGGTAGTCGATGGGAGATTCAAAATTGGACAAAATAAGAATTTTCGTTAATTACGATTATTCGTTATGATGAAGTTAAAAACCCAGGAAGTCAGCACAGCACAGGGATGGTGGGAGCCCCTCATAATGAGCGCAGCACAGGGATGGTGGGAGCCCCTCATAATGGGCACTGCACAGGGATGGTGGGAGCCCCTCATAATGAGCGCAGCACAGGAATGGTGGGAGCCCCTCATAATGAGCGCAGCACAGGGATGGTGGGAGCCCCTCATAATGGGCACAGCACAGGGATGGTGGGAGCCCCTCATAATGAGCACAGCACAGGGATGGTGGGAGCCCCTCATAATGAGCACAGCACAGGGATGGTGGGATCCCCTCATAATGAGCACAGCACAGGGATGGTGGGAGCCCCTCATAATGAGCACAGCACACAGCACAGGGATGGTGGGAGCCCCTCATAATGGGCATAGCACAGGGATGGTGGGAGCCCCTCATAATGAGCACAGCACAGGGATGGTGGGAGCCCCTCATAATGGGCATAGCACAGGGATGGTGGGAGCCCCTCATCATGGGCACAGCACAGGGATGGTGGGAGCCCCTCATCATGGGCACAGCACAGGGATGGTGGGATCCCCTCATAATGAGCACAGCACAGGGATGGTGGAAGCCCCTCATAATGATAAATTCATCATAACGAATGTTCGTAATTCTTACAAAAAGTTAACAAACAAAAATTCGTATTTCATACGAATCCAAATTGAATTTCGGACACAAATTATGAAATACTAATTAATGGCTAATACAAAATGGAACGAAACAAAACAAATTTATTGACGGCACACATGTCTCCTGCGGATTAATCTGTCCAAAGCCGAAAGTGATGAAATAGTCAGTTTTCTGTCCTCTTGGCCCCCATTGAACACAAGGGACCTCGGAGAAGATTTTTTTTCTATACAGCTGCACAGCAAAGGATTAGCTTATTGGTGGTCAGGGTTTGGGAGTCCCCTCCTGCTCTACCGCCACTGTCACTGAAACTGGCCCACTGAGCCATCGGCCCACCGGGAAACTCCCAGTACTCCCTATGGCCAGTACATCCTGATGCCAGCAGACTTAAACACCCATAGACCTCTTATATTTCTATGAGATTGCAGCAGCAAGATGTCTGTATTTGAGTGCTGCCACTAATACAATTTTCATTTTAAAGGTTGTTTAACTTAAAGCCAAAACCTTTTTCTAGTTTTGGATACAATAGGCAAGGGTTAAAACCTCAAAAAAGATCTCAAAATAACACACTTCCGCAGACCTTATCCCTGCATCAAAGAATATACGTGAATAGATAGTAAAATGTAAAACACAGCTGCCACTTAAAAAATAATTAGCATAAAACACATCTACCATAAATGAGGAAAAGCAACCAGGTAAATAGTGGCACTGAGCAAACAATACAGATGTGAATGAAACATTAACAAAAATACAAAAAAAAAAAAATATATATATAACAATTAAACACCCAGTGAATGAAAGTGCATAATCATAAAAAAACAGTCCATAGAAAATGGAACCAAATCTGGATAAAATATAAAATTGATAATCCGTGATAAACAGTCAATTGATTAATTCTACACCACACCAAGTGATAACTAGACGTGTCTCCAATTCCCCTATGGGATGTACCCTCACCAACAATAATTGCCTCACACTCTCATGCTCGGCAAAAAGAGCATTGTACCCCCCAGGGTTGTATCCTGTCATTTGATCCAAACATCCAATAGGAAAGAAATTTCCATAAATATGCAAAGGAAAAAAGAATTCCAATAATGCAATGGTGTATAATAAAAAGTACTTCATTAAAAATCGCAAAGGCCTAATGGTATTCACTTACAAGAAAGCCATACAAAGAATGTACTGGTATAGTGATCAGAAGCCAGCATATCTTAGTCACAGCGGACCCAATCGACTCCGTATCTCACCTGACCAGCAAGCTAATCCACACGGAACGTCACTTCCAGTGTTGCGTGAACGCCACTTCCAGTTGCCATGAAGCCACGGCCCCACACGTTTCGTCATTTCGACTTTGTCCTGGGATCGGCTGCATGGCATGGCAACCATATTCTTATACACCCACATATGCAAATGCTGGATAATCACCCGCTTGCATAATGTCCCCGTGGCTCAGATATGCATTGCTTCTGCCACACAGTCTAAGACACAGAGTATATACAAAGTCTAACGACATAGTAACAAACAACACTACCATATTTAATGATTAAAATACAATGAAGAATATAGAAAATATACAATATAAAATATAAAAATGCACAATATGTATGTAGACATAAAGCAAAAATCCCACCTCATCAAGTATTTCCACAATCATCGGTGGGTCCTAAACCACCGACTGACATTAATGTTATACTGTTTAATAGATAATGGTGTCCCATATACTGAGCCACCCCAAACTATAAAGTACCTACCAGAGTACTTCTAATGTCCCAATAAGCTCCTAATAAGAGACTCATTACATATACATAAAATATTAATCTTAAAACATTAATATCATAAATATAGAAGCCAGATCAATAATTCTTTATAAAGCAATTTAAGTCTAGCTCTATATTTAACCCATTGGGTGTGAGACTTTATTAAAAAAAATCCATCCAAGGGTTAAAACCAGTTATTATTTACTTTTTGGTCCAAATGGGTATATTTCTCTTCACTTCCTATTCTTTTGTTTCTGAGCATGCGTGCTCTTAGGCCGCGTACACACGCGCGGACTGTTCGCCCAACTTTGTCCGTCCAACAGTTTCGGCAAACAGTCCGCTCAAAATTAGCATGGACGGACATGGCCACACACGACGAACGAACAGTTTGCTGAAACCGTGCGCGATGACGTGAACGGCACGTACGGCGGGACGAAAAATACGACGTCCTATACACTGCATTATAGCTTTCGGCGTGAAAATCCTTTCTGAGCATGCGCGCAACTTTGTTTGACGAACAAGCCTACACACGGGCAGACTGTTCGCTCAAACAAGGTTTCAGCGGACAGTTTTTCGGAATTTCCGAAAAACCTTGTCCGTCCAACTGTCCGCTGAAACTGTCCGCTGAAAGCCCACACACGAGCGGACTGTCCGCCCAAACACTGTTCAGCGGACAAAGTTGGGCGAACAGTCCGCCCGTGTGTACGCGGCCTTAGTTTCCCAATTTTTTTGGATGAATACTGTACTGATTAAATGAAAATCTTTCGCTCTGCTATTATCCCAGAAAAATATTCGTGCTTGTCCCTTTGTTGCATGAACTGTCTTGATCGGCTCTCGAAAGCTGTGTACTACCGATCGGATTATTGTATGATCCTTCCGAAAGCGATTTTTGTCATCCAATTTTCTGACCATGTGCACTTGCCATTAATAGCTGCCTCTCTGTCCCCGGCTCTTGCTGCTGAGCTGATGGGGAACTTGTATTTAATCGCTAGGAGCCACGGCCCATGGGATTACTGTGCATGTGTCCAAGGGTAATTAAAGCGGTGTTCCGCCCAATTTTTTTTTTTTTTAAGTCAGCAGCTACAAATACTGCAGTTGTTGACTTTTAAAATAAGGACACTTACCTGTCCAGGGCGCCCGCAATGCCGGCATCTGAAGACAATCTTTCCCTTGGCTCTCGGGTGCTGCTACCGCCATCTTCGGTAAGCGAATCACGGCTTCACTTCCTTGTTCCCTACTGCGCATGCGCAACTCTGCGCTTGCGTGACTCTGCGCTTGCATGACTCTGCGCATGCGTGACTTGCACTGCGCAATCCCACTGGTCCCTGCTGTCTTCTGGGACCTGTGTGTCTCCCAGAAGACAGCGGGGGGGGGGGGGGGAGAAGGCGCCAGAACTGTCGTAGATACCCGCGGGTGGCTCGGGTATCTATGCCCGGAAGTGGGAGCAAAATACCTGTATTAGGTATCTGCTCCCCCCTCCCCTCTAAAAGGTGCCAAATGTGGGGGGGATCCGAAAAGCAGAAGTTCAATTTTTGGGTGGAACTTTGCTTTAAAGTGTCTCCTCTCCCTGGCCTTCTGTTGCACTGATGGGGCCATGTCATAGTACAGAAGGGCTGGTTTCATCCCCCCTATTGGCAACCCTCATCTTCAGATGACCACAATTATAACAAAGATATTGATTCTCTTTGTGCACCTGCTACCAAATGATTAGCACAGTATTTACCTCGACAATAAATGTCCCAACTGTCCCATTTAGAACAAAGTCCCTCTGTTCCTCTTTCCTTCTCATTTGTCCCTCATTTTGGTCTGATCTCTATAGTTGTATGTAAAATGCACTATTTACAGTGCCTTGCGAAAGTATTTGGCCCCCTTGAACTTTTCAACCTTTTACCACATTTCAGGCTTCAAACATAAAGATATAAAATTTTAATTTTTTGTGAAGAATCACCAACAAGTGGGACACAATTGTGAAGTGGAACGAAATCTATTGGATAATTTAAACTTTTTTAGCAAATAAAAAACTGAAAAGTGGTGCGTGCAAAATTATTCGGCCCCCTTTACTTTCAGTGCAGCAAACTCACTCCAGAAGTTCAGAGAGGATCTCTGAATGATCCAATGTTGTCCTAAATGACTGATGGTGATAAATAGAATCCACCTGTGTGTAATCAAGTCTCTGTATAAATGCACCTGCTCTGTGATAGTCTCAGGGTTCTGTTGAAAGCGCAGAGAGCATCATGAAGACCAAGGAACACACCAGGCAGGTCCGTAATACTGTTGTGGAGAAGTTTAAAGCTGGATTTGGATACAAAAAAATTTCCCAAGCTTTAAACATCCCAAGGAGCGCTGTGCAAGCGATCATTTTGAAATGGAATGAGTATCAGACCACTGCAAATCTACCAAGACCTGGCCGTCCCTCTAAACTTTCAGCTCAGACAAGGAGAAGACTGATCAGAGATGCAGCCAAGAGGCCCATGATCACTCTGGATGAACTGCAGAGAACTACAGCTGAGGTGGGAGAGTCTGTCCATAGGACAACAATCAGTCGTACACTGCACAAATCTGGCCTTTATGGAAGAGTGGCAAGAAGAAAGCCATTTCTCAAAGATATTCATAAAAAGTCTCGTCTAAAGTTTGCCACAAGCCACCTGGGAGACACACCAAACATGTGGAAGAAGGTGCTCTGGTCAGATGAAACCAAAATCGAACTTTTTGCCCACAATGCAAAACGATATGTTTGGTGTAAAAGCAACACAGCTCATCACCCTCAACACACCATCCCCACTGTCAAACATGGTGGTGGCAGCATCATGGTTTTGGCCTGCTTTTCTTCAGCAGGGACAGGGAAGATGGTTAAAATTGAGGGAAAGATGGATGCAGCCAAATACAGGACCATTCTGGATGAAAACCTGTTGGAGTCTGCAAAAGACCTGAAACTGGGACCGAGATTTATCTTCCAACAAGACAATGATCCCAAACATACAGCAAAATCTACAAAGGAATGGTTCACAAATAAACGTATCCAGGTGTTAGAATGGCCAAGTCAAAGTCCAGACCTGAATCCAATCGAGAATCTGTGGAAAGAGCTGAAAAATTGAGCTGTTTTGCAAGGAAGAATGGGCAAGAATTTCAGTCTCTCGATGTGCAAAACTGATAGAGACATACCCCAAGTGACTTGCAGCTGTAATCGCAGCAAAAGGTGGCTCTACAAAGTATTAACGCAAGGGGGCCGAATAATTTTGCACGCCCCACTTTTCATTTTTTTATTAGTTAAAAAAGTTTCAAAAACCCAATAGATTTCGTTCCACTTCACAATTGTGTCCCACTTGTTGGTGATTCTTCACAAAAAATAAAAATGTTATATCTTTATGTTTGAAGCCTGAAATGTGGCAAAAGGTTGAAAAGTTCAAGGGGGCCGAATACTTTCGCAAGGCACTGTATCTTTTAAAAGGCGTTTTACAGCGCTAAACCTTTCATCCGATTTCTAAATTGCTACACTTGTAAATTCCAAAAGCCAATATAAAGGAATAGTAGTGGTAAAAAAGGTACTTGTGGGTTTAACCAATCATTTTTTTGTACAATTCTCTCTCATATGTGTATTCCCGTACTCACTCCAGAAAATAATGGACCTGTGTAGAATCACATGCATATGTGCAGAAGAGTGCATGGGGGCAAAATAATCAGTCAAATTGGGAACATACTTTTTGTAAACAGAAAGGTACACCAAATCTGGGCAAATATTCATCAACAGTTGATGTGAAGGAGTTATACTTGCCAAACCCAGGGGAAGAATATCATATACAGTATCTCACAAAAGTGAGTACACCCCTCACATTTTTCTAAATATTTTATTCTATCTTTTCATGTGACAACACTGAAGAAATTATACTTTGCTACAATGTAAAGTAGTGAGTGTACAGCTTGTATAACAGTGTAAATTTGCTGTCCTCTCAAAATAACTCAACACACAGCCATTAATGTCTAAACCGTTGACAACAAAAGTGAGTACACCCCTAAGTGAAAATGTCCAAATTGGGCCCAAAGTGTCAATATTTTGTGTGGCCATCATTATTTTCCAGCACTGCATTAACCCTCTTGGGCATGGAGTTCACCAGAGCTTCAACGGTTGTCACTGGAGTCCTCTTCCACTCCTCCATGACGACATCACGGAGCTGGTGGATGTTAGAGACCTTACGCTCCTCCACCTTTCATTTGAGGATGCCCCACAGATGTTCAATAGGGTTTAGGTCTGGAGACATGCTTGGTCAATCCATCACCTCAGCTTCATTAGCGAGGCAGTGGTCTTCTTTGAGGTTTGTTTGGGGTCGTTATCATGTTAGAATACTGCCCTGCGGCCCAGTCTTCAAAGGGAGAGGATCATGCTCTGCTTCAGTATGTCACAGTACATGTTTGCATTCATGATTCCCTCAATGAACTGTAGCTTCTCAGTGCCGGCAGCACTCATGCAGCCCCAGACCATGACACTCCCACCACCATGCTTGACTGTAGACAAGACACACTTGTCTTTGTACTCCTCACCTGGTTGCCGCCACACACTCTTGACACCATCTGAACCAAACAAGTTTATCTTAGTCTGATCAGACCACAGGACATGGTTCTAGTAATCCATGTCCTTAGTCTGCTTGTCTTCAGCAAACTGTTTTCAGCTTTATTGTGCATCATCTTTAGAAGAGGCTTCCTTCTGGGATGACAGCCATGCAGGCCAATTTGATGCAGTGTGCGGCGTATGGTCCAAGCTCTGACAGGCTGACCCCCCCCACCCCTTCAACCTCTGCAACAATGCTGGCAGCACTCATACGTCTATTTCCCAAAGACAACCTCTGAATATGACGCTGAGCATGTGCACTCAACTTCTTTGGTCGACCATGGCGAGGCTTGTTCTGAGTAGAACCTGTCCTGTTAAACCGAAGTATGGTCTTAGCCACCATGCTGCAGCTCAGGTTCAGGGTCTTGACAATCTTCTTATAGCCTAGGCCATCTTTATGTAGAACAAGAATTCTTTTTTTCAGATCCTCAGAGAGTTCTTTGAGGTGCCATGTTGAACTTCCAGTGACCAGTATGAGAGAGTGATAACACCAAATTTAAAACACCTGCTCCCCATTCACACCTGAGACCTTGTAACACTAATGAGTCACATGACACTGGGAAAAATGGCTAATTGGGACCAATTTGGACATTTTCACTTAGGGGTGTACTCACTTTTGTTGCCGGCAGTTTAGACATTAATGGCTGTGTTGAGTTATTTTGAGGGGACAGCAAATAGGCACTGTTAGAGCCTGTTAGAACTGTTAGAGCCGGTTCACACAGAGGCAGCATGACTTGCAGCGCGACTGCCTCAGGCAACCTGCACACTACTTCAGCGGCGGATTGCAAAATGACTTCTGTATAGAAGTCAATGCAAGTCGCCCCTAAAGTAGTACAGGAACGTTTTTCTAAGTCGGAGCGACTTGAGTCGCTCCTATTAGAACGGTTCCATAGTACAGAACAGGACGCGACTTGTCAGGCAGCTAAGTCGCCTGACAAGTCGCCCCTGTGTGAACCGGCTCTTATACAAGCTGTACACTCACTACTTTACATTGTAGCAAAGTGTCATTTCTTCTGTGTTGTCTTTAGTGTCAGCTTGTTTAGGTGATTTTGCAGTATTTATTTAAAATTTTTGCACACATTTCTCTTCATTTTTCAAGCACTTCCTTCTATTGTGGCTAAAAACACACGATCATACCCCACAGAAGCAGCTGTACTTTTTGCGAGTATTTGCAAATCTGAACACATAACTCATAGGTGAATGGGAACAATAGAATACCATGGAAATCTGGTGTTGAGCGGTAAAGCAACTCTAGAAGCATGCTTCAAATCCACACAAAGGTGTGACTGGGGGCTGAATTCTGAAGCAACATTTCACCAGGTATTGGATGCAAAGAGTCAGTGAAGAGATTGACCACATTGCAGAATGTTGCTGATTTTGTAAGGGCTCATTCACACAATGTCCGTTGAGCTACGTTGATCTGCATAACGCAAGGGCGCATAGAACAAAATGCTGAATAATCGTTTATTTGGAAGCATCCGAATGAAAGAGGAAGTAAACTCTTCCACTCTGATGCTTCTTTTCATTTAGTCCATTATAATAAGTAATTATCAGACTATAGCCACTGTAATGCAGCCCAAATCGCATATTACTTACTGTTTAAAGAAACTTTAAAAAAACTTGTTTCCAGGGGTTAGGCAGCTCCATCTTGAATATTGTTTTCTGAGTCCACAGTAGAGTGTATTTCCGCCCTTACATTGAGCACTTCCTGTACTGTTAATCAAGCCTCCTTCTCAATACAGCGTTTCTATGGCAACCCTGCTTCCCTGTTCATAGCTTACTTGTTTATTTCATAGTATTTACTTGTGCCGATGTCTAATGTTTCCCTTTGTCAGACTTATCAGCTTCAGCTAATAAGACTGTAGTAATGGCCAAGTTTAGACTGTATGTGAGGTCACATGGTGCGTAGGAGGAAGCTCTGAGTGATTAGCAGAGTTCAGTGGTGTGCCGTAGGAAGTCCTGATAACAGATAGGTAAGCACATAGAGAGTGTGCCGTAAATCAGGGGAGATCTGGGCATGCTCAGTGACTTAATTCTACAGAACAACAAGGATTACAACAATACCAAGCAAGTAAGGAGATATTTACAAGCAGTGTTCATTAGGGTTTTTATGCTGATTTACATGGGACAAAGATGTGGGGGAGGGTTTACAACCACTTGAACGAAAGACTCTTTTGGTGAATCCATACAAAAATGAATTTTCAGAAAAAAAGAAAAACGTAAGAACGAAAATCCAAAAATACGAACAAACGAAAAAACATTCAACCTACGAGTTTAACAAATCAATTACATTTGGAAAATTTTGTTTTTCATATTTTCAATTATACCGTAATTAAATTATTAACTATTATTATAGTTTTTATTATTATTATTATGAACTATTAAATTATAGGTAAAATAGCTGAAGTCAGTAATTCTTTTATTCAGGTCTCTGCCCCATAGCAGCTAATCTGGGATAGATTTGATTTACATTTTTATTGGAATTTCCTTTCAAATTTGGCTAAAGTAACTGTTAGTGAATTTAACGAATATAAATGCATCCGAAGTTACAAATTATTTAAAGTAATGAGTGCTGCATCTAAACGTATGGAACGGAACGAATACGAATGCATCCAAAGTTGCAAATTATCTGAAGTAACGAATGCTGATCATAATGAATGATCCGATAAATGAAAAAATAAAAGCTGAATGAAATGAAGACTAAACTAAACAAATTTTTTCCGTAGTGCATGCCTAATTTTTATTTGTCTATGTGTTTAGCCTGTGTAGCCAGATACTGCAAAATGCATGGATAGTTGAAGAAGCCCATGATGTGTACGCTGTGGTTGGAGGAGGGGGATCTGGTACCAAATAAATCCTAATGTCTTGCTGTTTAGCCACAGGGCATGAGGCTCTGGCATTTAGGTGCGGGTGGAAAGCACAGCGATACCTTCCAGCCACACCTGTAAAACTCAATGAGAGGCTGAAAGCTGCTGCAGGTGGACGAGGCTGGACAGTGCACCGACTGCTACTAACTTAGTATGTGCCCAGGGACAAATGCCCCGAATGCAGATGGGGCAAATAATCATTTGTATAACTCAGGGGTCTCCAAATTTTCTAAACAAATTTACTGTTGTTCCAGCTTTAGACCCCTTTCACACTGGGGTGTTTTTCAGGCATTTTTCAGGCGCTTTAGCGTTAAAAAAAGCGCATGTAAAGCACTTGAAAGAAGCCTCATCTGCAATCCCAATGTGAAAGCTTAAACTAGCAGCGCTTTACCAGCGTTTTTCGAGCACTATTGGGGCGCTTTTAACCCCTGCTAGTGGCCAAATAAAGGGTAAAAAGCGCCCACAAAGTGCTGCTCCCAAAATCACTTTGCAGGCGCTTTTCAGGCGTTTTTCAGGCGCTTCCCATTGATTTCAATGGGAAGGGGCGCTTTAGGAGCACTGCTTTAGGATTCACTGCTCCAAAAGCGCTGCAAAGAAGCTGCTTGCAGGACTTTTTTTGATGCCCTGCCAGCGCAGCGCCTCAGTGTGAAAGCACTCGGGCTTTTACATTGGGATTGCAGTTGCGGCTTCTTTCAGGCGCTTTGCAGGCCCTTTTTTTAAGGCTAAAGCGCCTGAAAAACACTCCAGTGTGAAAGGGGTCTTAAAGGGGCTAAAGTGTGTCCAGTGGGAGTAGAAAGTACTCCAGCAAAAAAAAAAAAAAAAGAAAAGAAAGTACTCCAGCATCAGTAGGAGGGAATAAAAATTACATAGTCCCTTTGGTCAGAAGAATGAGGAATACTCATAGTGCCCCATCATCGGTGTCAGTGGAAGAAAGGTGCTGTGGCTGGTAGGTAAACCTGTGATCTTCTAGTTAATAAGCTGCAGTGTACCCTAAAGCACAGCGGGTATAGACAGTGTCCTGGCATCAGTGGGAGTAAACCATTCCCCATCATTGGTATTAAGGGGGGGGGCATTGCTGGTGTCAGTGGGAGGAATAATGCCCCATTGCTGGTGTCAGTGGGAGCAATAGCTTCTCATTGTTGGTGTCAGTGGGAGGAATAGTTCCCCATTGTTGATGTCAGTAGGAGGAATAGTGCCTAATATCAATTGGAGGAACCCCAAGGGCCAGATAAATGCAAGCAAATTGCCATATCCAGCCCGTGGGCTGCAGTTGGCAGACAGCTGGTCCAAATAAACCAATCTGTACCAGAGATTTGTGCCTATAGACATGGGATTGTAATCTACTTTGTTGTCTCCTCTCTATGGTGCCATCATCAACAACAACATCCAATAAACGCTGTACAATGGATGTGTAGTTAGAAATTCACCGAACGTCCTGACTAATTAAAAACAATACAAGATTTCCTTATTCATATTTAATCTTAAATCAGTAACTTAGTTAACTTCAATTTAAGAATAGACATAAAAAAGTTCACTCAGCCTCTAACTACCATTCCCACAAACATTGCGACATACAATTTAGGTAAGGGAGACCTCCGGCATGTAGAGTTTATGTTAGACCTCACTCAGAAAGGACATCCAAGTGCGAAACCATTTTTGTGGTATTTTATATTTGGAAAAATTGATTGCACTGACAAAGTGTGACGTAAACAAGCTTGATAAGATTTTGTACTGGATACCACTAAATACACACAGTGCCTAGAATGCAGCTAACCAAGAAATGACCTATGAATGTATACATCATGTCACAGGATGGACATTCTCCAACACTGACCAAGGAGGGGATACATTGATGGCTGGCATGGTGAGTACTGGAACATCACTTCTTATCATTTTTAAAGTGTAAATACAGCCAAACATTCTTTTTTAAATAGTGTAAAAAGGAGTTAGAAACCCTGTCTTGTGTTTTCTGATGCCTATGTCATTGGGAAGGACAGTGGCCACCGAGACGGGTGAACTATCTAATGGGGATTGTCTATCCCCAAATGGGGGCCAATCTCTGTCTATGTCCTGTCCTCAATGGAAAATTTTACTTTCACATCCTCTCCAGGTGGCCACTGTCACTGAACGTTAGAAATCAGGAATTGTATCATTCCTTTCCATATACACTTCAGTAAATAGGAATTTGTGTACGTCAAGACAAGACCTCCAAAACCACCAAACAACTCATTGCATGCCTACTTAAAGTGATACTAAAGTCTATTTTTTTTTCTAAAAATAAAAAACATGTTATACTTATCTCCTCTGTGCAGTTGGTTTTGGGTAGAGCAGCCCGGATCCTCCTCTTCTCGGGTCCCTCTTCTGCTCGCCTGACCCCTCCCTCTGGTGAGTCCCCCCACAGCCAGCAGCTTGCTACAGGGGGCACCCGAGCTCTGTGTGTCCATTCAGACACGGAGCCCTGACATAGCCCCACCCAATCCCCCCACTGATGGGCTGACTAATTTTGATTGACAGCTGTGGTAGCCAATGGCGCGGTTGCTGTGCCTCAGCCATTCAGGAGGAGTATCTGGGACAGCTAAGATATACAAAAACATATTTGGGGGGCACACCCTAAAATGTGTATAAATTCAAGATGGTGCTGGTATAAGACCAGTCTTATAGCAGCACCATCTTGAATTTAAATGCATTTTAGGGTGTGCCCCCCATATATGTTTTTGTATATTGTAGTAGACCCTGACCAGGTTTTTTTTGGGCTGGAGCACCCCTCCCCCTCCTCATTACCTCATATTAGTGGCCACCAGGAAATAGGAGGAATCCGTTCAGTTCTCCCACATAGAGGAGTTTGGCTCCCATGGTTGAGACACAGGATCTTTCATTCTATTACTAGGGCAGGACCCACTAATCGGGGTACTTTGACGCAGTAAGTGGGCTTAGCACTATATGACCATATGACTATATGACCATACAGTGTGACCAAACCCCGTATTTTTTTTAATATGTTCAGGTGTTTTTAACTAGCCTTGCAGGATAAATGTAATTCTTGAATGTGTGCGCTGTCATCTGTTTTGTACTGGGACAGCTAAGACACTCGTGGACATTCCTGCAGAGATATGTGTTCAGCTAAGTAATTAGGGGGGCTGAGGTCACACACAGAAGGTTCTTTATCTTAATGCATACCGTAGAAAGCATAAAGATAAAAAAAACCTTCTGCTTTTATAACTCCTTTAATTCTAAAACAGAAAAAAAAGCTTAAAGGGGAACAATGCTAAGAGAAACATGGAGGCTACCATTAGTCCTTATGAAAATACCAGTTGCCTGACTGTCTCTGGCTCTATACTATTTTAGCAAATGATGTCAGAACTACAAATCTGCTTAATTATTCCTGGTATGAGAGTATTAAAGCCACTTTATCAGTGTGACAGCCAAACAACTAGCATTTTGAGAACAAAAAGTCACCAGTGTTTCAGAAACCCTCCTCATTGGGGGCCAACCATTCTCAGCCAGGGTTCTGTGGAACCCAAAGGTTTCTCCAGAGGTTACAAGGAATTCCTGGAGCTGTGGCTAATTGACCCCGTTTTTAATGGTGCATACATAGTTCCAGGGCTGATATTACTTAGAGTGGCAGTAAACTGCTGTTTTTATTTTTGAATCTGCAAGGCAATGTCATAATGTGCATACTAGTACATTATGTGAAACTTAACCCTAGAATGAAGCCCTGCAGTGGTGCGCTGTCACTGCTGAAGGCGCTTCAATCTTCACTCGGTCCTCCTTCTGGGTTTGCTGACTGTGTGTGTGGCCAGAGCCGCGATGACGTCACTCCCACGCATGGGAGCCGCCATTTACGGCACAGGACTGTGAAGGAACCGTATGGGAATGCCGTTCCTTCAGTGCGCATTAGCCGATGACGTCATGGGCTGCATCTACAGTAAATATATCCTAAGCGGTGCAGGTTTAACAGATATTTACACTACCTATAGGGGAAAATCATGCATGGGAGTTTACTCCCACTTTAAAGTAGAACTATAGGCTAGTGTTGCCCCAATAGTGATACAAGTCCAGATTAAGAAAATGCTCCTATACTAAAGCAATACCTTCACATATACTTATGCAAATTGGATGCATTTTGAACCGCAACCTTTTCAATAGACTCGGTTCACATATGTGTGGGCTGGCTGCAGCGTGTTTTTAAAAAGAGTAAGGTACGGTTCAGGTGTGATTTCCATTGTCACACACATTGACAATTCGCACCTATACCGCTGAATAAAGTCACACCGCAGGGGGCTGAAATCCCGTTGTCAAAACCAAACTGCACATATGTCACGAAAAATAGGTATCGGCGAGTACTTGGGAGAAAGTATCGGTACTCATACTCGGTCTTAGAGAACAGTTATCCGTGCATCCTTACTATAGGAAAAACTTTTTTTTTTCATTTTGGATTGAGTAAGGGGGGGTTGTCAGTTTATTTCTGCCATCTGTGTCCTATTAGAAAGATTTGCCTTCACTTCCTGTCCTATAGCGAAACAGGAAGTTGGAGGAAATCCCTGCAAATTAAGGTAATTTGTTGGGGACTCCCAGGACACCAGAACTAGTGTCCCCATTGGAAGATTTTCCCTCTATTACTTTTCTGGGGTCCAGCTTCTGGCAAAGGGGCACGACCATAAAAGGTCTGCGGATCAACATCCGATTAGCGCTGACCAGTGTGTTCTGGCAGGGGTGGGGGGGTGGGGGAGTTCCCCTGTCAGAACACAATAGCTCAGCAGGGGAGATTGCTGTACTAACATTGGATTGTTAGTATAGGATCTCCTCCTGAGTTCTTCAGGTTTTTGTTTTTGTTCAGCTAGCTGGTTCAAAAAAAAAAAACCTCACGGTGTGTACTAGGCATAAGGAAAAATAACTTAATCCTCATTCCTGTAGGCTACTTCCATTTCCATGAAGCCTCTCCTCTTATAAGCTATCTGATGTACTTTATTACAGGTGCAAGTTGCAGAGTGGTTTTCACATTTATTATACATTCACATCAGTCTCTGACTTCAAGGACCTTACAGCCTAAAATCCCCAACTCATATTTTAGGGCCAATTAACTTACCGGTATGTCTTTGGAGTGTGGGAGGAAACCCATGCAAGCATGTAGAGAACATGCAAACTCCAGGCAGATAATGCCATAGTTGGGATTTGAACTGACACCTTTAGCACTGGTAGGCAGAAGTGCTAACCACTGTGCTGCCCTGTATGAGAGTACACGGAGGACCTTCCCACAGAGGAGAGCTTAGGAGAGCACCAGCTGCAGGGGCACTGATGAATAAGGTATTTCTTCATATTCCTCTCCATTAAAACGAAACAAGCAAGTAAATCTTGAATAGCAGGGGTTAAATACCTATCTTTCTGCTGCTGCATATGTCTGTCATTCCTTCACTGTGAAACCTCCGATCCCCTTTCCTTTCCTTTCAATCCCTGCTGACCATACCACGTACCACTTAAGGCTTCTCCCCACCATCAACACTTGGAGCACCACCAAAAAAAGAAGGTTTGTGGTTCAAAACTGATGTTTCTGCTTGTGTTGCATGCTGGTAGACTGCATCAAAATTTAAGAAAATGGGCATTTTTTAAGGGCAATGAGATGCAGATTTTGGGCAGAGAAGACAACTGGTTCACAAGGGGCATGAAAGAGGCCATCTATGTCAAACTGAGACAACCCTCATTCAACAGGGGTGGTTGCCTTCACCACCATCTGTCCTCCATATATAATGCCATATTACCACCTCTAGTCTGACATTTTAACAAATTCACACTTTCAGGAATGAAAATCGAAGAATTAACAGTCATGAAAACCTTCAAGAACCCAAAGATGGGATTAGGAAAGGAGAACGGTGGTTCCATAATTTTAACACCTTGAATTCTGATTTTGGGCAATAACACTTTTCCGAGGTGATAGCTCAGGGTGGCGGTGCTACCTTTGTACATATAAATGCTGGGCTTTGTTCTGACGCTCACAAGGCCCCATACACACTGTGCATTTAGCCCCAGTGCTTGGGTGCCCCAACATTTAGCCACAGGTGTGTCGTCCAGCCCCACTGCTTGTAGTCTGCCAAACTCTAAAGCCTCGTACACACGGTACGATTATTGGCAGGGGATTGTCTGTTGACATATTGTTGTTCTAAAATCTTACCGTTAGTACGCTCCTTTTAACAATTGCTGTCCAATTTTCGGCCAACACTTGGATGACAGGCTAGTAAATTTTCAGCGGACAAAGGTTTGACGTCAGATTTTCGTATGGTGAATACACAAATCCGTCACACAAAAGTCAAAAGTACAAACACACATGCTCGGAATCAATGCTCACCAAACATGAAATTAGTGGAAGGGGCCCAAAGGGTGGCGCTCAAGAGCTGAAATTCCTTGTAGTACGCCACTACGTTCATGTTTGTGGCATGAAAATTGTGTACCGTTAGTATGCAAGACAAGATCCTGGCATACGCCCTTTTGACAAAAATCTGACGCTCGGTTGGACAACAATCATACCATGTGTACGAGGCTTAAAGCCCCGTACACACTATTAGATTTTCTTCAGATTTTTATCTTCAGATTTACCAAAACCATATAATATTAGGTCAAACCTTAAGAGTTTCAAATTGTATACAATCAGGCAGGCCCTTGCACTACATGGTTTTGGTAAATCTGAAGACAAAAATCTGCAGAAAATCTAATACAGTGTATGGGGCTTAAGGCTCTATTCACACTTGTAAGACTTTTCATGCAACTGTGGACATAAAAGTTGCATGACAAGTCATTTCCAATGATAACCATTCATATAAGCATGATTTAAAGTTGTAGCAACTTCAGAGTAGTTTATGCACTACTTTGGTCCGACTTTTATGAAACTTGAGGGCCATAAACTTCAACGTTAACCTTCAGTTGCATGAAAGTCGTACCTGAATGTTATACAATGCAACCGTTGTGTAACAGTTGTCCATTATCACTGGTCAAAGCCAAAGTCTTTTTCAAGCTGCTCCCATCCAAAGTTGCACCAAAGTTGCATTAAAGTTGCATTAATGTTGCACTCCAAAGCCGGCACAACTTTGGAGTTGTATAAGTGTGAAAGAAGCCTAAAAGCGGCTACCAACTGCTGCAGCTGGACAGGGCTGGGTGGTCCATCAGCTGTACTTCTGATCAGGGCAGTATGTACCCAGGGAGGAAGAACTCTTTTGTTACGGGCAAGTGCTCTACAGGCTGCTGGCAGCAAGACTGGATGGTGCACCTGTGCCCTCTGCCTGCAGCTAAACACTGGAGCTCCATGCACCAGGACAAATTGCCTAGTGTGGGACCTTAAAACAGAAGAAGTGGCTTGGATGAGCTTAACATTACAGAACAAGTCCAGTTGAATGTGACCAACTACTAAAATATTTACCAGAACAATTACATAGTTGCTAAGGTTGAATAAAGACACCAGTCCATCCTGAGTGCGTGTCCACAATTGTCCCTATCCCTGTACATTGCACACTCACATCGGTCCCTACCCTCAGGGATCCCACAATCCAAGGTCCTCATTCATATACTACGGCCAATTTTGGACCGAAGACAATTAACCTACCTGCATGTCTTTGGAGTGTGGGAGGAAACCAGAGTACCTGGAAGAAACCCACACAGACACAGGGAGAACATGCAAACTCCAGGCAGGTAGTGTCGTGGTTGGGATTTGAACCAGCGACGCTTTTTACTGCTAGGTGAGAGTGCTACCCACTACACCACTGTGCTGCCCAACAGTCCAGCTAGCACCATACTTCTAAACAAAAACCACTGCATAAATACCAACATAAAACAGAATTACAAACTACAAACTTTTTCTGGTTAAGGAATAACAGAGCAACCATTGGTTTTTATATTTGCAATGAATGCCCAGATATTCCCAAATTATTTTGTGCTACTCTACTTATCTGATAAGCACAAAGTAGGATTTTCATAAGAAACAAACATGTTATAAATGGCCGGATAAGGCTACGTAGGCCGCTAAGGTTTAGGTGAGCTTGCACTTTTGGGATGACTAAACTGCCTCTCCTATGGGTTTGTTATCCCGGATGAGAGGTGGTGCTGTGTCATAGACATGCATTTGGCAGAGCACTGCAGTTCTTGTCCCTATAGAGTTAGACGTTTCCTCTATTCTACCCTCCCATTGCTGCATCTGTATCCTTGTTAGTGCACACACCAGGCGCTTATCAGTCTTTCTTCACTTCTGCCCAATCAGTGGGTGTGAGATGGAAAGCTTCCCGCTAGGTACAATGAGTTTGTCATTTATACAATCGACTAATATAAAACAGACTGTGGGTTTAACCCTTTCAGAACGTTCCAAATCTTTGACATCTTGAATATCCTTTGTTTCTTTTGAGATAATGATAAAAGTAAAGCCAAGTTAATATAATCTTAAATGATAAAGCATAACTGCAATGCTAGGAATTGGACAGTTACTCCTTTAGTAGGAGATTAAAATAAAGAACAATGAAATAGGAGTTGACATGGCCTCTACCCTTCTCTTCCACAGGGGGCAGCATTGCATCTAAATTGCAATAACTCCATAACCATTAACCGCTCACAGACCAGAAAAAAAAAGAAACAGAAATGTATACATCTGAACAGTCTTCTCTCTGGGCCATACAATCAATTACAGTGTAGTTAAAATAAATATAAAATTCATATTAAAAAATAGAGATGCAAGTCTTTTCAGTCTACACAGTGACAATGTTCATAAACAACCATATAATAATTATTAATATTGTCAAAGATCAGGATGTCATTTATTAAATGATAGTAAAATACTACTCCGTTCATGCTTGAATATTATACAACACAGCGCTATCCCCCCTCCTCCCCTAATAAAAATCAGTACAAAAAAATGATTTCAAATATCATTTTAAAATTAGAATGTAGAATAAAAAATTGAATTTTAAAAATACAATTTTCTTGTGTGTAAGTGTAGTTGGAAGCCACAATTTTATAACTCATATTAAAATGTGCCTCACAAAAAAAATAAAAAAATTACACAACGCTTGAAACATCTGCAGCGGCGCTTTGCGAGCGCATTTAACCCTTTTTCGGCCGTTAGCGGGGGTTAAAAGCACCCCGCTAGCGGCCGAAAAGGGCCACAAAAATGACAGAAAAAGCGCAGACGCCCCCAACGCCCTAGTGTGAAAGTAGCCTAATGCCGCGTACACATGATCGAAATTTGGCCAGCAAAAGACCGATGAAAGCTTTTCATCAGAAAATGCGACCGTGTGTATTCCCGCCAGCAAAAATTTGAGAGCAGGTTCTCAATTTTTCTGACGGAAAAAGTTTCGATCGGAAATGTCGTTCGTCTGTAGCAATTCCGACGTGCAAAATTCTTAGGCATGCTCGGAAACAATTAGACGCCTGCTCGGAAGCATTGAACTTAATTTTCTCGGCTCGTCGTAGTGTTGTACGTCACTGCGTTCTTGACGGTCGAAAGCTCAGCGAACTTTGTGTGACCGTGTGTATGCAAGCCAAGTTTGAGTGGAATTCCGTCGGAAAAACCCTCATAGCTTTTTCCGTCGAGAATTCCGATCGTGTGTACGCGGCATAAGAGTTTCAATTTGTATGCAGTCAGGCAGACCCTTGCACTACATGATTTTGGTAAATCTCAAGACAAAAATCTGCAGAAAATCTAATAGTGTGTATGGGGCTTTACCTGAGCCCATCCAAACCAAGCGATGTGCATGAGCCCAGTGGCTCCAGCCGTTGTCTCTCTCCTCATTAGACAGATTGAAAGCAGCAGGAGTCATTGGCTCCCATTGCTGTCGGTCAATTCCAGTGACGCGGGAGCTAGGGGTGGGGCCGAGTCACTCTGTCTGTGTCAATGGATGCGGCAGCGGGACTCAGGAGCGAGCCCCCCCCCCCCCCAAGGAAAGCCGCTTTACATTATAAAAAGTAGGGGTCTGGAGTGCTAGCGGGGCACCCAGAAGAAGAGGAGCATTGCACAGAGCTGGTAAGTAGTATAGCCATGTTTGTTATTTTTCTTACAAAAAAAAACAAGGCTTTACAACCCCTTTAAAGCAGAGGTTCACACAAAAATGGAACCTCCGCTTTTCGGAACCCTATATACATATATAAATACAGGCATTTGCACCCACTTCCAGGCATAGACCCCCCCCCCCCCACTGTCCCACATAACAGAGGCCACATGGCACCTGATTATATCCACTATAAAAGAACTCAAATAGGTAAAATATTTATTATTTTATTCTGATAACCCTGATGGGGATAAGCGGAAAAAAAAAAATACCTGTACTCATATTAGAACAATTAATTCATTATACACAAGGATAACTACCATTGTTCCTGTTACCTAAGAATGTAGTCCCAGAAAAATTTTCTAGGTCAGTGGTCTCCAAACTGCAGCCCGGGGGGCCGGATATGGCCCTTTGTTTGCCTTTATCTGGCCCTCCCGCTGACACTAACAATGGGGCACTATTCCTCCCACTGACACTAACAATGGGGTACTATTCCTTTCAATGACAATAACAACCAGACACAATTCCTCTCACTGACACCAACAATGGGGCAGCATTTTTTCCACTGACACCAATGATGGCATTACTGACATCAGGCCATTTTCTACTTTCAAAGGCCACAGTCTGGCCCCCTAAAGTCTCAAGGACAGCAAACTGGCCTCTTTGTTTAGAAAGTTTGTAGACCCCTGTTCTAGGTAGTTATCCTTACTTTTCATGTAATTTAATCATAGATTGGAGATGGTATCTCAATCTTCTGATATATAAGTGTATAGCAAGTTTAGTTTTAATCCAGATTTTTCAGGAAGATCACACATATGTTGAATAATGCAGTTCAACAAGGTATTATTATTAAAGTGGTTATAAACCATTTTGACCTACAGGTAAGCCTAGATTAAGGCTTACTTGTAGGTCCAAGAAATATCTCCTAAACCAACGCGGTTTAGGAGATATTTGCCAAAACACAGGCACTACTGTCTACGGCGCATGCGCCGTAGACAGCGGCACGCAGGCACACTGAGCGCGCCGCTGTCAATGGCGATATGCCGCGAGTGGCGGCTCCCGTGCGCATGCGCGGGAGTGACATCGTCGCGGCTCCGTCGAATGACAGCGCCGGAGCATCGAGACCCCCCAAGAAAATGGAGGCTACGTACACAAGGGGACAGCAGTGACTTCGCTGGCTCCTGTGTCAGGTAAGTGACACATAATGGACTACTATGCGATGCATAGTAGTCCATTATGCTTTACCTTTGCAGGGAATCAAAGAGGAAGTTAGTAATTTCTACAGGTTCCCATCATATCTTTGATTTATTTATCACCAAAGATATGTAAACATCTTATTCAATCTCCAGATAGACCGATTGTTTCATGTATAGGGACAGTTTGTTCTCGACTAGATCTCTGACAAAATCATGTCCTCTTGGTTGGGGTGAGGAATAGCAGTGAACATTCGGCTTTTCTATTTTACATTTATAATTAGTGGTTAGTTTTATTATTATCTACATGTTGTGAATTCAATAATAATGTAAAGGTTTCAGGTCTGCTGTGACCTCTCTACTAAGTATATATTGTAATATTTCATTCAGCTTGATGCATATGATTTTTGTGGCCTATAGTATGTGCACAGTCTTATAAGTTGGTTATCGCTGTTTTTCTTTTACAGTGGGGAAGCAAAGTATTCAGACCCCCTTCAATTTTTCACTCTTTGTTATATTGCAGCCATTTGCTAAAATCATCTAAGTTAATTTGTTTCCTCATTAATGTACACACAGCACCCCATATTGACAGAAAAACACTGAATTGTTGACATTTTTGCAGATTTATAAAAAAAAAAAATGAAATATCACATGGTCCTAAGTATTCAGACCCTTTGCTGTGACACTCATATATTTAGGTGCTGTCCATTTCTTCTGATCATCCTTGAGATGGTTCTACACCTTCATTTGAGTCCAGTTGTGTTTGATTATACTGATTGGACTTGAAAGTCACACACCTGTCTATATAAGACCTTACAGCTCACAGTGCATGTCAGAGCAAATGAGAATCATGAGGTCAAAGGAACTGCCTGAAGAGCGCAGAGAATAGTGGCAAGGCACAGATCTGGCCAAGGTTACAAAAAAATTCTGCTGCACTTAAGGTTCTTAAGAGCACAGTGGCCTCCATAATCCTTAAATGGAAGACGTTTGGGATGACCAGAACCCTTCCTAGAGCTGGCCATCCGGCCAAACTGAGCTATCGGGGGAGAAGAGCCTTGGTGAGAAAGGTAAAGAAGAACCCAAAGATCACTGTGGCTGAGCTCCAGAGATGCAGTTGGGAGAAAGTTGTAGAAAGTCAACCATCACTGCAGCCCTCCACCAGTCGGGGGTCTTTATGGCAGAGTGGCCGACAGAAACCTCTCCTCAGTGCAAGACATATGAAAGCCTGCATGGAGTTTGCTAAAAAAACACCTGAAGGACTCCAAGATGGTGAGAAACAAGATTCTCTGGTCTGATGAGACCCAGATAGAACTTTTTGGCCTTAATTCTATCGGTATGTGTGGAGAAAACCAGGCACTGCTCATCACCTGTCCAATACAGTCCCAACAGTGAAGCATGGTGGTGGCAGCATCATGCTGTGGGGATGTTTTTCAGCTGCAGGGACAGGACGACTGGTTGCAATCGAGGGAAAGATGAATGCGGACAAGTACAGGGATATCCTGGACCAAAACCTTCTCCAGAGTGCTCAGGACCTCAGACTGGGCCGAAGGTTTACCTTCCAACAAGACAATGACCCTAAGCACACAGCTAAAATAACGAAGGAGTGGCTTCACAACAACTCTGTGACTGTTCTTGAATGGCCCAGCCAGAGCCCTGACTTAAACCCAATTGAGCATCTCTGGAGAGACCTAAAAATGGCTGTCCATCAATGTTTACCATCCAACCTGACAGAACTGGAGAGGATCTGCAAGGAGAAATGGCAGAGGATCCCCAAATCCAGTTGTGAAAAACTTGCATCTTTCCCAAAAAGGCTCATGGCTGTATTAGATCAAAAGGGGGCTTCTACTAAATACTGAGCAAAGGGTCTGAATACTTAGGACCATGTGATAGTTCAGTTTTTCTTTTTTAATAAATCTACAAAAATCTCAACAATTCTGTGTTTGTCTGTCAATATGGGGTGATGTTATTAATGAGGAAAAAAAGGAACTTAAATTATTTTAGCAAATGGCTGCAATATAACAAAGAGTGAAAAATTTAAGGGGGTCTGAATACGTTCCGTCCCCACTGTATTTATGCTCTTTACTCAAAATAGAGGCCCCTTATAAATAATTGCTACAGTGATATTTGAATAGAACTTTTGTGTGCGTAAGTTTGGACACTTAAGTGAGTTGATAGCAATGAGGGAATCATTATCTCAATATGGTAGATTTTAGTGAAGTCCATGCCAATTTAACTGTATTTTAAAGCGGGGGTCTCCAAACTTTCTAAAGGAGGTCCAGTTTACTGTACTTCAGACGTTGGGAGGAATATTGCCCCATTTTTGTTGTCAGTAGAAGGAATTATGCCCCATCGTTGGTGTCAGTGGCTGGAATTATATTTCAAAGGGTCCTACAGATAAGTAAATGGCTGCAGTTCTGAGGCCATTGTTTTAAAGCCTTGGTGGCCCACTTTTATTAAAATTAAAAATTTCACAGACATGGTTGCCTTCCTCAGGCAAAACACAATAACAGAATAATGGCGAGGCACCTAGATCCCAGCTCTCTGGCTCTCTTAGCCTTTATTACAGCACCTTACTTCACAGGCTCACGCCTGGCCTCTAGGGGTCTCCAGGCACCCTGGGTTCTCTCCTCCAGAGATTTGTGGACTCCCTCCAGCCCACTTGACTCACTAACTGCCTCAGCTTTCTCAGTCTTCAAAGACTTGGGCAGCTGTCCCCCAACATGGAGTGCAGTCTCCGACAGGAACACACAGGTCTATGACTGGCTCTGTCTCCAAAATGGGAGTCCTGAGCTATCCTCTACGAAGACCATGATTGGTTACCACGATTAATCTCCAACTAAATTTCTTTGAAGCCCACAAGCTCCAGACCCCAATCTGGGATTACAACACCCAAAGAACACTGACTAGCCAGTCTACTCCACTCAGAAATAATCCTCTGGAGCTTCACATTCTGCCATAGAGTGAACCTTGCATGTCTTTTTGCCTAAACTAACATGGCAGTGCCTTTCACTTTCATAATTAAGATGAAGTAGTCCATTAGGAAAAGTTCAAACCAACGGCAAACACTTGATAAGACAGAAAAAACATACAATGTGGATCCCCTATGCTAGCTCAGTACAAAAACCAAACTTTGCACCTCACAGTGGACACTTCCAAACTGCTTGGTGGTGTTGAACCCCACTGGAATGGGTTAGAAGACTCTATGACTCTATTCCTCCACCCTTACTTGGGGGTGCTGGACCTCTCCCTCCAAAATGGATTCACTCTCTTCCCTTATTCACCCCCCCCCCCCCCAACACACACCGCCCTAAAACTCTTGTTTTCTTCAACCCCGTATCTACAACTTTTTTCTTACCCCTGCTCCTCACTCCCTACTATTTCCTAATTTTGCCATTCAGCCATTCTCAACCAGGATTCCTCCTCCAAAGGAGCATTCTTCCTACTGATCATCACAATAATGTACAGTGAGCTGTAGATATAGTAATTATTAGCGAAGGCTGCCTAGGGCTGGAAAGTTATGCCAGCCATAGACGGTTCAAATCTCGGCCAGTTCAGCAGGAACCAGCTGAGATTTAAACCGTGCATGGGTGAGCTGAATGTACCAAATTGATCGATTGATCAAGTTAGGTGCAACCAGCCTGCTGGATTTTACTTGCGATTATTGCTAGCGGTTGGTATAGCCACTACCAATAATCACTTCTTCTCGAAGCAGGGATGGCTTCCACCGCCCCTCAACCGGTAGAAGACAACTGCTTGGCACAAGGGATCACTGCATCAACACTGTCTGTGTTGATGGGGAAACAAATGAATTTCTTTTCTGCAACCCATGGTTGATCAGATTTTTTTTAAAGTGTTCCTCCATGTTAACAAGTATAAGAAAGTCTGTCCTAATACAACATCTAGCCTACAGACCCGCAGTTGCCCAGACACTCCTCTGTGCTGAGATAAGAGGATGTGATCGGGAAGCTGGAGAGCAGGAGGCTGGAGCAAAAAGGATGATTTGGTTGATATTTTGAGAAAAAATAGGTGATATACCTTGAGGCAAAGTTGTGGATGGCTTTGTATATTGTAGTGAGTATGTTAAATTGTATTTGTTGGGTGATGGAAGCCAGTGGAGGGAATGGATGGTTGGCGGGGGCTGAGCAGATAAGGTAGATCACTCTGGCACTCTGGCAGAAGAATTAATGATAGACTGAAGGGGAGATAGGTGAGAGTGAATGAGTAGCTTGGTGGTTTTATTGGTTAGGAAGGTGTGAATTTTGGAAGTAAACCCTTACAAACCACTTTGACCTACAGGTAAGCTTAGATTAAGGTTTACCTGTAGGTCCAAGAAATATCTCCTAAACTTACACGGTTTAGGAGATATTTGCAAAAAGACAGGCACTGCTGTCTACGGCGCATGCTCCGTAGACAGCGGCAGCAGGCGCACCGAGCATGCCGTTGCTAATGGAGATACCCGGGAAGAAGATGGATGTTCCGTGGAAGAGGGGACAACAGTGACATCGCTGGCTCCTGTGTCAGGTAAGTGGCACATTATGCTTTACCTTTGCAGGGAAACAAAGAGGAAGTAAACCCATCAGGGTTTACTTCCTCTTTAAGGAAGTGAAGGCGGTATGATTTGGACAGCCATTGGAGATGGGGCTGAAAGCACAGGTCAATGTCTAGGATAGCACCAAGCACCCTGGCATGAGGGGATGGACTTTTTGCTGTAAAATAATGTTAATGAAAAAGTTTGGAAAGGGGGCAAGAAATGGGCAAAAATGTGTATACGGAATAAATTGGACCCTGCTGACTTGCCTTCATTAGTGTTTATCAACTGCAGCGTTATAGCCACAAATATATAGCACAGCAAAATACACATTGCTGTAATACTGTATATCGGAAATATTTATTGCTGTGATAACTGAAGGGTGGTGTGTACAATGCTGACACTAGATGGCCTGGCCTTTGCACAGCTCTCATTGCTAATCTTAATGTATTTCCTGTTTAGATCGACCTGTGACTTGGTTTTTAGTTAACTACAGGGGAAATTGTTCAACGTGGGCGTCTTATTCTTGGGAAAGTATATAATTTACATTGCAGATTAATAATGGATGCTGTTCTTGTATCATCACTTACTAGAAGAGGCCCTTAGAAGCTGAGTAATATATAAAAGTGATAACAACAAAAATTGTTTAACAATGATATTCTGGGAGCAATAAAAGCAAATTCGGATGGACATATTTTTTTTTTTTTTAAAACCCAAGTGAACTTTCAATTTAAATCAGCTCAAAAACATCCCAGATGAATTAAAACAAAAGGTTTTGAGAGTATTACAGTTCCTATTTTTAAATAGCCACAGTCTGTGTAGTAAAGCCTGTCACAAGCAAACATGATGCATGAAGCAGTGGTCTCTCTGCAAAGGTCTGACTTAAAGTGGTAGTAAAGTCTTTATACTTAAAACCCGCTGACAGGCAGGGTTTTTATAACAGAAGAGACCCTAGTGGTTTCTTCTCTCATAAATGTCCCCCCAGATGTTCAGGGGGTAATGGGATCTGAGGAGAATATGCGCAGTTTAGATCACATTTATGACCCGCTCTCTGTGCCGCGGCGATGTGACTCCTGCGTGTATACACGGGGAGTAATGTCACATCAGCCCAGCCATTCAAGTGGTCGAAGATACGAAACCTGGAAGGAACAAGGTGAAGATGGAAGAGCCGAGGGAGCACTGTGCTGGAGAGCTCGGTTTGCAGGTAAGTCCGTCATAATGTGCTGGTATGCTGTGCATATTAGAATATTATGACTTAAACCTGCAGGGGGACTGGATTTTTTGATTTAAGACAGTGGTCTCCAAACTGTGGCCCGGGGGCCGGATGCGGCCCTTTGCTTGCCTTTATCCGCCCCTTGTGGTACTATTCCTCTCACTGACATAAACAATGGGACAGAATTCCTGCCACTGACACCAAAAATGGGGTCACTATTCCTCCCACTGTTACCAACAATGGGGTACTATTCGTGCCACACACCAATAATGGGGCATTATTCCTCTCAAGGACACCAATGATGGGGTACTGTTCCTCTCACGGACATAAACAATGGGACATAATTCTTGCCACTGACACCAACAACTGGGGACTATCCCTTACACCAGTGTTTCTCAAATCCAGTCCTCAGGCCCCCCCAACAGGTCATGTTTTCAGGTTTTCCATTATTTTTCACAGGTGATTTGATCAGTTTCACTGCCTTAGCAATTACCACAGCCGTTTCATCTGAGGGAAATCCTGAAAACATGACCTGTTGGGGGGGCCTGAGGACTGGATTTGAGAAACACTGCCTTACACTGACACCAACAATGCAACATTATTCCTCCCACTGACACCAATTATGGGGTACTATTCCTCCAATGGACACCAAAGATGGGGCACTATTCCTTTCATTGACACCAATATTGGGGCATCGTTACCGACACCAAGACATTTTTTACTCCAACTGGCCACAGTCCGGCCCCTCCAAAGTCTGAGGGATATTAAACTGGCCCTTTTTTTTAGAAAGATTGGAGATCCCTGAGATTACTTTACTACTGTTTTAAAGCTCTAAATTTAGCAAAGCTAATGCTCCCTACTAATTGGATAGCTCTAACTCAATAGGGGGTGTGTTGGAACTCTGTTAAGAGATGCCTGTTTCCACACCGATAGCAAAGGTCCTTCTCTGCAGCATGCTGGCAGGGGACAGGCTACTCCAGGCTGTGGCTGCTTTTCAATGAAAGCCAACTGTAAGACTTTGTGCATTTTGATGCACCTAGAATGTATTTAGTTGATTTAAGCTGAAAGTTTGATTTGGCTTTAAAGTATGCGTCCACCTTTTTTTTTTTTCCTTTCTTTGATAGCCCTTGTACACATGGTCAGACATTCTGACAACAAAATCCATCGGATTTTGTCCAACGGATTTTGTCCGAAACTTGTGTTGCATACACACGGTCGAACAAAGTTGTCGGAAAATCCGATCGTACGTAACGTGATGATGTTATTTCGTTACGACGGGACTACGTTCAGGCTAGTAGCCAATAGCTTTGGTCTAGGAATTTGATCTGAGCATGCGTTTGGCACTTTGTCCGATCAGAATTCTCTACACACAATCGGACAAAGTCCGATCGGATCATGTTGTCGGAAAGTTTTATAGCCCAGCTCTAAAACTTTGTCCGTCGGATATTCCGACGGAAACAGTCAGATGAAGCCCACACACAGTCTGATTATCCGACAACACGGTCCAAACGGACATTTTCCGTCGGAATGTCTGACCGTGTGTACAAGGGCATAGAGTGGTAAAGGTTTAGGACCTGTAATTTTATTTTACAAGAGAAGAAGTGTGGGGAAATCAACAGAAACAGTGACGTATACAGCATCACAGTACAGAAATCTGAGGACAACATAGGTGTGAAACTGTGTAAGTCATTGAACTGGCTGGACAAAATAACAAATCCCGGTATAGGTAATACAGCTCCAATGTAGAGATGTAAAATTTCCGTAAATTTTTAAACCATGGGATAAAAAAATTCTCCTTGTTTATTTCTGGAAAACTGGACATTTTGGACATTTTTAATTTGGTGTGGAGTAGTTTTACAAATTGAAAGTCATTTTGTTACACTGAGAAGGTGAAATGCAGTGTATATAAATGTATTATGCTTGAAATAAAAGTACAGCCTATTCAGTAAATAAACTAATTTTGCTTTTTAAAATTTTCTTTTTTATTACAAATGGAATAACAAGGACTGTGTATGATGAGAACATTTTACCTATACATGAGAATAGGTGACCACCCACTTTCCCTTATAATAATTGAATAACTTCCTGTCAATATGCATTTTTTGTTTCGGACTATGCTGACCGTACAAATGTTTCCAAACTCTAGATGTTGGTCTCAACACTTTACTGAGAGGAGGAACACATCAACCAATTTACTGACCAGACTATAGGGAAACATTATGCTGGGATTGTGGAGAACATTAATAGGAATCATTAAGCTTATAAGGATGAACAAATTTTTCAGAGAAATGTACCCTCTTACCTGTCAATTAAGGCCTGAGAGGAAAGAAACTATCATCTACTGTATCCCAACAATCACCCAACTGTAGGAGGTACAAGATGGAGCCCACAAGCAATCTAAAGACTAGAGGGTTTTCCCTGCAGTGCCCCCTAGTGACACAAATGCATATTTCCCTTGTTTGAACTGCATTGAGAAGTATAGTGTTACTTGAACTGTATTCCAGGATTTGCTTGTCTTCAGCTGAGAGATCCTTGCAATAATCTAAGACTTTACATAAAGAAATCTTTAATTAAGGTCTTCATGTATACATAGTTGGAATACAATGTCATAGATACATTATTTATTATTGTAAAAGAACATATTCCACACTTTTTTTTTTAAATTTTCCAGGAAAAAACAAACACTTTGAAAAAAACACAAAAAAACGTATTTTCCCCAATTTTTCCATTTTTTGTTCCAGGGCTTCCCATCTCTACTCCCATGTATGAATTTCAACTGAATATTTAGCTGTCTGCTCTCCAGTTCAGTTTTAAGCATCCAGAATTTGTGAAGCCAAAAGAAATATCACTTTTATTTGGAAACTGTCTTGCGACAAAACAAACCATAATTTGTCAACTGTAAAGAAGACGTCAGCAACAAAAATTTTGGTGCCAATATACAATTTGCCAGGAAATTGGCTCTAGAAGCACTGTCCTAAATTGTCTGTGCTAAATACAGCTGGTGTATTAGTCTTAAAGTTTATCTCTGGGGGAAGGAAAAATCCTTCTTTTGCTATGGGGTTGCCCCAGTGCAAGAGGTAAATGTTCATTTAGGTCTAGGGCCCCAGAAAAAGCTGTTTTATTTACAGGATCCTCCATTCCCCTGGGAGCCAACACTCTCCTCTTCTCCCCTACACTCCAACGATGGACTGTCCCTCAGCGTCCTCACACCCAGTGCAAGGCTACAGGTTCTGCATTGTACTTGATGACATCAGAGGACCTGCAATCATTGTAGTATAGCAGAGAAGGGGCTGTGGGAACCAGTATAGCAGTCTGGAAGGAGCTTGTGGGAGCAGAGGATTGGATAAGTAAGTCTGTTCTTTTTCCAGTGCCCTAGATGTAAATGATAAATAGTGCATTTTATGTAAACAGGCAGCCCCATTTTAAGAGGGGGCTTTTCATCTTGAAATAAAACATTTCCTTAGGCTTATAAAGGCATGTGGTACATGTCATATTAACAAAGTAGGCAATCCTGTTTAACGTCTCTCTGCCCCCCGCCCCCCACCAGTTTCAGAGTGAAAAAGAAACTGACTTGAGTTCCATACCGAATTACCAAAGGAATCGCCACCAGACTACACCTGGCATATGGGATATGCCAGTAACCTGATAGACAGCTCACGTCTTTCTCTGCCTGAGCAGTGAATTCACTACACGAGCTGAGCCTGTATATAGGAAGGGAAAGCTCCTTTATTTGCCTATATGCCCAGCTGTCAAACAAAAATATCAATAGAGCTGTTTTTTAAATCTGCCCCCTAGCTCCCATCTTAAGCCAACATAGCAGCTGGAGTAGCGTGGTACACAGTATTATGGTCATGGCAACATTTTTTACCCCAGTACTGTTGCCAAACGTGAATTATCCAACTTAATGAGGCTAAATGCAACTGCCTTGCAACCATGTGTAATGCACAAGGCTGTAGCATGGTGCTGCGGACGTTCAAGGGTAAAAAAACATCCAAGAGGCCACATACCTCCTCCCAGCCACTTGTCAAATGCCCTCTGAAAAGCAATCCACCAACGATAAATTTTAAGAGGACAACACAAGTGTAAATGAGCCCTTAAGCCTGGTAAACAGTTTTAATTTTTTCAACCCAGCTAAGTGAATGAATAAAAACAGAAGAGCTCAGGAGAAGCCGCTGTACTAACTATCCTATGTCAGTACAGTGATCTCTCCGGCGAGCTATTGTGTTTAGAACCCTCCCCCACCCGCCAGAACACTCCGGTCAGGGTCAGCTAAGAGCGCTGAACGGGAGTGGGTCGGCAGAACTTTTTTGGTCATGAGCCTTCAACAGTAGGCGGCCGAATGGCCAAAATTCGGCACATGTGTACTAGGCTTCAAGCCAGTCATAGATGATGGGCCAGAACACACCAGCCAGTGCTCTTAGCCAAACATCTGGCTTCTGTCGGACCGACTGCCTTACACACAGGCCTGATATTTGGCCCATATGTACGACCCTTTAGAGTAAGCCGCACATGGAAGGGCTTTACACAGAGCAAACAAAATGACAAATGACACTGTCTAGACCAGTGATGGAGAACCTTGGCACCCCAGATGTTTTAGAACTACATTTCCCATGATGCTCAACTACACTGCAAAAGTTCATGAGCATCATGGGAAATGTAGTTCCAAAACATCTGGGGTGCCAAGGTTCACCATCACTGGTCTAGACAGTACAAATCAACGACAAGCCAGCTGGCACTGTGACTGTTTGCATGTAATGGTAACAGGCTGACAGGTGCCATTGCTATTGGCATGCAAATTTACATCCAAGGTGTTGTATGCAATTAGGGGCCGATGACTGGCCCTGTAAGCAGATGTTCTGCATCCAAGGCCGCTTATCTGTCATTTGCATGTAACACCCTTGATGTCTGTCTACAGGTGAACAGCGGCGGTGCCTGTCAGCCTCACTGACTTGTACAGGCTGATTGCAAATACCTACTCAGTGATGATTTACGTTCCTTCTTGTTGGAGTATGGGCCAACATGGCTGTGTTAATGATGCCTATGCTGTGTCTGGCAGCAGACACAGCATAGAAAATGGAGCAGACTGCTTCTCATTAACAAGGGGACATGCCATGCATCCTTTGCAGGATCTGCACCATTTTCTCAGTTTAGAAGAGTAATGTAGGCTTTACTACCTGTACCACTCTTTGATAATCCCCCCCCCCAACTTGATTTTAGGTCACCACCTTTGTCAGAATCTTCTTTACTTACAAACCATATATAATTAGTATTAATGGCGGTTTACGTGTTTATTATACTTTGATGGGCTCAGAAGGGCAGACTGCAATATAACCACAATTAGATCTATATTTAGTATGGTCAGCATTCCTAGCAGAATGAACATGTATAAAACTTGCTGTCCCCACTGACAGTAATTATATACACCCCAGACATGAAGCAGATGCAGTCACAGTGTTGTCGCCAATGTGCTGCATCATAACCATATTGCTTAAGTGTGAATTTCAGAAAAATATCAAAAAATAACAAAATTATTACAGTTATGTATTTGTTCATGTAAAACACTCTCAGTTGAAATCTTAAATTAACTCTGCATCTAAATGTAGCATCAGGGAAAATACAGACAGAAAGAAGGAACAGAGTGAGCAGAGTGATGACTCATCAGTGTGCTGCTGCTCCTTTATTGTCCAATCTGGAGGCTGGTGTGTGTACTCCTGACCAAACTCTGCTTTTTCTGAGGACGTGGCAATGCTGTCCAGCACTAGAGAATAAATAGACCATAAGACTAACTTCAGAGAATAGCACACTCACTCTGTGTGGAGTTTGTTTTAATAGCGCCTTACAAAATAAATGAAATATCGGGGGGTGAGCTGGGTGTAGCTCTGCATGAAAACCAATCAGCTTCCAGATTTTATTGTCAAAGCTTAATTGAACAATCTGAACTAATGCTGGCCATATACTATACAAAAAATCCAATTATTGAAAAGCGAGCGCCGTGAGCGCAAACGTTAGTGCCATCATGTAATGACCGATAAATCGTTCAGTGGACATAAATGAATGCATTTATCGTTCGTTCGGCAGGAAATTTCCAAACTTGTCCTTTGTTTTTTCGTCTCAAAAACATCCCAATGATTATCGATTTTGTGCCCATTAACTGGCTGATAAACAAACAAACTGTCTAATTGACCGAATTACGTATAGTGTATGGCCAGCATTAGAAGAAGCTGGTTATCAATCACAGCTGCACCACATTCTGAGTGCTCCACTTTTAGTAAATTCCTCCCACTATACCACTGTCATTTGCTGCACCTACTTATGTAGATGTATGCATACCGTGTACTAGTGCTCTAATTCATTTCGCAGCAAAAAAAAAATTGTAAGGACAGGGAAGTTAAAGTATACAGTATGTATATGAAGTAAAAAACGCTGTGCAATTAAACGGTCATATTCACAGAAAGTGATGGGAAATTTACTGAGGACTTCTCTCTCACTCTTCCACCCCCCTCTCTTTCTCTCGCCACCTTCCTCTCTTACCCCCCTCTCTCTGTCTCACTCCCTCTTAATCCCCTCTCTCTCTCTCAACCCCTTTCTCACCCCTCTCTCTCTCACCCCCCTTTTCTCTCTCCCCCACTCTCCCTTTCTCTCTCACCCTCCTCTCTCTCACCCCCTCTCTCTCACCCCCTCTCTCTCTCTCACCCCCTCTCTCTCACCCCCTCTCTCTCTCTCACCCCCTCTCTCTCTCTCACCCCCTCTCTCTCTCGCCCCCCTCTCTCTCACACACCCTTTCTCACCCCCCTCTCTTCCTCACTTCTCTCTCTCACCTCTCTCTCTCTTTCTCTCTCTCTCTCTCTCTCTCTCTCTCTCTCACACACAAGCCCTTTCTCTCTTACCCCCTCTCTTTCTCTCACCCCTCTCTCCCCATCTCACCTCTCTCACCCCCCCCACTCTCGCCCTCTCTCTCACCCCCACTCTCTCCCTCTGACTGGCTCTGCCTTAAGATGTAAAGATGTAAAAAGTATTAAAATATTATAAAATGTTTTAAACATTTCAAAATGTTTCTTTACATTTATTTAAAATAGTATGTGTGTTTATTTAAATATATATATATATATATATATCTATATATATATATATATATATATATATATATATAGATATATATAGTGCATCCGGAAAGTATTCATAGAGCTTCACTTTTTCCAAATTTTTTTATGTTACGACCTTATTCCAAACTAGATTAAATTCAGTATTATCCTCAAAATTCTACAAACAATACCCCATAAAGGCAACGTGTAAGAGGTTTGTTTGAAATCTTTGCTAAGTTATTAAAAATAAAAAATGAAAAAAATCACATCTACATAGGTATTCACAGCCTTTGCTGTTCACTCAGTATTGAGCTCATGTGCCTCCTGTTTCCACTGATCATCCTTGAGATGTTTCTACAACTTGATTGGCGCCCACCTGTGGTAAATTCAGTTGACTGAACATGATTTGGAAAGACACACACCTGTCTATATAAGGTCACAGTTAAGAGTTAACAGTGCATGTCAGAGCACAAACCAAGCCATGAAGTCCAAGGGATTGTCCAAGGAATTGTTTCTAGATCTCTGAGATAGGATTGTATAGAGGCACACATCTGGGGAGGGGTACAGAAACATTTCTGCGGCATTGAAGGTCCCAATAAGCACAGTGACCTCCATCATCGGCAAATGGAAGAAGTTTGGAACCTCCAGGACTCTTCCTAGAGCAGGCCACCCGGCCAAATTGAGCGATCGGGGGAGAAAGTCCTTAGTCAAGAAGGTGGCCAAGAACCCGATGGTAACTCTGACAGAGATCCAGTGTTTCCCTGTGGAGAGAGGAAAACATACCAGAAGAACAACCATCTCTGCAGCACTAGACCATTTAGGCTTGTATGGTAGAGTGGCCAGATGGAAGCCACTCCTCAGTAAAAGGCACATGACAACCTGCCTGGAGTTTGCCAAAAGGCACCTGAAGGCCTCTCAGACCATTAGAAACAAACTTCTCTGGTCTGACGAAACAAAGATTGAACTTTTTGGCTTGAATGGTAAGCATCATGTCTGGAGGAAACCAGGCACCGCTCATCACCTGGCCAATACCATCCTTACAGTAAAGCATGGTGGTGGCAGCATCATGCTGTCAGGCTGTTTTTGCAGCAATGTACAGAGACATCCTTAATGAAAACCTGCTCCAGAGCACTTTGGACCTCAGACTGGGGAAAAGGTTCATCTTCCAACAGGACATCGACCCTAAGCACACAGTCAAGATAAAAAAAATAGTGGCTATGGGACAACTCTGTGAATGTCCTTGAGTGGCCCAACCAGCGCCCAGACTTTTACCCGATTGAACATCTCTGGAGAGATCTGAAAATGGCTGTGCACCGACGCTCCCCATCCTGATGGAGCTTGAGAGATCCTGCAAAGAAGAATGGGAGAAACTGCCTAAAAATAGGTGTCCCAAACTTGTAGCATCACACTCAATAAGACTTGAGGCTGAAATTGGTGCCAAAGCTGCTTCAACAAAGTATTGAAGCAAAGGCAGTGAATCCATTTTGGAATAAAGCTGTAACATAACAAAATGTGGAAAAAGGTAAGCACTGTGAATACTTTCCAGATGCACTGTATACTGTATACAGTATACACACACACACACACACACACACACGTGTGTTTGAGTTTTGAGGTGCACACCCTAATGCAATAGGCTGCGCACACCTATGATTCTCTCCCTGTTGGAGCCAAAGCCATACACAGCTTGCCTTCTCACCCTCAGTTTGCAGGCTGAAGTAGAGAAAATCTGTAACTTCTTCCATCCACACTGTTTAGCGTCAGTGGGGGAATCTGCACTGCTGGCTATTGCAGCACCCACGGTGTTGGGGTCCCACACTTTTTCTCCTTATTTTCCTCCACCACTACAGAGAAAACACAAGTGTTGGTCCCTTGATCTATGTCTATATGGCCAAGCTTTGAACAAACAACCTTGCTTCCTTCCGTAGGGTCGTGACGTCACCGGCTCCGACCTTTACTTTTTCTATTTGAGCGTATACTTACTGTAAAGGTCGGAGCCGGTGACGTCACGACCCTACGGAAGGAAGCAAGGTTGTTTGTTCAAAGCTTGGCCATATAGACATAGATCAAGGGACCAGCACTTGTGTTTTCTCTGTAGTGGTGGAGGAAAATAAGGAGAAAAAGTGTGGGACCCCCACACCGTGGGTGCTGCAATAGCCAGCAGTGCAGATTCCCCCACTGACGCTAAACAGTGTGGATGGAAGAAGTTACAGATTTTCTCTACTATTTTCTCTCTATATACTATATAAATAAGAGTGGTAGAACACTTTACCCATGTAACCCGGGATCGAGGAATAACTACTGCAGTGGAGAAGGCTTTTTTTCAGTGAAAACTTAGGGGAATACCTCCAGCACGTATGTAATTGCAAGGGGTGCTGGGGTGTGCTAGAGGGTTCGTCGATGTTGGCTGCTGGAGGATCTATTGTTGCTTGGCAGAATTTATTGTCGAGGGTGTGGTCTATGTTGTTGTTGGGGGGAGGGGGGTCAATTACTGCTGGGAGGGTTCTACTGTTGAGGGAGGGGGTCTATTGTTGCTGGTTGCTGGAGGGTCTAATAATGCTGGCTGTTGGAACTTGGAAGAACTATTGTTCTGTTGTTAAGGGGTATTTTGTAGCGGGGGGGGGTCTATTGTTACCAGAGAAATCTATTGTTGCTGGCTGCAGGGGATCTATTTTAGTGCTTTTTATATTATCCTCAACAAATTCCATACAAATTACTTAGCATAAAGTGATACTTGGTTCTGTTTTCTCTAAACAGGGGCGGTACTGGGAGGTGGGTAGGGGGGGAAACCAAGGGATGGGGCTCAGAGGTAGGTAGGGGGCAGAGACAAGGGGTGACTTGGAAGAGCAGAGTACCTGCACCTATTCTCTGAGAAAAAAAAGCCCTGAGTAAGACCCCAAATGTAGGGGAAGATGCAACTTGACCTATTATAATTTATAGGTAAAAAAAAAGGTGTGACGCGTGGAATAGAGTTCACGTGGAAGAGTGATTGAGAAACTGACTGACACATAATACACGAACACACACAAAAAATAATAATCGTATTATTAAAAAATACATTTATAATGTTGTATCACTGATATATGTGTATACAGCACATATATAGATGTTGATTAATAGTTTTTACATGTATTATTTAATTACCGTATATTTGAACTTTGTGGGATGTATAATATACAGTAAAGATTTTCCAGCACGCGGAATAATTGTTTGCTGTGACACATGTGAAGAGCAGCACTGCACTGAATGTTTAATGCATTACAGTATTTATACAGCACCGACAGTATATGCAGCACTTTGCAAAATAAGCGAGACAGTACAGTTACAATTCAATTCAATGCAAGGCCCACCCTGAAAAAGACTTAATCAGGATGGGAGCATATGCTGCTGTAAAACCTGGATATATCCCTGGGCACTAAGGCATACCAGGCAGACTTTTGAACTGAATGTTGATAACAAGGTGGAAAGTCCCTCTCCTCTTTAGTCCGGTGGACGTGGCACCCATGGTTGCCAAAAAGAATGTCAAATTTTGATTAGTCTGAGCACAGAATAATTTCCCAGTTTGCAACAGACAGTTTTCAATGAGCTTTGGCCGAGAGAAGATGGCGGCTTTTCTGGAAAATGTTCAGATATGGCTTCTCCTTTGCATGATAGAGCTTTACCTTGCATTTTTGGATGACACTGCAAACTGTGTTCACAGATAGTGGTTTTCGGAAGTATTCCTGAGTAGTGTTGGGTAAACCCTTCGAGGCCGAGCTAAAGTGCAGCCCGAGCATCGCCTGTTCACCTGTTTGGCGAACGCTTGAATTTGCGGGGCGCGCGCACAGTCAGGGCACACTGAATAGTTGGTTGTTAAGTAGCAGAGCCAAGAAGCCAGCCACTGTGTCCTTAACAAAGAATGAGTCGTTAGCAGTCAACGGGCTTCCCCGCTGACAGCTGAATAATAAAAAAAAAAGGCTGGCAATAGAAAAAAGTTAAATAAAAAAATGACATGGGGCCCCCCAATCCATACAGACCGGAAAGGGGGCTTCCAGATTCCGATAAGCCCCCTGCTCTCAAACCCCCACAACCACCCACCAGGGTTGTGAGGAAGAGGCCCTCGTCTCCCCACCCAAAGCACCCCCCCATGTTGAGGCTATGTGGCCTGGTATGGTTTAGGAGGGGGGGCACTCGGTTGTCCTCCTCCTTTCCTAACCTGCCAGGCTGCATGCTCAGATAAGGGTCTGGTATAGATTTTGGGGGGACCCCACGCCATTCTTTTTTTTTTTGTCATGTGGTTCCCGTTAAAATCCATAGCAGACCTGGAGGGCCTGGTATTGATTGGGCGGGAACCCCCACACCATTTGTTTTAGCTTTTTTTTGCCGGCAATGGTATTGTATTGCTGGTAATTTAAATGTCTTTTTTTCCTTTATAAAATTTCAGTTTTGCTGAAGCAGGTTCTATACATTGTACAGATGCTCCACAGCCAGACTAAAGGGACCTTCCAGGCACTATACTTAACCGTAAAAAGAAAAAAAGGTAAAACCGCGCTTGCCTGACTACAAAAAATAAAAACGTGCTGCAAACCCAAATGTTGTACTACATTCGACACAAGACAGAAAAAAGGGTGGGTTGCGCAAAAAAATTAATATTACATCTCAAAAGTAAACAAGTGAATATTAACACTAATCCTATGCAGAAATATGTGTAAAAAGTACAGTGAAAACACCAATATACTTAAACAAAGACTAATATCTGACCGGTCCACTAATTAACGCGGTACGGTCATATAACAAAAAACACACAATTAATGAACAGTGTAAAAGAAACACTTTGATAATCATAACATTGAAAAGTCCATATAAAAAAATTCCCAAGTTGAGAAATAGTGATAGTAACTCCGCAGTGATGAAACGATGACAGACCATCCAAACTAGTGTAAGTTGTGAGCACCTCCACCATGATTAACACTGCCGCTTACCAGAAGTTTATGGTTCTTTATTACAGAGAACCATAAAACGCAGATGACTGGCTCTCCCCAGCCCGGGATATTCAGATAAGTAGGGTGATGAAAGGACCTCTCACAGCTCCAACCAGTCCCTCACATCAGCGACCATAAAAGAGATATAAGGCTCGCAATAATGTAAAACCAAACACTGCTAAATAAGTAGAAGAATCTCATTCTGCTGTCTTTATCCTTTTTCTGAGATACATGAAACCATCTTATTACTCTATCACCTGTAGTCATGTATAGGGTTGCTTTGTGCACCATTTGTTTTAACTTTTTTTTTTTGCCGGTGTCTTGTCAAATAGCGTCCTCCATCAGATAGTGTCCCCTGCGTACTGCGCATGCGCAGTACACAGGAACACAGATTCCGAAAATTGCCGAGGATGAACGGCGCCTGCGCCGTGAGTCCAGGTTCTATCCCCACTATCCAAGTGGACACAGAGGTAGAATAAAAAAGAGCCGAGCGCAGCGAGGCCGAGCCCGAAGCGTGGCGAGCGAAGCTCGCCCGCGAGGGGCCCTTTAAAATTCACAACCCTATGTCCGCTTGGATGGTGGGGCTACCACCTCCACTCACGGTGCAGGCGCCGTTCAGCTTCAGAGATTTTCCGAAGCTTCGTCTGCTCCGTACTGCGCATGCGCAGTACGGAGTGGACACTATGTGATGCCCGGACTCTATACGCCAGAACACCGGCAATGGTATTGTATTGCTGGTAATTTAAATGTGTTTTTTTTCCCTTTATAAAATTTCAGTTTTGCTGAAGCAGGCTCTATACATTGTACAGATGCTCCACAGCCAGACTAAAGGGACCTCCCAGGCACTATACTTAACCGCTTTAGCCCCAGAACATTTTACCCCCTTCCTGACCAGAGCACTTTTTGCGATTCGGCACTGCATCGCTTTAACTGTCAATTGCACGGTCATGCGACATGACTCCCAAACAAAATTGACATCCTTTTTTCCCCACAAACAGAGCTTTCCTTTGGTGGTATTTGATCACCCCTGCGGTTTTTATTTTTTGAGCTATAAACAAAAAAAGAGCGACAATATTGAAAAAATATTTTTTACATTTTGCTATAATAAATATCCTCCAAAAATATATAAAAACATTTTTTTTCCTCAGTTTAGGCTGATACGTATTCTTCTACATATTTTTGGTTAAAAAAAATTGCAATAAGCGTTTATTGATTGGTTTGCACAAAAGTTATAGCGTTTACAAAATAAGGGATAGTTTTATGGCATTTTTATTAATAATTTTTTTTTTTACTAGTAATGGTGGCGACCTGCAATTTTTATTGTAACTACGACATTATGGCAGACACATCGGACATTTTTGACACATTTTTGGGACCACTGTCATTTATACAGCAATCAGTGCTATACAAATGCACTGATTCATGTGTAAATGACACTGGCAGTGAAGGGGTTAACCACTAGGGGGCAGTGTAGGGGTTAAGGCCTCTTTCACATGACCGATCCGTTCAGGTCCGCCTGTCAGTTTTTCAGGTGGACCTGAAAGGACGCTCCATAGAGGTCTATGGAGTGTCGGATATCAGCGGTGACATGTCCGCTGACATCCGACCCGCTCCGATCCAAAAAAGTGTGACGGAGGAAAAACCTACTTTTCCATCCATCATCAGATCGGGTGACGACGGACTCTGCGGTCCATTGTCATCCGATCTCCCACAGGTAAGAGTGGCGCTCTGACAGGTCTGTCCATGCGCAGTGTTCCTGCTCAGCGGGTATTGACGGAGCAAGCGGATATCCACGGGGCAGATCATCACTGATCCGCCCTATGTGAAAGAGGCCTATGTGTGTCCTGGGGCGTTTCTAACTGTGGGGGGAGCGTGGCTACATGTAACACGTCACTGATCTCTGCTCTCAATCACAGGGAGCAGAGATCAGTGACACTGTCACTGGGCAGAAAGGGGAGATGCTTGTTTAGTCCGCGGGACCCACGATCCGACTCACGGCGTGCCTGTGCGCCTGTCCGTGCCATTCTGCCGACGTACATCGGCTTGCGCCGGTGGGGGACCGGTTAAAGGAATTTTTCATTTTTATTGTTTCACCTGAAACATCATTAAAATCACTGTACCTGTAAAAATGATCTTTTTTTAGAAAAAAATGTTTGCATTGATACATGTCCCCCAGAGCAGTACCCAGGTCCCCATACCCTTTTTATGACCAATAACTTGCTTATAAGCATTCAAAATGGGAACTTTTTCAAACTCAGGTCCCATAGACTTCAATGAGGTTCAAGGTTCAGTTTGCGATGTTCTAGAGTTCTTTTGCGAACCAAACCAGTGGGTGTTTGGCCCATCTCTATTCCTGAATCCATGCAGTCCAGCAATGCATCCAGTATTGCATTTCAGCCTTGTCCCTGTGCACAGAGGTTTCTCCAGACTTTAGGAATCTTTTCATGATATTATGTACTGTGGATGATGATATATTTAAAGTCTTTGCAATTTTACATTATTCTGAAATTATTTCACAATCTTTTAGATTTACACATATCGATGAACTTCAGCCCATCTAATCACTGAAACATTTTGGCTCTTTAAGTTGCCTTTTTTATACCCAATCATGTTATTGACTTGTTGCCAATTAACCTAATTCGTTGCAAAATGTTCTTCCAGAATTTCCTTGTTAGTATAACTTAAGACAGTTCGAATCTTGGCTTGTTCAGCAGTGAGTGGCTAAGATCCGTACCATGTATGGGCAGGCTGAATGTACACAAGTTCATCAATTTGGGTACAATCAGCCTATGGCAGTGATGGCGAACCTTGGGACCCCAGATGTTTTGGAACTACATTTCCCATGAATGCTCATGCACTCTGCAGTGTAGCTGAGCATCATGGGAAATGTAGTTCCAAAACATCTGGGGTGCCAAGGTTCACCATCACTGGCCTATGGGATTTCCCATGCGATTATTGCCAGTGGCTATAGCCTATAGCAATAATCACTATGTGTTCTCCCAGCCGTGATGGTTCCCCCCCCCCCGTGCGTTGAACACAATAGCTCAGTGGGACGGGATTCCCCCATCAACACTGTGTTGATGGGGGGAATTGAACATTGCCCAATCAATGGCAGGCTTTACTTTGCCAGCTTTTTGTTGACCTTATTTTTTTTTTATTAAACTGGTACATTTTCTCAGTTAAAAGATTTGATATGTTTTCAATTTCCTATTGTAAATAAAATATGGTTTTGATAAGATTTGCAAATCATTTCAATATTTTTTATGTAGATTTACATAGCGCCTCGTCTTTTTCTGGAATTGGGGATGTATGTTAATGAGCAGATGGGGAAACATACCTAGACAATATTCAAACCAGAAAATAATAATTAGCAATGACCTTTACACCATTATGTTCATTCAATGATATTGCAAATAGAAAGATATATCTGACTGTACAGTGTAATTTGTCTCAGTGTAATTTTCGTAAATACGTGACTTCAGGAAGCGCGCAGAATATCCCAAGGGCCAAGTGCTCCCTTTTACCATTATCTGTACAAATTCCACATATAACCATTAACTTTGAAAAACTTGATAAATAGTCTTGAAATACTCTCAGCAGAGCATTATGTGACCAAGAGGGGTGCAAAAAGAGAGTTCAAAAGAGAAATGTTTGTAGTCAAGGCAAGAAGCGCAACATGCAAGGCTGCAGAGAACAGGCAAGGACAACCAGAAAGCAGGCATGCGTTGACCAATCGCATCACCTACCTGTTGACTGTATGTTAGGATTCTTCACAGGTGTTCCAGTCTTGTATATTTTCTTCTTCAGCAAAGAGAAAGCTTTGTTTTGTTGGGACTCAACTAGAAATCCCAGGTCTCCCAGGAATCTCAGGACTCTGTGGAGCAGCAGTGGTTTCACATTGACTTGCAGTAGTTTCAGGGGGCTAATAAGGGTCTCTGTGGGCTTTAGATCCTGATCACAACTGTCATAAGGAAAGATAGTCCAAGCCAGGTTGGGCCCTAAAGCCGATACTAAAACGTGTCGAGATAGTTTGAGGAGGACAGCACAGGGCCAGGTCTTTCCCTTCCATTGCATATTCAAATGGTGGTCTCCATTAGTCTTTATATCATCTCCTAGGGCCTGAAGGCCACCAGTAGCCTCCCGTGTGGACCTTCTCCCCACATTGTAATCCAAGAGTCCTAATGAGGAGGAGTCGTCAAAACTGCCGTTTGACCAGACTAAACATAAGAATAAAACAGAATTTGTGATTTTTCTTTAAAAATGTATTTCGTATGCAGAATGTCTAATATATAGCAACCTTACCATGTAAATTTAAGGCAGGAAAGGAACATGGACTTCACTGTGATGCATATTGTAGACTGGGTAAAGCATGCCATTTATACCTCAAGGGTGAATTTTCACTTTTGAAATGTTACAATAAATCAAGAATATACAATATGTGAGTCAAATTTGGCACACAAAAAGAGTGAAAACAGTCTTTTTCAAAGAGACCCTGTCACCAGACCATTCATTTCAGCAGCAATTTTCTCTATTTTAGGCACGTTATTTACCTGTAAAGGCCTCCATTGTGTAGACCTCCAAAAGCCCTAGGAGTTCTGCTGGGTACCACCATCTTGGATGTGATGTCAGCAGACTCACTCAAGTGACACTCTAGTATTCCCATTTAAGGCTCCCAGAAGCTTCATAAAAGGTTATATAAGGAGGCGATGGGAGAGGCTAAGCAGCTTGGCCAGCACAGACACTAATTAGACAGGAGAGGGCTATGAGACGGCAGGAGGAATGGGGCTGTACTGACTCTTCCCAAAGTAGTCAAATTTGCTAGCAAGCTCAGAGGAACATTTCAAGTCAAAAACAAATGTTTATGGAAATAAAAACACTGCAAGTGAACATTTAGGCTCCATGCATACTAGGAGCTGAAAACAATGCAGAAAAACACTGTATAAAAAAAAGGTTCAATATGAGCGTTTTTTCTGTCTTTTTTCCCTTTTGTGTGCTTATGTTTTACCGGGGTTAAGTAGTTTAGCTGGTTGTTAAGGAGTGGGCCACAAGCCGGCCGCCGCACCCTTAACAACCGATGACTTATCAGCTGTCAGAAGGGTTCCCTGCTGACAGCCAAGTGTAAACAAAAGAATTGACGGAAATTGAAATATGAGGAAAAAAACCGTCCCCCCCAATCCATACCAGGCCCTTTGGGTATGGTTTGGATTTTTAGGGGAATCCTATGCAAACTTCTTTAAAAAAAAGGCAAGCCCCCCCCCCAAACACCGTACCAGATCATTACCTGAGCATGCAGTCTAGCAAGCCAGGAAAGAAAAAAGACGAGTGGGCACCCGCGCCTTCTGAACCATACCAGCCCACATGTTGATGAGGACAAGGGCCTCTACCCCACAACCCTGGCTGGGTGGTTGTGGAGATGCGGGGGGTGGCTGATCAGAATCTGGAAGCCCCTATAACAAGGGGGACCCCAGATCCCGGCTCCTCCATGTGAATGTGTAGGGGTAGTACCCCCTACTCATTCATACAAAAAAAATGTAAAAGTGAGAAAAAAAAACACAACGGTTTTTGACAAGTCCTTTATAAAAAAAAAGTTGGCCCCTGGTGTAGATCCAATGTGAATCACGATAGACGGCAGCCGGCGATCTGAAAAAAAAAAGAAGAGTCCACATTCAGCGTTCCTGCCGAATGACAGTTCCACCACCTTCCGCTGCTAAATAAACTAAGGGGTGGGGCAACCCGATGACCCCGCATACCCCTGTTGATGATGAATTCTGATCCAGACTCCTATAAGCCCCCTGCCCACAGACCCCCACAACCACCGCCTGGGGTTATGGGGAAGAGGTCCTTGTCCTCATCAACATGGGGACAATGTCATTTCAGGGGGGTCATCATACCCCAAAGCGCCCCCCCATGTTGAGGGTATGTGGCCTGGTATGATTTAGGTTTGCTCGTCACTCCCCCTTTCCTGGCCTGCCAGGCTACAAGATTGGATAAGGGTCTGGTAATATTTTTTTTTTTAAATGTTGGCGAAGGGCCTAGTATGAATTAGGGGGGAAGCCCCACACTGTTTTTTTGTTCTCAATTTTTACTGCTGGCAACTGTTTTGTTTACATTCAGCTGTCTTGCCGGCCCGCTCCTTAACGACAAGCTTTACACTGCTTGTCAAGGATGCGGTTGGCCACCCACTGAGAAAACAATGCTGGAAAGCGGTGCTTAGCAGTGGTTAGTAGCATTTGGGAGCGTTTCAGAGCTGCTAGGAGCGTTTTTTTTTTAGCTAGTGTGCATGGAGCCTTACAATACTTGATTTCTTTCTGCTTTTACTGGTATTCTTGAATGGTAACAGACTCTTTTTAAGTGTATATCTTTATTTTACCATTAATATAGGGTGCACCCACAACAGGGAAAGGGAGGGGGTGGGTAAATCATTGCTTGGATCATTTAAAGTCCACCTCCAAGCAACTAAAAAAATGATCCCTTGCAGTAGGACTATGCCTGCACTACAAGGGTTAATTGCTTGTTTAGGTCTCCTATTGCAAAGCACAATTTAGAATTGTCCTGGATTTAGGCTTTAATTGTAAGTGTAAATTTAGGCTTGAACTATTATGCCATGTTACGCCATGTTTTTTTTTTTCAGCAGAGCAGCTGAGGTTAGCCTGGTAAACAAGTCAAAATATGATTAGAGTGTCATCTCCTGGCTGGAAATGTAAATATGAAATACTTAATATTTACTTTTCTAAAAGGCAATTACCATTCATTACTGAATATAAAAAAGAAATGATATACATTAATTGCCTTTAGATTATTTCCTTTTAGAGCAGGAACCCTGTATGTTCCCTGCATCTGTCTATTGCCCCATACACATGGTCATATTTTCTGACGGAAAATGTGCGATCGGATCGTGTTGTCGGAAAATCCGACTGTGTGTGGGCGCCATCGGACATTTTCCGTCGGATTTTCCGGCGCGCAAAGTTTGAGAGCAGGATCTAAAGTTTTCCGACAACAAAATCCGATCACATAAATTTCGACTGTGTGTAGACAATTCCGATGGACAAAGTGTCACACATGCTCAGAATAAACTAAAAGACGAAAGCTATTGGCTACTGGCCCGTTTATAGTACACGTTTGATGTCACCTCGTTTAGAACGATCGGATTTTCTGCCAACTTTGTGCTACCATGTGTATGCAACACAAGTTTCGGCCAAAATCCGTCTGAAAAAATCAGATGGATTTTGTGGTCGGAATGTCCGTCCGTGTGTATGGGGCATTACAGAAACAATAAGTCTGACAGGTAATACATTTTCTGCTGGTCCCTATATTCAGTCTTGACATTTGTCTCTTGACACTGATAACTTGGAGCCATAGTTAGAAGATCAGGCAGGATTGTACAACATACAGTACAGAGTGTTGGTTGGGAAGGGATCCTTCAAAGGTTATTTAATGACAAACAACTGGACCTGCCTGTGTATGGTCACACTGGTCCAGGTTGCTCAACCGTTTTATACATGGAGACAGTAGATGGGTTCAGATTCATTCACATTAGCCAAAATAGGAGCATAAATGTCCTCCAAGCAATTTATTTAATAATCATCCAAAAAATTTTTAAACAGCTAATGGAAAAATAAACACATTTGCTATTTTCTAAGCCTTTAATTTGTTATTCTAGGTTTCACATAACAGGCAGAAGCACATCTAGAAGTCTCCCTACGGCAATACGCGGCACAGGTTTAAAATATCTGATCTAACCTGCTGGATTTATTCTGACATCCAAGCTGCTAACCTAAAACTGGCAGCGAGAACATCTGATTCCTTTTAGGAGGAATAATTTGCTGATGGTGACGGCTTTATCCACTATACACTCTATACAGTATATGATGTCCCTGGAGGTCTGGTCTGGCCATACATGACATGGAAGGGGAAGGGCTAAGCGAAACCATCAATTAGAACCGCTTGTTGCTGAGAGATTTAACCACTTGCTGGCAGTTACCTTGGTTAGCCAAGGCGGTGAATCAGCAAACAGTTATACTGATCGCCTCGTTTGGTTGGGTCTACACAGGAGACTTTCAGAAGCTCAGTTGTGTTACTGAGCCTTAAAGTGGTTGTAAACCCTTACAAACCACTTTGACCTACAGGTAAGCCTAGATTAAGGCTTACCTGTAGGTCCAAGAAATATCTCCTATACCTACACGGTTTAGGAGATATTTGCCAAAAGACAGGCCCCGCTGTCTACAGTGGCGGCTCCCGTGCGCATGCGCGGGAGTGAGGTCATCGCGGCTCCGTCGAATGACAGCGCCGGAGCAGCGAGACCCACCAAGAAGATGGAGGCTCCGTACACAAGGGGACAGTGGTGACTTCACTGGCTCCTGTGTCAGGTAAGTGACACATAATGGACTACTATGCGATGCATAGTAGTCCATTATGCTTTACCTTTGCAAGGAATCAAAGAGGAAGTAAACTCATCAGGGTTTACTTCCTCTTTAAAGTAGAACTGTAGGCAAAAAATGTTCTTTCATTTTGGATAAAGCAAGTGAGCGTCGTAATCCCTGTCAGATTTTTTTTCGCCATCTCTGTCCCACTGCGGAGATTCCCCTTCACTTCCTGTCCCATAGCCAAACAGGAAGTGAGAGGAAATCACTACAAATTAAGGAAATCCTTTGGGGACCCCCGGGTCACCAGAACTAGTGTCCCCATTACAAAATGTCCCCTCTATTACTTTTCTGGGGACAAGCCAATATTTTGGGATTTTATTTTACTTTCACATTCAATGATAATGGTAATCAGCACAGTTAGAGAGGGTGAATCTCTTTAAAGGGGGCACAGACAGCAATACAATTTGACAGGTGTCCTAATCTATCTCGCTACTCTATCCAAAACAAAACAAAAAAGTTTTGCCTTTAGTTATACTTTAAGCATCGTACACTTTCTTTTTTTTGGGTTAAAAAAAAAAACCTGACAGCTCAGGTTGGAGCCGCTGTAGTAATGCTTGTATGTTAGTACAGCGATCTCCCCTGCTGTGCTATTGTGTTCTGACAGGAAGAAGCCCCCCCACAACACTCCGGACAGTTCTCTCAGCCATTGCCTGTGAGCATGGATCGGGAGCCAGTCGGAAGACCTTTTTCGCTCATGAGCCTTCTTCATCAGAAGCTGGCAGACCGGCCGGCTTCTGTTGGACTGGCTGCCATACACATGGGCTGAATTTCAGCCAGTTTCTATTATACTGGACGATGCCAGCCAACATGCGGCCCATGTGTATGGGGCTTTAGGCTGGTCATACACTGATTGAGTTGGCCGGGTCCTGATGCACCCTCCCACATGATATCCCTCAATTTAAAAATTTAAGTAGCTGGACCTAAAGAAATTGTTGGATGAGCAGCGGCTACATCCAAGCAGATGCTGTTTGGGCAGTCAAAATACTAGATACAGTGGGGGATTCGTCCACCTGGCTGTATCACATGGATGGAGAGATTTGTTAGATTTTTATTGTTCAGCCAGCAGGGTGAACAAAACAAAATTCTATGTGCATATGGGTAGCTTTACCAAATAACTGCTTAGTAAGCAGACAAAACAAATAGCTCCATATGCAGCAAACTACAGTAGTATGCAGTAGCCTCTAGTAGCCATTAAGATTGCATTGTGCCATTGAGAATGATATGCCACCAATCATAAGTGGCGGAGGCATTCTCACAATTAGTGTGTATACATGCGGCTGGGGGAAGGAAATGCCTTGGCCGCTTATGATTGCAGTGACAGCTTCCCGGTACAATAGCAAAGGCAGCTTTAAACTAGTATCAGACCACATCAGGACTTATTCCTGGTCTCTATGGAAAGACATTTTCTCCAAATGTTTAGCGATTACTCATTACTCCTAGAAAGTAATCATTGATTTTTGAGCTGCTAAAAATCTCCCGTGTAGGTTTGACATGAGATGACCACCAACAAATGGGTAAACTTCTAAGTACAAGCATTTCAAATCACCTGTGTGGTTTAGGTTGCCTGACCCAACTACAACAGAATTCACCATCAATTCAGTTGCAAGGTTTCTCCAATTAAACAGGCACAATAGAAACAATATTTTTTTTAGGCTCAACTATGGTATAATTCTATTTTCCATCCTTTCCGTTTAAAGAATAATTTCAAGTATGGATTATTTATATATATATATATATATATATATATATATATAGTTACATTGGTCCAGCTTGGACCAATGTAACAATGTATAAACCCAGGGCTGGACTGGGACAGAAATTTGGCCCTGGACTTTATCCAGACCGGCCCACTTACATTTTGAGTGTCCCATCAGCACCCCCTTACATTAGAGTGTCCCATTACCAACCCCCTTACATCAGAGTGTCCCATCAGCACCCCTTAACATCAGAGTGTCCCATCAGCACCCCCTAACATCAGAGTGTCCCATCAGCACCCCCTAACATCAGAGTGTCCCATCAGCACCCCCTTACATCAGAGTGTCCCATTACCAGCCCCCTTACATCAGAGTGTCTTATTACCAGCCCCCTTACATCAGAGTGTCCCATCAGCAGCCCCCTTACATCAGAGTGTCCCATCAGCAGCCCTTACATCAGAGTGTCCCATCAGCAGCCCCCTTACATCAGAGTGTCCCATCAGCAGCCCCCTTACATCAAAGTGTCCCATCAGCAGCCCTTACATCAGAGTGTCCCATCAGCAGCCCCCTTACACCAGAGTGTCCCATCAGCACCTCCTTACATCAGAGTGTCCCATTATAAGCCCCCTTACATCAGAGTGTCCCATCAGCACCTCCTTACATCAGAGTGTCCCATTACCAGCCCCCTTACATCAGAGTGTCCAATCAGCAGCCCCCTTACATCAGAGTGGCCCACTGAGCCATCGGCCCACCGGGAAACTCCCGGTAGTCCCAATGGCCAGTACATGCCTGTATAAACCATACCTGGCAGATGCCCCTGGAAATTACTGAAGTACACACCATTACTCCAGTGGTCTCCACTTGTTTGTGGGTCCTGTGCTGAGTGGTTGGCCTGCTGCTTAGTGAACACGGAAGTTTGGCTCCTTGGCATGGGTGCCTTTCATAGACTGCTTTGCTTTTCATGAATGAACGCAAAGCATTCTCTGCTTGGATGAGCCGGTGACATCAGCCATGTAACTAAGTTAAAATATGCCATACCTGAAATTCATCTTTATTATTCCACCATATAATAGTCAAGGGAGAAAGTCAGAAGTCACTCGAATTAGGAGCAATTATTATGTTGCTACAGTAGAACTCCAGTCCACCCTCATTTGTGTAGGGTGGGGGGAGATATTATGTCTATGTAAGGTTTAATTGCTGTCTTTGTCCCTATTGGGGAGGTCTTCTCAAATGTCCAATCCCAAGGACTGTACAGGAAATGGGTGAAAAATCCCCAGAATGAAAAGAAATACCATCTTTGGATGGGAGTCTCAGGTAGGTGTTCCCTAGGGTATTCAGGACAAATAGCGAGGGTAGATCTCTTCTTCTGGTCACAAACAGCAATTGAAAACTTGACTCGTTATATCCAGAACTAAATAAAAAATGTCTTGGCTGGAGTTCTCTTCTAAGCCTATAAATGCCTCTCTTTGTCAGATCAGTGTATGGTTACTGTAGTCTTACATAATCTAGTCTAGATATATAGATATATAGATAGATAGATAGATAGATAGATAGATAGATAGATAGATAGATAGATAGATAGATAGATAGATAGATAGATAGATAGATAGATAGATAGATATTTTGATACTTTTATACTGTTTTCTATTTTGTGCCCTTAGTATGAACAGTTACAAGTAGCTTTTGGAAGTCTTCCCTGAAATAACATTACTGTACGAAACAGCTGTTACCAACCTGGGAACCTAAATATTTCAGTACGAGGCTTGTAAAGTGATCACAAACAGAAGGCAAAGTACACATTTTAGAAGAGGCCCAAGCCTCCTGGGAGTATGTGTCTCACTACAGCTACTTACTAAAAAGTCTGAAAGCACTCCGTGTCCAATATGACCCACTCCATAATTACAAAGAGGTCTATTCCTGAACTTCTGTCCTTCTAATTACAAACACCTGGGCTTACGCCATGGTTTACTCCTTTATATGTTGTAAACGGCTTTATTAAAAGTACTCCTGTCATTGCTGGCCTCCTGAAAATGTTAATTGCCTTTCTTTGTCTTTGATACACTTTCATCATTGGTTCAGAACAAGCAGGCAGCAAATAAAAGTCAGAATGCCTTATCTCTGTACTTGCATTGAGTTAAGCCTTGTACACACGATGAGAAAATGGACCAAAAATTCCGCTTTCGACGCGATAGTACAATAATCTGATCGTTAGTACGGAGCTGTTGTTCGAAGTTTTCCAACGGGACAAACAAGAAAATTTTCCTCGTAAGATACAAGATCGTACGATTTTCATTTTATTGGTACAGTCTTGGTCCAAAAATACAATACAAATACATTACAGCACTTCTGAATTTTTTTTCTGCCATATGAGAATTTTTGTACTTTAGTAGCCTATTCGCATTCGTATTGGAGACTAGCATGCAAAAATGAACGATCCTTAATCTGATAATCTCATTGTGTGTACTGGGTCAATATTTCAATGCTTAGGGCAGAATCCTTGGGTTGTTGTGGGGTAAAGGAAATTCACTTTAGAAAGGTTGAGTGATTAACTTAACTCAGCAAACTCAGAAGAGGTGGTTAGGGCACAGGATTCCCAAAACAGGCAAAATTTTAGCTTCAGACTTCCCTTCTGGAAAAGTAGGTATTTGGCCCTTTAAGCCCCTGTACACACGGTCGGAGATTTCCACAACCAAATCCGTTGGATTTTGCCCGTCGGATTTTGTCCGTCAGCTCTTGTCCGAAACTGTTGCATACACACGGTCGGACAAAGTTGGCAAAAAATCCGATCTTTCAGAACGTGATGACGTAATTTCGTTACGATGGGACTACATTCAGGCTAGTAGCCGATAGCTTTGATGTAGGAATTTGATCTGAGCATGCGTGGCACTTTGTCTGATCAAAATTCTCTACACATGATCGGAGTATGTCCGACCGGCCCAGTTGGTCGGGAAATATTTCCATGTTGGAAAATTGGGTCCGACGGATATTCCGACGGAATCAATCCGATGCATACCACACACAGTCGGATTATCCGATGACACGGTCCGATAGGACACATTCCGACGGATTCTCCAACCGTGTGTACAAGGGCTAAGAGGAGCCAACTAGTACAGGTACGTTATTGGAGGAGCAGTGGGAACTGTCCACCAGCAGCAACATGTACCCAGTTCACCGGGACAATCTTCAACACAGTCTCTTCTTAAAGCATAACTTCACCCAAAAGGGTAAGTTCCACTCTTCTGCCCCCACCTCCTCAACACAGTTGAGGGGGGAGCAGGTACATGGTTTTAACAAGTACCCGCTTCCACTCCGATACCCCTAGGGCAGTGGTTCTCAACACCTGTCCTCAGGACCCACTAACAGGCCAGGTTTGCAAGATAACTGAAATGCATCACAGGTTATATAATTTGCTGCTCAATGATTGCAGTATTCTAAGTCTGCATCTCCCCAAGGCAATGCCTAAAAATGTGGCCTGTTAGTGGGTCTTGAGGACAGGAGTTGAGAATCGCTGCCCTAGAGGATCTGAGTAAAAGTTCACCCCCCTCTCACCAGCAGCTTCCGGGGACGCGTCACAGGTCCCAGAAAGCTGCAACTTCCATTCATTGGCTTCAATTAGTAAACATGCCAGGGCTGCAGACACGAAGACCGGGGAAGAACTGGTTTGGATGGGGATTGCGCTGGATTCCTGGACCGATATGTGTCCTTATAATAAAAGTCAGCAGCTACAGTATTTGTAGCTGATGACTTAAACATTTTTGGGGGGACACTGAAGATCCTCTTTAAGATTCTTTTAGGCAGCCATCATCCTGCCCCTCTCCCTCAGGATGCATCCTCCATCAGGACAACAAAAATACTTAAAATGGTAGTAAAATTGTAGTAACTTTCTTACTGCAATGGAGTTACCTTAGAACAAAGCCTTCCAGTAGCGAGCTGTCACCACTCCAGAGACTTAAATGGCCAAGCTGCAATGCACGTGCGGGAGTCATGGCCGTGGCACAGAGCTCTAAAGCAATGACAGGTATGCTGTTCCTTCAAAGCGAATGTGCTGGTGATGTGACAGGCTGCCAACCAGACAAATATCTCCTAAAGGCTGCATGTTTAGGAGATATTCATTTAACCTACAGGTTAGCTTTATTTTAAGCTTACCTGTAGGTAAAAATCGAAATCCTGGGTTTACTACCACTCTAAGGCCCCAAGGCACGGGTCAGCTTCTGTTTCCTTAGGCCCAGGCTCAGGCCCTTTTTCAGTAAAATCCTCACCAAGCAGCAGGCCCTGGAGGCAAACACTGACTCATACTAGCATCCTCCACGAGCAACAATTTCTCTTATGACATGTTTCCATTAACAATCAGCTGAACTTCCTCAGAAAAGTAGAGAGAAAATCAGAACTAGACAACCATGTGGAGTGGGCCATTTTGAAAGGTCTGAACACAGATGTCTTCACTAATAAATTATTCCAGTCCAAAATTTCAGTTTTTAATAAAATTTGCCTCTTGGTGGGTTCCTGAAGTTTAGTGATTGTACTGTTGATAATGCAAAAGGGGGCATATGCTGAATTGGTAAGCAGACCAAAAGACCTAAGGGGTGAATTATTTTTCAAAATGTTATGAAAAAGACAGAAAAATTGTTCACTTAAAAAGCCAACAACTTAGAAATCTGATATTTTTTTGATCATTCTTACTATTTATTTTTACTTTGCATGTCAAAAAGGTCACTTTGATGACTTTAACGTGAAAGTGAAAATTGCTGAAGTCAAAGTAATAATGCCTGATTTCACAAAAAATACCCTGCCTCCATGTAATCATAGATGTTACAGTGGAACGCTACCTATTACTAGGCCAAATTTTATTGTATTAATTGATAAAAAACATAAATTTAAATAATTTTTTGGAGATATCAAAGAAAACCTCCAAGAGTTACAGAGCTCGTTGGATTTGTAGACTTGGTCTACAATGCATACGTGGTCCTGATGAAGCAGGTGATCCTGAAAAACGTACAGTGCCTTGCAAAAGTATTCAGCCCCCTTGAACTTTTCAACCTTTTGCCACATTTCAGGCTTCAAACATGAAGATATAAAAATTTTATTTTTTGTGAAGAATCACCAACAAGTGGGACACAATTGTGAAGAGGAACGAAATCTATTGGATTTTTGAAACTTTTTTAACTAATAAAAAAATGAAAAGTGGGGCGTGCAAAATTATTCGGCCCCCTTGCGTTAATACTTTGTAGAGCCACCTTTTGCTGCGATTACAGCTGCAAGTTGCTTGGGGTATGTCTCTATCAGTTTTGCACATCGAGAGACTGAAATTCTTGCCCATTCTTCCTTGCAAAACAGCTCAAGTTTTCAGCTCTTTCCACAGATTCTCGATTGGATTCAGGTCTGGACTTTGACTTGGCCATTCTAACACCTGGATACGTTTATTTGTGAACCATTCCTTTGTAGATTTTGCTGTATGTTTGGGATCATTGTCTTGTTGGAAGATAAATCTCCGTCCCAGTTTCAGGTCTTTTGCAGACTCCAACAGGTTTTCATCCAGAATGGTCCTGTATTTGGCTGCATCCATCTTCCCCTCAATTTTAACCATCTTCCCTGTCCCTGCTGAAGAAAAGCAGGCCCAAACCATGATGCTGCCACCACCATGTTTGACAGTGGGGATGGTGTGTTGAGGGTGATGAGCTGTGTTGCTTTTACGCCAAACATATCATTTTGCATTGTGGGCAAAAAGTTCGATTTTGGTTTCATCTGACCAGAGCACCTTCTTCCACATGTTTGGTGTGTCTCCCAGGTGGCTTGTGGCAAACTTTAGATGAGACTTTTTATGGATATCTTTGAGAAATGGCTTTCGTCTTGCCACTCTTCCATAAAGGCCAGATTTGTGCAGTGTACGACTGATTGTTGTCCTATGGACAGACTCTCCCCCCTCAGCTGTAGTTCTCTGCAGTTCATCCAGAGTGATCATGGGCCTCTTGGCTGCATCTCTGATCAGTCTTCTCCTTGTCTGAGCTGAAAGTTTAGAGGGACGGCCAGGTCTTGGTAGATTTGCAGTGGTCTGATACTCCTTCCATTTCAAAATGATCGCTTGCACAGTGCTCCTTGGGATGTTTAAAGCTTGGGAAATCTTTTTGTATCCAAATCCGGCTTTAAACTTCTCCACAACAGTATTACGGACCTGCCTGGTGTGTTCCTTGGTCTTCATGATGCTCTCTGCGCTTTCAACAGAACCCTGATACTATCACAGAGCAGGTGGATTTATACAGAGACTTGATTACACACAGGTGGATTCTATTTATCACCATCAGTCATTTAGGACAACATTGGATCATTCAGAGATCCTCGCTGAACTTCTGGAGTGAGTTTGCTGCACTGAAAGTAAAGGGGCCGAATAATTTTGCACGCCCCACTTTTCATTTTTTTATTAGTTAAAAAAGTTTCAAAAATCCAATAGATTTCGTTCCACTTCACAATTGTGTTCCACTTGTTGGTGATTCTTCACAAAAAATAAAAATGTTATATCTTTATGTTTGAAGCCTGAAATGTGGCAAAAGTTTGAAAAGTTCAAGGGGGCCAAATACTTTCGCAAGGCACTGTAGACCAACCGATAATTGATTTACACGTCTACAAAACCAACAAGCTCTGCTACTCTTGGAGGTTTTCTTTTAGATCTCCAAAAAATATTTTTTTTTTATGTTTTTATTACTTGATACAATATAATGTGCTCTTTTATATAATATTGTGGTTCCCCCGGGTCGGTCAGTAGCACTTACCCCATCACCGGCGGCTTTCCCTGCTCGGCGGCAGCTTCCCCTGCTCGGTGGCCTCCCATTCTCCTGCTGTTCTCCTGCAGCCTCCCGTTCTCCGGGTCATCAAAGTGGTGGCAGCTTCCTTTTCCTCCCTCCACCTCGGTGGCCAATCGGGAGTCTTCTCCTTTCAGCCAATCAGAAAACGGGTCTCACACCCGTTTCTGATTGGACGGATTGAGGATCATTGTTTCAACAGCGAATATACATTTGCTGTTGTAACACACCTGGGTGGCATCGGAGCGCACCCTCTTTAACCCGAGCCCACCAGAATTTGAAGCTTATTAGAGCCTCTGGCTCTAATCAGATGCTTCAAAACACAACCCCTGGTCGCTGTAATTCATGCATCCGGTGCCCTTAAAGGGGCCGGACGCATGAATAGGGGGTGGCTGCTGCGGCCATGGATAGATTTATGCTATGCATGAATCTATCCACAGTATATAGGGAGTGGAGAGAGGGGGGCGGCGTTCGGGCGCCCCTAATGGACGAGCCGCCACTGATAGATATCTACCTATTACTGTTTAAAATAGTTATGATTGAGTAGAAAAAAAAGGGTTTAATCCCCTGCTGTGCTTTACGCTGAAGTTGATGCAGTGAAGCTCTGCTGACTTCTAACATCCAATCGCGTACAAGCATAAATACATTCTTTTTTTTATTTACCTTGCAAGTGAATGGATCTTCCTTGAAAAGTAAATTTTCACCACAGTCAGCAAGCTAAGGGAAAATTCACTTACAAAGAGAACAACCTTTAGTAAATCAACCCCAATGTGTGAGGTATGGTAGCTCACACCCGGTTGACTTGACCTCTGACCCTCTGACTCAACAATTGGAGCTTCTGAGTTTCTATTCTCACAGTTTCCTTGTAAAAAAAAAAAGGTGTTGGGTATGTTTTCACATTATATGTCTATTTTCCAATATCAACAGTTGTAAGGGGTTGGAATAACAATGCTGACATTGAAGTATTGACAGAAGATGTATATTTAGGACACCACCTCCAACATAAGGTTCCATTGACCAAGATGGAATCTTTCATGTGGCTCTCCGCTGTTCAAAGTTATCAACCCAGAGAAGAGCAAAGATCTATGATTCATAGTCCATTCACTTCAACAGTTTATTAGCATGCATCTATTAACTCTATACTAACACATTTATTAATGATCACCATCAAACTAAACATAAGCTGTGAAAACAGTTTTTTTTTTATAGGTTCCCCCAAAGCTTTCCTCCACTATTGATCCTTGAAGATTTCTATTGTACTTAGATAACTAATATTAAAAAAGAAAAAAAATCAAATGCATATGTGTACTCTAAAACCATAAAATGGCATAAAATATTTCATAAGCTGTTCAGACGAACAGTACTGAACTTCTATTTATTCTTACCACTTTGATTACTGCGTATTTACTAAATCTGAAGAGTGCAAAATTGGCTGCTCTGCATAGAGACCAATCGGCTGAACAAGCTTAACCACTTTCAGGCCCGGACCATTTTGCTGGTCAAAGACCAGACCACTTTTTGCGATTCGGCACTGCGTCGCGGTCGTGCGATGTGGCTCCCAAACAAAATTGACATCCTTTTTTTCCCCACAAATAGAGCTTTCTTTTGGTGGTATTTGACCACCCCTGCGGTTTTTATTTTTTGCGCTATAAACAAAAATATAGTGACAATTTTGCAAAAAATGCATTATTTTTTACTTTTTGCTATAATAAATATCCCCCAAAAATATATAAAAAAAAAAATAAATTTCCCTCAGTTACGTATTCTTCTACATATTTTTGGTAAAAAAAAAATCTAAATAAGTGATTATTGATTGGTGTGCGCAAAAGTTATAGCGTTTACAAAATAGGTGATAGTTTTATGGCATTTTTATTAATAATTTTTTTTTACTAGTAATGGCGGCGATCAGCGATTTTTATTGTGACTGCGACATTATGGCGGACACAGCAGACATTTTTGACACATTTTTGGGACCATTGTCATTTATACAGAAATCAGGGCTATATAAATGCAGTGATTCCTGTGTAAATGACACTGGCAGTGAAGGGGTTAACCAGGGGGTGGCAGTGTGGGGGTTAAGTGTTCCTAGGGGCGTGTTACTAATTGTGGGGGGGCTGGGCTTTGTGTTAGTGAACACTGATCTCTGCTCCAATCACATGGAGCAGAGATCAGCGTCACTTGTTGCTAGGCAGAACGGGGAGATGCTGTTTACAATGGCATCTCCCCGTTCAGCCGGCCCGTGAGACGATTGCGGGTATCCCCATGGTGATTGAGTCCACGGGACCCGCGACCGGACTCACGGGGGTCCCGACCGGAACGTGAGCGCACCGCCGCCGGCGCGCACCCAATGGCAGGGCAGCATATTAAAATGGACGTACCTGTACGCCAATATGCCTACCTGTGCCATTCTGCCAACGTACATCTGCGTGCGCCGGTCGGGAACTGGTTAAGTTAGAAGCTGATTGGCTACTATGTACAGTGGCACCAGATTGTGAGTGCTCCAGTTTTAGTAAATTTCCCCCTCTGTGACTTAAGCTGGCCACAGATAGATAGAATCTTGGCCAGCTCATCAGAAACCGGCTGAGATTAAATCCATCTATGGGCAGGCTGGTTGTACTGAAGTTTTTGCACGCGATCAGTGATCATTGTGTTCTGTGGGCAGGGAAGGCTCCCCACCGGCAGTACACAATCGCTGTGGGAAGGATTCCCCCATCAACCCTGACTGTGTTGATGGGGAATCGAGCAATTTTCTTTCCTACCACCCGTGGTGGAAGGAAAGCAAATGGTATAATCTATGGCTTGCCTTAGACGTACCACTTAAAGTACAACTTTTCTAAAGACTGTTGGTGTGCTGTATATTGAAAAGGACGCTGAGCTATGGGTAGATGTGCTGGTAGGCTGGAAGTCTTACATGAAATAGCATAAGTTTAAATGAAATGTTATATTGGTAGGTCAACATTTTAGGTTGAAAAGGTCACTTCGCCCAAAATTGGTGAGGTTGTAAAATTGAATTTGAAAAAATGTGTTTTAGGAACAATTGTTCAATTTAATGGGGCCAAACCAATAATTACGTTTAATGGTAGTGATCAGGAAAATTTAAAAGGATGGAAATTGTTCTCAAACAAACACCTGTCACTCCCAGTGTAAGGGGTTCCTTCTCTACAACTCTTTTTTATCCATATTACATTTTGAAGGATGCAACAGAAAGAGTGGATGCCCAAAAAACTAAAAACTCTAAAGCAGGGGTCTCCAAACTTTCTAAACAAAGGGCCAATTTACTGTCCTTCAGACTTTAGTGAGGCCGGACTGTGTCCAATGGGAATATAATTTATTTTCTGGCATCAGTGGGAATAAACAGTGCCCCATCTTTGGAATTAGGGGGAGGAATAGTGCCCCATCTTTGGAATTAGGGGGAGGAATAGTGCCCCATCTTTGGAATTAGGATGAGGAATAGTGCTCCATCTTTGGAATCAGATTGAGGAATAGTGCCCCATCTTTGGAATTAGGGGGAGGAATAGTGCCCCATCTTTGGAATTAGGGGGAGGAATAGTGCCCCATTTTTGGTATTAGGAGGGAGTAATAATGCCTCACCTTTGGTATCAGGGGGAGGAATAGTGCCCCATTTTTGGTATTAGGAGGGAGTAATAGTGCCTCACCTTTGGTATCAGGGGGAGGAATAGTGCCCCATCTTTGGTATTAGGGAGAGGAATATTGCCCATCTTTGGTATTAAGGGCAAGGAATAGTGCCGCATCTTTGGTATTAGAGGGGAGGAATAGTGTCCCATCGCTGGTATTAGGGGGAGGAATAGTGCCCCATCTTTGGTATTAGGGGGAGGAATAGTGCCCCATCTTTGGTATTGGGGGGAGGAATAGTGCCCCATCTTTGGTATTAGGGGGGGAATAGTGGCCAATCTTTGGTATTAGGGGGAGGAATATTGCCCCATCTTTGGTATTGGGGGGAGGAATAGTGGCCCATCTTTGGTATTAGGAGGAGGAATAGTGCCATATTTGTGGTATTAGAGAGGGGAATAGTGCCCCATCTTTTGTATTAGAGGGAGGAATAGTGCCCGATCTTTGGTATTAGGGGGAGGAATAGTGCCCCAATGTTGGTGTCAGTGAGAGCATAGTACCCCATTGTTGGTGTCGGTGGGCAGAAGAGTGTCTGGTATCAGTGAGAAGAATAGTGCCCCAAGGAATGGATGAAAGCAAGGAAAGGGCTGTATCTGGCCCACTGGCTGCAGTTTGAAGACCACTGCTCTAAAGGTAGATGAGACCAGAGCCATAAGGAGACCTCACTACTATGAGTCCCTAACACATACAGTATAGGAAACCAACACAGGGGCCTTGCTTGCCTTGGCAATCTGATCCTTTAAGAATATGGACAATGGGACTGCTTCATACAAAACCCCAAAATGCTGCTTATATATACTAATTGGTATACAGTTTGGAGTAGGAAATAAGGTCTATAGACAGATTTACTAGCCAGGCGAGGCAGAACATGTAATTCCATGAGGGATTACGCTGTGTGTGTAGCAATCTGCATTGCTATGACATATTACTGGCTTTAGTAGAGCAAACTTCTTGCTGACTAAGATTTCCCCCTCTTATGAAATGACTTTACAGTAGACTCAGCTGTTCACCCCTGGAGAGGATCACATTACCCACACTAGGGCTCTGTTATCTGATCCTCTGACTACTATTCTTTATAGTCTAAAACAAAACCAGATGCACGGTCTGACATATTACCCAAAGTTTACCCAGACTCATCCTCAGCTTACTAACAGTGTAGATCTTTTGCTGTACAGGGATTCCAGGAGAGGAGAATCAGAATGAGCAGGAGAGCCAGGGAAGAGCTGTGCAGTGATTGGAGGAGCCCAGTCATTCTTCCTTTTAGGAAAGGTCCCAGCAGCGGCAGATGCCCCCAGCGGAGGGTGATGGCCACATCTTGATGGTTCCAGCTCTTCTTTAGATGGCAGGAGGCGTCCATACACAAATCAGGACACATATCCTCTGTCACCTCATATCTGACTGCCCCGGGATGGAGCTGCAGGCACTTGTCAGCTGTTGATGGAGGTTTATATTGTTCATATGTGCAGCATCTCATAGTGAAACTCCGCAGCAAGTCTAAACCTGCAACATATGGATGTGTAGAGGCCGAGCTCCCAGTGGGCCTGTGAATGAAATTCATAAATAAATTAGATTCCGTGTATGATACAAGACAGATGAGAATATTTTCCATCCATGTCAGGTGTATATTCAGAACATAAACCTCAACACACAAACTTTGCCACGTGGAAATAGACTTCCCCATCCTCATCAAAGAAAACGTCAGACAGTCAAGTCATATGGAACGTACATTGAATACCCGTGATCTGTTGTTAGCAGTACAACAGAAAATGAGGCATTAAAAAACGAATACAAACAAAGAGAAATAATGCTGTGCAACCAGCAATAACCCATAGCAACTAAGTAGGTTTCACTTTACTGTATTCAATATGGCATGATAACTTGCATGGTATAGGGGGCCTCAAATGCAGCCCCTGATGTCCACAAAGAGCCGCATATAATAGTTATCATATGGAATGTCACAAAAGACTGTGATAGAACAGAGACTTGCTAGAGGAAATTGTCAGAGACTGTTCTATAGGAGTGATTGGAGATCAAACTCATGCTGTAGGAGAGAGTCAGAGACTAGGGACATGTTACATGGAACTGCTAGAGATTACTGTTATTAAAGAGGATCCTCACCCCGTACACAAAGATTTAAAAAGTCAGCAGCTAGCAATACTGTAGCTGCTGAGTTTTACAAAAACACACACCTGCCTGTCCCAGGATCTAACAATGTCCTCACTCAACCTGGCTCTTTGCCGGTCTTTGGGACCCCAGAACCGGCATCTCAACTTTGGGCAGCTGGCTGTGACTTCTTGAGGCGTGAACCACGCTGTACCAGGTGAAGGGTACCGCAGCCCACTGGGACCTGTAATGTGTCCCAAGAGGCTGCGAGAAGAGGTGGGGGGGAGGAGCGAATTTACGCTCTGATTGCCTAGGCAGGAGTAGGTACCTGTCAAAATCAGGTACCCGCCCCCCCCTCCGAAAGGAGACATTCCAAATATGGGGGAGGAGGAGGAAAAGCGGAACTTCCTCTTTTGGGTGAAGTTCTGCTTTAAAGGCCCTTCTACAAATCATTGCTCCCAATACTGACTTCTAGGCCACTTCAAACACCAAAAGGGCACAAATCAGACACCAGGACTGTATGGAATTCTATGGGTTTCAGCACATTCCAATTACTCCTTATACTACCTAACTGAAATAATGGTGGATACTCATCTTTAGAAAATAATCCATTGCAGAACGTTTGTTCGATTTTCTAATGGATAGTGGGGTCAAAGTTAGTGGGGGCTTTGACTTCTTGAGGCATGAACCACGCTGCACCAGGTGAATGGTACCGCAGCCCACTGGGACCTGTGACGTGTCCCAAGAGGCTGCGAGAAGAGGTGGGGGAGGAGCAAACCTACGCTCTGATTGCCTAGGCGGGAGTAGGTACCTGTCAAAATCAGGTACCCGCTCCCCCTCTCCAAAAGAAGACATTCCAAATATGGAGGAGGAGATGGGGAGGAGGAGGAAAATAGGAACTTCCTCTTTTGGGTGAAGTTCTGCTTTAAAGGTCCTGTATGGAATTCTATGGGTTTCAGCACATTCCAATTACTCCTTATACTACCTAACTGAAATAATGGTGGATACTCATGTTTAGAAAATAATCCATTGCAGAACGTTTGTTCGATTTTCTAATGGATAGTGGGGTCAAAGTTAGTGGGGGGCTTTGACTTCTTGAGGCATGAACCACGCTGCACCAGGTGAATGGTACCGCAGCCCACTGGGACCTGTGACGTGTCCCAAGAGGCTTCGAGAAGAGGTGGGGGAGGAGCAAACCTACGCTCTGATTGCCTAGGCGGGAGTAGGTACCTGTCAAAATCAGGTACCCGCTCCCCCTCTCCAAAAGAAGACATTCCAAATATGGAGGAGGAGATGGGGAGGAGGAGGAAAATAGGAACTTCCTCTTTTGGGTGAAATTCTGCTTTAAAGGCCCTTTTACAAATCATTGCTCCCAATGATGACTTCTAGGCCACTTCAAACACCAAAAGGGCACAAATCGGACACCAGGACTGTATGGAATTCTATGGGTTTCATCACATTCCAACTACTCCTTATACTACCTAACTGAAATAATGGTGGATACACATCTTTAGAAAACAATCCATTGCAGAACATTTGTTTGATTTTCTAATGGTTAGTGGGGTCAAATCGGCGTTTGTTTTCAACTGTAGTGATGAGAAAATTCAAAGGTGCAGGATGGAAGAATCGTACATATTATAGTGGAACCTATTAATACATCTAGGATTACATTTGGGTAGAAGAACTGGATGGAATTTTAAGGGCTATGGAACAAAAGTAGAGTTGAGTTGACTCAATATGGCAAGAAAGAACATTCTGATGAGCAATTTCCGTATGAAAGTTTGAACTAAATTCTACTCAAGTACACCCAGCAAGATTCTCTACGAACGTCTGAAGGAAATTCTACTCCTATGTACCCAGCACGGTTGTCTATGAACGTCTGAAGGAAATTCTACTTGTGTGTACTCAACAAGGTTCTTTATGTACGTCTGAAGGAAATTCTATGCATGTGTACGCAACAAGATTCTCTATGAACATCTGAAGGAATTTCTATTTATGTGTACCCAGGAAGGTTCTTTCTGAACATCTGAAGGACATTCTACCCATGTGTACCCAGTAAAGTTCTCATTGAATGTCTGAAGGAAATTCTACTTAAATCCCATACACAACTATCAGATTATCTGCTGAGTTTTTCCTTCAGATTTACCAAAACCATATAATATGAGGACAAACCTTAGGAGTTTCAATGTGTATGCAATCAGGCAGGCCCTTCTACTACATGGTTTTGGTAAATCTGAAGGAAAAACTCAGCAGATAATCTGATAGTGTGTATGGGGCTTAATATGTACCAAGCAAAGTTCTCTACTATGTAATCTACCAAAAGTGGAGGAAATTTACTGTTTAATTCATAAAGGGTGTTTGAGGTACTACAATGGCTTTTGTCCATGGAACTTAGAATCGGTATAGATAAACTCATCATGTAAACTACTTTTACTGAAGACAACAATGATCTACAAAAATAAAACCACAACCACTCGAAAAAGTATTCATACCCCTTGAAATTTTCCACATTTTGTCATGTTACAACCAAAACGTAAATGTATTTTATTGAAATGTTATGTAATAGATATGTAATAGACCATGGGTCTTCAAACTATGGCCCTCCAGTTGTTCAGGAACTACAATTCCCATCATGCCTAGTCATGTCTGTGAATGTCAGAGTTTTACAAAGCCTCATGGGATGTGCAGTTTCACAACAGCTGGAGGCCCGTAGTTTGAGGATTCCTGTAAGACCAAGACAAAGTGGCACATAATTGTGAAGTGGAAGGAAAATGATAAATGGTTTTCTACATTTTTTACAAATAAATGTCTGAAAAGTGTGGCGTGTATTTGTATTCAGCCCCCTTTACTCTGATACCCCTAACTACAAACTAGTGGAACTGATTGCCTTCAGAAGGCACCGAATTAGTAAATAGAGTCCACCTTTGTGTCATTTAATCTCAGTATAAATACAGCTGTGAAATCCTCAGAGGTTTGTTAGAGAACCTTAGTGAACAAAGAGCATCATGAAGATCAAGGAACACACCAGACAGGTCAGGTATAAAGTTGTGGAGAAGTTTAAAGCAGGGTTAGGTTTTAACAAAATATCCCAAGCTTTGAACAACTAACAAAGCACTGTTCAATCCATCATCCAAAAATGAAAAAAAGAGTATGGCACAACTGCAAACCTACCAAGACATGGCCGTCCACCTAAAGTGACAGGTCGGGCAAGGAGAGTATTAATCAGAGAAGCCACCAAGAGGCCCATGGTAACTCTGGAGGAGCTGCAGAGATCCACAGCTCAGGTGGGAGAATCCGTCCACAGGACAACTATTAGTTGTGCTCTCCACAAATCTAGCCTTTCAACAAGAAAGCCATTGTTGAAAGAAAGCCATAAGAAGTCCAGTTTGCAGTTTGCAATAAGCCATGTGGGAAACACAGCAAACATATGGAAGAAGGTGCTCTGGTCAGATGAGACCAAAATTGAACTTTCTGGATTAAAAGCAAAATGCAACGTGTGGTGGAAAACTAACACTGCACATCACCCTGAACACACCATCCCCACCGTGAAACATGGTGGTGGCCGCATCATATTGTCGCGATGCTTTTCTTCAGCAGGGACAGGGAAGCTGGTCAGAGTCGATGGGAAGATGGATGGAGCCAAATACAGGGAAATAGTAGAAGAAAACCTGTTAAAGTCTGAAAAAGACTTGAGACTGGGGCAGAGGTTCACCTTCCAGCAGGACAATGATCCTAAACATACAGCCAGAGCTACAATGGAATGGTTTAGATCAAAGCATATTCATGTGTTAGAATGGCCCAGTCAAAGTTCAAACCAAAACCCAAATGAGAGTCTGTGGTAAGACTTGAAAATTGCTGATCACAGATGTTCTCCATCCAATCTGACAGATCTTGAGCTATTTTGCAAAGAAGAATGGGCAAAAATATCACTCTCTAGATGTGCAAAGTTGGTAGAGACATCCCCAAAAAGACTTGCAGCTGTAATTGCAGTGAAAGGGGGTTCAACAAAGTATTGACTCAGGGGGGCTGAATACAAATGTACACCAAACTTTGCACATATTTAATTGTAAAACATTTATCATTTTCCTTCTACTACACAATTATGTGCCACTTTGTGTTGGTCTATCACATAAAATCTCAATAAAATACATTAATGTTTTTGCTTGTAACATGACAAAATGTGGAAAAATTCAAGGGGGTATAAATACTTTTTCATGGCACTGTATGTGATTTCTAGCTACCAATCACTACTACAGACAGTCAATGGTTTTTGTAAGCATTAGGAAAGGAGGATCAGAAAGGTTGTCTCTATAATGCATAGTTACTTACAAACTACACACAGAAGCAAGATTTTCCTTCTATTAAAGGAAGTATGGAGGCTCCCATTACTGACATCCCATGAAAATACTAGTTTCCTGGCTATCATGAGTCTCCCATAAGCTTTTCTGACCCAGACATTTCCTGATCTGCAGGCTTCATACAGATTAGTGACTCAGAAAGTATCGACCAGCCAGTCAACTAGCATTTTCAGAAGGAAGTCGGTAATGCCGCTCTCCATCTTTCCTGGGCTCTGGCCTCATTTGAAGTGACTGATGATAGATATATTTTTTTCTTTAAAAGTGACACATGTAAAGAAAATAATATGAAATGATTTGTCCCACAGCCTGTGACTCCGATCTTCACTTTCTAGACTAGCTGAGAAATCTTCTATATCTGACGTGCCCGCTTGAGTCTGGGGCACCGGGCCCCCTGCAGAGCTCTGTGGTTCCATCCGCCGGCCCTTAGGACACCACTATGTACTGCTGTGATGTTTGTGCCAGCAGATGAAACCACAGAGGGTAGCGGGAGAGGGGGGGGGGGCATCCCACCACTCCCAGAAGTGTGCCACCATAGCAGTGCCACAGAGAGGAGAGCTCTGGTGTAGGCAGAGAGACAGATCATACATGAAGCTGAACTCCGGACACAAAAACATTTATATATATATATATTCCTTAAAAGACTCAAAGAATATAAATCCAATTTGTGTGAAGCAAATGCATTTACAAGGCCGGATATTACCAATAAAAGTAACAGTGACATCACATCTGTGCTGTACATAGGCTGTGCAGAGAGTAGAGCTGTGGGAGGGGCCTAATAAGTCAGAAGGGAGGCGGATACCTACTACAGGCCTACCTACTACAGCAAGGGGAGAGGATACCTACTACAGGCAGCCTTCTACACTAAGGGGCGGATACCTTCTAAAGGAAGCCTATTACAGCAGGGGGGCGGATACCTACTACAGGCAACCTACTACAGCAGGGGGGCGGATACCTACTACAGGCAACCTACTACAGCAGGAGGGCGGATACCTACTACAATAGGGGGCAGATACCTACTACAGGCAGCCTACTACAGCAGGGGGGCGGATACCTGCTACAATAGGGGGCGGATACCTACTACAGGCAGCCTACTACAGCAGGGGGCAGATACCTACTACAGGCAGCCTACTACAGCAGGGGGGCGGATACCTACTACAATAGGGGGCGGATACCTACTACAGGTAGCCTACTACAGCAGGGGGCAGATACCTACTACAATAGGGGGCGGATACCTACTACAGGCAGCCTATTACAGCAGGGGGGTGGATACCTACTACAGGCAGCCTACTACAGCAGGGGGGGCGGATACCTACTACAATAGGGGGCGGATACCTACTACAGGCAGCCTTCTACAGTAAGGGGCAGATACCTTTTACAGCAGGGGGGCCTATTACAGCAGGGGGGCGGATACCTACTACAATAGGGGGGTGCATACCTACTACAGGCAGCCTATTATAGCGGGGGGTGCATACCTACTACAGGCAGCCTATTATAGCGGGGGGTGCATACCTACTACGGGCAGCCTATTACAGCAGGAAAGTGGATATCTACTACAGGCAGCCTATTACAGCAGGGGGGGGGGCGAATACCTACTACAGTAGGGGGCAGATAGCTAATAAAGGCAGCCTACTACAGTAAGGGGCGAGTACCTTCTACAGCAGGGGTCGGATACCTACTACAGTCTGCCTATTACAGCAGGGGGTGGATACCTACTACAGCAGGGGGCGGACACCTACTACAGTCTGCCTATTACAGCAGGGGGTGGATACCTACTACAGCAGGGGGGCGGATACCTACTACAGGCAGCCTATTACAGCAGGAGAGAGGATACCTACTACAGGCAGCCTACTACAGCAAGGGGTCGGATACCTACTACAATAGGGGGGCGGAGGGCTACTACAGGCAGCCTATTACAGCAGGGGGGGGCAAATACCTACTACAATAGGGGGCAGATAGCTACTACAGGCAGCCTACTACAGTAAGGGACAGGTACCTTCTACAGCAGGGGGCGGATACCTACTACAGTCTGCCTATTACAGCAGGGGGTGGATACCTACTACAAGCTGCCTATTACAGCAAGGGGTCGGATACCTACTACAATAGAGGGGGCGGAGAGCTACTACAGGCAGCCTATTACAGTGGGGGGGAGGGGCGAATACCTACTACAGTAGGGGGCAGATAGCTACTACAGTAAGAGGCGGGTACCTTCTACAGCAGGGGGCGGATACCTACTACAGTCTGCCTATTTCAGCAGGGGTTGGATACCTACTAAAGCAGGGGGGCGATGCCTACTACAGGAGGGGGCGGAGTCCAGACCAGTCTCCCCACACAAGGAAAGAGAGCAGCAGTGAGCGGTCTTTATTACAGGAAGCCAAAGTCTCACACTGATTGCTGCACAGATCTGAAGGAAACACACAACACTCACTGAGATTGAATGAATGCCTCTATAATCACACAGCATCCCCTCATCCCTCTCAGTACAGACATGACCTATAAATCAGAGTCCTGTCACACTCACTGATGACATGGAGGTGACATCTGTCATATAATGAACACTCATTCCCCGGGGATCACACAGGAAGGCGGGGCTGGGTGACAGTATGTGGGCGGGGCGGAGGGGAAGGGGGCGGGTCCGAGGCTCTCCTGTACACACAGCCTGTGTCTTGCCCTCCCTGTGTCCCTGTTGCACCCCCAGGACCGGAGCTGTGTGCCCGGCTCCCCTCTCACCTCTGCCCGCGCTCCGTGTCCGGCTCCTCGCACAGGTCGGGGCCCCGGGGCCCGGCTCTGCTCCTCCTGTGCCCCGCACACACCTCCGGTGCTCTTATCCTGGGACTGAATGTGATGTGCCGGCAGCCCCCTCCCCCTCCTCCTGCCCTCCTCCCCCCTGTACACGACTGACAGCTCTCTGTACATTATTGGGGAGGATGACACCTAGACAGACCGGACCCCGGGCCCTGCACTCACTCCGGGCACCCTCCGCCATCATACACGGGCATTGGAGGTCCTGGAGCCAGCACAGTCCTCCACACACTGAGATCTACAAGAGCATGTACACCCACCATGGGCAAAGTCTCACCCCTCCTGCTGCACTATGCAAAGTCTCACCCATCCTGCTGCACTATGCAAAGTCTCACCCCTCCTGCTGCACTATGCAAAGTCTCACCCCTCCTGCTGCACTATACAGTCTCACCCCTCCTGCTGCACTATACAGTCTCACCCCTCCTGCTGCACTATACAGTCTCACCCCTCCTGCTGCACTATACAGTCTCACCACTCCTGCTGCATTATAAAAACTCTCTTCCTATGGTATTCTTTCATACACAGGGTAAATAAACCCCACAAGGATAGAATAGAGTGCTGAAAAAGAAAACCAAAGAGGTCATTCATGCAAAAATGTTCATCCCTCCTGAAAAGACTAGTTATGGAAGAATGCACTGACATTTCCTAGTGAAGTAATGATCACCTACCTTAGTATGTGCACCCCAAACCCCATATACTGCGCACAACAAGCAGGCAGAACTGCAATGAAAACATCCCATATACTGCACCAGAATTGTGAATGGTTTCACTCCTGCCTGTGCAAAGTCTCACTCCTCCTGTTGCATACTTTCAATATGAAGACAATTCAATCCCCTGCAGGGACAACAAGATATTGGCCTTGGCAGAAAGCCAGATCAGAGGATGTAATAGCTGATTATCACCCGGAGCCAATGAGAGCTTTAACATGAAAACATCCACCAACAACTGACATGTGAGATGTGTGAGGAATGACAGTTCACCTGGAGGTGACATTTCTATCAGAATAAACACAGAAGAACACTGAAGGTTTGATGATAAATTCTCTTCATTCAGATTGGTCTCCATGGTCCTGCACATGGACCGTATATTACACATATGCATGTGATTTGTTGGAGTACGAGAGTGGACTGGGCCCTGGCAATGGCCTCCTGCATCCTCACAAAGCCACCTGTGTTCCAGCCAAAGCCACCTCCATCCTTGCCATAGCCACCCCATAGCCACCTCCATCCTTGCCATAGCCACCTCCATCCTTGCCATAGCCACCCCATAGCCACCTCCATCCTAGCCATAGCCACCTCCATCCTAGCCATAGCCACTTGTGTCATAGTAATACTTTGCTTTATCCCAGCAATAACCACCCGCATCTTAGCAAAAGTTACCTTCATCTGAGCAGTAGCCACCGGCTTCTCTGCAATAGCCATCTGCATTTTAGCACAAGCCAGCTGCATTCTAGCAATAGCTACCTTTGCTCAAACAATAGCCACCTACATCCTAACAATAGCCGGCTGCCTCCTCCTAATAGCAGTCAGCATCCTAGAAATAGCCCCTTGTGTCCTCCACATAACTGCCTGTGTCGCCCCAATAGCCCCCTGAGCCGTCCCAAAAGCATTCTGCATCCTAGCAATATCCACCTGCGTCCTCTCAATAGGCGTGTGCATCCTCACAATATCTGCCTGCATCCAACACTAGCCGCCTGCATCCTAGCAATAGCTGCTTGCGTTCTACCAATAGCCACCTAAATCCTCACACTAGCCACCTGCATTTTCTCAATAGCCGTCTGCATCCTAGCAATAGCCACATGCATCCTCACAATATCTGCCTGCATCCAACACTAGCCACCTGCATCCTAGCAATAGCCATCTGCATCCTCACAATATCTGCCTGCATCCTAGCAATAGCCGCCTGCATCCTAGCAATAGCCGCCTGCATCCTAGCAATATCTGCCTGCATCCAACACTAGCCGCCTGCATCCTAGCAATAGCCATCTGCATCCTCACAATATCTGCCTGCATCCTAGCAATAGCCGTCTGCATCCTCACATTATCTGCCTGCATCCTACCAATATCTGCCTGCAGCAATAAACACCTTGTGTCCTAGCAATAGCTGCCTGCATTCTACCAATAGCTGGTTGCATCCTCGCACTACCCAAATATGTTTCAGTAATAGCCAGCTGCATCCTAGTGATAGCCACCTGCATCCTCCCAGTAGCTGTCTGCATCCTCCCAATAGCAGCCTGCATCCTCCCAATAGCCGCCTGCATCCTAGCAATAGCCGCCTGCATCCTAGCAATAGCCGCCTGCATCCTCCCAATAGCCGCCTGCATCCTCCCAATAGCTGTCTGCATCCAACACTAGCCGCCTGCATCCTATCAATAACTGCCTGCATCCTGGCAATAGCTGACTGCATTCTACCAATAGCTGGCTGCATCCTCGCAGTAGTCACTTACGATTTAGCAGCAACAGCCTGCATCCTAGCAACAGAGAATGCTATTATGCTAGCAATAGATTATCATCCTGCAATTGTCATTTTTCAGTGGCAGTTATAAAATGAAGAATGATGGATCGCTGTGGACAACAGCCTGGCTTTTCCTTTTGCTCCATTATAATCAATGTCCTCCAACTTTTGCAGCTGAACTCAGAGGTTCTCCACTGATGAAAAACAAAACTAAAGAGGTTATTAGGCTAAATTGCTCATAGCTCCTGGGAGAATAGTGTGGAAGAATTCTCTGACCTTTCCTAGTAAAGTAATGATCACCTACCTTAGTATGTGCATCCCAAACTCTATGGAGTGTATGCAACAACTGGATAGATGTGCAAGACAGGGGTGGGGGTGGGGGGGTGACTGCTGTATGCAAGGGGGCTGACACTTCCCTGGAATATCCCATTGTGCCCCACTTGGAAAGGCTTTGTATATGCGCTCCAATAGGAAATGTAAAAAGAAACAGCTGTTACAAATAAGCCAAAGATGTGCACATTCTATAGACCTAGAATCTGTAAAATCCATCAATATTTCTGCGCAATACTCTGCTGGGTAAATGCTATGTGAGTAGATTAGTGATGGCCGAACGGTTCGCCCGGCGGTCGTTTCGCGGCGAATTTCCGACTTTCGCCGTCCGCGGGTTCGAACGCCTTTTTCCGTCGTTCGCCCCGGCGGACTTACGTGTTTAATGTATACAAGAACTTTAACCTTTCGTGACACGTTTATCATGTGTTACAGGACAACCAATTGAGACATGACAGCTCATGGACACTTGGACATTCCCCCTAACCTATAAATACACCCGATCCGGTGGCCATTTTACATTCTTTCTTCTGTCACTGTAGGGAAAGGATCCTGTGTGGAGTAGGGACAGAGAAAACGCTAGCTATTTGGTACACAAAAGTTCTTTTCAGGACTGGTATAGGTGTTAGGTCAGCAGCCTGAGTTTCTTTTGTCAGTTTAGATAAAGGGACAGAGCGCTGTATGCTGCTATTTTAGGGACAGCTCAGCCAGATTAGTCTTTCTTCATCATCATCATCATCATCATCATTAGCTGTTACTATCAGGTCCACAAAAGAGCTGTTCCAGCTAATCGTTCCAGCCTACTCTTTTTTGCCAATTTGTATAGGGACAGGCAGGAAGCAGTGTGTCAGGCAGTGAGGATAATTTTAAAGACTTGCTGTTACTATTAGTTCCACAAAGGTTCTTTTCAGGACTGGTATCAGTGGTACGGTAATAGGCTTGTACACGTATAATATTCTTTCTTCCAAATATAGAAAGAATATTATACTTGACTGCTGCCCTTCTGCTGCAGTCTGCTAATCATTCACAACTCACTTGTTCCACAAAGCTCTTTATCAGGACTGGTAACTTGGTCTGTCTAGGGTGCTACGGTACATAGGCTTGGGTGCGGTACAGTCTGCTGTTCTGTAAGGACCGCTATCGGTCCACAATACATAGGGTTGCCGTGCACTACTGCTGACCGCTGCCCTATACTGCAGCAGTCCTTCATTGGTATAGGGACTGACGTACAGTCTGCTAATCACTAACACACAACCTGCTTGGTCCACAAAAGTTCTTATAAGGACTGGTAACTTGGTATAGGGTGCTACGGTACATAGGCCTGAGTGCGTTACAGTCTGCTGTTCTGTAAGGACCGCTATCGGTCCACAATACATAGGGTTGCCGTGCACTACTGCTGACCGCTGCCCTATACTGCAGCAGTCCTTCAGCGGTATAGGGACTGACGCACAGTCTGCTAAACACTAACACACAACCTGCTTGGTCCACAAAAGTTTTTATAAGGACTGGTAACTTGGTATAGGGTGCTACGGTACATAGGCCTGAGTGCAGTACAGTCTGCTGTTCTGTAAGGACCGCTATCGGTCCACAATACATAGGGTTGCCGTGCACTACTGCTGACCGCTGCCCTATACTGCAGCAGTCCTTCATTGGTATAGGGACTGACGTACAGTCTGCTAATCACTAACACACAACCTGCTTGGTCCACAAAAGTTCTTATAAGGACTGGTAACTTGGTATAGGGTGCTACGGTACATAGGCCTGAGTGCGTTACAGTCTGCTGTTCTGTAAGGACCGCTATCGGTCCACAATACATAGGGTTGACGTGCACCACTGCTGACCGCTGCCCTATACTGCAGCAGTCCTTCAGCGGTATAGGGACTGACGTACAGTCTGCTAAACACTAATACACAACCTGCTTGGTCCACAAAAGTTCTTATAAGGACTGGTAACTTGGTATAGGGTGCTACGGTACATAGGCTTGAGTGCGGTACAGTCTGCTGTTCTGTAAGGACCGCTATCGGTCCACAATAGATAGGGTTGACGTGCACCACTGCTGACCGCTGCCCTATACTGCAGCAGTCCTTCAGCGGTATAGGGACTGACGCACAGTCTGCTAAACACTAACACACAACCTGCTTGGTCCACAAAAGTTTTTATAAGGACTGGTAACTTGGTATAGGGTGCTACGGTACATAGGCCTGAGTGCGTTACAGTCTGCTGTTCTGTAAGGACCGCTATCGGTCCACAATACATAGGGTTGCCGTGCACTACTGCTGACCGCTGCCCTATACTGCAGCAGTCCTTCATTGGTATAGGGACTGACGTACAGTCTGCTAATCACTAACACACAACCTGCTTGGTCCACAAAAGTTCTTATAAGGACTGGTAACTTGGTATAGGGTGCTACGGTACATAGGCCTGAGTGCGTTACAGTCTGCTGTTCTGTAAGGACCGCTATCGGTCCACAATACATAGGGTTGACGTGCACCACTGCTGACCGCTGCCCTATACTGCAGCAGTCCTTCAGCGGTATAGGGACTGACGTACAGTCTGCTAAACACTAATACACAACCTGCTTGGTCCACAAAAGTTCTTATAAGGACTGGTAACTTGGTATAGGGTGCTACGGTACATAGGCTTGAGTGCGGTACAGTCTGCTGTTCTGTAAGGACCGCTATCGGTCCACAATACATAGGGTTGCCGTGCACTACTGCTGACCGCTGCCCTATACTGCAGCAGTCCTTCATTGGTATAGGGACTGACGTACAGTCTGCTAATCACTAACACACAACCTGCTTGTTCCACAAAAGTTCTTATAAGGACTGGTAACTTGGTATAGGGTGCTACGGTACATAGGCTTGAGTGCGGTACAGTCTGCTGTTCTGTAAGGACCGCTATCGGTCCACAATAGATAGGGTTGACGTGCACCACTGCTGACCGCTGCCCTATACTGCAGCAGTCCTTCAGCGGTATAGGGACTGACGTACAGTCTGCTAAACACTAATACACAACCTGCTTGGTCCACAAAAGTTCTTATAAGGACTGGTAACTTGGTATAGGGTGCTACGGTACATAGGCTTGAGTGCGGTACAGTCTGCTGTTCTGTAAGGACCGCTATCGGTCCACAATAGATAGGGTTGACGTGCACCACTGCTGACCGCTGCCCTATACTGCAGCAGTCCTTCAGCGGTATAGGGACTGACGTACAGTCTGCTAAACACTAATACACAACCTGCTTGGTCCACAAAAGTTCTTATAAGGACTGGTAACTTGGTATAGGGTGCTACGGTACATAGGCTTGAGTGCGGTACAGTCTGCTGTTCTGTAAGGACCGCTATCGGTCCACAATACATAGGGTTGCCGTGCACTACTGCTGACCGCTGCCCTATACTGCAGCAGTCCTTCATTGGTATAGGGACTGACGTACAGTCTGCTAATCACTAACACACAACCTGCTTGTTCCACAAAAGTTCTTATAAGGACTGGTAACTTGGTATAGGGTGCTACGGTACATAGGCTTGAGTGCGGTACAGTCTGCTGTTCTGTAAGGACCGCTATCGGTCCACAATAGATAGGGTTGACGTGCACCACTGCTGACCGCTGCCCTATACTGCAGCAGTCCTTCAGCGGTATAGGGACTGACGTACAGTCTGCTAAACACTAATACACAACCTGCTTGGTCCACAAAAGTTCTTATAAGGACTGGTAACTTGGTATAGGGTGCTACGGTACATAGGCTTGAGTGCGGTACAGTCTGCTGTTCTGTAAGGACCGCTATCGGTCCACAATAGATAGGGTTGACGTGCACCACTGCTGACCGCTGCCCTATACTGCAGCAGTCCTTCAGCGGTATAGGGACTGACGTACAGTCTGCTAAACACTAATACACAACCTGCTTGGTCCACAAAAGTTCTTATAAGGACTGGTAACTTGGTATAGGGTGCTACGGTACATAGGCTTGAGTGCGGTACAGTCTGCTGTTCTGTAAGGACCGCTATAGGTCCACAATAGATAGGGTTGACGTGCACCACTGCTGACCGCTCACCTATACTGCAGCAGTCCTTCAGCGGTATAGGGACTAAGAGTTTTGTCACAGGGTCATTTAAAAAATGACATGCAGAGGAAGAGGCAGGCCCTTCCGCAGGGGTGGTAGGGGTAGGGCAGGAGCAACAGGCTTGAGCCAAAGTGGGAAGTTGCAGAAGGTGCGTTCAATTACTTTAAAGGATGCACCAGACTTGGTTGAGTGGCTCGCTCAGCCTTACTCTTCTGCACCCTCCTCATCCTCTCGATCTGCACCCTCTTCTTCACTCTCTGCTATGTGCACCCCCAAAGACACTACCACCAACAACACGACCACCACCACCACCACCACATACCTTCCGCTTGAGTCACTGGAATTATTTTCCGATCCATATCAAGAGGACATTTCTGATGCGCAGCCACTCTTGGTATTGGATCAGGAAGAGGAGGTAGCAACAAGCGCTACTCAGCAGTCTGACGCCAGTACCCAGATCAGCCCAAGGAGGAGGTTGGTCCCCGGTGTTGCTGCCTACTCTACTTATAGCGGTGGGGAAGGTGACGTTGATGATGACGTGTCTAGTGATGTCACGTGGGTGCCCACAAGAGAGGAAGAGGAGGGGAGTTCAGAGGGAGATATGGACCAGCAGATAGGGAGGAGAAGCAGCAATGACTTACATTGCACAGCAGGGACAAAGCAGACTGCAAATGTATCAGGAGCGAGTCATCGACCATGTACGGTCACATCTGGCGCTCCCAGGACACCGGCACATGGCTCCGCAGTGTGGGCTTTTTTTAACGTGTCCGCTGCTGACAATAGCGTTGCCATCTGCAATCTTTGCAGTCAACGCGTTAGTCGCGGTAAGCCCAATACTCACCTAGGGACGACCGCCTTAAGAAGGCACATGAGCAGCCATCACCGAGCCCAGTGGGAGCAACGGAACACACAAAGCCACACTGCAGGCTCTCACCGTCCAGCCTCGTCTTCTACTTCTCCTTCTCCTCTCTCCTCACAATTGTCCTCCACTCCACCTTCCATCACGCCAAGCTCACATTTTTCTGCAAAAAGGCAGGCTTCCGTGGGCCTAATGTTTGAGCGTAAAAAAATGATGACGCCGGATAACCCTCTTGCCCAACGGTTGGCGGCTGGCTTGTCAGAACTCATAGCCCGCCAACTACTGCCATATAAACTGGTGGACTCGGAGGCCTTTCGCAAATTTGTGGCCATTGGAACACCACAATGGAAGGTCCCAGGAAGGAAGTATTTCTCAGAGAAGGGCATCCCAGAGCTATATGGCCATGTTCAGCGGCAAGTGAATGTATCTCTGGCACACAGTGTCGGTGCCAAGATACATCTGACCACAGACACGTGGTCTAGCAAACACGGGCAGGGAAGGTATATCAGTTTTACTGCCCACTGGGTGAACCTTCTGACGGCCGTCAAGCATGTAACCCGTGGCACCCGTGTAGATTTGGTTTTACCGCCACGGATTGCATGCAGGCCTGACTCTTCTTCTCCTCCTCCTACTCCATCCTCCTCCCTCTCCTCCTCAGCTGCCTCCTCCTTTTCCGCTGCTAGCGTCTCTTCCACTGCACCGCCCAAGCTCCCCAGAACCTATTCCACATGCCAGGTGAGACGTTGCCATGCCGTGCTGCGTCTGTTGTGCCTGGAAGCAAAGAGCCACACTGGCCCGGCACTCCTTTCAGCTTTGCGTTCACAGGCAGATGAGTGGCTAACACCGCTCAATTTGACAGTTGGTAAAGTGGTGTGTGACAACGGTGCCAATCTGCTTAGCGCATTGAAACAGGGCAAAATCACGCACGTGCCGTGCATGGCACACGTCTTAAACTTGGTCGTGCAGCGATTCCTTGTCAAATACCCTGGGGTCCAGGACATCTTGCGGCAGGCAAGGAAAATCTCGGCCCATTTCAGAAGATCTTACACGGCCATGGCTCGCCTTGCTGACATTCAGCGGCGACACCATCTGCCGGTCAGACGTCTTATTTGCGATTGCCCGACGCGATGGAACTCAACCTTCTATATGCTTGATAGGCTGCTCCAGCAGAAACGTGCAGTTAACGTCTACCTGTATGAACTCTGCGAAAGAAACGGTTCTGGGGAGCTGGGTTTTTTTTCACCGCGCCAGTGGCTGCTCATGCGCGACACATGCAGACTTCTGCGGCCATTTGAGGAGATCACCAAACTGGTCAGTCGCAGCCATGGCGCCATCAGTGACATGGTACCTTATGCCTTCTTTCTGGAGCGTGCATTGCGTCGTGTCATTGATCAGGCTGTGGAGGAGCAGGAGCGGGAAGATGAGGAAGTCGCAATGCTGGATGAATTCCCAGGGGGGGCTACTCTATCTGAGACAAGTCAACAACAGGAGTCTGATGAGGAGTCAGAGGAGGATGGTGCCGGGGCGGATGAGCAGGAGCAAGAAGAGCATGCTTTAAACCTTTCTGGGATCCCTGTTGTGCGAGGATGGGGAGAGGAGAATGAAGAGGACGACATTATCCTGGATGATGAGCAGGAGCCAGGCCACCACACCGCTTCCACTTTAGTGCAAATGGGGGCCTTCATGCTCCAGTGTTTTAATAGGGACCCCCGTATAAAAAGCATGAGGGTCAAGGACCAGTACTGGGTGGCAACGTACTTAGACCCCCGGTACAAACACAAAATGGCGGAAATGTTACCGCCGTCGCAGAGGGCTGTCAGAATGCAGCACTTCCAGGCCTTGCTTCGAGAAATGCTGCATTCTGCTTTTGCGTGCGCTGGCAGAGGAGCAATTCCCACTCCCAGAGAAGGATTTGCGGGTACCAATCCAACAGCGCCTGCAAGAAGAGGCCGGTTTGAAGATGTGTTGGTGACTTCGGATATGAGGTCATTCTTTCAGCCGACCCATCGACAGGTGTCATCCGGATCCAGCATCAGGGAACGCCTAGACCGTCAGGTGTCCGACTACATTGGGTTAACGGCCGATGTGGACGCTCTGAGGAGTGATGAACCCCTAGACTACTGGGTGGGCAGGCTTGACCTCTGGCCAGAGCTTGCCCAATTTGCAATCGAACTGTTGGCTTGCCCCTCATCCAGTGTCCTGTCCGAAAGGACGTTCAGCGCAGCAGGGGGGATTGTGACCGATAAGCGTACTCGCCTAGCTCACCACAGTGTTAACTACCTCACATTTCTAAAAATGAATGAGGCATGGATCTCGGAGGAATTCAACACATGTGATCAGTAGACCATGTATATGTCTATAAACAATTTTTGGAATCAAGCACACAGACCTTCTTAATTCATTTGGCTCACTTCCCTGACCCAAAAAAGCACACCGTACTATATGCCCCTACCCTCCTCTTTGAAGAGGTTGAGCGGTGTCATATTTCTACTGGGGCTGCTTATTATGAGGGGTTCCCACCATCCCTGTGCTGTGCTGACTTCCTCCTGGGTGTTCTTATTATGAGGGGCTCCCACCATCCCTGTGCTGTGCTGACTTCCTCCTGGGGGTTCTTATTATGAGGGGATCACACCATCCCTGTGCTGTGCTGACTTCCTCCTGGGGCTGCTTACGGTGCTGCTGTCAGCGCTGTATGTCACGGAGCTGCTGTCAGCGCTGTATGTCACGGAGCTGCTGTCAGCGCTGTATGTCACGGAGCTGCTGTCAGCGCTGTATGTCACGGAGCTGCTGTCAGCGCTGTATGTCACGGAGCTGCTGTCAGCGCTGTATGTCACGGAGCTGCTGTCAGCGCTGTATGTCACGGAGCTGCTGTCAGCGCTGTATGTCACGGAGCTGCTGTCAGCGCTGTATGTCACGGAGCTGCTGTCAGCGCTGTATGTCACGGAGCTGCTGTCAGCGCTGTATGTCACGGAGCTGCTGTCAGCGCTGTATGTCACGGAGCTGCTGTCAGCGCTGTATGTCACGGTGCTGCTGTCAGCGCTGTATGTCACGGAGCTGCTGTCAGCGCTGTATGTCACGGAGCTGCTGTCAGTGCTGTATGTCACGGAGCTGCTGTCAGCGCTGTATGTCACGGAGCTGCTGTCAGCGCTGTATGTCACGGAGCTGCTGTCAGCGCTGTATGTCACGGTGCTGCTGTCAGCGCTGTATGTCACGGAGCTGCTGTCAGCGCTGTATGTCACGGAGCTGCTGTCAGCGCTGTATGTCACGGAGCTGCTGTCAGCGCTGTATGTCACGGAGCTGCTGTCAGCGCTGTATGTCACGGAGCTGCTGTCAGCGCTGTATGTCACGGTGCTGCTGTCAGCGCTGTATGTCACGGAGCTGCTGTCAGCGCTGTATGTCACGGAGCTGCTGTCAGTGCTGTATGTCACGGAGCTGCTGTCAGCGCTGTATGTCACGGAGCTGCTGTCAGCGCTGTATGTCACGGAGCTGCTGTCAGCGCTGTATGTCACGGTGCTGCTGTCAGCGCTGTATGTCACGGAGCTGCTGTCAGCGCTGTATGTCACGGAGCTGCTGTCAGCGCTGTATGTCACGGAGCTGCTGTCAGCGCTGTATGTCACGGAGCTGCTGTCAGCGCTGTATGTCACGGAGCTGCTGTCAGCGCTGTATGTCACGGTGCTGATGTCAGTGCTCTGTATTACGGTGCTGCTGTCAGTGCTCTGTATCTCCTGCACCCTCTTGTTTGCCTACCCTGGTCCCTGACCTTCCCTCTCCTCCATTGCCTTCATTAGCTCCATAGTCCTGAATTGTCAGAACAATTTCCCAAATAAAAAAAAAATGCTTGTAGTTATCGATCCCAAATTCACCTCATACATGTATTATGCTATTGTCCAGGTGGTGGGACTACGTGCTACCCCCTAATAATTACCCCGTGGCCGCAAATTCGACCTAAAGGTTTGCGAAATTCGCCTCCCATTGAAGTCAATGGAGCCCGCGGCGAACGGTCGTTTTCGCGAACGTTTGTGTCCGTTCGCGTTTCGCGTTCGCGAAACGTCCCGTCGGAAGTTCGTCCATCACTAGAGTAGATACTCCGATTGCTGCTAAGATCTTCCAAAAGGTCCAATTCACAGAATAAGGATCCTTATTGTGTTTTCAGTACAATGAGATTTCACAATTTCAGTGACATAGCTGAAAATAACATTCTTTATTCATAAAGAGCCTTATGTACTAAGTGTCCGGACAAAGAATTGTCTCCATAGTGTCCAGTAGGGATGGCCGAACTGTTCGCCCGACGGTTGGTTCACGGCGAATTTTGCGTGCTTTCGCGATTCGCCCGATCGGCGGACTATTACCGCTTTTTGCCTGGCGGACATATGTGTTTACAGTGTGAAAGAACTTTGACCCATGATGACACATCCATCATGGGGTACAGGACAGCCAATTGAGACATTTCAGCACATGGACAATTGGACATTCCCCCTACCTTATAAATAGACCTGATCTGGCGGCCATTTTACATTCTGTCTTATGTCAGTGTAGGGAGAGGTTGCTGTGTGGAGCAGGGACAGACTGTAGTGACACAAATCGCTAGCTATTAGGTCAACAAAAGTCATTTTAAGGACTGGTATAGGTGTAGTACAGTATATAGGGTTCAGTGCACTGCTGTGCTGGTGATTGAAGCAGCCTGTCTTTTGTCAGTGTAGGGACAGGACGCTGTGTGCAGCAGGGAGAGACTGTAGTGACACAAATCACTAGCTATTAGGTCCACAAAAGTCCTTTTAAGGACTGGTATAGGTGTAGTACAGTATATAGGGTTCAGTGCACTGCTGTGCTGGTGATTGCAGCTGTCTTTTGTCAGTGTAGGGACAGGATGCTGTGTGCAGCAGGGACAGTCAGTTTAATCACTAGCTAGCTATTACTATTAGGTCCACAAAGGTCCTTTTAAGGACTGGTATAGATGTACAATATATAGGGTTGTGGAGCACTGCCGCTGACTGCTGCCCTATTCTGCAGCAGTCTTTTATCAGTGTAGGGACTGAGGGACAGTCTGCAAATCACTAGCTACTAGGTCCACAAAGGTCCTTTTAAGGACTGATATAGGTGTACAATATATAGGGTGCTGGTGCATTGCTGTGCTGGTGATTGCAGCTGTCTTTTGTCAGTGTAGGGACAGGACGCTGTGTGGAGCAGGGACAGTCAGTTTAATCACTAGCTAGCTATTACTACTAGGTCCACAAAGGTCCTTTTAAGGATTGGTATAGGTGTACAATATATAGGGTGCTGGTGCATTGCTGTGCTGGTGATTTCAGCTGTCTTTTGTCAGTGTAGGGACAGGACGCTGTGGGAGCAGGGACAGTCAGTTTAATCACTAGCTAGCTATTACTACTAGGTCCACAAAGGTCCTTTTAAGGACTGGTATAGGTGTACAATATATAGTATGCTGGTGCAGGGCTGTGCTGCAGATTACTGCTGGTTTCTGCAGCTGTCTTTTATCAGTGTAAGGACTGAGGTACAGTCTGCAAATCACTAGCTACTAGGTCCACAAAGGTCCTTGTAAGGACTGGTATAGGTGTACATTATATAGTGTTGTGGTGCACTGCTGCTGACTGCTGTCCTATTCTGCAGCAGTCTTTTATCAGTGTAGGGACTGAGGGAGAGTCTGCAAATCACTAGTTACTAGGTCCACAAAGGTCCTTTTAAGGACTGATAAAGGTGTACAATATATAGGGTGCTGGTGCATTGCTGTGCTGGTGATTGCAGCTGTCTTTTGTCAGTGTAGGGACAGGACGCTGTGTGAAGCAGGGACAGTTTAATCACTATCTAGCTATTACTACTAGGTCCACAAAGGTCCTTTTAAGGACTGGTATAGGTGTACAATATATAGGGTGCTGGTGTCAGTGCTCTCTATCATGGTGCTGGTGTCAGTGCTCTATATCATGGTGCTGGTGTCAGTGCACTCTATCACGGTGCTGGTGTCAGTGCACTCTATCACGGTGCTGGTGTCAGTGCTCTATATCACGGTGCTGGTGTCAGTGCTCTATATCACGGTGCTGGTGTCAGTGCTCTCTATCACGGTGCTGGTGTCAGTGCTCTATATCACGGTGCTGGTGTCAGTGCTCTCTATCACGGTGCTGGTGTCAGTGCTCTCACGGGTGCTGGTGTCAGTGCCCTCTATCATGGTGCTGGTGTCAGTGCTCTGTATCACGGTGCTGGTGTCAGTGCTCTATATCACCGTGCTGGTGTCAGTGCACTCTATCACGGTGCTGGTGTCAGTGCTCTATATCACTGTGCTGGTGTCAGTGCACTCTATCACAGTGCTGGTGTCAGTGCTCTCTATCACGGTGCTGGTGTCAGTGCTCTATATCACGGTGCTGGTGTCAGTGCACTCTATCACAGTGCTGGTGTCAGTGCTCTCACGGTGCTGGTGTCAGTGCTCTCACGGTGCTGGTGTCAGTGCACTCTATCACGGTGCTGGTGTCAGTGCTCTATATCACGGTGCTGGTGTCAGTGCACTCTATCACGGTGCTGGTGTCAGTGCTCTCATGGTGCTGGTGTCAGTGCACTCTATCACGGTGCTGGTGTCGGTGCACTCTATCATGGTGCTGGTATCAGTGCACTCTATCTCGGTGCTTGTGTCAGTGCACTCTATCACGGTGCTGGTGATCATCTCCTGCACCCTCTTCATAGCCTACCCTGACCTTTCCTCTCCTCCATTGCCTTCATGCGCTCCTGAGTCCTGAATTGTCAAAATTTCACAGATAAAAAAAGAATGCTTGTAGTTGTCGCTCCCAGATTCACTTCATACATGTGCTATGTCAGTGGCCATGTGGTGGGACTATGTGTGCACAGCTAGTAAGTATTTTGTGGCTGAAAATATGACCTGTAGGTTTTTAAAGTTCGCCTGCCATTGAAGTCAATGGGGCCCGCAGCGAACTTTGCGGTTCACGAACTTTTGGCTGCATTCGCGGTACATTGGTGTTGGTACGAGTGAGAATATAAGAATCTGATTGGTTGCTATGAGAAACACAGACAGTTCACATTTTAAAAACACAGGAGAACTGAAAACAATACTTTTTTAAATTATTTTTTCATTTTATATAAAGTAATGGTGGGCTATAACCTCTGCCAAGTTTTTGCGTTGCCATCTGTGTCCCATTGATGAGATTTCCCCTCACTTCCTGACCCATAGTCACAATAAGAATTGGGAGGAAATCTCCCCAAAGTGAGGGTAGTCTCACCTTGGTAGTCTCCAGAACCTAGCGTTCTCATTAGAAGATTTCCCCTCTATTCCTATGACCACTCCAAATTTTATATTGTTTTTCACTTCGGGGCCCATTTTGCAGTTTCAAGATCAGCTGATCCTTGGCAAAGCCTCGGAATCCGTAATGAGGAAGAAGAGCCAGACTTTAATGTGCTCTCCTAGACCTGGGGGGAGGGGGGGTGATTCCTCCCCTCTTGTCTTTTATGTAAATGTCAGAATCTGTTAGTTCAGCCTATTGGCTGAAAATAATAATAATAATTGTATGGCCAGCTTTACTCTTCCCAAGTGTTTTGTTCAAATGAGGAGGTGTTCCTTAAAAAGTGGGCTATCTCCATAGTGGATTCCTGTCTTACCAAGACTGTTCCTATGACATCCCAGAGTTTAAAGATGTGGTGACCAAGAGGCTGGTAGCCCTTTCCAAGGCCTTATTCTCTCACACAGGCTTTGCCCCGCTACAGGATATAGTGACAATGGGGTATATTTACTAAAGCTGGAGAGTGCAAAACTAGGGTGAATTCTGCAGAGAAACCAATCAGCTTCCAGGTTATATTGCCAAAGCTTTATTGAACAAATTGAGGTTAGAAGCTGATTGGCTACCATGCACAGCTGCACCAGATTGTGAGTGCTCCAGTTTTAGTAAATCTCCTCCAATGGCCTTCTGTCAGACCTTGGCTGTTTGGTCCAAGGACATATCTCAGGATCCTAGATCTATCCTTAGTTACATAGTTAGTAAGGTTGAATAAAGACACCAGTCCATCCTGAGTGAGTGTCTACAATTGCCCCTATCCCTGTACACTGCACACTCACATTGGTCCCTACCCTCAAGGAGCCCACAATCCAAGGTCCCCATTCATATACTAGGGCCAATTTTGGACAGAAGCCAATTAACCTACCTGCATGTCTTTGGAGTGTGGAAGGAAACTGGAGTACCCAGAGGAAACCCACGCAGGCACAGGGAGAACATGCAAACTCCAGGCAGGTAGTGTCGTGGTTGGGAACTGAACCAGCAACCCTTCTTACTGCTAGATGAGAGTGCTAACCACAACACCACTGTGCCGCCCATCCTAACAGATCCCTCTGTCTTCCAACAGGTGGAGGTCATGCTCATAGCCCTGTTCTACTGTGTTGGTGGGTTGATATTACCCAGATAGCAAGCAATTGTTCAATTGTGCTGCAAGTTCGAAAATGACTTGCTAAGCTATTGCTAGACCGCATTGCATGACTCCAGATCAACTTTCGTTGTGAACATTCTTCAAGTCTGCTGCAAGTTCTGGTTCAGTTATGTTGTGCAATAGTCATCCCACCACAGGGGTCACTGTGGCTGAGTTTTCATGCTGTAGACTTGCAGAGCTCTTGCTGTAGACTTACCACTGCAACTTTGCTCTTGCTAGAGACTTGCCATGCAAATTAGCTACAAATTGGAAAAGCGTCAACTAGAATTTGTACTTCAAGTTCTCTGCAAGAGCACAACATGCCCGTGAAAATGTGCAACAAGTTAACAGACTTATAATTTAACAATTTATCTTTGCTACCTGGGTATAAGCCTAATATCCAGAAAGGATTTCCTTTTGATACACATGCGAAGGACCTTTTTGGCTCAAATGCTATGTGGAACAGTAATGAAAAATCGCCTATTGCACATGTCCTTTGATGGGGAATACGTCTTTGGCAAATTTCTAGACTCTTCCTAGACGCTATCTTCTTACAGGTCTTTTGCTAGTGTTGGCTTAGTCTTCTATCGCTGTCGCCGTCTTCTTCTTTTTCTTCTTCTTCCCTTCTTCCAATGTTGACACAATGCCCTCTGCGGCCGCAATGCCAGCGACGCGTTGCGCAGCGACTTATACAGGCATAAGGGGCGGGGTCACGGGTGATGTCATATGGTGACCCCTCCCCTTACGATGTCACAATCCCAGTACCCCTGGACTGTGACATCATACGGGGCGGAGTCACCATGTGACATCACCCGGTGACCCCGCCCCTTATGCCTATATAAGTCCCGTGCAACACGTTCCTGGCATTGCGGCCGGAGAGATCGTTGTCCACCGGAAAATCTGATCGTGTGTACGCGGCATTACGCCCTCTGCCCCATGCAGAGTAATGTTAAAAAGAATGTGCTCAAAATATTGCATATACTTGCTGAGTGCAATTATGCCCTAATATTTAAGAGAAAAATATTTTTAAAGTGATGCGTGCTTCTTGTGTTACACCCCCTTCTAAGTGCAGGGGTGTCAATAAGGAATGAATGAGTTGATTGTGGGTTTAATAGTATAGGTGTAAATAATTATCTATTACCATACACGTCTTGATGCTAATTTTGCATACAAGCAGCATATGTGTTTGACCCTCTGTGGCTGCGTCTCCTTAAATAAACAATCAATCATTATCATACAACAGAATTAAAATAAGCAAGAACATAGCACAAAAAGGTAAGTGTCCCACTGTGTGATCCAGAGGGAACTATAAAAAACCCAAACAGGAAGTAACAGTCTAATTTTGTCCACAGATGAATCAATAAAGTGACCTGTGCTCACAAACAGTGTCCAGTGCTTGATCAGAAAATTTGAATTAACTTTGTAAGTGACAGTGGTGCCGGAGCTCTTATCCGGGCTGGTAATATAGTTGCACCCACCAGAAATCCTCATCCCCCCCGGGGGTACTGCACGATCACACTGTAAGCCACTGTGTATCTCTCTGGTACCGACTGGTCAGACTATGGATAGCTGGTGGCGTTCCACCGGGTGGTCACATATAAGAGAAAGGAGTGCCCATAGCTTGATACCGCTTTTAAAATGTTTATTTATGATAATAAAGGTATAAGATTATACTCACAATAGTGTTTAAAATCACATGCATTGGTTAAAAACAAACTTTCACAGCCCTGACCGGACCAGAAGTGATACAAGACGTACTGTAACTGGGCGGAGTTACAGTACATCTTGCATCACTTCCTATTGGGCTGGGGAGTCCTGGCTCTCACACAGCAACATTCAGCATTCCGGAATTCTGTTATCCCTTCAATTCTGGGCCTTGCAACCACAGGGTCAACCACCTGGGATTAAGTCGACAGGCAGAGGCTTTCATCAAACACCTAGGAGGAACTAGAAGTCTTCAGCTCAAAACACAGCATATCATATTCTGGAGTGAGCGGAACTGCATTTTTTAGCCCTGTGGACCATAGATATTAAAAGTGTAGACAATTGTCAAGAGAACTTCCTTAGTCTTTAATGTTGGGACACAGGGGAATGATATCTTAACCCCAAGGTGTTTCTAGACCTTTGTCACAGGTGGCAGATCCCAGACATGGACCTCCTGGCTTCCAGATTCAAAAGCAAAGTTTATTCCTATGCACAGGGATCCTCTAGGATTTGCAGCGGATGATATGGTGATTCGGTGGGATCAGTTCAACCAAAAATTTGAAGGCATTCCCATAATTCTCATCGCACAAACTGGCCCAGGCAGACATGATACTCGGAACTCACCAGGCTCCTGGCAGACTCTCCATGGGCCCTCTCAGATAATCCAGATTTTCTGTCTCAAGGACTGGTTTACCAACCTGCTTCTTGGTAACTGCTTTAATGGCCTGGCTGTTGATGGTCACCTTCTTTATGAAGGACAGTGTCCTACCTGATTTGGTTATCCCTACACTTTTGGAGGTTAGGAAGTCAACTTCTCACAAAGTCTTTCATCGCACCTGGGAAGAATTTTCCATCCCAGGAACCACTCCATGGGACGATTCCTGTCTTTTTTCTAGTCTAGTCTGGATCAATATTTGGCCTTGAGTGCCATCAAGGGTCAAATTTTGCTCCTAACAATTATTTTTTTCTCAGTACTTAGAGAAAGTCTTTGTACAGTGTCTTCCCCGTATCATTCCCCCTGTTGTTTCCCAAGTGACTCCATGAAATTTCAATTTGGTTCTGACAGTTCTCCAGTAGTGATGGACGAACGTTTCGCCCGGCGGTCGTTTCGCGGCGAATTTCCGACATTCGCGGTCCGCACGTTCGAACGCCTTTTTCCGTCGTTCGCCGCGGCGGACTTACGTGTTTAATGTATACAAGAACTTTAACCTTTGGTGACACGTTTATCATGTGATACAGGACAGCCAATTGAGACATGACAGCACATGGACACTTGGACATTCCCCCTAACCTATAAATACACCCGATCCGGTGGCCATTTTACATTCTTTCTTCTGTTACGATAGGGACAGGTTCCTGTGTGGAGTAGGGAGAGATAAACCACTAGCTATTTGGTACACAAAAGTTCTTTTCAGGACTGGTATAGGTGTTAGGTGTTGATAGGTTTGCTGTGCTGCTGATTCTTGCAGCAGCCTGAGTGTCTTTTGTTAGTTTAGAGAAAGGGAAAGGACGGTGTATGCTACAGGGACAGCCAGATTAGTCTTTCATCATCATCATCATCATCATCATCATTAGCTGTTACTATCAAGGTCCACAAAAGAGCTGTTCCAGTAACCACTAATCGTTCTCTTTTTTTGCCAATTTGTATAGGGACAGGAAGGAAGCAGTGTTGTCAGGCAGTGAGGGTAATTTTAAAGACTTGCTGTTATTATTAGTTCCACAAAGGTTCTTTTCAGGACTGGTATCAGTGGTACAGTAATAGGCTTGTACATGTATAATATTCTTTCTTCCAAATATAGAAAGGATATTATACTTGACTGCTGCCCTTCTGCTGCAGTCTGCTAAACATTCACAACTCACTTGTTCCACAAAAGTTCTTATAAGGACTGGTAACTTGGTATAGGGTGCTACGGTACATAGGCTTGAGTGCGGTACAGTCTGCTGTTCTGTAAGGACCGCTATCGGTCCACAATAGATAGGGTTGACGTGCACCACTGCTGACCGCTGCCCTATACTGCAGCAGTCCTTCAGCGGTATAGGGACTGACGTACAGTCTGCTAATCACTAACACACAACCTGCTTGTTCCACAAAAGTTCTTATAAGGACTGGTAACTTGGTATAGGGTGCTACGGTACATAGGCTTGAGTGCGGTACAGTCTGCTGTTCTGTAAGGACCGCTATCGGTCCACAATAGATAGGGTTGACGTGCACCACTGCTGACCGCTGCCCTATACTGCAGCAGTCCTTCAGCGGTATAGGGACTGACGTACAGTCTGCTAAACACTAATACACAACCTGCTTGGTCCACAAAAGTTCTTATAAGGACTGGTAACTTGGTATAGGGTGCTACGGTACATAGGCTTGAGTGCGGTACAGTCTGCTGTTCTGTAAGGACCGCTATCGGTCCACAATAGATAGGGTTGACGTGCACCACTGCTGACCGCTGCCCTATACTGCAGCAGTCCTTCAGCGGTATAGGGACTGACGTACAGTCTGCTAAACACTAATACACAACCTGCTTGGTCCACAAAAGTTCTTATAAGGACTGGTAACTTGGTATAGGGTGCTACGGTACATAGGCTTGAGTGCGGTACAGTCTGCTGTTCTGTAAGGACCGCTATCGGTCCACAATAGATAGGGTTGACGTGCACCACTGCTGACCGCTGCCCTATACTGCAGCAGTCCTTCAGCGGTATAGGGACTGACGTACAGTCTGCTAAACACTAATACACAACCTGCTTGGTCCACAAAAGTTCTTATAAGGACTGGTAACTTGGTATAGGGTGCTACGGTACATAGGCTTGAGTGCGGTACAGTCTGCTGTTCTGTAAGGACCGCTATCGGTCCACAATAGATAGGGTTGACGTGCACCACTGCTGACCGCTGCCCTATACTGCAGCAGTCCTTCAGCGGTATAGGGACTGACGTACAGTCTGCTAAACACTAATACACAACCTGCTTGGTCCACAAAAGTTCTTATAAGGACTGGTAACTTGGTATAGGGTGCTACGGTACATAGGCTTGAGTGCGGTACAGTCTGCTGTTCTGTAAGGACCGCTATAGGTCCACAATAGATAGGGTTGACGTGCACCACTGCTGACCGCTGCCCTATACTGCAGCAGTCCTTCAGCGGTATAGGGACTGACGTACAGTCTGCTCACTTCCTTGACCCAAAAAAGCACACCGTACTATATGCCCCTACCCTCCTCTTTGAAGAGGTTGAGCGGTGTCATATTTCTACTGGGGCTGCTTATGATATCCCTGTGCTGTGCTGACTTCCTCCTGGGGGTTCTTATTATGAAGGGATCACACTATCCCTGTGCTGTGCTGACTTCCTCCTGGGGGTTCTTATTATGAGGGGATCACACCATCCCTGTGCTGTGCTGACTTCCTCCTGGGGCTGCTTACGGTGCTGCTGTCAGTGCTGTATGTCACGGTGCTGCTGTCAGCGCTGTATGTCACGGTGCTGCTGTCAGCGCTGTATGTCACGTGCTGCTGTCAGCGCTGTATGTCACGGTGCTGCTGTCAGCGCTGTATGTCACGGTGCTGCTGTCAGCGCTGTATGTCACGGTGCTGCTGTCAGCGCTGTATGTCACGGTGCTGCTGTCAGTGCTCTGTATTACGGTGCTGCTGTCAGATGCCTCTATCACGGTGCATGTGTCATTCCGGTATGTCACGCTGCTGGTGATCATCTCCTGCACCCTCTTCTTTGCCTACCCTGGTCCCTGACCTTCCCTCTCCTCCATTGCCTTCATTAGCTCCATAGTCCTGAATTGTTAGAACAATTTCCCAAATAAAATAAAAATGCTTGTAGTTATCGATCCCAAATTCACCTCATACATGTATTATGTCATTGTCCAGATGGTGGGACTACGTTTTACCCCCTAATAATTACCACGTGGCCGCAAATTCGACATGAAGGTTTGCAAAGTTCGCCTCCCATTGAAGTCAATGGGGCCCGCGGCGAACGTTCGGTTTCGCGAACGTTTGGGTCCGTTCGCATTTCGCTTTCGCGAAACGTCCCGTCGGAAGTTCGTCCATCACTATTCTCCAGAAACTATCCTTTGAACCTTTTAGAATTGTTCCATGTCTGCTCTTACTACAAGGTTGCCTTTCTCATTGTCATCACCTCTGTGAGGCAAGATTCTGAGTTGGCAACCTTAACCTGCAAGGAATCCTTTCTTGTGCTACACAGAGTTAAAGCTGAACTCTCCATCTTTTGATATACTTTACACAGTTTGTTTAGGCCAGCTTGGCTCAAACTATGTCCCTCACTAACACGTGAGGGCGCTGAATGTGCGGTATAAACTGTATGGAGCTGCGGCTACATACAGCATACTGAACTGTGTTCCGAGTCCGAGCTGAGACTTCCTGTCTCATAGCTAGAACACAGTAGGCTCCACCACCGCTTTGCCATTCAGAGAAAGCAAAGTAGTGTATCAATGAATACAAACCTTCCTCTGATTGGCTGAGTCAGAGAGCCAGGCCAATGATGTCTCAACCTCTGTAAGGCTGAGCGCCACTGTGATAGACTCTACTGTGTTACAGTTATGAGACTGGAATTCTCAGGTCGAACCTGGAATACAGTGAGGTATGATGTATGTAGCCTGTTAGTGAAGGACATAAATATATCAGAAGATAGCATCCATGTTAAAGGTTGCTTTCTTCCCAAGTTGGATTCTTCCTGACACCTTAACCAAGACATTGTTCTCCTATCCCTATATCCTACTCCATGAAATCCTAGGGAGATTTCCTGCCATTGTCTGGATGTAATACGCACAGTTTGAGTTTATCTCTCAACTACAACTTTGTTCAGACAGACTGACTCTTTTTCACCACATCTCCAGATGGGTTTGCCAAATCATCATTCGAGCCTTCAGACATAGGGACAAAGTTACACCTTTCCCTGTCAAAGCGCACTCCACTAGAGCAGTTAGCGCAGGGGTGGCCAACCAGTGGCCAGGGGGCCACATGTGGCCCGCGGAGCCCTTTGATGTGGCCCGTGACCTCCTGCTCTGGAGTGGCAGGTTAGCAAGTCCAGATCGCAGGTTGCCGACCCGTCATACCACATCATCGGTGTTGTGAATCAAGCTTGTGGTAGAAAATGGCAGCAGAGCAGAGCCCATAAGCCGATGCTTCCTGTACAGAGCCGGCTTTTGCCACAGGCAGAGTCTATGGCAAAGTGCAGTTAATCCACAGGATAGACACAGGTGCACTACGCTGCACCCGCGGTGTGGGTAATCATCAGTGTGAAAGCAGTTTAGACCCTTTAAACACGATCGGCCCTACCCAATAGGACCCTCAATTCACCTCTACAGAGTGGCAGATGTAAATAGACTTTTGTCCGTTTACTCCCGCCTGCCTCCAATCTGGTCCTAAAAATCCGATAAAAAAACTAGAAGGGAGTTCGTCCCCTTCCATCTAGGTGGATCGGATTGGAGGGCCTATAGAGTAGCTGTGACCTGTCATCCGTCCATTGTGGCCCGCATCTGGTTACCAAGTTGCTTAAGTGGCCCTCGCTCTTAAAAAGGTTGGGCACCCCTGAGTTAGTGTTTCAAGTACTTTCAGCATCAGTTTCTCAGATTTGTAATACCTTCACATGGACTTTTTGTTTTACAAGTTTGTTAGGTATTACCAGGTGGGTGATCCTACCTCATATCATCCCAGCTTCGATGGCAATGTCCTGAAAGCTCTATTGAGCCCCTTCTGTTAACCTTTTGTTCATATTGGCCTGTTAGTGTGTTTGCTGTGCTGTGTGTTTGCTGTCCCCTCGGTTGGACTGCCTTTGGGCTTTTGTACCTGAATACATCCTGTGTTCCTTACTTTAGGGGTCAGCAACCCATCGATCACAGACAGGTAATGGGTAGATTGCCGCCCTTCCTTGCCAGCCATGGACTGCCCCTTCATAATATCTAACAGCACTGTGATGGGGGAGGGGGGACCAGAAGAGCTTTGAGGGAGGCCCAGCAGAAAAAAGGGGAACCTAGACAGGATAGATGGCAGAGGCGGCATTTACAGGAACCGACCCCCTGTATTTTCCTCCTATAGCAGTTGAAATCTGGCTTCTCCTCCTCTCCCTTACGCCGGCTTTCAGAAGCTGTCTGAGGAAAATAAAGGATCTGTTCCTGTAAATGCTGCCCTGCCACCCCTCCAGGTCCCGGTTCCCCTTTCTTTTGGTACCCGGGCCCCCTGTGTGCTCCCCTAGTCACCCGAGTAAATTAAATACTATGCTTCAGTTTGTGAATGCACATAGAGACTGTGCAGAGCTCTTCCTGTTCATTCATTGTGAGATATCAGGGGTCTGATATTTCACAAAAATACAAGAGGGGCGCTGAACCCTGGTGATCTTTGATATCTTCCATCTTGTTCAGGTAAATCTCTATCCATCAAATATCTAAATAGAAGATGTCCTTATTGGACAAAGAACAGGGAAATGTATTATTTTATATGTCCTAGGTGCAGACCTAGCAACTCAAAGTAGGTGAAAATTTGTATATATATAGGAGTAAAGTTCCAAAAACAGGGAGTGCTAATAAGGTACAAGCGGATAACTATATACAAAAATTCTTTATTAACAATTAGAATATTCAACAATCAATCAACAAATATAAAAATGTAATTTAACCACCAGGCAATATACACCAACGTTAAACTTAGAATAATTGGTTGCCTTTAAAATCCTCTGTAAATCGTAGTACATACACCAATTTATTAGGCAATATATAGAAAAAATATCCAGTTAAGGTCAATCAATGGTGCCAAGCACTATGGTATTGCAGAGTCTCTTAAGACAATTGTATTCCAATTTTAGCCTTTTGTCCCAAGGCTCAATTAAATGTTATGAAAGATTGGAGGACTTTGTTAGACCGTATGTACAGTATCTCACAAAAGTGAGTACACCCCTCACATTTTTGTAAATATTTTATTATTTACTTATCTTTTCATTTGACAACACTGAAGAAATTACACTTTGCTACAATATAAAGTAGTGAGTGTACAGCTTGTATAACAGTGTCAATATGCTGTACCGTCAAAATAACTCAACAAACAGCCATTAATGTCTAAACTGCTGGCAACAAAAGTGAGTACACCCCTAAGTTAAAATGTCCAAATTGGGTCAAATTAGTAATTTTTCCTCCCCGGTGTCATGTGACTCGTTAGTGTTACAAGGTCTCAGGTGTGACTGGGGAGCAGGTGTTTTAAATATGGTGTTATCGCTCTCACTCTCTCATACTGGTCACTGGAAGTTCAACATGGCACTCCATGGCAAAGAACTCTTTGAGGATCTGAGAAAAAAGAATTGTTGTTCTACATAAAGATGGCCTAGGCTATAAAAGGATTGCCAAGACCCTGAAACTGAGCTGCAGCATGGTGGCCAAGACCATAAAGCAGTTTAACAGGTTCTGATGAGACCAAGGTAAACTTATTTGGTTCAGATGGTGTCAAACGTGTGTGGTGGCAACCAGGTGAGGAGTACAAAGACAAGTGTCTCTTGCCTACAGTCAAGCATGGTGATGGGAGTGTCATGGTCTGGGGCTGCATGAGTGCTGCCGGCACTGGGGAGCTACAGTTCATTGAGGGAACCATGAATGCCAACATGTACTGTGACAGAGCATGATCCCCTCCCTTCAGAGACTGGGCCGCAGGTCAGTATTCCAACATGATAATGACCCAAAACACACCTCCAATACAACCACTGCCTTGCTAAAGAAGCTGAGGGTAAAGGTGATGGACTGGCCAAGCACAGGGCCGTCTTTAACCACTTGAGATGCGCGCTATAGCCAAATGACGGCTACAGCTCGGATCTCCTTTGCCGGGACTACGTCTATTGACGTCGTCCCGTGCACGAGCGGCCTGCGCACCCCCTGAGGGGCGCGCGCGGCGCGCTCTGTGATCGGCGAGTCCATGAGACTCGCCTGATCACCGATCCGTGCAAGGGGTCGATCCCGACCCCTTTATCACGTGATCAGCTGTCAGCCAATGACAGCTGATCATGTGATATAACGGAGCCGGTAATCGGCTATTATTCCTCCTCGCGCTGACAGCGCGAGGAGAAAAAAAAAAGCCGATCACCGGCGGCCGTGATCGGGACATCAGTCCCGATCACGGCCAGCCCTGCTAGTGCCCACCTGCCCCCTGCCAGTGCCCACCTGCCCCCTGCAGTGCCAAATTTTTAAAAAGTAAGTGCCCCCCGTCAGTGCCACCCAGCAGTGCCCACAGTGCCACCCAGCAGTGCCCACAGTGCCACCCACAGTGCCACCCAGCAGTGCCCACAATCTGCCTCAAAGGTGCTGCACCCCAGTGCCACTTATCCGTGCCCATCAGTGTCATCTACCAGTGCCCAGCAGTGCCGCCCATCAGTGCCCAGCAGTGCCACCTATCAGAGCCACCTATCAGTGCCACCTATCAGTGCCCATCAGTCCCATCTATCAGTGGTACCTATCAGTGCCCATCCGTGCCACCCATCCGTGCCACCCATCCGTGCCCATCTTTGCCCATCAGTGCCGCCTTATCTGTGCCCATCGGTGCTGCCTTATCTGTGCCTATTAGTGCCGCCTTAACTATGCCTATCAGTGCCCACCAGTGCAGCCTATCAGTGCCCACCAATGCAGTCTATCAGTGCCCACCAATGCAGCCCATCAGTGCCCACCAGTGCAGCCTATCAGTGCCGCCTAATCAGCGCACTTCAATGAAGGAGAAAAATGACCCGTTTGCAGAATTTTATAACAAACTATTAAACATGTTTTTTTTTTTTTTTTGCATCTTTTTTTGTTTGTTTAGCAAAAAATAAAACTCCGAGCTGTAACTAAATACCACCAAAAGAAAGCTCTATTTGTGGGAAAAAAATGATAAAAATGTCATTTGGGTACAGTGTTGTATGCCCGCGCAATTGTCATTCAAAGTGCATCAGCGCTGAAAGCTGAAAATTGATCTGGGACTGAGGGAGGTTTAAGTGCCCAGTAAGCAAGTGGTTAAGGCCTCATGCATACTGGATGTTTTTGGACGTTTTTACAGCAGTTGTTTTTGGCTTCAGATGTTTTTTTCTACATTCATTAAACTCCCCATCATGGAATCCTAATAAACGCTAAAAAACACAATTGCAAAAACGTTGGAAAACGTTGAAAAAAACTCACTGCAAAGCTACTGCCGTTTTTATAACTTTATTCTAACGTCCAGTGTGCATGAGGTCTTATATTGATTGGACCCTGGGCAAACATTTTCTTGCTCCCTCCCCATGCACTTTCGTTCTCCACCTGCTCTGAGCCTACATTAAATAGCAGCTAGACTCAAAATTAGTTTATCATTACCACTCACTGACTGGCTGCTAGAGGTTACAGCACACATTATGGCTCACTAATTATTTGCTAGAGGTTACAGCACATGACTTCTGCTTGTTGATTGGTTACTAGAGATTATTGTACATCAATACTGCTCACTGATTGGTTGCTAGAGGTTACTGGACATCTTTACCACTCATAAATTGGTTGCTAGAGGTTACTGCACATTATTACTGCTTACTAATTGGTTGCTAGGGGTTACTACATATCCTTACCACTCAATCAACTGGTTGCAAGAGGTTAGTGCACATCATTACTGCTCACTGATTGGCTGCTAAAGGTTACAGCACATCATCTCCTCACTGCTTGCACACCATGGACTGAGGAGGTGAGGGCACCCATCAATAGACAGAAAACTCCAATGTAATGGGGAGTCACATTGACCACTAATGTAATGGGGATTTACACTGATCCCTAATGTGATGGGGATTTACACTGACCACTAATGTAATAGGAATATTCACAGGAACCCCTAATGTAAGGAGGGATTTACACTGACCACCAATGTAAGGGAGATCTTCACACTAGACCCTAGTGTGAATGAAAGGATTGTACACCAAGCCCCAATGTAATGAGAAGATTTACACTGACCACCAATGTAACTGAGACATTTAGCCTTCATATTTTTGTGATTCTGGAATGCAGGCAAAATTGCTTTCCTGACACCACAGAAACGTGCTGCTCTTTAGCAGATGACCCGGCTGTGCCATTAAGTGTTAACTACACCCTCACGCATCTGCTGAGATGTGTGTATTCACATGCACAACAATGCACCACCATGTTATTTTGAAAGAGGGTTCCACCTCCAATTTGCTTACCTTTGCAGAACAGGCTGATGTTCGGCTTAATCACCACAGTTGTAGGCAGGACTTTCAAGCATGCCCCTTTACCTCCCTGATGGGCAGCATTCAGCAGAAGTGATGGTGGATATGACCTCAGGGGGCATGATATACATATTAATATCACCTCTATTTACATATAAATGCAACAGGGTCTGCGGGTGAGTCATCTGTACACAGCAATAGTCAGAGCTGAGAAGCATTAGTAAGAGAACTTCACACTGAGATATCAGGACACAGCATGGGACTAAAAGTTCAAGGTACAAGGGGATTTGAACTGGAATAGTTGGCAAGTATGAAGCAGCTGCTTTGGCCCCCCCAACAATGATGGGGCCCAGGGCAGATGCCTCATTTTCCCTGCCTTAAAGTCAGCTCTGGCCAAGCATGTCTCTAGACCTAAACCCTATTGAGCATCTGTGGGGCATCCTCAAACGGAAGGTGGAGGAGCGCAAGGTCTCCAACATCCACCATGTCCGTGATGTCGTCATGGAGGAGTGGAAGAGGACTCCAGTGGCAACCTGTGAAGCTCTGGTGAACTCCATACCCAAGAGGATTAAGGCAGTGCTGGAAAATAATGGTGGCCTCACAAAATATTGACAGTTTGGGCCCAATTTGGACATTTTCACTTAGGGGTGTACTCACTTTTGTTGCCACCGGTTTAGACATTACTGGTTGTGTGTTGAGTTATTTTGATGGGACAGCAAATTTACACTGTTATACAAGCTGTACACTCACTACTTTACATTGTAGCAAAGTGTAATTTCTTCAGTGTTGTCACATGAACAGATATAATAAAATATTTACAAAAATGTGAGGGGTGTACTCACTTTTGTGAGATACTGTATATGTATCCAACTAATGTCACTCACAAGTGCCAGGCATTATGGTATTTCCAGGTTCTACCAAAACAATTATATGCAAACTGTAGCCTTTTAACCTAGGCATCAATAACTGTATGCGTGATGAAAGATTAAAAGGTCAAGCTGAGTGTAGAGGTTCAATATATACTGTGTAGTCAGAGGATGATTGAGGTAGAGGTAGAATCTCCACCTACCCCTGACTTACCTTATTTTTCAAACCAGCACTGCCACCGGGTTCTCTGCAGCCTGCTCTGGAAGTTGAGACCGAATCCAGTCACACTCCAACCTCAAAGCCTAAGTTCACCTTTGTTCAGTTTTTTTTTCTAAATAACAATAATGTACTTCTTTTCTAAAAATAAAACAGCTTTCCAGGTATTCTACACACACTTACCTTACTAACTTCATGGATGTTTAACCACTTACAGACCGCGCGCCGTCATTATACATCAGTATTTTGAAGAGGGATATCGTTGTTATGGTAGCAGCTAAGTGCTATAACCCCGGTATCCTCTTCTTTAGCGAGAGTCTGCTTTCAGATAAAAGTGGTTTCTGCGGTGGATTCACCACTAGATCACTTTTATCGGCGGTGGGAGTGGGCCCCCCCCCCCCTTCTGCCGCGCTCCGGAGCTGTCAAAACGTCACTTCTGCTCATGCCTCTTAAAAATAATTTTTTTTTTTTTTTACACAACATTTTTTGTTATTTATTTTTTTTTTTTTATGGCATTTTAGTGTAAATATGAGATCTGAGGTCTTTTTGACCCCAGATCTCATATTCAAGAGGTCCTGTCATGTTTTTTTCTATTACAAGGGTAAAAGTGTTTTTTTTTTTAAAAGAACAGTGTCAAAATAAAAAATAAAAGGTAAAATAAATAATAATAACTTTTTTTTTTTAAACGCGCTCTGTCCTGTCGAGCTCGCATGCAACAACGAATGCATACATGAGTAGCGCTTGCATATGAAAACGGTGTTCAAAGCACACGTGAGGTATTGCCGCGATCATTAGAGCAAGAGAAATAATTCTAGCCCTAGACCTCCTCTGTAACTCAAAATATGCAACCTGTAGAATGTTTTAAACATCGCCTATGGAGATTTTTAAAGGTAAAAGTTTGTCACCATTTCATGAACGGGTGCAATTTTGAAGTGTGACATGTTGGGTATCAATTTACTCGGCGTAACATTATCTTTTACAATATAGAAAGAAATTGGGCTAACTTAACTGTTGTTTTATTTTTTAATTTAAAAAAGTGTATTTATTCCAAAAAAAAGTGTGCTTGTAAGACCTCTGCGCAAATATGGTGTGACAGAAAGTATTGCAACGACCGCCGTTTTATTCTCTAGGGTGTAAAGCCCCATACACACTATCAGATTTTCTGCTGAATTTTTTCCTTCAGATTTACCAAAACCATATAATATGATGTCAGGAGTTTCAATTTGTATGCAATCAGGCAGGCCCTTGCACTACATGGTTTTGATAAATCTGAAGACAAAAATCAGCAGAAAATCTGATAGTGTGTATGGGGCTTTAGAAAAATATATATAATATTTGGGGGTTCTAAGTCATTTTCTAGCAAAAAAAAAAATATGTAAGCACCAAATCTCAGAAAGAAGTGGTTAAAAACTCTGTTCCATTTCTTCTGCCTTACTTCCTGGTCAGACTTAAGGTCATGACACAGGAAGGAGTTGACCAGTTGAGGGCAGGTGATGCAGGGTGTGTGCTAATGAGATCAGCTTGTCAACTCCTTCCTGTGTCATGACCTATAGTCTGACCAGGAAGGAAGTAAGACAGAAGTAATGGAGCAAGGCTTTTAAACAGTCATAAAGACAGTGCATTAAGCGTGTGTAGAATAAATGGAAAGCTGTTTTATTTTTGCAAAAGAAGTACATTAATAGCATATTGGTACATAGAGGAGCTGGAATTTAGGGAAAAAATGGTGAGCAAAGGTGAACTTAGCCTTTAATGTATAATACAGGGTTATTGTCCCTGTGCTGTACATGATAATGCCAAGGCTTTGCCAACAGATTGCATGCTACAGGCAGAGGATAAGGGTGTCGGAGCCAGATGAGATAGAGCCTGCACCATCTACCCCTAAGCATAATGAGCATCTAATCCTTGCAGTGCATGGTGATTTTTTATTCCTGGAGTTGGGCGTTTAATGTATGATAAAGAAAATACGATGTCTGACTTACCGTACAATCCTTTTCATGGAGTACATTGAGATCCCTCTTCTCTTCTTATGATCCAGTCTTACTATTGCTGGCTACATGATGGCATGATGGGACTTTGTTTGCCAGCGTCCAACCTCCTCAAAGGTGACTGCACAATGCTATGTAGCTGAACTACTTATCCTGAGTCCCATGTACTCCAAGAAAATCATTTTACACTAAGTCAAAACCCATATTTGTTTTTTTGTCTTATAAATGAGTCCCTGTTGAGATTTGTGAAATCTGCAAATGACTGAATTTCTAGTTACATATTTGTTCGTTTTCAGAAAAGGACATTAGGTGAATTGAGGGCACTGGTTCACCAGCTTACACTATTTCTGCTGGCCTTGGAGAATTTTCTAATGAACACGATAAACCTTCCCTAGCAAACCCTCAAGCCAGATTTTACATCTATTTGTGCACGTTGTGCATGTGTTTTGAAGGTTCTCCTATTCACTTTTAATGACCCCCCCCATTTCACATTCACGCAGCAAACAACACACCTGAACCTCAACAAGGGTTAAGTACGTTTTTTGGTGTATGGACTTGTGTGGAAGACACTTGGGAAATGAATGGGCACAGGTATCACAATTCATGTTGACGCATCAAGCAACACACATGATAATAGAGGCATAGAGGTGAATGGGCCCTAGAGTCGGCCTTTCCGATATATGTGTGTTCTACTCTGACCTGCTGTTAAATTTTCATTTTATTCTACATTTAATGAACCAGTTGCTCGTGGCGGAAATACAAATGTGGCTTTTAGACATCTTTCACTAAGTTACTATAAGCATTATTTTTATATACTGTATTTATTGGCATATAACACGCTCCTTTTCACCCTGAAAATCGGGAGCAAATAGCGTGTGCGTGTTATACGCCAATACTTCAATTTTAGCTGCCTCGGAGGGGGCATGGAGGGGGAGGGGATGAGCGCCGTCAGATTACATACAGTAAGAATCTCCTGTTTACTTGGCGGCCTCTATAATAGGAAGTCCCGTCTCCTGGGCCGCCATTGGACCACGGTTCTGTCTATCATAGGAGATTCTCACTGTATGTAATCTGTCGGCGCTCATCCCGTCCCCCTCCCTGTCGCCCTAGGCTGTAGATGGGCATCGAATTGGCTGCATTGAAGGTAATGGTGAGGCTGCTGTGTTGATGGCACTTGTGAGGCTGCAGATGGGCATTGATCAGGCTGCATCAATGGCAATGGTGAGGCTGCAGATGGGCATTGATCAGGCTGCATTTATGGCAATGGTGAGGCTGCAGATGGGCATTGGCCCTTATTTTGCTTCAAAGTTCCCTATATAAAATTTTAGTTTTTTTTCCGGAAACTTCCCTCTTAAAATGAATGTGCGTGTTATACACCGATAAATACAGTACTTACTATTTATAACACTTATTATTACAAAAAAAAATAATTCTATTTTTTTTTTCTTATTACCCTTCATGGCATTTCAAAACCTTTGTTATATACCATGACTGTTGTTTGTACTAATTTTCTCTTTGTATTCCATAAAAACGTAAAGCTAAAAGTGGAACTTCCGCTTTAAGCACTCCTCGCCCCCTACATGCCACATTTCGCATGTATTTTTTTTGGGGGGGGGAGGAGTGGGTACTTCTTGTCCCACTTCCCTCTTCCGTTGCCTCGCCACCTAGGCCACTCCTCCTTTCCCTCTCCCTCTGTGTAATCTTCTGGGACACGTCACAGGTCCCAGAAGATTGCTTGGCCACTAAGAGAGCGTTGTGTGACTCACGCATGCAGAGTGCACACCTGGCTGCGACAGCTTGCAACTGCCCATCCTTGCAATGATGGCACCATGGAGAGGAGGGGGAGAAGAGCGAGACATCGGGCGGCCGCATCACTGGATCCTGGGACAGATGAGTGTCTGATTATTAAAAGTCAGCAGCTACGCTTTTTGTAGCTGCTGACTTTTAATAAACTTACAAACGAGTGGAACTCTGCTTTGTTTAAAAACTTTGAGCATCGAAAAAAAAAAAAAAATAATAATTTTAGTATTTTTTGCATAGTGTGTATGGCTCCCTATCACTTGCTATATTTGTACATGGCTTACTGGCTATCAGTTATAGGTGGCACTGTCATTTAAAGTGTGTTTAGAACCAAAATTGATAGTATTGCAGCTTTCTGGTCAGGAAGGCATCGGCTCACTAGATTTCTGGTTGGATGAACAGCTATTTGTGGAACAGATATAATACAACACCTTCAATTGTATATTTAATGGATCAAAAAGGAGGAAAATAAGAGAAATGTATTGCTAGAGTTTACATATAATTAAAGCGGCATTAAAGCTGAATTGTTTTTAAATTAAAATAACTAACATGCTATACTTACCCGCTCTGTGTAATGGTTTTGCACAGAGCAGCCTCGGTCCTCTTCTTCTGGGGGTCCCCCTGCCAGCACTCCAGGCTCCTCCCCCCAGCTCTGTATCCCCACAGAAAGCTGCTTTCCACGGGGCGCCCATGTGTGCTCGCTCCTGAGTTGCCCTGCCTGCATCTATTGACACAGTGCGGGTGGCTCGACCCTGCCCCCTGCTTGCTTGGCACAGCATTTGATTGACAGCAGTGGGAGCCAATGGCTCCCATTGCTATCAATCTGCCCAGGGGGGAGGGAGACAGCGGCGAGAGGTATCGGGCTCAGGTAAGTATAGGGGGGTGGAGACGATTTTGCAGCACACAAGGTTTTTCACCTTATAGAATGCAACCCTTTGGGCCCCTTCTGCATGCAACCCTTTGGGCCAACGGCTCCCACTGCTATCAATCTTCCCAGGAAGGAGGGAGACAGCGATGAGAGGTATCAGGCTCAGGTAAGTATAGGGGGAGTGGGGGGGGGGGGGGGGTGATTTTGCAGCACACAAGGTTTTTCACCTTAATGCATAGAATGCAACCCTTTGAGCCACTTCTCTAATTTTGTTTTTGGTGACTTTTTGACTTTTGTGTGACGGATTTGTGTACTGACCATCCAAAAAAAAAAAACGTTGTCAACTGAAAACTTACCACCCTGTCATCCAACTTTTGTCAGCCGAAAGTTGGACAACAATTGTCAAAAGGATAGGTTTAGATACACTTTAACTATTGATTCTTATTACTATGGGAAACAGCTGCACTGTTTTTAAGTTTTTAGAAACAAGTCTTTGCAATGTGAGCTTATATATGGAGGTTATATACCATGGTAGGTCCATCCATCTAAGTCAGGGGTCTCAAACTGGAAGCCCTCCAGCTGTTGCAGAACTACAAGTCCCATCATGCCTCTGCCTATGGGAGTCATGCTTGTAACTGTCAGCCTTGCAATGCCTCATGGGAATTTTAGTTCTGCAACAGCTGGAGGGCCACCAGTTTGAGACCCCTGCTCTAAGTGCAGTAGAACTATATGAATTATGAGCCCCCTCTCTGCTACTTTCTGAATCCCTTCTATTAACACCTATGAGTGAGCTCATTTCATCACCACTGCGTTGTTTGCTTGCAGAGACGCTAACTTATTTGCAGAAATTCTTTGGGTGGTTGTTGCGGTGGTGGTCTGGAAGATAGTGAGACTACGTTTTTTTTTCTTCGTTTTTACTACAGCTTGCTCATGCTAGAATTATTTCACCTCATGGAAAACCCTGGAAATGTTTATATGGACACCCCACTGGGAAGTACACATGTACAAGAAGAAATTTAAACTGCACTCTGGACATTACTCACATTTTAAAGGCTGCGTTCACCTTTCAAAAAAAATTGTCTTTGCCGTTAAGGGGTCCTAGTAGGTAAAAAAGTGAAGCTTTGAAAAGTGTTGATTAATATAAATATACAGTGGATATAAAAAGTCTACACACCCCTGTTAAAATGTCAGATTTCTGTGATGTAAAAAAAAATGAGACAAAGATAAATCATTTCAGAATTTTTTCCACATTTAACGTGACCTAAAAACTGTACAATTCAATTGAAAAACAAACTAGAATCTTTTAGGTGGAAGGAAGTAAAAATAAAAAAATAAAATAATATGGTTGCATAAGTGTGCACACCCCTAAACGAATACATTGTTGAAGCCCCTTTTGATTTTATTACAGCCCTCAGTCTTTTTGGGTCTGAGTCTAGCATCATGGCACATCTTGACTTGGCAATATTTGCCCACTCTTCTTTGCAAGAAGAGTGGGCAAATATGCTGTGATCGCCCCACAGATTTTCAATGGGATTCAGTTCTGGGCTCTGGCTGGGGCATTCTAAAACTTGAATCTTCTTCTGGTGAAGCCATTCCTTTGTTGATTTGGATGTATGCTTTGGGTCATTGTTATGCTGAAAGATGATGTTCCTCTTTATGTTCAGCTTTCTAGAAGAAGCCTGAAGGTTCTGTGCCAATATTGAATTATTTTGAACTGTTCATAATGCTCTCTACCTTGACTAAAGCCCCTGTTCCAGCTGAAGAAAAAAAGCACCAAAGCATGATGCTGCCACCACCATGCTTCACAGTGGGTATGGTGTTCTTTTGGTGATGTGCAGTGTTGTTTTTGCGGAAAACATATCTTTTGGCATTATGGCCAAAAAATTCAACCTTGGTTTCATCAGACCAGAACACATTTTCCTACATGCTTTTGGGAGACTTCAGATGTGTTTTTACAAAATTTAGCCAGGCTTGGATGTTTTTCTTCGTAAGAAAAGGCTTCAGTCTTGTCACTCTACCCCATAGTCCAGACATATGAAGAATACAGGAGATTATTGTCACTGTACCACACAGCCAGTACTTTCCAGATATTCCTGCAGCTCCTTTAATCTTGCTGTAGGCCTCTTGCTAGCCTTCCTGACCAGTTTTCTTCTTGTCTTTTCATCAATTTTGGAGGGACATCCAGTTTTTGGTAATGTCACTGTTGTTCCATATCTTCTCCACTTGATGATGACTGTCTTCACCAGGGCTGGACTGGGACAGAAATTTGGCCCTGGACTTCACCCAGACCGGCCCACTTACATTTTGAGTGTCCCATCAGCATCCACTTACAACAGAGTGTCCCATTACCAACCCCTTACACCAGAGTGTCCCACCAGCACCCCTGTCATAAAATGGTCCACCCGTTGGTGGTGCTGTTGATCTCTTGGATTGCAGTACCAGTGTCCACCAGCGGGTGTCTTCTAACACCCAGGGCCTGTAATAAGAGGACATACCTCCTGGTGGCACTATTGGATCCCTGGACTGTAGTACCAGCGCTTACCAACGGGTGTACTCCGGCAGTGTGGAGCAGACAGCACCTGCAGCGATCAGCTGTTACGTGAGGGTAATCAGTACTCTTATAAATACCCAGCAAGCCCTAACATGCTTGTCTCAGTATCACACTCTCTCCATGTAACCTGAACCTTTGGACCTGAACCTTTGGACCTGAACCTTTGGACCTGAACCTTTGGACCTGAACCTTTGGACCTGAACCTTTGGACCTGAACCTTTGGACCTGAACCTTTGGACCTGAACCTTGAATTTACCTGACCTGTCCCTTCCTGATTCTTAGCCCATCCTGGACCCGTCCCTCTTGTCTCCTGCTACCTTGATCCCTGCTCTGCAGCCCATCCATCCGTCCTTACACTTCTACTGTTTCCCCGGTGTTTGACCTCGGCCTGGCTTCCATTGACGTCACTGGTAGTTCCCATTTATTATATATATATATATATATATATATATATATATATTACTTGTTGTGGTTGGTAGTGCACTGTTTGTTTTCATTTTCCTTTTTATTGATAATAAACACGTTGTTATTTCATTCACATGCGTTTGGGTTCCCTCTGTGCAGTCCACACAGTCTGGTCTAATCACTCCCTGACAGTATACTGAGACCTCCCTGACCAGACGTGGCTGCATTGAGGAACCATCCTGACCTGTTAGTCGGCCAATATGGATTTCAATGAAATAATGTATTATTCTCTGCTGGCAAAAGAGGATGGTGAATATTGTCGCCAGCTTCTAAAAAGGTGGTCTAGTGACCGGCTGATGGAGACCATCCGATCAGCTCATTCTCTGGTGGATCAGGGCTACATGTTGTTTGGGGATGTTCAGCCCTTAATCCAATTATGTGCAGAGCTAACCCTGACATGTAATTTCAAAGTAAGTGGTGATTTTTCTCCCTCCTTCAATTTGGGCCAAGTTGTATCTTTGGTATGGTTGTTAGAGGATGATCCAGCCTATTTCATGGAATGTTATTCCTCTTGTCCACGGCAGGTGTTGTCTGATTGCATCCATTCAGTGCAATCTCTGGTTAGTCAGGCTGTGTGTGAATCAGTGTTTGTTCAACCTGTGCTACAGGCATGGTCAGATCTCCTGCATTTAGCTAAGCCACAACCAGAGGCGGCTCTAGGCTTTGTGAGGCCTTAGGCATAACTTAGACATGAGGCCCCACTCACGTCTATAATGGGGGAAAAAAATTATTCAAGCAATAAAAATGAATTACATATATTAAGAGAACTGGTGTCAGTGTGCTCTATCTCAGCAGTGGTGTCAATGTGCTCAATCACACCAGTACTGAGAGCACACTGACACCAGCACTGAGATAGAGCACACTGACACCGACGCTGAGAGCACACTGACACCGACGCTGAGAGCACACTGACACCGACGCTGAGAGCACACTGACACCGACGCTGAGAGCACACTGACACCGACGCTGAGAGCACACTGACACCAACACCAGCGCTGAGAGCACACTGACACCAACACCAGCGCTGAGAGCACACTGACACCAACGCTGAGCACACTGACACCAGTACTGAGAGCACACTGAGAGCACACAGACACCATCGCTGAGAGCATACTGACACCAGCACTGATCACACTGACACCAAGACTGAGATAGAGCACACTGACACCAGTGCTGAGAGCACACTGACCACACTGACACCAGCACTGAGATAGAGCACACTGACACCAGCGCTCAGAGCACACTGACACCAGCGCTCAGAGCACACTGACACCAGCGCTCAGAGCACACTGACACCAGCGCTCAGAGCACACTGACACCAGCGCTCAGAGCACACTGACACCAGCACTGAGATAGCGCACACTGACACCAGCGCTGAGATAGAGCACACTGACACCAGCGCTGAGATAGAGCACACTGACACCAGCGCTGAGATAGAGCACACTGACACCAGCGCTGAGATAGAGCACACTGACACCAGCGCTGAGATAGAGCACACTGACACCAGCGCTGAGATAGAGCACACTGACACCAGCGCTGAGATAGAGCACACTGACACCAGCGCTGAGATAGAGCACACTGACACCAGCGCTGAGATAGAGCACACTGACACCAGCGCTGAGATAGAGCACACTGACACCAGCGCTGAGATAGAGCACACTGACACCAGCGCTGAGATAGAGCACACTGACACCAGTGCTGAGATAGAGCACACTGACACCAGTGCTGAGAGCACACTGACACCAGTACTAAGAGCACACTGACACCAGGGCTGAGATAGAGAACACTAACACCAGCACTGAGAGAACACTGACACCAGGGCTGAGATAGAGCACACTGACACCAGTACTGAGAGCACACTGACACCAGTACTGAGAGCACACTGACACCAGCACTGAGCTAGAGCACACTGACACTAGTACTGAAATAGAGCACACTGACACCAGCACTGAGAGCACCCTGACACCAGCGCTGAGCTAGAGTACATTGACACCAGCACTGATATAGAGCACACTGACACCAGCGCTGAGCACACTGACACCAGCACTGAGAGCAATATGACACCAGTATTGAGAGCACACTGACACCAGCACTGAGAGCACACTGACACCAGCACTGAGCTAGAGCACACTGACACTAGTACTGAGATAGAGCACACTGACACCAGCGCTGAGAGCACACTGACACCAGCACTGAGAGCACACTGACACCAGTGCTGAGCTAGAGTACACTGACACCAGCACTGAGATAGAGCACACTGACACCAGCGCTGAGCACACTGACACCAGCACTGAGCTAGAGTACACTGACACCAGCGCTGAGCTAGAGTACACTGACACCAGCACTGAGAGCACACTGACACCAGTACTGACATAGAGCACACTGACACCACACCACTGTACCACCCCCCTCCAGTCACATGTACCACCGCCCAGTCACATGCACCCCCCCAGTCACATGTAGCACCCCCCGGTCACATGTAGCACCCCCCAGTCACATGTACCACCCCCCTAGTCACATGTATCACCCCCCCTCCAGTCACATGTACCACCCCCCAGTCACATGCACCCCCCTAGTCACATGTACCAACCCTCCAGTCACATGCACCACCCCCCCAGTCACATGCACCACCCATCAGCACCATGTACCATCCCCCAGTCACATGTACCACCCCCCAGTGACATGCACTCCCAGTCACATGTACCACCCCCCCCCCCCCCCCCCAGTGACATGCACTCCCATCACGGAATCCCCGCCCTGGAAGGAGGGTAGACTCTGCGATCCTGTGCTAAGGTGCTAGCTGTGCCCTGCCCTTGCACAAGAAAGGAGGGACAGGATTTTCTGGCGGGGCGGGGCAGGGCAGTTGATGTGTCTGCCGGTGTTATGATGGGAAGGACAACTGCTGTTTCAGTGAAGTTTTCTTGACAGGAGTGGGGCGGGGTGTTACAGAGAAGAGAGGAGGCGGGCTGACTGTACTCTGAACGAGGAGTCACCTGGGACTGATGTATGAGGATAGCCAGAGGCGGCTCATTAGGCAAAGTAGGTGGGAGCGAGGCCCCTAGGAGGGCGAGGCCTTAGGCGACCGCCTACTTTGCCTAATTAGAGAGCCGCCTCTGGCCACAACCTTCCAGCCCTGTCATTAACCCCCTGCCTTCCCAAGTATCTATCTCCCCATTGCCTATGGCAACCTCAGTTACAACCCAGTCTACTCCACTTCCTACCAAATACTACTATCCTGTCACCAAGTGTAGCACCTATCCTGCCTGCAACCCACCTGCCTCTTCTCCTCCACCTGTAACAGTCCCACAAACCCCTCCTCCTGCCACTGTTCCTTGGTCTTCCTTTTGCCCAGATACTTTGTTTTCTCACAGCCCTGCACCTACATACAAAGCTGCAGCGGCTAAGTCAAAAAAGAAACAAATTCTTTCCGACCCGCACAATCCTGCCAGTAACCCAACCCGCCTCCGCACCAACCAACCCGGTCCAGCCTGCATGCATGCCAGTTGTATCCGGTGGCCCACCTAAGCCTGTTGTTCCAGCTTGCCAGCCTGATGTTCCAGCTTGCCAGCCTGTTGTTCCAGCTTGCCAGCCTGTTGTTCCAGCTTGCCAGCCTGTTGTTCCAGCTTGCCAGCCTGTTGTTCCAGCTTGCCAGTCAGATGTTCCAGTTCCCCAGCCTGAAGTTCCAGTTCCCCAGCCTGAAGTTCCAGTTCCCCAGCCTGAAGTTCCAGTTCCCCAGCCGGATGCTCCAGTTCCCCAGCCGGATGCTCCAGTTCCCCAGCCGGATGCTCCAGTTCCCCAGCCGGATGCTCCAGTTCCCCAGCCGGATGCTCCAGTTCCCCAGCCGGATGCTCCAGTTTCCCAGCCGGATGCTCCAGTTTCGGTTGTTTCAGTTTCCCTGCCGGATGTTTCAGTTTCCCTGCCGGATGTTTCAGTTTCCCTGCCGGATGTTTCTGCTACCCAGTCTGCGGAGTCGGGGCCCGCTACCCAGTCTGCGGAGTCGGGGCCCGCTACCCAGTCTGCGGAGTCGGGGCCCGCTACCCAGTCTGCGGAGTCGGAGCCCGCTACCCAGTCTGCGGAGTCGGGGCCCGCTACCCAGTCTGCGGAGTCGGGGCCCGCTACCCAGTCTTCTGAATCAGTGTCCATTAATTGGCCTGTTAAGCTTGTGCCCGTTATTTGGCTTGCCGGACCAGTGCCTGGTGTCCAGCTCACTGAGCCGGGGCCCGTCACCCAGCCTGCTGGGCCGGGGCCCATTACTCAGCTTGCTGAGCCAGTGCCTGTAATCCAGCTTGCCCTTGCAGTACTTGCTGTTCGGCCTAAGGACCCAGAGATCGCTGCCCAGCTCAAAGACCCAGAGCCTTTGCCCGCTGTCTGCCCTGATGTGCCCTGTACCCAGCTTGACGTGCCCTCATCCATGGTGTGGTTTGAGGCCATTAACTGTGGACAATTACACCTAGCTGGAGCGTCCGGAGGCCGCTCCTTTGAGGGGGGGTACTGTCATGAAATGGTCCACCCGTTGGTGGCGCTGTTGATCTCTTGGATTGCAGTACCAGTGTCCACCAGCGGGTGTCTTCTAACACCCAGGGCCTGTAATAAGAGGACATACCTCCTGGTGGCACTATTGGATCCCTGGACTGTAGTACCAGCGCTTACCAACGGGTGTACTCCGGCAGTGTGGAGCAGACAGCACCTGCAGCGATCAGCTGTTACGTGAGGGTAATCAGTACTCTTATAAATACCCAGCAAGCCCTAACATGCTTGTCTCAGTATCACACTCTCTCCATGTAACCTGAACCTTTGGACCTGAACCTGAACCTGGACTTTGTATTTACCTGACCTGTCCCTTCCTGATTCTTAGCCCATCCTGGACCCGTCCCTCTTGTCTCCTGCTACCTTGATCCCTGATCTGCAGCCCATCCATCCGTCCTTACACTTCTACTGTTTCCCCGGTGTTTAGACCTCGGCCTGGCTTCCATTGACGTCACTGGTAGTTCCCATTTATTATATATATATATATATATATATATATATATATATATATATATATATTACTTGTTGTGGTTGGTAGTGCACTGTTTGTTTTCATTTTCCTTTTTATTTATAATAAACACGTTGTTATTTCATTCACATGCGTTTGGGTTCCCTCTGTGCAGTCCACACAGTCTGGTCTAATCACTCCCTGACAACCCCCTTACATCAGAGTGTCCCATCAGCACCCCCTTACATCAGAGTGCCCAATCACCAGCCCCCTTACATCAGAGTGGCCCACTGAGACATCAGCCCACTGGGAAATTCCTGGTAGTCCCGATGGCCAGTACCAGGGGCGTACCAAGCAGGGGGCGGGGGGGCGTTCCGCCCCTGGTGCCACACATTGAGGGGGGTGTAAGTGGCTGGGTGGCATTGCTATGGGGTTCACTCTGCACTCAGATACTGTCTGACAGTATCCTGAAGGGAATCCCTGGCTGCTCTGTTTTTTTGTGAGTTTTTTTGTGAGCTTGAACACCCCCAGCACTGTGGCCGAAATAGTATGGTCTAGTTTCTGTTTTCACCTGCTAGCTCCACCCACCACTGCTGAGCAGCCGAGCTGAGTGTGTCATCATTCAGCGCGGGGGTGGCTGCTGTTACACTCTGTGTCCACATCATCTTCCAGAGTCTAAACCTCCCTAGCTGAAGCTGAGAGCCGAGGTGAGCTGATGATAGGGGGTGTGTGAGCTGTGAGAAGAGAAGACGTTGGAGGAGTGTGTCTGTCCTGCCAACATTACTGTGCTGCTCTGCCATAGAAGGGGAAGGGGGGGTTGCTGTGTAGTAGGTAGTGTAGCTGACCTGATGGGGGGGGGGGGGGTTGCAGAATACAGGCGTGTGCTATGTACAGGTTGCAGAATCCAGGCGTGTGCTATGTACAGGTTGCAGAATGCAGGCGTGTGCTGTGTACAGGTTGCAGAATGCAGGCGTGTGCTGTGTACAGGTTGCAGAATGCAGGCGTGTGCTGTGTACAGGTTGCAGAATGCAGGCGTGTGCTGTGTACAGGTTGCAGAATGCAGGCGTGTGCTGTGTACAGGTTGCAGAATGCAGGCGTGTGCTGTGTACAGGTTGCAGAATGCAGGCGTGTGCTATGTACAGGTTGCAGAATCCAGGCGTGTGCTGTAAATTGCTGTGTGACTACCACCCACCTATAGTAGCTGAGCTGTGAGCTTACCTGGTAAGGGGGGGGGGGGTGGTGTTGCTGTGTTCACAAACCAGGTATAGAGTATCTGATAAAGGGGGGGACTTACACCCACATCTTGCAGCTATCAGATCCGTCCAGCAAGCAGCAGGTCACAGCAGCATCTTGCCATCTTCCCTGCGGCCATCAGATCCCATCCACGGTCCAGCAAGCAACACGCCTTGTCAGTAGGTCAGTTCCCAAATCTGAATCAAATCATCAATGCCAATGCTGTCCCCAGGGACTGATCCGATCCAGAGATCGCAATACAGTGGGACCTCTGGATCAGATCTGTCCCTGAGGACAGTAGATAATGCAAAGTATGGGCCATACTTTGTATTGTCAGCTGTCTCCCCTTCTCACTCTGATGTCTCCCTCATAGCAGCTCCAGTCCAGCTGTCCACTTTCCTGACCTTGGCACAATCTGTCCAAAAATGTGGCATCTGCTCACACCTGAGTGAGTGGCACCTCTGTCCTTTCCTGTCTATTGTCACTGGCTACCATGGATGAACAGCATCCGCTGTTATTACAAGGAGCGGGAGGGGACATCCCCATCCCCCCACAGCTCCGTCCAGGTCTCCCATCCCACCCGCAGACCTGAGCCACCAGCCAGCTGGCCAGAAATCCGAACAAAGCCAATTTTGCCTTTGATCAGGTCTCCGATGTAGAAAACTGGAAGCGACAGTACAGTGTCACTTCCGGTTTACTCGGTAGCCAACAGCGCCATTTAAAAAAGAAAGCAGAATTAAAAAACGCTGATCTTGGCAGAGGAGGGTGTTTTTTTGTGGGTGTTTTTACAGTTGGGGGGGGGGGTGCCAGATATAGGATGGGCCCTGGGTGCCAAATGCTCTAGGTACGCCCCTGGCCAGTACATGCCTGGTCTTCACTGTGTTCCATGGTATATCTAATGCCTTGGAATTTTTTTTTTTTTTTATCTTTCTCCTGACTGATACCTTCTAACCATGAGAGCGCTCTGATGCTTGGGAAGCTCTCTACAGGACATGGATTTTGCTGTAGGATGTGACTAGGAAAATGTCAGGAAAGACCTACTAGAGTAGCTAAACTTTAATTGGAGTTAATAAGAGGCACTTTAAATGATGACAGGTGTGTACTGACACCTATTTAACATGAGTTTGAATGTGATTGCTTAATTCTGAACACAGCTACATCCCCAGTTTTAAGAGGGTGTGCACACTTATGCAACCACATTATTGTTGTTGTTTTTATTTTTACTTCCCCAGCCTAAAAGATTTTGGTTTGTTTTTAAATTGAGTTGTATAGTTTATAGGTCACATTAAAGGTGGAAAAAGTTCTGAAATTATTTATCTTTGTTATTTTTTTTATAGAACAGAAACCTGACATTTTAACAGGGGTGTGTAGACTTTTTATATCCACTGTAATTGCCATACCCTTAGGCCATTTGGTTACCCTAACTCTCCCCCCTCCCCCCCAATGCTGTGACACAGGGAGAGAAAACACACCGCACACACTGGATTTTGAACGGGGAAAGAGTGCTTGCTCCTGTGATGCTGGGGACATGTGCAGAATGGCTTAAGCATCCAAGCAACAAAGCAGGACAGGGGTATGCCGACTAAGGGAGTTTTTCGGCCAGGCTTCAGGAGGATCAAATGGCTTAAAGATACGACAGTTACAGTAATGAACACTTTAAAAAAAAAAAAAAAACATGAATTATATATTTTTTTCAAATATAAGTTTTATTTATTTTCAAAAAGGAAGAAAAAATTAACAAGAGGGTTACAGAAGAAAAACAACAAAAAAAAAAAGAAACACGATACATTTCTCATCACCATCTGTGGTGTACATAGATGAGCCCATGACATGTCAATAACAGTGTCGACAACATTTTGTGTTTAAATTTTTCAGCGTCCGTGTCTGATTTTCTGCAACAATAGCCTTGTGTCATGCATAATATACTTTGTCTCATCTTTGTAATCATGAGCCGGGTTTAACCTTGTGTTCCCTGGCAAAAGAAGAAAATGCATCAGGGTGAAATCTCAGAAGTCTGACATTTAGACCCCTTTCACACCAAGGGCGTTTTGCAGGCGCTATAGCGTTAGAAATAGCGCCTGCAATCCACCATAAAAAAGCTGCCCCATTGTCTGTAGTGTGAAAGCCCGAGGGCTTTCACACTGGAGTGGTGCGCTGGCAGGACATCAGGAAAAGTCCTGCCAGCAGCTTCTTTGGAGTGGTGAAGGAGCGGTGTGTTTACCGCTCCTCCACCGCTTTAATACCGCCGGCAAAACGCCGTATTGCGGCGTATTACCGGCGGGTTTAACCCTTTCTTGGCTACTAGTGGGGGTAAAAGCGCCCCGCTAGCGGCCAAAATGTGCCGCAAAACGATAAAACGCCGCTAAACATATCGGATATTTACCGCCGACGCTATGGGCGGCGTGGTGTGAAAGGGGTCTTAAGAACTAAAAGGTTCCATATAGTGTGGAGAAAGAAATGGAAAAGAGAAAGAAAGATGGGGGAAGAGGGATAAAATAGCAGGGAGCTTAGAGGGGAAGGTGGGTGGAAGGGAGCGGAAGGGGTGTGGGGTGGGGATTGGGGGGGGGGGGCGGGGGGGTGGTCCCAGGTGAGACCTTGTCTATTGTGTTTCATCATTTTAGGTGGCGAGTAAGGCTATTCCTTCATCGGAGGATATAAACATATTCCAAAGCATCCATGCCTGCGAGTGTTGTTTCTGTTTATTTCGTGCTGTAAGGACTAGGTCCTCCAACCTTCTGATCTCTTCCACTCTGCGCAACCATAGCCCTATAGTTGGAGGCAAACTTTTCTTCCACAAAAGTGGGATGCAAGATTTGGCTGCATTCAATAGATGCCTCACTATCATTTTTTTTTATATTTCCTTGCTGGAATTGTAGTGGCATGCAGCAAGATGAAGGCTGGATAGTCACTTATCGTGTGATCAGTAAATTTTTGTGTGATCCTTCGGGCCAACGTCCAGAAGTGTTGAAGCAGAGGGCAAGACCAAAAGATGTGGAGGAGTGTTCCTTTATCCGCCTGACATCTCCAACAATTGTCTGATGTGGCAGAGAAGTACTTGTGAAGTCTACTAGGGGTATAGTACCATCTGGTCAGGATCTTGTAGTTTAGTTCCTGTATCTTTGTGCAGATAGATGTTTTTAAAGAGAATCTGATTGTTTTTGGGCACTAGTGAATGTGCATCTCAGGTCAGTTTCCCATTTGTGTATGAATGTCAGATCAGGTTGTTCCGAAGGGGAGTTGAGTAAGGCGTAGGTTTTAGATAGTACTTGGGGTAAAATTCCCTCGTCATTGCAGTACATTTCAAAGGTTGTCAAGTCGCGGCTAAATTGTGCTGGGTGGGGCAGTGAGTGCAGGAAGTGGTGTAGTCTGATTGCTTTCCAAAATGGTAGTTGAAAATGACCGTTCTCAACCGTTAGCGAGTGAATGTAGGGCCATTCTTTGTCTATTAAAAAATGAGAGGCTCGATCCCTGGCGTGCATGGTGAGTGTCCCCTTCCCCCTTGTGTTCCAGTCTGGGTGGGAAGGTAGGGTTACCCAACACCGGGTAGAGAGGAGAGTTAGCAGGGGAGAGAAGGTCTCGAATATTGTGGCTGCTCCCGCCCGAAGAGTCGCCCCGATAATGGGGTGTGACTTCAACGTTGAAGGAAGCCGGCTATAACACCAAACCACCCCCTTCAACGAGAACCCACACTGTGCCTGTTCTAGTTGTATCCATAATTTATTTTTGCCATGTCGGTTCCAGTCTATTATTCTGTCCAGATGTACTGCCAAGTAATAGTTTTTCAAGTGTGGTAGGGCCAGGCCACCGTAATGTTTAGGCAGTGATAAATAGCATCTATGCAGTCTAGGCTTTGAGTTTGCCCAAATAAATTTAATAAAGATGGAGTGTATTTGTTTAAAATATTGGGATGGGATATGGATCGGCAATGCTTGGTACAAGTATAGGAATTTCGGAAAAATTGACATTTTAAGTAAATTCCACCTGCCGAACCAGGAGTGTAGTCCTTTAGTCCACTCTTCCAAGAGTAGTCGTTTTTTGTCAACAGGGGTGAGAAGTTAAGGTCAAAAGTGCGCTTCAAGTCTTTAGGGATCTGGGTTCCCAAGTATTTAAGAGCAGTGTCTGACCATTTAAATCTGAATTGCGATCTTAGAGAGTTCAGTCTATTTGGTGACAAGTTAAGCCCCATTGCCTCTGACTTGTCAAAATTAATTTTTAGATTAGAGAGATTCCTATATCTATCGAATTCCCGAAGGAGGTTCGGTAGTGACACTATAGGATTGGTTAGTGAGAAAATAAGGTCGTCTGCATTGGCAGAACATGATTTTTTTTTTGACCTACTTGAAATCCTTGACTGCATAGGCAACTTTCTTGAGGACCAATTCACGCTATATGCCGCAAGAGGTGTTTTACTGCATAGTAAAATGTCTGCCAGTACATACTGCGCTGTAGCATGCTGCATTTTATTACAGCACACCAGGACCCACACCACACTGTCCCCTTGCGTAGCCAACAATGGAGAGCAGCTGCAATGGTGAATTGCACGGGCTGCTCTGTGATTTAACACGCCAGGCTGAATTCGCCCGAAAGGGTAAATTTAGCCTTTAACAGACAGTGCAAGTAACATCTAACATTTTAAAAATCGTGATGTATCCTTTTTGCGGTTACATTTTTTTTAAACTAATGGGCGGACCTAAACTGTGGAAAAAAACAGCTCAAAGCACCTCCTGGTATGAATGAGCCCATAAACTTTGCAAATTAATTTCTCAAACTTTCCATTGTCCTTAATCACTTCCGGACCGCCGCACGCCAATATACGTCCTAACTTTGAAGAGGAATATTGCTAGCTGCCATAACACAAGTATTCTCTTTTTTTGGCCACCGGTCCGGTTTTCGGTAATAGTCGTCTCTGCGGAGGATTCGCCACAAGATCACTTTTATCAGCGGAGGGAGGGTGCCCTCCGCTGCTTATCGGAGCCGTCGGCAGCGATAGAGGCGATCGGATCCTCTCACATCAGTGGCATGGAGAGGAGTGAGGGGAAGATGGCCCCACGCCTGTCTCCATACTATTGCAGGGTGTTTTGACTTCACTTCCTCCCATAGCTCTTAAAGGGCCATTTTCTTAAATTAAATTTTAAATTACAACATTTTTTATTTTTATTTTTCTATTGCATATTAGTGTAAATATGAGATCTGAGGTCTTTTTGACCCCAGATTTCATATTTAAGAGGTCCTGTCATGCTTTTTTACTATTACAAGGGATGTTTACATTCTTTGTAATAGGAATAAAAGTGACACATTTTTTTTTAAAAGGACAGTGCAAAAATAAAAAAAATAAAAAAAATACATTTTTTAAACGTGCCCTGTCCTGCCGGGCTCGCGTGCAGAAGCGAATGCATACGTGAGTAGAGCCCGCACATGAAAACGGTGTTAAAACCACACATGTGAAGTATCGGTGCGATTGGTAGAGTGAGAGCAATAATAAATAGACCTCCTCTGTAACTCAAAATATGCAACCGGTAGAATTTTTGAACTGTCGCCTATGGAGATTTTTAAGGGTAAACATTTGTTGCCATTCAATGAGCGGACACAATTTTGAAGTGTGACATGTTGGGTATCAATTTACTTGGCGTAACATTATCTTTCACAATATAAAAAAAATTGGGCTAACTTTACTGTTGTTTTATTTTTTAATTCACAAATGTGTATTTTTTCCAAAAAAAGTGCTCTTGTAATAGCACTCCACAAATACGGTGTGACAGAAAGCATTGCCTAGCCGCCATTTCATTCTCTAGGGTGTATAATGTTTGGAGGTTCTAAGTAATTTTTTAGCAAAAAAAATGTTTTTAACTTGTAAACAACAAATCTCAAAAAGAGTCTTGGTCCTTAAGTGGTTAACATGTGAATGTGACAATTTTTTTTAAATATATAAAACAATTAATGTTATAGTGTTATTCTTCATTAAATTCTATAACACACATGGGAAAAGAGTGTTCAGACGATCCTTACTCAAATCATATGGCTGTGTGGTTTTACAATGGAAAGAATTTGTCTTTGCCTATTATGGCCTCAGTGATGAAACTGGCTTTTATTAAAGATTCAACTCTCCGTTGGAAATGCAGAAAGTGGCTACTTACATTAGGGGTCTTCAAACCTTCTAAACAAAGGGCCAGTTTACAGTCCTTCAGACTTTAGGGGGGGCAAGACCATTGCCAGTTAAAGTAGAAAATGTCCTGGCATCAGTGTGAGTAAACACTGTTCCATCTTTGGAATTAGGGGAATTATTAGTGCCCCATTGTTGGTGTCCGTGGAAGGATTAGTGCCCCAAGAGCCGGACAAAGGCAAGCAAAAGGCTGCAGTTTGGAGACCACTGGCCTACATGATGGCCTTAGAGATGCTCCTAATCCAGTGTTTTCTCAGCTCCAGTCCTCAAGGCACCCCAACAGGTCATGTTTTCAGGATCTCCCACAGATGAAACGGCTGTGGTAATTACTAAAGCAGCGAAACTGATCAAATGACATATGCAAAATAATGGAAAGCCTGAAAACATGACCTGACAGACCCCCCGACAGGCCCCCCGGCCCCAACCCCCACCCCCATTTTACTCACCTGAGCCTATTCATTCCCACGGCGGAGACAGGCTCTTCCTATATAGATATATATAGATGAAACCTGAGGAAGAGATGGTTTAAAGCCTAAATATATATATAGATAGATAGATAGATAGATAGATAGATAGATATACATATATATAAATCAGTACAAGGCACAGTATTTGCATTTAATCCAAAGTGTCCATTGTTCTGGTGAAAAGCACACTATGGAGGAGGCAGCCCTTTATTTATTCACCCATCCTCTCATAAATCAGTTTTCATTCATGGGGGGGGGGGGGGCGATAGTACAGCTTCTATGAATAGAGGAGGGGGTCTGTGATAGGTCCCTCAGCTCTATTACCCCCTGCAGTACCAGAAGGTTGTAGCTGCAAGGTATGGGAAAAGGAGGTTGGGGGGGGGGGGGAGGGGTAGAGGACTTCACATTTCAATTATGACAGTCAGAACTAAATTTAATTACTGTCCCTTATGCTGATGTTTCCAATCCATACATTTTTATTCAAGTTATCGTCACAATAAGGAAAAATGGGACACATTGTTCAAGTCTAGACCACCTTCCCAAAAATTGTATACAAGCCAGTGGGTGGATCACGTCTGCCTTTTTGTTGCACAAGTCAAATGTCTTCATTGTGCAGCATTACAACCTTAAGCCAGCCATAGACTCTTGGCTGATAAGGAGGACATTAGGCACCTGCACCACATTCTTGTTTTCCCCTCTCCATCAGCACTGGGGTCCTATTAGCTGAGTGAGGGAGAAGAGAAACATTGGATTACCAGTCAGTACCAGTGTGCAAAGGTGTATTTAATTTGTAAGTATAAATCACCTCTAATGTTGGGTGTCCTATGTGTGGATGCTACTGCAAGGGGAAAGGGCAGGTGGGACAAGAGAGAAACTTCAACAGGAATGCCGGGTAGAGGGCGGGCTTAAATACAGCCCGACTTCTCTTACAAATTCAGGCTGACCTGCGCTCAGCCTTTCCATTTGTACTTGGAGTCTCTAGTAGACCGTATTTAGGAAAGGTATGAAGGGAAAACAGCAAGTGACCTGGGGTGTGCTGTAGTCACGTGGTCAGCATGCCTAAAGGCGGCAAAAACAAAGACAGTAGGATGAGCTAGCAAAACAGTTTACTGAAAATCACTGTATGAAGCATAAATCAGCCAAATGCACGAATGCCCCTGACATCTTCACATGAGGAACCAAGATAAATATAGAGAAGCATTCTGAATTCCACCTACCTAACTTATTTACGTGAACAGGGACCCCTTGGTGAGAAGCAGTGGAAGACGCCCCTACCCTGAAAGAATGGCTGGAAAAACCTTTGAGGACCAACCTAGGTTTGACAGCAGGGTGCCGCAATGTTTCTTGAACTGTGCTGTACTAGGAAAAGGTAAAAGTGGACTATTCCCGGGTTTATACACAGTGATCATCATGAGCTGATCTAAAACGAAAACTATGATTGGGCACCAGGTATTGTTGGTCTCAAAAAATCGAAACGTCATTACCGGCTCCTGTCTGCTGCGTCTTGCAAGCGTCCAGGTGCAACCAGAAATGATCGGTGTACCTAACTGGTAGATCAAGTGTATGCGGGATCCCGTCCCCGTACGAGTGAACTTGGTTAGGCCACCTTGAGGACCAAGCTGGGTAGCAGCCCGAAAGGAGACCTGGAGAGTAAACCGGACATGCTCCGGAAATTATTCCCTGTAATGGGAAGTCTGCTAACTGTAGTAGGGGGGCTACTCTTCTGAATCTCCATGAAAATGGATTAGATGGGATGAGCTGCAAAAATGAATGGCCTATAAGGGTCCTGCAAGGCAACAATGCTGGACACCTGCCAGATATGTCTTGATAGTGCTGTAGGATAGCTTCATCTGTGAGTGGCAGAAAGCAAGGAAAGAAAGTATATATAGAATGTTGTGGCACTCACACCTAGGATACCTAGACTGAAAAGCCTGGAAGGTATTCCAAGCCATGTCATAAGCCTTTCTGGCGTTACCTGACAATGACTTGTTGATCAAAACTGCTGCATCGGCCCAAGTGGGAATCTAGTCCATTGCTAGCAGTGAGACATGCGGGGACAGTGTCTGGGACCTGTCGGAAAATAGCAGGTAGTTCAAAACGACACAGAGCATCTGCTGCTGTATGCTCTACACCAGGGATATGCAATTAGCAGACCTCCAGCTGTTGCAGAACTACAAGTCCCATGATGCATAGCAAGAATCTGACAGCCACAAGCAAGACACCTAGAGGCAGAGGCATGATGGGACTTGTAGTTTTGCAACTGGAGGTCCGCTAATTGCATATCCCTCCTCTACGCCATAGATGAACCTTCAGTGTATAGGGAAATAGAACTTAAGAGACAGCCAAATCAGCCTACGTACAAAAGACTTAATGGGTAAAGACCTGGATGTGCCTTGTTAAACAATTCTGACGTAACCTGATTGTCCATGGAGAAAACCACTGTTTCATCTATCCAAAAGTGAACCCATGCCTGCGCTGCCAACACTATGAGGGTTATTTCAAATAAAACTGATATCTCTGCAAACCCTGAAATATCCAAGATCTCCTCTGGTCATGGCCCAGCTGCCAGTGAGTCCCGAAAATAGCTGCAGAGCCTTTAGTGGCTGCTCCATCACCCAAAACCTTGAAGCGAAAAATCGACTCTGCAAGGATAAACATGGCGAACCCGTTCCAGTGTTGAAGAAACTTGTCCCACGTAGGCAATCTTGGTATGGTCCATGAGGGCGTGCTACCCTGTGCAGAACCCCTGGCTGGTGAAGGAGGGATGGAGGCAAATTCTTCGATATCCGCTGCCTGTGACATGACCTATGTAACTGAGAACAAACTGTCATAAGCAAGAGTTATAACCTAATGTACTCAAAACTTACTCTAAGGAAAGGAAAATCTATTTCCTTTTTTTTTTTTCATTCACAACCTCCCAACAGTGATTGTGGTTAATGACAAAGTATACATTGTGCAAGACTGAAAACGTGTCAGTCTCAAGAACTACCAAGGCCAAGTTACCTGAGGCGTATCAGGCAAAATGTAAACTCAGGCCTATGAAACCTAACCGCGCAATTGTCATTAAAAGCCCTGAAACCTGAAAATTGGTCTGGCTAGGAGGGGGGTTTAAGTGCCCAGTAAGCAAGTGGTTAATACCATTCGACTTGTCATGTATTATACATTTTCTATATCAGCTGTTACATTACCCTAATATGTTATGTGCTGTATTTATGTGGTTTGTCTTACATTTGTCATGGCTTCCGAGAAGATTTTGCACATTCTATGGCATGGCATTCTATGGCAGGTTCACCATTTTCGGGATGTGCAGCCCACCTTAGCCTTTTTTTTCTCTCCTCCTCTCCTGATTGATGTGTGCAACTGCATGGACACCCAGGGCATCTATCTCCTTTGATGCCCGTCTTTGCCCTTTGCCTAATCCCAGTGTTTCTATGGCTAGATCTGCCTTATCCCCAGCTCTGCCCTGTCCCACTGCGGGCCCTGTCAGCCTGAGTGTCACGACGTACCTGATTGGGATGATGCCTATGCATCATGTTACCACTCTGTGCCACCTCGCCCCTTGGATTTCTGGAGATTGTAGGCTGGCGGAGGATCTCACATTGGCGTATACGCGATGAGCACCTTCTGTCCGCGCTTGCTCGGTGGCGTCAGACACAGAATGAGTGGGAGGTATTTAAGGCCTGCCAGTCCAGCATACAATTGGCTGGAGAGCAGGGACGACCGCATATGTCTCTTGAAGCTACACGTATCTATCATAGTTCTGATGCTATCTTATTGCCTAATCCCTTTATATTTCGCATTGTACTTCTTGGATGTACAGATAAGCACTTTTTTAATAAATCATTCACCGCTTGTTCATGCCTTACATAGTGGTGGCTTTACAAGCCTGTTTTAATGGGTTACACTCTCCTCTCTCTACTTCTCACCTAAAGCTGACTGCTCTGCTGTTTGTTAAACCAATATCACATACTTACCTTTTTGCTTATAACACAATGGCCAATAATTGAGCTTGGCCTTTCTGTATTCATCTATGTACACTCTCCCTATATACAGTGCTAAACATTTTGAATACGCTCTTACCCTTCTCGCATTAGGTTTTCACTTTAGTGTCCAAATAAGGCATTTCAGTGCAAGAGTGACCTCATTACCACATCTTTTTAGGCGCCTCTACAATTATCCATTGCATTTTACTGAGCATGGTAAGTACAAGTTGAGGCCTTGTTGGCCCCCCTCTATTGGACAATGGTCTATGTCCAATATAATAATTAAAAATAAGTTTTCTTTTGTTTGCATATTGGAGCCTGGCCCTTTCATACCTTCTGTGGTTGTACATGGCCTCCCCCACCTCTGTTTGGTTGGGGTGGTGGGGCCCCCTTTCCTTGTGCTCCTTGATCTAGGATTGGTGGAGGTGGGTATTTGTGCTCTGAAGCCATGACATATGTTATGTAAATATACTTCTATATCCTTGTCTATATTTACACTCTATAATTGATGATACTTTCTTTGTACTTTGTGCTAAAGCTGGGTTAATATTGGTGGTCCTAAATAAAGAGGAAGCCAATGCTGGTAAAACATGTTGGCATATAATACCTACCTGCGACCATCTTCACCTTTGTGGGACACCAGCAACCCCGAAAAAAAGCAACTTGTATATGCTCTGTCAATTATTTTTATTGAACCCTTTTCTACTCTATGTAACAAAGAAATTCTTACAAATTTTATATCTTTGATATATATTTGATTATTTGAGCACTGGTATAATCGCGTTCGCTTTCAATTGTGTCAGGAAAGTAATATGAGTAGTGAGATGTCATGACGTATGAAAATGTAATGTAAGGCGTATGAGAAACGGATGAGCAGACTTACTACTGCACAAGTCAATTAGAAACGATCATCTCAACCTTTTGGTACCCATAAACGTGATAGGTAAACCTGCAGTGGAGCCGTAATACCTACAGTGTGAAGATATGACCATGTACTGTGTATGCGATGGCAATGCACCTGATGTTAGGGGAAAATGAAGTATGCATTATAAGACTAAGCAAATGTTCGCCATATGAATTACAGAGGCCAAGTAACCTGAGGTGAAGCAGTCCAATTAAAAATGTAAACTCAGACCTACGCACCTGAAGGCATGTCAGGTCAAATGTGGTGAGTAGTGCAATGACAACAACGTATGAAAACAGTCTAACATCTACTGTATGAGAAACGGGTGAGGAGACTTGCCACCGCACAAGCCAATTAGAAAACATCACCTCAAGCCGCTGTTACCTATAAATGTGATAGGTAATACTGCAGTGGTGAATGCCGTTATCTTAAAACGTCAAGACAAAACATGTACCAAGTATGGAAATGACAACATTGGTAAGCGGCAAACCAAAAGTAATGAAATCTGAGCAAGAATAGTACATCAAAAGCAACCATAACTTACCTTTGACCTAGATTTCCTCTCTTATCCTTTAAGGCCTGTACCTGGTTACATAGTACATAGTTACACAGTAGGTGAGGTTGAAAAAAGACACAAGTCCATCAAGTCCAACCTATGTGTGTGATTATATGTCAGTATTACATTGTATATTCCTGTATGTTGCTGTCGTTCAGGTGGTTATCCAATGGTTTTTTTAAACTATCAATGTCCCCCGCTGAGACCACCGCTTGTGGAAGGGAATTCCACATCCTTGCCGCTCTTACAGTAAAGAACTCTCTACGTAGTTTAAGGTTAAACCTCTTTTCTTCTAATTTTGATGACTGGCCACGAGTCTTGTTAAGCTCCCTTTTGCGAAAAAGTTTTATCCCTATTGTGGGGTCACCAGTATGGTATTTGTATATTGAAATCATATCCCCTCTCAAGCGTCTCTTCTACAGAGAGAATAAGTTCAGTGCTCACAACCTTTCCTCATAACTAATATCCTCCAGACCCTTTATTAGCTTTGTTGCCCTTCTTTGTACTCGCTCCATTTCCAGTACATCCTTCCTGAGGACTGGCGGCCAGAACTGGACAGCATACTCCAGGTGCGGCCGGACCAGAGTCTCGTAGAGCGGGAGAATTATCATTTTATCTCTGGAGTTGATCCCCTTTTTAATACATGCCAATATTCTGTTTGCTTTGTTAGCAGCAGCTTGGCATTGCGTGTCATTACTGAGCCTATCATCTACTAGGACCCCCAGGTCCTTTTCCATCCTAGATTCCCCCAGAGGTTCTCCCCCCAGTGTATAGATTGCATTCATATTTTTGTCACCCAAATGCATTATTTTACATTTTTCTACATTGAATCTCATTTCCATGTAGTTGCCCACCCCATTAATGTGTTCAGATCTTTTTGCAAGGTTTCCACATCCTGCGGAGAAGTTATTGCCCTGCTTAGCTTAGTATTGTCTGCAAATACAGAGAATGGACTGTTTACCCCATCCTCCAGGTCGTTTATGAACAAATTAAATATGATTGGCCCCAGCACAGAACCCTGGGGGACCCCACTACCCACCCCTGACCATTCCGAGTACTCCCCATTTATCACCACCCTCTGAACTCGTCCTTTTAGCCAGTTTCCATTCAATGTACTTACCCTATGGTCCATGCCAACGGGCCTTATTTTGTACAGTAAACGTTTATGGGGAACTGTTTCAAATGCTTTTGCAAAATCCAGATACACCACGTCTACAGGGCTTCCTTTATCTAGCTGGCAACTCACCTCCTCATAGAAGGTTAGTAGATTGGTTTGGCAAGAACGATTATGCATGAATCCATGCTGATTACTGCTAATGATACTGTTCTCATTACTAAAATCTTGTAAATAGTCCCTTATCATCCCCTCCAAGAGTTTACATACTATTGACGTTAAGCTAACTAGTCTGTAATTCCCAGGGATGTATTTTGGGCCCTTTTTAAATATTGGTGCTACATTGGCTTTTCTCCAATCAGCTGGTACCATTCCAGTCAGTAAAAATTAGGAACAATGGTCGGCAATTACTTGACCAAATTCTCTAAGTTCCCCTGGGGTGCAAGCTATCTGGTCCCGGTCTGTCCTCTTGACCATGGAGGTGCTTCCTTTGATGTGTCATGAGGATAAACCCTGCAGTTTTGGTTACTGAAGCCCCCCCGATTCCCTCGTGAAGACTAAGGAGAAGAATAAATTCAATACCTTCGCCATCTCCCCATCCTTTGTAACCAGATGTCCTTCCTCATTCTTTATGGGGCCAATATGGTCTGTCCTCTCATTTTTACTGTTTATATACTTAAAGAATTTCTTGGGATTTTTTTTGCTCTCCTCCGCTATGTGTCTTTCATGTTCTATCTTTATATCTTATTCTTTATAAAGTCTGAATGCTGATGATGATCCTTCAACCTTGTATTTTTGAAGTCCTTCTCCTTTGCTTTTATATGCTTTTTTTTTTTACATTGGAGTTAAGCCATCCAGGACTTTTGTTAGCTCTTTTTAATGTATTACCCAATGGGATGCATTGGCTAATGCCCTTATTTAATATGCTCTTAAAGCAAACCCATCTCTCCTCCGCGTTCTTTGTTCCTAAGATTTTTTCCCAATTTATGCCTTCTAGTAAGGTTCATAGTTTAGGGAAGTTGGCTCTTTTGAAATTCAGTATCTTTGTATTCCCTTTATGTTTTCCTATTTCAGTAATTTTATGGAAGCAAATTGACCTGTGATCGCTGTTCCCTAAATTTCCCCGTATTTCCACAACCGTGATTAGGTCTGTATTATTGTTAATCAGTAGATCCAGTAACGCTTTATTTCTAGTTGGTGCGTCTACCATCTGATCCATAAAATTGTTCTGCAAGACATTTAGGAACTGGCGAGTGTGACTGAGGCCAACCCTGAAATACAACCTATAAGGACTGAAAACATGTCAACCCCCTGAACTACAGAGGCCAGGCAACCTGAAGCATGGCAGGCAAATTAAAACATAGCTCAGGCCTAAGGAAAGCCTGAAGAAATGTCAGGCAACTACATAATTGGTGAAATGTCATGATGCATGAAAACATAACACGAACCGTCTAATAACGAACATCTCAATCCGTTAGCACCCATAAACGTGATGGGTGTCCCCACAGAAGTAGAACTCTGTAAGGTCTAATACATGAAGAAATGATTACATGACATGTATGAGCTTAGCAACCGTCAGGTGAAATAAACACCACCCATCTGAGCTGAATAAAGCTATCACCCGAATGATGCATGGATTGTGGAAATCAGCATCGTGATTAACCATCGCGTGACTAGTGGACAAAGTGAGTGACCTCTGAGTAGAAAGTCTGGATAAGACGTGCACTATGTGACTCCTGCCAACCAACCTGAGATGCCTAGGTACAACCAACAGGTGCCCTTACCAGCTACTCCCCAGTGACATGGCGGGATGCAAGCCGTGCCAACAGAAGGAACAAGGTGGTAAGCTGCGCTGCCCCAAAAACCCATATATGCTGAGGCTCAAGCAACCAACAACTGCAGCAACAAGCCATGCTCTGGGGACCTGAAAAAGTATAAAAACCCCATATTTCTGCAACACCACCCACCTCACGGATACTGTGACCCAGTAACGCTCTATAAAAACAACCCCCCCAACAACCTCCAATGACCCATACCAAACCCGCCCCGTGTTCTGACTGCGCCTAACACCCAAGCGTCCCTCACCGTGGGGAAGTGTGTGCTCGAACGTGAACATACGAGAAATGTTGATCTGAGAACCCTGAACCATGTATGACTGAATACATAACACTCGCCAAGCTCACTAACTGAATACCGATTGGCTGATCACACACACACTCCAACCAGAACCTGAATTATAAACAGATATGTGTGAGATGAGGCTTATGTAAGATGCTTAGATAATACTTAGAGCCATGAACTGCGGTAAGAGTACCCAAAACAGGGGGATATAGACCGTATGAGGCCAATTGTATGACTCACTACCTAATACCAAAACAAACAACCTACCTACAGTGTGAGGACATTTTATTTTTTCCTGCATCTGAAACCACAACCAAACAAGAAGTGGTAGATGGCGTGAGCTTGGATGGGGATGGTACGGATGCAGCACGTGACACCCTGAGCTATGCTAGGGGTGTGGAGTGCCTAGGTGCTGAGTACTGGGAAGTACCCTTGCACTTAAAGACGCCCCCCAGATATCACATGGCTGGATGCAGGCTGCTCCTGAGACATGCAGAGAGGACCTTGCTCTGCCCACTCCCCAATGGCACACCAAGATTCGGCGGGCCCCTCCCCTGCCCATATTCCCCCCACCCGATACCTGTAAACCCCGAGCAAAATACCTGCTGAGGTGCCAGGGTCCAGCAGAGATTCCCCACCTGCAGCCAGCAGAACCAGCCACATGAGGCCATCATACCAGGACAGGAGCTCAGCGCCCATTCTATACTATCTATAGTATTTATACCCAAACCAGGACTGGGGGAGTACTGCTGATCATCACCATAACTAGACTGGGAGGAGATCAGCATCAGGACGACTACTGCTGATCAGAACCAAACCAGATCAAACAGGGACCGGAGGAGATCACCAGGACTGGAGGGCCAGAGAGGAGTACAAGAGACACACACAGTAAGTGTAGCACTCTACGATCAATATCTTCCTATAGAGTAGAGGATCACCTAATGGCCCCCTGTCCATGATACACCAAGATGCGGGAAGACCTAGCTCTGCCCCTCCCCATACCTGTAGCCCGAGCAGGGAGAAGCGGTGCCCACTGCAGTCACACGACCTCCCTGTTGAACCAAAACCCTGGAATGCCATCAGCAAGTCGACAGGAAATGGAGAATGGGCTTAAATACAGCCTTACCACTTATAAAAGGATGCCTCGAGATGGTGCAGAACTTTTAATGGGTGCCTTGACTGATTAAAAAGGTTGAGAAACAATGGCAATAGGCTAAGTTCCTTGTGCCAATAAAAATGAACTAAATCTTACAGGGTCTCATTTTCCGTGCACACTTCCTGCTTTGCCATTCAGGCATTTAACCCATTTTATTTTCCTCATCATTTGTTGGAACAACGGATGAAACCCAGTTTTATTCAGAATATCTCATCTGTATGTCAAGAATAAAGCCTAAATACGTTTCAAATTCCATTGGCCATTATTTCAGTTTAAACGTGTAGAAATAATATTTAAAAAATGTATAACACTGCACTGTGTCTTTTTGACCAATCAGCTAAAGAAAAATTGCAAGCTGGTGGGTCCCATGTAATGTACTTAAAGCGGGATTCCGCTGCCGTTTTATTTTTTTTACCTGTGTCACTGGTGGGTGATTCCTACGGTGTCTTTGCAGTCACGATCGGCGTCTTTTTAACCCCCGGCGTGACTATTTCATTGCTAAGGAAAACTTTTAAAAAAAGCAGTCCGGCGGTTTCCATTTTCACTGTGGGCGTTTGAAGCCCACAGGCATTTACTTCCTGGATGCGATGATGCTGAGCTCCCAGCATCCACCGCTCCATCTCGCACAAGCTCATTGAGTGTCCTCTTTGTTTTCCTTCCTCTTGCCTCATGTGCTATAGTGGTAATGGCAGATAGAGCTGCCTGCCCACTTTCAAAATGGCAATTTCGGACATGCCCTCGTCACGTGACCGGCGTCCTCCTTCCGAAATCTCACGAGATTTCGGCATGACTGTGTCCCCCACTGATTCCTGGGAAATAGCTAAAAAAAGTTCCCAGGGACCATTGCGAAGCTGATAAACACGCCTACTCCCACGGGAGGAGATCCCGGAAGTCGGCATAAACATTAAAAATAAAAGGTAAATACTGCTTTTATTTCAATGGTCATAACTGCATCTATGTCCCAAAGCCATTTGAATAAGATGAACTTGCAATTTTCTGTACAAAACCGCTTTAATGTTAGTCTAAATGTCTACGAGTTACATGCGCTGTGTATTTCCAGGCTTAGATTATGGTGACCTTTATGCAGCGAGTATTTTTAGGGAAATTCAGTACATGTGTACAGTTCACATTCAGAACAATTTGGGGCACTTTGATGTTTTAATGCAAAAATGAGTCATGATATTCTGTAGAAGTACTTTGACGTCACTCTCTGCCACTGCATGCAAACGCCTCAATTCTCCAAATACAGACAATACTGTACAGGCAGGTCATCTTATCGGGAGATATTTTTAGTGTTATTAAAAATCAGGAAAAAAAAAAAACTAAACATTATCAGTAAACTCATAGCTGTACAACTCTGCAAAAAATGCATGAAGCTAGAAAAATTAGTTAAAGAATTCTCTTTCCCTGATCCCAACACCTAGGCTGACTAACCCGTGCCAGAAAAATGTATATACTTGACTATTTTTAGCCTGCTTCGGTCATGTGATCGTCTGGGTTACTCAGCAGTGGCTGCAGGGGAGGAGAAGAGAGCGAGCTCAACAATGGCTGTGAATTCTGGAAGCTGTGATGTTACCCATAGGCTCCTATGGCCAATCTGTTGTCGGTGTTACCTGGCTGACAGTGGAATCAGACCACGTAACTGGACTGCGGTAGACCTGAACAGGTTAGTCAGAATGGGTGTAAGGAGGGGTGAGAGCACTTTCAAGACTAGTTGTCTTCCGACTGGAAATATACTTTGATCACTTCAGCTCTGGAAGATTTTACCCCCTTCATGACCAGGCCATTTTTTTTGCAATAGGCTGCGCTACTTCAACTGGTAATTGTGTGGTCATACAACACTGGACCCAAGCGCAATTTATATAATTATTTTTACACAAACAGAGCTTTCTTTGGTGGTAATTGGTCACGCAGGCTTTTATATTGCGTGACATAAATGAAAAAATAAAAAATATTTACTTTCTGCTATAAAACATATGCAATCATTTTTTTTTTTTTTTTAATAGCTTATTTCTGCATAAAAAGTTGGCCAAATGTACTTCCAATCCCAATAAGTGTATATTGGACTTTTTTTTTTTTAATACTAATGGCAGCAATCCCTTCTAACAGGACTGCAATAGTGCGGCGGTCAATCTGACCAGGATGCTGGGGAGAAATTGACCAACTGCCAAGGACATCAATACAATGATAACACAAGGGGTTAACAGAGGGCGATCAAGGGTTGTTAAAGTGCAAGTTCACCTTTACAGAAAAATCCACCCCCTCCAGTCCTGCTGGGCTGAAAGCCCCAGAATATCCACGGCAGGAGCCCAGGGCTTAGAAATCCTCCCCAATCCCATATCTGCTCCATAGCTGACAGGACAGGCCATGTGGCTGCTGATTGGTCAATGCTGACCAATTAGAATGCTCCAAAACGTCCCCCTGACAAGGGACATTTTGGACATTCGCCTCAGAGGATTTCTAAGACCCTGGCTTTTGACGCAGATATACCGGGGCTTGGAACAGGCGATTGCGGTGGTACAGGTCAGCGGGACCTATGCAAGTTCACCTTACAGAGTTTTCTGTAAAGGTGAACTTACCCTTTAAATATGTGCCTATGTGTAAAGTGTGCTGCTTTTTCTAACCGATCTCTGTGTTTCTCATCCCCGCTGAGCAGGAATGAGAAACTGACAGATCAGTTCCTTCCGACCGAGCTCTGATTACCAACACAAGAGCTCTGGGCTGTGGATTGCACACAACCAATTAGCAGGCCCCAGTCATAAATCATTGCATGCGCACACCCTAGACTCAGATGTGGGCAGCAGCTTATGAGTACATCGCTTTTCCTACAGCAGCCGCTCACCTGGCCTAGTGGCAAGCAATATAGGTACACTATATAAAAACAAACATAAAACGGGATATATGGCTTTAATGTAATTGGACCCAAAAGGGGGTAAGGGTTATCAGCAGGCAAGGTATCAAGTGTATGCCACTCATTGATGCGGAAATAGTGTTACTCCCGATACATGTCAAGCCAGGCCAAAGTTAAAACTATAGGCAAAACTTTTTTCCTCCCCATTTGGGATAGAGTAATGTAGGCCATACATGGTCAAATTTCAAACGAATTTTCTTTTCAAAATCAGAAAGTTCGTTTTTTTTGTGATCCGATGATACCACTATTGATTTTCGAAATTCGGCCAACCAAGCCTTCAATTTCACCTCATGTTGCTACAGAAAATAATTTGTGACCGGGAATCTTCTTTTCTCTCTCCGTAAATTTTCTTTTCTTCTAACATTTCTCGCACGATTCTCCCATCATTGATTAGAATATTGTTCATTTTTCCAAAAATCTCCAACATGTCCAATTCCTCAAATTTGATTTCTGCACGAAAATCGGCTATTGCAGCCCACTAATGGTGCGAAATTCATATGAAAATTCTTAGATACGATTTTCGAAAGAAAATTCTTTCGAAATTCAAACCGTGTATGGCCGGCATTAGGGGGGCGGTTATAAAAACCAAGCAGAGATTTCACTTCACTTCTCATAGCCAAACAGGAAGTCTCTGAAATTTAAGGGAAATCTTTGGGGACCCCCAGGTCACCAGAACTAGTTTCTGCATTGGAAGATTTCCCTTTTATTCGTTTTCTGGGGAAACCCAAAATTTGGAATTTTCTTTTACTTTCAACGATATTGATAAACAGGACAAATAGAGAGGGTGAATCTCCTTAAATTAAAGCGGGAGTCCACCGGGACTCCGCGTTTTTTTTTTTTTAAAAACCAGCAGCTACAAATACTGCAGCTGCTGACTTTTAAAATAGTGACTTACCTGTCCAGCGCGCCCGCGATGTCGGCACCCGAAGCCGATCTGTAGATCGTTACTCGGGTGCTGCCGCTGCCATCTTGGGTATGGGAATCAGGAAATGGAGCCTTTCGGCTTCATTTCCCGGTTCCCTACTGCGCATGCGCGAGTTGCGCTGCGCAATAAGGACGGTCCCTGCTGCCTCTGGGATCTGTGTGTTTCCCAGCAGGCAGCGGGGCACTTGCGGAAAGGGGCGTAATCTACGCTCCTTTCCGCAGACAGCTATCCCGGAAGTGGGTGCAGTTACCTGGATTATCCAGGTAACTGCACCCCCCTCCCCCTGAAAGGTGCCAATTGTGGCGCCGGAAGGGGGGAGGATTCCGATGAGCGGAAGGTCCATTTTAGGGTGGACCTCCGCTTTAAAGTGGGCACAGACAGCAATAAAAACGGACAAGTGTTCTAATCCCTCGCCACTCTATCCAAAATATAAAAACACTTTTGCCTTTAGTTATACTTTAATGGTTGATCGAAATAAAGAGTCCAGAAGCCCTAGTTTTTCCGTTCCATGCATCCTTTATTCCAACATACTGTCCTCAAGCAACAAGAAACAAATCAGAGCATATTCTGTTCATTTGACAAAACAAATTCCTAGACTCACAGTATATTATTATTTCAGGCCTACAATCCTCTTTATTGCAGGAGGCATTGTATAATCAGTCCCTTATGGTCTCTGCAGCCAAAAGACCAACTGAGCCTTTATACCCCCAGCAAAGACTCAATTTACAGACCAGAGAATGTAGTGTTGCCCTTTAAACATATATATATATATTTTTTGTGCTTTTCCAGTGTCAAAAAGGGAAAAGATATTACAAAGGGGATATAGAAATTTCTTCAGAAATGTTCTTCTCCCAGAAAGTATTGTAAAAAAATCACTTAATAGCAAAAAATTAATTTAGGGATAAAAACTTAAGAAAACCCTTTAAAGTAGTTTTAAAAAACCAGAGCAGTCTTTTCTGTGCCCAAGAACGAAAAAAGATAAATGACAGAACAAGACAAAACCATAGATCCTAGTGTTGGAAAAAAAAACAAAAAAACGTACATGAGAGAAAAGAGGAACAGAGCTTTGGAAAAAAAAAATTAAGAATCACAAAAAAGAAAGCCAGATGAAATCCGATCATTCTTCTAGAAATACATTTTCACATTTACAGTTTAACATTACATTTTGCTTACACAAACATCCCATAAGTGGCATTCAGAATGTCTTAGAGTTAAATTATTGATCTATTCAGTTTGTTTTCTTACATGATATTAACTTGAAATAATTTATTGTGGATAAATATCTTCTTGGAAAAAAAAAACAGCAAAAAAAGGGAAAGTTACAAATCAGAAGAATGCCCCATCAAGATACCACATTATACAATTGATTTGATCGAGTTAAAATAAAAAATGAAGAAATCATCCGTTAAAGAAGATACAGATTATCAGGTAAGGCTGTACACCAGATCCAGAAAATATAGCCGACTGACCCACAGCTATTGCGATTGGGTTAACCTGTGGTAAAATGGCGTCCTTCAAAATGATGATGTGTAAACATGTTCCAGAATATAAAGTGTGCTCTAGAAAAAGAGGTTCCAGGTCCACCCGGACTCTTCTAAAGGCTGAGATTAAGTTACAGCAGCTGATAGCACATGGACAATAAAAAATAAAGAAAGACAGGTGCCACCGGACGCTTGATTAGCATCAGTCAACCCCACTGAGGGTGTCTTTGGGCAGTATAAAGAGAAAGCCCAGCACCGTAGTGGACAGGTCTTCTCAGACTTGTCGCTTCTGCCATTCACAGTAACTGAGGTAAAACTGGAGGAATCTCTCAGGAGTTGGGCAGCTCATGAGAAATGAACTGCTTTAGTCTTTCTAGATATTGTGCATACAGCTCTATGTCATTGTGCCCTGCTCCTTCCACCCAGAGTGGCTCTACGGCTCGGGGGCAGCGCTCGTACATTGCCAGGCCATGGGAGAAATCAATCACTTCATCTTCCGTTCCATGGATTATCAGCACCGGAGAGGTGATCTTTGTTATTTTGTCAATACTACAAAAGAAAGAAGGGTAAAGCATTAAACAGCAGAACCTAACACATACAAAGAAAATCTTAATATGGGATTCAGCTACACCTAGTAAGCATTATACAATCTACTATACTGCACACAGTCAAAATTATGGGAACATTCATGGCAGTAATGGGGACCATTAAAAGAGAAGTTCGGGTTTTGTTTTTTCAAGGATCATACTTACCTATGTGGATGTAGCATCAGCCCCCCACCGACTGAGACCTGAGTGATCAAACACCGCTGATCGCTTGGTTCTCAGAGCTCCGTGAGCAGAAAGCTGGTTTTCTGCTCTGCCCCACCAGCACTCACTGAACAGCTGGGTGGTGGAGGGGGCGGCATGGGCTGGCTTAGTCTCTTCTCAGCAGCTTACTGAGAGGTCGAGCCAGCTGCCAGTCCAGGCATCTGGATGGATCCTGAGCATATGCATCCTTTCAGAGCCTGGACTGGCTCTGTGACAGCCAACAACAGACTTTAGTCCACTGTTGGCTGAAAATGGGTCACAGGAATGAGGAACAAACTGCACTATGTGCAGTATGTCCAAAAAAGATTTGGTTATATTTCACCTTTAAAGTGTAAGTTCAGGCAAAATCTAATGCTAAACCTGCTCTCCACCACATTCTAAACCTAATCTATCTAAACCTGTAAAGCAAAAAATTACTATGCATATCTATTCTGCAGCCGATCTGGTCCAGTTTGGGCATCCGCTGTCAGCAGCAGCTTCAGTGTGGAGGCGGATGCAGGAGAGGCAGCCGACAACAGCAGCTCTATAGTAAGTCTATGCTTTACAAGGTTAGATTAGGTTTAAAATGTGGCAGAGAGCAGGTATTATTATTATACAGGATTCATATAGCGCCAACAGTTTACGTAGCACTTTACAACTTGAGGGTAGACAGTACAAATACAATACATTTTAGTACAGTAGGAATCAGAGGGCCCTGCATCGAGTTTGTTAGTTTTTGCCAGGACTTAAACTTTAAGGTAGACAGTCTAATGTAATGCTGACTAGCTCTCCCTCCATGGTTGTCAAATCACTTCAGCTCTGGACATTCAAAGGGTCACACGGGCACTGTTAGCAGCTTTATCTGAATATTCCTCCTTATGACCCATGGCTGCGTTCAGAGCTGCTGGCAGTTAAGAACAACTTTAAGACCCCTTTCACATCGAGAGCATTTTGCAGGCGCTATAGCATTAGAAATAGTGCCTGCAATCCGCCCTCAAACTGCTGCACCATTGTCTCCACTGTGAAAGCCTGAGGGCTTTCACACCGGAGCAGTGCACTGGCAGGACATCAGGAAAAGTCCTGGCAGCAGCTTCTTTGGAGCAGTGTGTTCCTCCACCGCTGCTGCCCATTGAAATCAATGGGGCAGCGCTGCAATACCGCTGGCAAAATGCAGCTATTGCGGCATATTGTGGGCAGTTTTAACCCTTTCTTGGCCGCTGTGGGGGGGGGGGTAAAAGTGCCCTGCTATCAGCTGAAATGCGCTGCAACTCTGGCGGTAAAACGCTGGTAAAAATTATGGAGTTTTACCGCAGACGCTATGGGTACGGCAGTGTGAAAGCCCTCTTAATGGCACTACAGAAATGAGGATTATTGTACATTCATGTAACTTTGGTGCCTAGCATTCAGCTGCCACGTGGGTATGAATGGTGCAAAATAACACATCGGTTTTCTTCCATGGAATTGCTGGACAAGACTTTAGCTCTGTGTGTAAAGAGGTTGCCGCACATTATCCAATCTTAGCTTAAAAATTTTCCTGTGCCAGTTAAACTATTACATATTCACCAGTGAATGTCATTTAACAACTTTCACATAAACAAGTATAGAAAAGGATCCAGTATGTTCAGTGGCCTTTAGTGGAATTTTTTTTTTTTTCTGAAACCATCAGACGGATTAACAGAGGAGTCTGCCATGAGGTTTTGAAAGTGGAAGATTTTGGCAAATGGAGATAATACACAAAGTACCATGTTAATGTTAATGTGTTCTTCTGCTAACAACCTTAAAGCCTAAATTCTTTACATTCGGAATGTCACCAATACATAGGGTATAAAATAAACCTTTCATGGCATATCCATCTCGAGTAATGCCATTTTAATTACAGTTGAAGATCATTTTCAGGCTGGAATGGATCTGTTGAGGAATAAGTTAAGCTGTACAGGAGACGGCTATCTTTGCTCCAAGTTACTCTTTATTTAATGGTGACATTTCTTCCACTGCTTTTTATTTGCTCCAACTAAACAATATTTGCATTTTGTGAAAATTGGAAACATTCCCTTGGCAAACTCAGCTTCCGACTTCTGGGGAAGGCAATATTTAGACAGCAGTGTGTGTGTGTGTGTGTGTGTGTGTGTGTGTGTGTGTGTGTGTGTGTTTCCCCGCAGTTGTAGCATAGAGTCCCTGAAACTGCAGATAATTGAATCCTGACAAAACCAGGGGGCTTAAAAATGTGAAGAATATTATGCAAATTGTATATATATTGTCCCTTAATTAGAAACTAAAAATAATTAAAATAGTGAACTGGTATCTATTAGGGAAAATATGCTTTTTATGAATGTTCATAGTGAATCAATTAGATGTTTGATCTAAATACACTGGTTTATTTTTAGATGCATTCCAGCTGATAAAAACAAAACAAAAACGAAAAAAGATATTTTCTAAGGAGCACACAATGTAACAAACCTGTCAGGCCCTTAACCACTTCCAAACTAGTACTGCCGGAGTCCCTGTGGTGTCAGCAAGTGCAAAACAAATCTTCAGATCAGTGTCTGCATTCCATGTGAAGCAGGAAGATTCCAGGCCATAGCCACTGCGTAGGTGGGCATTAAAGCGGTAGTAAACTTTACTAAAAATGTCACTGGCAGGGAAGAGGTTAACAATAGGGGGTGATCAAAGGAGTTAAATGTGTTCCCTGACTGTGTTCTAACTGGGGGAGGAGACTGATCAGTGTTCCTATATAGGAACACACGATCTCATCTCCCCTGACAGAACGGGGATCTGTGTGTTTACACACATATCCAGGTTCCTCCTCTGTCACGAGCGATCGCGGGTGTCCGGCTGACAAGACGGCCATCGGGCACACACAGCGGGCTCCTTGTCGATGTGCCCCCGCCCGCCATGCCGGTGGGCAGTGGAGGACATCATATGGATGCTCGCCCGGGATAAGAGATCCCCTCTGCAGATGTCATATGACTATGGGCGGGATGAGAAGTGCTTAAAGTGATCAAGGGAAAAAAACAAAGTCTGCCGCTGCATAGCGGGCCAATAAAGACCACAATGAGAAAGTCAAACCTTGCACAGGGATAAGTTATTCCCACCCCCAAAGACATAGGTTTACCAACAAAGACATAAGCACTGCATTGCTGGAGGAATTGGATAGTTGCAGAGGTAGCCCAGCAGTCACGGGGCAAAACAAAGCTTTTGGTATGTGGTGTGCAGCGGTATATTTTATCTCTCTCTTTTTTCTACACAGATCTGTGAATGAATGACCTACAAGTCCTGTCTGCCATTGTGATAGATAGCTTGTAGTTCTCAATGAACTGTGAGGGTGATGATGAGCATTCTCCTAGTTCATTGACCCTTCCTACAATTCACTGTCTGCCTGAATGGGAGGTACGGGCAGAAAGCTGCAAAAAATGTGCATTTACTTTTTTTTTCTTTAACGAACGTAGACTTTACCTTAGCAAAACCTCTCTCCAATGGGAATAAACTACTACAGCTTACAGAGATGAAAATGGTGGAAGTTGGCATGGGAAACAGTGGGAGTGCCAACACAACACTGGTAAAAAAAAAAAAAAAAAATTTAAGCAATGGCCCTTTACCTGGGAAAGGCATCAAAACAGTAGGTCTTCCTTGTATCAGGAAAAGCAACACGTAGTCCAGACATGAGAGGGGAGTGCAGTATGACAGCTGCACATTCGTAGCGGGAGGCCAGGTCTACTGTAGGAACGGTGCCGATACTCTGACCATACAGGATAATGTTCTCAGGGCTGACAGCATATCTGTGGAGATAAAAAAAAAAAAGACATTTCCATGAAAAATGTGTTAACACTACAGCTGCACGATTTTGGCTAAAATGAGCACCACAATTTTTTGCTTAGAATAAAGATCACGATTCTGGCTGTGTTACTTCATCTTTAACATTATACAAATATATTGAGCTAACTTTACATTTTCGTTTTTTATTTTTTTTTAATTCATGTAAAAAAAGTGTAAATTTGAAATGATAGGTCCTTAAATGTAAGGATTTATTCTTGCTGGTAATTAGAATCTTTAAATAGTCGAACAAAATGAAGGTTTCCTATTTAGAATAATAAGCTGTCAGGTTAGTAAATATTCACAGACTGGGTTTCTTTTATGGCCTGCTGCTATTTTGCTCCTCAAGGGAGGAATAAAGCACTTCAAGCTATGTGCAGAAAGATCACAAGGTTTATACACGTTGCTTAGAAGGTTTCACTTTCATTTTTACTGCTTGCCCTTTCTCCTCACACTTAGAGCCTGGTACAGATGCATTTCTCCTTAAACAATCATACAATTTGTAGTGTACATAGACTTGCAAAACAATGGGATATAAGAATATTCCTGAACTTTGTGTTATCTCATGGTTACCGTGAAATTGTGTGAATGCATCAATGCAGTGCAAGTGCTCTCAGCTTGGATTCATTGAATAAGTTTACAAAAAATGTAAAAATTGCAGAATATACAGCTTCATGCTACATAACCAAGCTCCATTTCATGCTGAATAAACTAAATCAGGCATATGCAATTAGTGGACCTCCAGCTGTTGCAGAACTACAAGTCCCATGAGGCATAGCAAGACTGACAGCCACAAGCATAACACCAAGAGGCAGAGGCATGATGGGACTTGTAGTTTTGCAACAGCTGGAGGTCCGCTAATTGCATATCCCTGAACTAAATTATTAATGTATTAATGTATCTTAAACAGAAAAAACTATCTTTAGCTTTTTGCTCCAAAAGCATTTTATTAAAATACATTTGATAAAAATCCAACTGCTGATTTAAAATCAAAAATTAGATTTTTTTTTTTTTTTTTTTAAATCATCAATTTTTATCCAGCCTGGCTTATTTACTATTCATTTAGTATTACTCCAATTTCAATTCATACTATTTGCACAGTATTTCCTTTTTTTTTATTTTTTACTATTCATTTCTATAAAATCTCACTGCCTGCCTCCACAATGTACTTCTTGAAAGTGAGGAAGGCAAAGAATCTTATAGAAACCACCACATATCTAGACCAATTCTCCAACCCTGACTACAACTCAATGGAGCTGTGGGATCGATTGCCAACAGTGGTTACATTTTCTTCTCCACGGACCCTATTTTCTATGTCTTCACTTTAATTTCCAAGCAATACCATCTTTACACTTCTATTTAATGGATCCCTTAGCCATTAACAAAAGACAAGAGCATGAATCGATAACTTGCAATGCTAACAGTCTGCTACAGAAGAATATACTTTATTAGATCTATACAGCCACAATATAACGTTTTAGTTTTAACCTAAAATTTGTATTACAAACTTTCCTGCCAGTCACACTAAATCGATCTTGTTTTGGTGTATTGTCTTCTAGTAATCACAATGTGTTCATGCCACCCTCCATTCTGGGACTCCGAGAATATCCACCCTAAGGCTGGCCATACACATACACCATTTTTTTTTAGATTTGCCACAACCATATAATATGAAGTCTAACCTAAAGACTTTCAAATTTGTATTCAATAAAACAGACCTTTGCACTACATAGTTGAAGGCAAATCTAAAGGAAATTGTATAATGTATGGTTAGCTTAAGAAATAATGAATCCTGTAACAAGATCTGTTTGAGACATCACTTGGCATTCTTTATCATTATGGAACTTTATCACATAAGCTCTGGAAGGTTTTACGCAGGGGCGGACTGACAACTCATGGGGCCCCCGGGCAATAGGAGATTATGGGGCCACACAGTATACAAAAACACGCACACAGTATACAATCACACAGTATACACATAGTATACAGAGACCTGTTTCTATTGGCTGAGAAGGTACTGGAGAGGATTTTTACATACTGTCCCTGGTTTTACTGAGGCTGGCAATCCTGATGGGGCCCCCTAGTGGCCCGGGGCCTTCTGGCAGTGCCCGAGTGGCTGAATGGTTAGTCCGCCCCTGGTTTTACCCCCTTCATGACCAGGGCTTTTTTTTTTTTTGCTATTTAGCACTGTGCTGTTTTAACTAGCAATTGCTCAGTTACACAGCACTGTACGTAAATTAAATTTATATAATTTTCATAAAAATACAGCTCTCTTTTCATGGCATTTGATTACCACTGCATTTTATTTTATGTATTTATTTTTTATATAAAAGACAAAGTTTTGACATTTTTTTTACGTTCGGCTAAACATTTTGGAAAAAAAAAATATTCATAAATTTAGGCCAAAATGCATTCTGCTACAAGTCTTTGGTTCAAAACAAAACAAAAATCAGTAAAATGTATATTGATTGGTTTGCATGAAAGTTATGGCATCTACAAATGATGGTATATAAACTGGAATTTGTATTTAATTTTTTTATACAGTGAGCAGTAATACTATACCACTGTCACTGTACGAAAGACTGGCTGGGAAGGGGGTTAATATCTGGGGCAATCAATGGGTTAAAGAGGAAGTAAACCCTGATGGGTTTACTTCCTCTGTTTCCCTGCAAAGGTAAAGCATAATGGGCATTATTATCTCTCTCTCTCTCTATATATATCTATACATGAAGAACTATAAAACCGGCCTCTATTTTCTACCTCCACTGCGCCAAATGAAAATAAGTGGTATAAGTGAAGCTTCTACTTAAATAAAAAAAAGTGTGTAAACTGTAATTAAACCTTAGATGAAATATCAATAATTGAAACTAGTAGCGCTAATGTGATAAATCACCAAAATAAATATAATAATAAAGCAAAGACACTCAGTGATAAGTGACCAAATGCAAAAAAATAAATCAAAACAGTCCTAAATTGGTAGTATGATCCAAACACTCTTCTCAAATTCTTGAATCTTCCACCTCACCGCATGCTTGTGACACTTACCTGACACAGGAGCCAGCGACGTCACCGCAGTCCCCTCTTCTTTCCGGGTATCGTGCCTTCGGCGCTGTGATTGGCTGGAGCCGCGATGACATCACTCCAGCGTATGTGCATGGGAGCCGCCACTAACAGCTTATCGCGGTTAGCAGCGGCATGCTCAGTGTGCCTGCGCGCCTCTGTCTACAGCGCATGCGCCGTAGACAGCGGTGCCTGTCTTTTGTGCGCCCCCTACCCAGAAATGCAGAATCCCGTGCATGTACATGATCCAATACAGAGCCTTACCACTATAATTTTTACAACAGGATGACCCACAAGTGGTTAAAGATCAATAAAAGTCAGTTATTAAAAAAAAGTTACATGTACAAAAAGCAAGAACATAATGTAAAGGTTATTTTATCCCTAAGCATAATGAAGACAATATGTACAAAATGATATATTCCCCTTTCACATTCTCTTCTTACCAAAGAAGAAGATAATGAACAGAACAAGTTCTCCAACTCCAGACACAAAGTCAAGCAGGAGTCATTCGTCTAGTCAGCGAACTTAATAGGGAGTGAAGGAATTTTCGCAGACGGGACATGAAGATGAGAGGTCTTAGTGATTTCTCCTAGCTTGCAGTTATGAACTCCTTTAATGAGAAGGAGCTCGCTGGGCGAGCGGCGTAACGAGCAGACGGGAGGAAGGGAAAGACGTGAAGGAATACGGCATTCACAGGTGTTCACCACATGATGGTCAGGGGGAGAAAAAGCCTCTCAAGATTTCAACACCTATTATCCAAGTCTAACACTTCCTACCACGAACAACACGTTTGATCAGTTAAGACTTCCCTAACTGGATTAACTTGAGGTTCTTTTTCTTGCTTCACCAACTCCAAACCCAACCCCTGAATGTCATATACATAATAAGGAACGTACTTGATGAAAATCTGCTAAAGAGAATTCTTAAGTCTTCAAACACAGCGGGAGATAAAGCAATAGATGAACTATGAAGAGCAGAGGTACCATTTTTCAGCCCACTGAACTCGTTAGTAAATCCAGTTTTGTACAATGTTAGGGGGGAGCGCAGTGGGAGATGAAGTAGAACACGGAGCCATCGAGAGCACAATTTGCACTCAGCTCCTCTCCTTCGTAATTCCACCGATCTGTGAACAGCTCAAACCGAACATATTTTAAAAGTATTCAATACAATTATATTAAGTCTCTTTGCTACTCCTCTTAAAGCTGAACAAAAGCTGTTCTTTATAAAGCACAGTGACTTCATTAACCACATCATTACCGGGCACTTTCGCCCCCCTTCCTTCCCAGACCAATTTTCAGCTTTCAGCGCTCTCTCACTTTCAATGACAATTGCGCGGTCATGCGACGCTGTACCCAAATTACATTTTTATCATTTCATTCGCACAAATAGAGCTTTATTTTGGTGGAATTTATTCACAAATCCTTTTTTTTTGCGATATAAGCGAAAAAAGAGCAGAAATTGGGGGGTGGGGCGGAATAATATTTTCTATTTAAAAAAAAATATCCAATAAAATTTAATTTTGGCATACATTTAAGACAAAATGTATTCTGCTACATGTTTCTGGCAAAAAAAAATTCCGTTAAGTGTATAATTGGTTCGTGTGATCACAGACAGATGTACTCAAATGATCATGTACAGATGTGCGCAGGTGATCACGGACATGTGTGTGCAGATAATCATTGGGATATATTAGTGGGACATATGTGGGGGGACAGGTGTTTTTATTATTTGGGGACATGTGTGTGCTTACATTGTGTGGTGACACTAGGTTGGTGATCGGAGTAAAAAGCTGTAAAAGCAGCTCATACTCACTGATCACCAGCCGGCTGCAGCTATCCGCTCTCCTCTCCTTTGCGACGACTTCTGTGTGAGGAGAGGAGAGCCGATTGCCTAGCAACTGGCTCTGTGTTTACATCACATGACATCTGTGATTGGACACGATGTGATAGGACATGTGATCAGGAGGGCCAATCACAGAGCCCTCCTGCCGATCGGTGATGCGCTGTGTCCGGGTGACACGAGCGCATTGGGATTGCGCTGTTGTGCAGGCGCACGATCCCCCACCTCCTCAGGGAAGTTGATGAACGTGCACTCAGGAGAGAGCGCCTAAGTAGTTAAAATGACCTTCAAACCCCGTGTTCATGTTTTTAGTTTGTGTACCAAATACTTCACTTTTTGCTCATACCTTCTATATTAAATATTTAACAAAAAAATTATAACCACTTAATGTAAACCCCGTCCAGCATTGTATGATGCTTTGTGCTGAGGAATGGTAACCAATGGGGGAATTTGTACATTTTTGTTCCACACATGTTAAAATTTGAATTATACTAAACCCCTAAACAATTATATATTTTCGGAAAGCAGAGGCCCTGTAGAACAAAATGGTGGCATACTTTATTACTTTATTTTTTTTCTTTAACTTTATTGCTACCATGGGGGGGGGGGGAACAAGCTTCCGATTGCATGGGCAGGCGACAGTTCCTTTTTATGGATACTGTAGTTTATTAGACTGGCACTGCCTCCCCTGCAGCTCAGCAAGCACAGATCACACTCGATTATCTGCTTACTTAGCTGCAACAGTCAGGGAATGACAACTCTGAGCCTTGGAAGCCACAAACTGCTAATCGCTTCCGGGTTCCTTCATCGCCGAAGAGATCGGAGAACAGCTACAGAATTTTCTAGGAACTGTAAGGGATCATTTACACTAGCAGCTGAGGGTGGTAAAGCTCTGCGGTTGAGCTGTGTTTTGTACCGCCTCTCAACCAGCCCCCCCATAAGCCAGAAAGACAGCGGGCGACAGTATATACGTGCAGTGGTATCAATGCTTTGCAGCTGTAGCAGGAATTATACCTCTGGTCAGATTCTGTATACAGGGCCCTCATTTTTATGTACCGATTATTAGAGGTACTGTCAGGGCTGGGCTCAGCTCTTCCTTCTGAGCTGGCCACTCAGCTGTTGGCTATTTACCCGCTCTCATCTCTCCACAGTTACCCAGCTGTTGATCCTGCTCGTCAGTCCTGCCTACTTAAGCTGTCCAGTCCAGAGGAGCTCTGCCTTCGCCTTGGTCACATCACAAGAAACCATCTCTTGCGTTCCTGTTTAAAGACTGGCTTTGCTGACATCCCTTCTGGCTCCAGATCCTGCTTGCTGTTCCACTACTTTGATCCCTGACTCCTGGCTTGGCTGACTATCCGTTCCAGTTACTGAACTTTGACTAGGTCTTGACTATGTTCTTTTTACTTTAAACAAGTGTAATTTAACTGTACTTCTGTCTCGGTCTGATTTCATGGTTTCTGACAGGTACTTGTATAGCGCCACCAATTTACGTAGCTCTTCACATATGTATTTTAGATTCCCATCAGTCCCTGCCCTCATGGAGCCTACAATCTAAGGTCTCTAACCCACATTCATACATAAATATACTCTGGATAATTTAGACAGGAGCCAATTAGCCTTCCAGTATTTGTTTGGCATGTGGGAGGACAGGCAGAAAGGCTGTGGGTGGGTGACTGCTATCAGACCCGACATTGACCGTTCCAGTCTTCTAACTATAGGAAACCATCAGCGTGGGTATCGACCATGTGATTGTCATGTCAGTTTCTAAAGCTTGAGGGGGAGAGGAAAAAATAAAAAGAATCTGATATGACAACCATAAACCGTGTGCAAGATTCATCATCATTGGAAATAAGGTTGGGCTGTGTTTGTGATTATCCCACCATTTCATCATCACAAGAAGCACAAGATGCTCAGAAGGAGTTGGTATTGGTTTACAGAAGCAGATTATTTTCTGTGCACACCAATGACATGCTGAAGAGACACCATTCAGTGGAAAGTTGCAATAAAATGTGTATGAAGCTCATGCATTTTTTTTTTTTTTTTTTACTTCCCTCCAGCTGCCTAGATTTATGTTCTATAGTATTTTGGTCATGCATCATAACTCCTGATTAAGAAAGCATGCTGCCAACGTACTATGCTGGGTTCAACATAAAGAGGAAAAGCATTTGTTTAAATATATACAGGCTATAAATACTGTTAGAGCCAAGGCTGCAATATGTTTGAAAACATGTGTGTGTCTCAGCAACTTGAGTGTTTGGTAATCATCATTCATGTTATCCCTCATCCCCCACTGCCAAGTCAACTGGTTACCCTGCAAATAGGAACTTCAACAAGTTATCAGGATCAGATATTAGTCATCGTAGTTGTCTGGTCCATCGACAATGAAAGCAACTGAACACAACTGTTACACACAAACACACAATCCAATTCCAACACGTAGGAGTTTCAGCAGCTACAAACACTGACACAGCTGCTGACTTTTAATACAAGGGCACTTACCTGTCCAGGGAGCCTGCGACGCTGGGACCCCACGCCGATGCGTCAAGCTAGCGAGTTGCTCTGCACTTTCTGAATAGTCCGGCCTCTGTCTCAGAAGGAAGGGGGGGAGGGGGGTGTAAGGAAGAGGGGCCAGAAATTGCATATTACCATGTAGTGATCTTACCAGGGACTGGGAGCGGGTACCTGTCAAAACCAGGTACCCACTTCACCCTCCCTCCAAAAAGTGCGAAGGATGGCGGGTGGGTGCGAACAAGCAGAACTTCTCCTTTTGGGAGGAGCTCCAGACTCCTACAGAAAAAATGAAGAGTCAGCATCTACATATACTGTAGCTGCTGACATTTAATATTAGGACACTTACCTGTCCAGGAATCCAGCGGCCTCGTCAACCCAGCCGACTTTTCATGCAGCTCTCGGGTGCTGCCGCAGCCATTTCTTGTAAGGGCAACTGCCAGTGAAGCCGGCTTGCTGGCTTCCAACTGCACATGCGCAAGACGCGCTACAAATGGCCCACTGGCAGGTGGCCCACATGACTTTGCCACAGCGCCTGAAAGGTGGCCAAATGTGGCAGCGGAGGGGGGTGGATTGAGTGGGAGGAAGCAAACAAGCGGAGCTTCCCCTTTTGGGTGGAGCTCCACTTGAAGTAAACCATAGATGATTCGAATCTTGGCTGATTCAGCAGGGACCAGCCAAGATTCAAACCATGTATGTGCAAGCTGACCGTAACCAAGTCGATCCATTACTTGACTTGGTATACAACGAGCATGTTGTATTTTTAGGACACGATTGTATCTATCAATCTATAGCAACCCGCGGTTGCAGGAAAGAAAAGTCATACCTTCTATGTCCTGCTATTTATATAAGGACCAAATGATCAAGATTACATTCAAAACAACAAATACAGCATTAGGCATGAACTATATGACCACCATAATAGATACCCATGATGGAAAACTAAGATTTTTAAATTTCCTAGCTATGGATAGAGGGGGAAGAATTAGAGCCCGGCGAGTCTTTTATCCTTTATCTCTATTAGTGACCATTGATGGAGAAAATGGGAAATAAAAACTGTAGTACTAGAGGAATTTTTCAATGTTTCAATAAGAGGAACTTCAAGTTCAAGAGGACATTTTCCCTAATTTCAGTGAGATTTCCTCTTCCTTATCATGCTAGAACAGGACGTTAGATAACCAACCGCCCCCCCCCCCCCTCCCATGGGACACTGCAAAAGAAAGTTGTGTCTATTGTGTTTCTGGAGTGGGATGGGGACTTCCAACACACGGCTGTATCTTAGCTGAGGTCTAGTCTACCTAGAGTTAATAGACAACGCTCAGCATTTTCACCCATTACTGCACCTTCAGAAACTAAAGTCTGCCCAGATAAAATGACATCAGTTCTCCTTTACCAATTGGCTGGAGTTTTTTTTTCCCTATCGTCTTTAACCAGGGGGGGGGGGGATAAATAAAAATAAAAAAACACAATCTGGCAGGGATTCTAACCTTCTCCACCCACTTATTTCACTGGAATTCTTATTTAAAGGGATCGTAAAAGCAGATTTTCTTTTATCTGAATGCATTCCATGTATTTAGATAAAAAGCCTTCTGTGTGCAGCAGCCCCCTAACACTTACCTGAGGTCCCTCTGTCCAGCGATGTCCATGAGTGTCTCAGCTGTCCTAGATTCTCCTTCCTGGTTGGCTGAGACACAGCAGTGGCGCCATTGGCTTCCGCTGCTGTCAAAGTCAGCTAGACAATTGGGGACAGAGGGGCCAAGGCCAGGTCTGAATGTACACAGGGAGCTGTGATTCGGCTTGGGTGCCCCCACAGCAAGCAGCTTGCTGCAGGGGCACTGAACAGGAGGGAGGGGCCAGGATTACAGAAGAGGAACCTGAGAAGAGGAGGATCAGGGCTGCTCTGTGCAAATCCCCTGCAACAGAGCAGGGAAGTATAAAATGTTTAATATTTTTATAGGAAAAAAACGAGATGTTACAATCACTAACTCATACGTAAATGTGAATGGTTTCTATAAGCAAGATAAATCACATTCTTTACATCCAGGCCAGTCCCCTTCTACTCTATTCCTTTAACCACTTCCCGGCCGTCATATGACATCTTTAACTTTGTGCGGGTATATCTGAATGATGCCTGCAGCTACAGGCAGATATCGGCTTTTCAGGTGGCGATTCCTACACCACAAGAATGATCATAACGGCTGTTCCGCCGCTTGATCGTTCTTACGAACGCGGTGAGAGGGAACGACCTCCCGCCGATGCTTTTACCAACTCGCCGCTTCCATCGGTGAGTCAGAGACAGGATCCGCCGACCCCGGATGTTTACCAAAGAGATTTTCAGAGGACCAGATGGTCGCCGGAGTCTATGATTGTTCAGAGGCTGAGCGCAATGTTAAGACATCACACCCAGCCTCTGCATTCAAACAAACGGCACTGCCTCGGAATAGGAATAAAAGAAGTAAAAGAAAAAAAAGAAAAAAAAAAAAAGTTTTGATTAAAGAGTCAAAAAAAAAAAAAAAGTAAAATTAACAAACGCAGAAGCAAGCGCATACGCAAGTTCCACCCACATATGAAAATGGTGTTCAAACCACACATGTGAGGTATTGCCGCGAACGTTAGCTCCAGAGCAAAAATTCTAGCTCTAGACCTCCTCTAACTCAAAACATGTAACCAGTAAAAAAATGTTAAAGCGTCGCCTATTGGGATTTTTAAGTACCAAAGTTTGGTGCCATTCCACGAGCGTGCGCAATTTTATAGCGTGCCATGTTGGGTATCTAGTTACTTGCCGCAAATTCATCTTTCATATAATGCAAAAAAAAAAAAATTTAAAAAATGGGTAACTTTTTTTTAAAGCACAAAACTTTGCTGCGCAAATACCATGTGAGATAAAAAGTTGCAACAGCCGCCATTGTATTCTCTAGGGTCTTTGCTAAAAAAAAAAAAAACAATGTTTGGGGGTTCTATGTAATTTTCTAGAAAATAAATTATGATTTTACATGTAGGAGAGAAATATCAGAATTGGCCTGGGTGGCAAGTGGTTAGCGAGAGTGCCAGGGCTCATGATTCAAGTACTGGCAGACAGAGTCACAATAAGGAGCTGCTACTTTATATTTACAAAGTTATGGAAAGCACAAGTTTCCTTGAAAAACAAAAATGAAAGCCTTTAACTGTTCTAAGAATTTGGTGGTTAATTTGTGCTCGCCTGTGTGTTGGATAGGATGTCTTGCTGGAACTCACCTATTTATTTTTTTAACTGAAGGCTTGTAGATTTGCTGCAAAATTTAAAGTGGCATTAAAAGGGCCTTTTTTAAAAATAAATAAATAACAAAACATGTAACACCTGCTGTGCAGTGGTTTTGGCAGAGCAGCCCCGATCCTCCTCACCTCGGCGCTCCTGTCCCCAGAGCAAGTAGCTTGCTATGGGGGCACTCAAGCAGGCTTGTTCCCAAGCCACTGCTCTGTGTCCATTCACACACAGTGCCATGGCTGCCCCCCCCCCTCTCATTGGCTGTGATTGACAGCAGCCAGAGCCAACAGCTGCACTGCTCTCTCAGCCAATGAGGCGGAGCTCGTGCACAATCGCTGGTTAACAATTGGGCTCTGGCTGCACAAAGTAGTGATTGAAATCCCTAGGTCCAAAATAAAATATGTAATGAAAAGAAAGGTTTTATTTAAAATTTTCATTATCTTATTGTTGAAGGGGGGGAAGGGGCGCACTTCTGGAGTCAACCGTGCAAAAAAGGTAAAACACATTAAAGTTATTACAGCTGTGTGTCACATTTATAGCTTGCTCTTCCATATTTGTACTTTATAAAACAGATTCGTAGAATATCCACTAGAGGGAGCACTTAGTGACTATGGGTCTGCAGGAGGAGCCACCAAGTGCAGTGGGGGACACAGGGGGATCGAGACACGTCCCTGAAATTTCTGAATTATAGCAGACAACTCTTATTTTATCAATGTGACATTTGACTGCGCAGGCAGCGGGACAGACAAATATTTAAACTTCTCTTTAACAGTAAATCTTATACAGTATAATTTTTGTGACAGTCACATTAACTGGTGAGATATCAGCACAGGGAGATCATTACTTCCAATGAGTTGGCCGATTCATAGATTTGCATTGTGAGAAGGAGCAGTGAAGCACAACCATGGCATAGTACTACAAGAGCCTGTATATGTAATCCAACAATTAAGGATACTTACACGTGTTTATATAAATGATAGATTCTAGAACATATAAAGCTGTAGTTTACCACACACATTGATTTGATTATCTGCATCCAGTCGATCTCTTCATTTTATCAGCAGCCGACATATTATCCATAACATAGATCACACAGACCCTATGCCATTCTTCCTACACCAAGGGAAATCCCTGAGGATGTTGCAGGATATCCTGTACACAATGACGGAGACGAAGATTTCCCAGTGTGTGGTACACAAGGTTTATTTTAAACACCATAGGAAATCAGGTAGCCAGGAAATCTACTTCTGTCATGAGGAAGTGAACTCCACATCGAGCTGAGGCTTCTAACTTAAAATGTGAAGGAATATAATGGATTATGAATGCAGGTCACAAACCTATTCTGACACTTCTCTCCAACATGTTAAATGTATTTTTTTTTCTGATAGAAAATTACTTAGAACCCCCAAACATTATATATTGTTTTTAAAGTGGAGTTCCACCCAAAAGAGGAAGCTCTGCTGATCTGCTTCCTCCCCCCACTCCAGTGCCACATTTGGCACCTTTTAGGGGGAGGAGGGAATGGGTACCTGTTTCTGACAGATACCCCATCCCCACAGCACCATCACTCGGAAGTTCGCCCCTCTCCTCCTCCTCCCACATCAGGCCAGTTAGAAACCGCAGCGCTCTTCGGCACAGTAGGGAACCAGTTGTGAAGCTGAAAGGCTTTACTGCTGGTTTCCCTCATCAGGAATGGCGGCGGCAGCACTCGAGAGCCGAGCTGAACATCACGGGGTCCCTGGACAGGTAAGTGTGCTTATATTAAAAGTCAGAAGCTAAAGTATTTGTAGCTGTTGACTTTAAATTACCGCACTCTGTAGTGAAAAAAAGTAGCGATCTTCACCAAGTACGTTTTACCTGGCCTGTCCAAAGAGCCTTTGCCCCCTTCCAGGACTTTCTGCCTGAGCCTCCCTGGCCCGGTTCCAGGTGGTGTCCCCCCTCTGGAGGAAACACAAATAACTGAGGAGCCAGCAGGGGAGGAGGACATTCTAAAAGAAGGCTGGCGCGGTGTTTCCTACAGAGGGGAGGAGCCAAGGTCTCTTAGGTGGCTGTCCTGAAAGATTAGTGGAAAATTATGCATAGGTGACGCTTTAAAGCCTTTGCAGGTTACCAGTTTAGATTTACACAGGAGGTCTGGTGCTAGAATTACTGCTCTCGCTCCGCCGTACTCACACATGTTGGTCCCACACATATATGTAAACAGCGATCGCACTGTGCAGGCTGTGAAGAGGAATAGAAAGGGTCATGTGTCTTTTGGTGCTAAGATGGACATTGAAGGACCAAAGGAATGGATGAGATCACTTTTCTTCTTTGGGGGGGGGTGAGATACAGGAGCACAGAGGATTTGGCCAATGTTTGTGGCAATATGAATGCAGCATAGTTTTATCAAATACTGAATGAAATTTTGTATTCGTAAGTAGGGATGAACTCTGGCGTGTTCGCACAGCCCATGTGCAGAGCCCGCCAGGAAGTCGGCACTGCGCTAATCACAGGCAGTGAGACATTTCATGATCTGCAGATGCGCATCGGACAATGTCTCACTGCCTGTGATTAGCGCTGCACAGTGCCGACTTCCTGGCGGGCTCTGCATGTGGGCGAACACACCAGAGCTCATCCCTATTCATAAGCCTGAAGCAGAGCACACAGGGGGCATATTTCAACTTCCCAAAATGACAAGGATTCAAAATATTTGACCATTCAGTGACTGAAAAAAAAGAAGAAAAAAAAAAAAACACTAAGTTTGGGATCAGTCATAACAATGTTCTGACCTCAATCATCACTGAGCTCCTTTGGGAAGATCTCAAACATGCAGGTCCATACTAGACAACCAAACATGAACAAACTGGTCTAATCAAGTTCAGAAGCGTGAAGCCCGGTGGTCAATTCTGGGGACTATAGGTGGGCATCTACTCCCTTCTAATGATATTAAAGGTCCTTTCACAACCATACGTTTTCCTGCATTTTTACAAGATCACAAAAAATATTTCCCTTTAAATCCTATGGGTCTCTTCAAAGCACTGCGCTACAGGTGCATTGCGCTTTGAAAAGTCCTGCATGCAGCATCTTCATTGCAGTTTTGAAAACCGCACCAAAAAAACACAGCTTCCTATTGAAATGAATGGATATTGCTGGAAAATTGTGGTAAAAATGCACCGCGATTTGTGTTTAAGTCACACATCCATTTTTAACTGGCGCAAACAACTCAAAAATGCACCAGGAACGCACAGGGAACATATTTGAACAGCAAAATCTTTTGCTACAGGAGCAGTGTGAAAGGGCCCTAAAGTGGGGTTGGCAAAGACAATGACTTTGAATGCCTTACAATGGTACTGAATGGTTGCCAGGATCAGCCAGCTTGAAAGTGAGCATTCCACGCCACTTCAGAAACGGATGCTCATTGGTTGCGTTATGGTATACTTGTTATGAGAGAAAATTATTAATTGCCATTGCGAAACTTTCTGTAAAAAAAAAAAAAAGTTGGCTGCACTTCTCAGTCACACACCCAGCACAGGACGCAGAAGATGAGTGCCAAAGAAAAGAAATCTTCAGAATACCTGTTCCAGGTCGGAGGCTTAGGCCTCATTCATTCACATGGCAAAAAATATTTTGGTGGCAGCATGAAGGTTAGTACATGTAGGTGCACACAGTTGTGGCCACCGAGTCTACAAAATATAAACCTGGTGTTAAAGAGTGCACATTACCTGCTCACTATGGACAGATGATTGTCCCTGGACCCAAACACCTTGTGTCCGAATCTCCAAGAGCAACCGTCTGTGCCTAAATGTAGATAATCGCTGGCTTTGCTCTCACTCGGTAACACTAGTGGACAGATACCGCTGCCGTCAGTCCATCATTGCTCTGCACAGGCTCAGCTGCTGCACCTGCACCCACCTTTACACCTTACACCTTTACATCGGCTGGATTCTTGCTACAGCTACAACATTTTTACAGTACGAATAAGTCTTTAACCACCTCCCGACCAGCGCACGCCAATATAAGTTGGCAGAATGGCACTGGCAGGCAAAGGGGCGTACAGGTACGTCCCCTTCAAAAAGCGGTGCTGCGGGCGCACCCGCTGCATTCTCTGTGACCGAGGGTCCCGCGGACTTAATGTCTGCGATCGTGTCATGGAGAGATAGAACGGGGAGATGTTTTTGTAAACAAAGCATTAACCCGTTTTGCCTAGTGACAGGACAGGGATCACTGCTCTCTGTCATCGGGAGCAGTGATCGCTGTCGTGTGTTGTAGCCCCTCCCCCCAGTTAGAATCACTCCCTAGGAAACACTTAACCCCTTCGTCGGCCCCCTAGTGGTTAACCCCTTCACTGCCAGTGTCATTTACACAATAATCAGTGCATTTTTATGGCACTGATCGCTATATAAATGCCAATGGTCCCAAAATAGTGTCACAAATGTCCGATGTGTCCGCCATAATGCCCCATTCCCGATAAAAATCGCAGATCGCCGCCATTACTAATTGAATAAAAAAAATAAAAGTAAAACGAATCCCCTATTCTGTAGACGCTATAACTTTTGCGCAAACCAAATCAATATACGCTTATTGCAATTTTTTTTAACCAAAAATATGCAGAAGAATACGTATCAACCTAAACTGAGGAGACCAATAGTTTTTTTTTTTTTATATATATATTTTTGGCGGATATCTATTATAGCAAAGAGTAAAAAATAGAGTTTTCTTAAAAATTTTCACTCCTTTTGTGTATAGTGCAAAAAATAAAAACCGCAGAGGTGATCAACTACCACCTAAAGAAATCTCTATTTGTGGGGAAAGAAAGGACGTCAATTGTGTTTGGGTACAGCGTGGCACGACCGCGCAAATTGTTAAAGCGACGCAGTGCCGAATCGCACAAAGTGCTCTGGTCGGGAAGGGGATAAATCCTTCTGGGCCTGAAGTGGTAAAGTATTGATGACAGCCAGGCAATTAGCATTTTCAGGAGAGGTTGGAAACGTCAGCCTGAATACTGCTCTCACAGGTTTCCTTCAGGAGATCTAAAAAAGACATTAGACTTTTCTACTAGATCTGAGTGAACTGCAGTGAAGTCCACTAGACTAAAAGGAAAATTCTGCAACAGTGATCAATTATAATTTCTCTGTCTTTCTATATACCTTTTCCCCATCCTAACAATACTATCCAAAGTCTATATTTATATTTGACAGGAAAGATGCTATTTTTAGTTAAAGAATATGTAAACTCAACAGTTCACATTTCTGATATGTGTCTGCTGTACCATGTACTTGTATGAAAAAGTATCCTGTTTTCCGTTTTCCTTACTTTATGTGAAAATCCTTGGTGTTCCTGCATATCCCCCCTGCTTTTCTATAAACTGACCAGACCAGGCATAAGAGCACAGTGTGGTCAGTTTTCTGACTGCACTGGAGCCTGCTCTCCTCCAATGATCAGACCCAAGGATGGGCTCAGGCGTGTTTGCAACTCCATGCGCTAGCCAGGAAGCTGACACTGCATGGCGCTAATCACAGGCAGCGAGACATTTCCCGATCCATGCACAGATTGGGAAATGTCTCACTACCTGTAATTAGCGCCACGCAGTGTCAGCTTCCTGGCACGTGGAGTTGCGAACACGCCTGAGCCCATCCTTAATCAGACCCATTCACTGAACACTAGTGTGCTGCTGTTTCTCGTCCCCCACCTCTCTGAGCTCCTTATGCAGCTGGGAAAAAAAAAAATAAAGGGAATGTGATCACTTATTAATACTTTTTTTTTTTTATTATTTATACACAAATGTTTTGCCTTTATTTCTATTTTAAAATAAATGGGTTATTTTACAAGGTGAAGGTTTACATATGCTTTAAGCTTACCATAAGGAAGACCTTGGGTGTCTGCTAATGTCTGGGCTGCTCGACTAAAAAGGGAATGTAAAGGACCTACAGACCAAACATGCAGATTTCACACAGCTATCACATTATATAAAACTCAAGTTCATCACACTATGTAGACTTTATAATGTAAACTATGAGAAAGAAAAACTTTAATCAACGTCCACTATAACTATTCCTTTCAAACAATCACGGTGAGATCCAGAAATCCTTCCCAATAAAGAATTAGTGGATGAATCCGTCTTGTAGACGGCCGGAGTCACGTGCCGGGAACTCAGCCTGCTCTGTCCAGTTGACGTTTTCTCCCTTTTTAGGAAATCGCACACAAAGACTTCAACAAAGGGATAGAGAACTATATTCAGAAGCAGAACTAAAAAGTGAGAGGGAGATTTTGTCAAGAGGAAAAAAAAAAAAATGCACAAACCTTATGACAATGTAGCACTGGTGCCAGGCAGCCACGGCATATACCAATGTATTGGTGCCATTTCCATAAGCCTGCTTCTTAACCACTTGCTGACCGCTCTATATCAGTTTTACTTCTACAGGGTGGCAACTGTGCGCCGGATCACGTGTATCTATGTGATCCGACACTTCCATGTACCGGGCACGGACGCTCCCACTGTGATTAAACACAGCGGACGCCAATCAGTGGGCACAGCCGACTCGATGACCGCCGCCACCCGCCGATCATCTTGCAGAAACACAGAACAGCGGGACATAGATTTAGGTCTTCCTCTAGTAAAAGCACCCCCCCCCCCCCACTGTAGTAAAACACAGGTTAGGTACACAGTTAACATTATGATTGCCCCTGATTTTAACCCCTTCCCAGCCACTGAAAACTGTATTGGAGTCACTGGTTCCCAAAGTGTCAGATGTCGGCTCTGTCTGCCGCAACATCGCAGTCCCACTATAAGTCACTGAATGCCGCCATAACTAGTGAAAAAAATAAAAATAAAATGAATAAAAATATCCCATAGTTTGTAGACGCTATGACTTTTGCACAAACTAATCAATATACGCTTATTGGGATTTGTTTTACCAAAAATATGTAGTAGAATACATATTGGCCTAAATTGATGATGCAAGTAGATTTTTTTACTTTTTTTATTAGATCATTTTTTACTATCTGCTATAAAAACAAAATTTCCCTCAAAAGTGTTTTTTTTTTAATTTATTTTTTGTTTATAGCACGAAAAAAAAAAAGGACCAACGTTTTATTTGGGTAGAGTGTCACATGGCCTTTGTCAGTTAAAGTAATGCAGTTCTGTATCACAAAAAATCGTCTGATCATGAAGGGGGGTAAATCTTCTGGAGGTCCAGTGGTTAAAAGTAGAACTACAGGATAAAATGAAAACAAAAAAGTCAGTGCTCATGGGGGAATCCCTCATGTGGAGCCATTGTGTTCTGTTCTCCAGGCAGGGGAAGCCATCCCGCCGGGAGAACACAATGGCTATTATAGCCGCTAGCAATAATCACTATCAATCACATGTAAAATCCAACAGACTACTTTTGTATACAAGTTGATCGATCAACCGTCTGAGATTTGAGCCATCTATGGCTGGCTTAACCATCCATTGTGGCGGGGGGGTGGGGGGGGGTGCCACAGTCCCACTGTCTGTGTCAATAGACGCAGCAGCAGGGCTTGGGAGTGAGCATGCACCAGTGCCCCCATGGGAAACTGCTTCCCTTAATTTTAGAAACACTTTAAGGCCTTACCGCTTCCACTTGCTCCAACCCCTTGAACCCCGCACTAGTGCACCGCATGCACTGCAAGCAGTTGTGTAGCGGTAGTAGATTGGCATCATTCACTTGAAGTGACAGAGGGTAGTTTCCTGCTGCACCCGCATGTGTGCATGCCTCTGCAGCTAAAGGGGAGTGGTAAAAACTGCATCTCAATCACGTTTTATTATCCCCCAACTGTTGGGACTATATAAATTGAGCATAAGGCCTTTTGCACACGGTACGGATGTTTGAGCATGTGCTCCCCCCCCTGAAATTTCAGGCATTTGTGTTGTGCGTATTTGGCACACATTTATTGTGTTTTTACATTTGTACGCACAATAGGAAAGTGAATTCATATTTATGCTCATATTTGTGTGTACCGGTCAGGACGGGAGTTTTTCCCTTTAGAATACGCAGCGCTGGATTACACACAGTTGTGTACAGGTACATTGCAAACAATGGGGTGTATTTTGGATCAGTAAGGCCTCTTTCATACCGGGGCAGGATCGGCGTCGGCTGTAAAACAGCACTATTTTTAGCGCCGATTTACCGTCATTTTAGCAGTGGTATTCAGTAAAACCTCCCTGCTAGCGGCCGAGAAAGGGTTAAAACCACCGCAAAGTGCTGCTGCAGCAGCGATTTGCCGGCGGTATAGCCATGCTGCCCCCATGGATTTCAATGGGCAAGAGTGGTGTATAAACCGCTCCAAAAGATGCTGCTAGCAGGACTTTTTTCGCCATCCTGCCAGCGCACCGCTCGTGTGAAAGCCCTCGGGGTTTTCACACTGGACACACAGCAGCGACTGTTTCAGGTCAGTTTGCAGGCGCTATTTTTAACGCAACAGCGCCTGCAAAATGATTCAGTGTGAAAGAGGTCTAACAAAAACGCTATACGGTGATTTTTCAAGCTACAGTGTTGCAAGAGCCTAATATGTACATAAATGTCTTTCTCAAAGACGACAAGGGTGACATTTCCTTGGCAATTCATTGCTTTAGGTTACATGTTTGCAATGCTCACAGTATGTACACATCATGGGATTACTTTTTACGAGTGCCTTCTACAGAAAATATCAGGGATGTAAACCTAGCGGTAATCTTGAAGCCCGTCTGAATCTCGCTGGAATACAGATACATTGGAGCCTGCCAAACGTTCGTATTCTGCAGCAAAGGGCATGCTTAACTACAAACATCTGCTCACTGTAAATATGTCATGAAATGCTCCATTACTGGAGCCCAGAGGGGGGCCAAACCTACCCCACCGAGTGCCAATTGTTTAAAAATGGTCCGTTAAAGTTACTTGAATTATATACACTATCTATAGAATATTGTGCGTCTCGATGGCTCAGACATGATTTACCTATAGAGCCGAGATCATTCTACATGCTGTGTATATAAATATATTCAGATTTTCACATCTGCTAAACTCGGCTGTGGATATAAAAATATTCTGACAAATCCTCCCACAAGAATCACAATATTTTCTACCTTTCAAACATCTTCATTTAATAAAAGTTTGCAGATCTGAACACTGCAATATAACGGTGTAAGCAAATACCTTCACATGCTCCAGATTATTAAAGCTACTGAAACTGGCGGCAGGACTTATGAATCGGGCACAGGACCGCTCAACCACTAAAAGCGGTTGTATAGTCTTTACTTTTACCTACAGGTAAGCCTATAGCAAGGCTATAGTAAGGCTTACCTGTAGGTAAAAAAAAAAAAATCTAACCCTGTATGGTTTAGGAGATATTCCCCTGGCAATGAGCCACTGACTGCAGCGAGGCATGAGCACAGCGCATTCTCAGCTGAAAGCCCGGCAGACGCCGGACCCTGCCGGAAAGAAATCTCTCGCACCCACATGCGGGAGTGACAACATCACGGCTCCAGCCACTCACAGCGCCGGAGCCGCGATACCCGGAAGACACGCCGAGGGAACATGTCAGCTGCCTCGGCGTGGATCGGGTGAGATGTCAGGGCCTCGTTCTAAGGTGTTTCATATGCGGTGTGCATACTAGCTCATTATGCCTTTTGCCTTACAGGTCTGTGAAAAAAAAAAAAATATGTTAGCGGTTTACTCCCGCTTTAAAGAGAAGGCCTGTTCTGACACAGTCCATTTACAAAAACTGGAGCGTGCAAAATTTGGTGCAGCTGTGCATCATAGGTACACTATATTACCAAAAGTATTGGGACACCTAACTTTACACGCATACGTGCGTGTTTATATACATCAGTGCATAAAGTGCATGTTCTTAGATGCAGATTTTTTTGGATTCTGTGTTACAGATCTGAATGCAGTACACGTTGACACCTGTGCTAATGGCTCTATTGAAAACAATGTAGATATTGTTTAGATCCGCAATAAAACATTTTTTTTATATATATATATATATATATATATAAAACATTACAGGTGTGTGATACATGTGTATATATTGCAACACTGACAATCAGAAGAGGATTTTTGCATGTATAAGCAAGTTTACGCAAGATCTTTGGCCTGGTTCACGCCTATACATTTTTCTAGTGCTTTTTGCAGAAACACACTACAGTCCATTTAATATGGTTTCCTATGCGACACGCTCACATCTATGCTTTTTTTTTTTCATCCGCTGAGTTTTTGGAAAGATCCAGGGACTTTAAATGCTAAATTGTGCGTTTTTTTGGTTCAACAGACTTCGATGGAGAAGCTGCAGAAAAGCACGCAGTGCATTTTTATGAAGCGATTTTGCCATGTTTTGCGTTTTTTTAATCTGCCCAACTAATTGGCCAAAAAAAACACATAAAAAATGCAAAATGTTACAAAAACGCACTGCAGAAACTGATCAAAAGCAAACTGCATAGGTGTGAACCGGGCCTTAGGGAACACTTTACACAGACTTTTCCATCAACAAGATCCCGAGTATAAACATCAGTAAATTATGTCCGTGTGCAACTGGCCTAAACCTTGGTTCACATATATGCGATGAGGGAAAGGCAGCATATCCTGTGCGTTTCTTGCACTGCATTGAAATTTGCACAGCGCTCATGTGATCTGCTGTGAGTGTCCATGTTAAAATATTGACACCCCAAAACAGCTGGCAAAATGCAGTGCGATTGCCTGACTCGGATCGCATGGGTGTGAACCTATAAAACATAATAAAAATTTGATTCCGGCGCAGCAAAAAAAATACTAAATTTATAGCTCAAATCGCACTGCAAAGAATCGCATGTGATTTGAATAGGGAATTCGTGTCCAAATCACATGCGGGTCCCCGCACCACTTCTGTGAGCTCAGATTTAAAGCGGGGTTCCACCCTAAAGTGGAACTTCCGCTCATCGAAACCTTCTACCCCTCCGGTGTCACATTTGGCACCTTTCGGGGGGGTGCAGATACCTGTCTAAGACAGGCATTTGCACCCACGGGAGTCTATGTCTCTTCATGCCCCAGCGCGCTGTCTGCTGGGGCACACACGGGTCCCAGAGACAGCGTGGACCATTCCTAGAGCGCTGCACAACTCGCGCATGCGCAGTAGGGAACCGAGAAGTGAAGCCGCAAAGCTTCACTTCCTGAGTTACTCACCTAGAATGGCGGCAGCAGCCGAGAGATCGATCGGCCTTGGCTGCCAACATCGCTGGATCCTAGGACAGGTGAGTGTCCATTTATTAAGTCAGCAGCTGTAGTATTTGTAGCTGCTGGCTTTTAATTATTATTTTTTTTTACAGTGAAATCCCTCTTTAACCACTTGCTTACTGGGCACTTAAACCCCCCTTCTGCCCAGACCAATTTTCAGCGCTGATGCACTTTGAATGACAATTGCGCGGGCATACAACACTGTACCCAAATGAAATTTTTATATTTTTTCCCACAAATAGAGCTTTCTTTTGGTGGTATTTAATTACAGTTGGGAGTTTTATTTTTTGCTAAACAAACAAAAAAAGATGCAAAATAAAAAAAATCATGTTTAATAGTTTGTTATAAAATTTTGCAAGGTCATTTTTCTCCTTCATTGAAATGCGCTGATGAGGCGGCACTGGTGGGCACAGATAAGGCGGCACGGATGGGTGGCACTGAGGTGCAGCACTGTTGAGGCAGATTGTGAGCACTGATGGATGGCACTGTGGGCGGCACTTTTTTCATATTTAGGTGGCACTGGCAGGGGGCAGGTGGGCACTGATGAGCTGGCCGTGATCGGGACTGAAGTCCCTCTCACGACCGCCGGTGATCGGCTTTTTTTTTTCTGCTGGCGCTGTCAAAAATAGCCGATTACTGGCTCTGTTGTGTCACATGATCAGCTGTCATTGGCTGACAGCTGATCACGTGGTAAGGGGTCGGGATCGACCCCTTGCTCCGATCTGTGATCAGGCGAGTCTCAGAGGGGCACAGGCCACTCGTGCACGGGACGACGTCAATAGACGTAGTCCCGGCAAAGCAGGTCCGCGCTGTAGCCGTCATTCGGCTATAGCTTGGATCTCCAGTGGTTAAGCACCGTGCATTTACAGGACAAAATCAGAATGGAGCTTTGAGCTATATCCCCAAGACAAGTAAATGCAGTTCATTTTGGATTGCCACTGTAATTTTTTTTTTTTATTATCTTCATCAATGATTACTACCAGGAAATAGGAAAATCGACAAGATTCTTAAGATGCAAATAAGATTCCAGTTGGATGCTAAGTGACTGGTCAGTTGCTTAAAGCGGAGTTCCACCCAAAAGTGGAATCCGATTCCTGGCACCTTTCGATTGGGGGGGGGGGGGAGGGGGCAGGGACCTGTTTTTTACAGGCCGCAGCGAATTACATCACAGCTTAGCCCCCCTCTTCAGGTGGCTGGGCCAGTAGGAGCTCGCAGCCGTGCTTCACGCTTGCACAGTAGGGGCTACACTGCCGGGTTACCTTACCCGCAATGGCGGCAGCAGCACCCGACCAGCCGGTGTAAGCATCAGCTGGGGTGCAGACATTGCTGGACTCCAGGACAGGCAAGTGTCCTAATGTTAAAAGTCAGCAGCTACAGTATGTGTAGCTGACTTTAAATTTTTAAAGGGGCGGGCGGAACTCCTCTTTAAAGTGGTTCTAAAGCCTCAAGATTTTTCTTTACCTTCATATATTCTATGCATGAAGGTGGTAAACCTTCGTGCTGCAGGATTCCCCCTGTATCTTATCTGAACCCGATCCAGCGACATGCATGAGAGCAGCAGCTGTTTGGCTCCACTCCTGTCACCCAATAAAGCTTACCTGTAGGTAAAATGAATATCTCCTAAACCATTCAGGGGATATTCTAGCGAGCAGCAGCTGGTGACGTACCAGAGGCATGCCCTCTGAAGCAACTGCATATCTGTGCCATTCCCTTATACATGTGTGCCGCAGCCGAAAATCATGCGCACATGTGCGGGAGAAGTCATCAAGGCCTGGCCAATTGAGCGGCCGTAGCCTGCAAACCTAAAAAGAAGACTGGGTGAAGATGGAAGCCTATCCAGAGAGAACAGCACGGCCGCTGGAGGGCTTCGTTTTAAAGGCAAGTCCTTCATAAATTCTTTTTAAAGAGTTTACTACGGCTATAAAGTCAGATTAGGTCTGAAACATGCAACATCCATTCAGAGAATAAAGCTCTGAATGTTATTTGGCTAAACCAACATGTTTTGAATTTTAGAAAACCAGATTGTTGACTTCTCAGAATTTATTCTCTCAACCCAACGCCACGTGATTTATTAAAGTACAATTAATCACCGTTTGAGAACAGCCTTCCGACCAATTATTTATGACTGGTGTAATTCAATGCGATTACAGCAGGCTTCAAAAAGCACAAGCGGGTCCATCCTTCGTAACTAGGTCTGTTCATCAACATACAAGAAAAGATATTAGTCACTACTTTCTGTCTGCTCACAGTATTAACTATGCATAGGAGCTGCATTAGGTTACAAGATAAAAACACTCCTTTATAACATTGGAATAACTGACCCCTTCTCAGGATCACCCATTAAAGGGCTCATTCTGTGCGATTGGCCAGCAATACAACACAGGAGGGCATTGTAAACAATTCATAATTAGAATTCACAATAAATGACATGTAACAATGATTAGAAGGACAGACATCCCATTCTCACAATAATAAGACGCTTGGATGAGGCTTTCACTTCTCAGAGCAGGGAAGACGAGGGCAGCACTTATCTGATAACCAAGAAAATCAACATTGACTTTGACCGTGTATGACACCAACAATATAACCACTAATCTCATGTAAATATTAGAAAAATACATATTGATCTTGTAGCAATAACATTACTGGGCCAGATAAGACATGGACAGACATTCTGAATAGGAAAATTCTTTGAATATTTTTCTTTTTCCCAAACAAGTAGCCGTTATTCATGATGGAAGACAAACATTACCGCTTTACAAAAAAAATTTAATTATTACATGCGATTACATGTAATATTATATGTATACTAAATAGCACCAGGGCTGGACTGGGACAGAAATTTGGCCCTGGACTTCATCCAGACCGGCCCACTTACATTTTGAGCGTCCCGCCAGCACCCCCTTTCATCAGAAGCGTCCCGCCAGCACCCCCTTTCATCAGAAGCGTCCCGCCAGCACCCCCTTTCATCAGAAGCGTCCCGCCAGCACCCCCTTTCATCAGAAGCGTCCCGCCAGCACCCCCTTTCATCAGAAGCGTCCCGCCAGCACCCCCTTTCATCAGAGTGTTTCATCAGCACCCCCCTTTAAGCGGGTTGTCCCAATAGCACCCCCTTTCATCAGAGTGTCCCATCAGCACCCCTTTCATCAGTGTCCCATCAGCACCCCCTTTCATCAGAATGGCCTGAGTCATCGTCCCACCAGGAAACGCCCAGTAGTCCCAACTACTACAACTACTTTCAGGGTGTAACATGTAACTAAATTAGCAGCCCCCGCATGTCCTTGAGACCATCCTGTGACAGCGAGCATGAAATCTTCTCACTGCTGTCACAATTTATAAAGTGCAGGCGTGCGGGGGTCCTCTCCCTGGCCCTGTCATTCATTCCATGGTTCTGGGAATGAGAGAACTACAATTACCATCAACCACTGTGGCTGATGGCTTATAGTTCTCAATGAACTACAAGGACACTGATGATTCTTTCTGCCATTCAGTAACTGGCGGCTCATACAGCCACCTACACTGACAGTCTGCATGAGCCTGACACTGCACCCACAATCTGCCGATCGGCATAGAAGTAGACAGTCTGTATCCAGGGCCAATTAAATGCAGGCGAGTGGTTACATGTGAGAGTGGCCACAAATAGCTGCGGGAGCTCTTAGCCTCCGGTTGCTTTCAGCTGCTCCATTCACAAGTGTGAATAGGGCCCAAACAATGAAAAGGCAACAGCGGGTATTAAGCACTCCTTGCATCAAAAGGCAGGTCTGGTCCCTATTCTGAAAGCAAATGTTACACAATATAAGATTAGACGGAAAGCCGACTCAAAGCATGCATGTGTCATGAGCGTATCTGAAGAAAAACAGCACATTCCAATGGGAAAATATTCCAAGAGTAATATTTGGTCAGCTGATTTCAGTATTTCTCAGTCAATATCCACAAAAGGAAAATGTGGCAATTGTAGCTGCGCCCGATCAATAAACCCAATTACAGCACTCATTAACTCAAGACAAAAACAAGGATGTCATCAGAACAGGCTGATGTCACTCAGGGTTAGTCATGAAAAGCTTGAAGTCACTTGACAATTCTATAAGCCGTAACACTTACAAAGCTTCATAGATATGTTCTGGAAATCTACTAAACAAGGGTACCCAGGGGCACGTTCATTCTCAGCATCACGGGACTCCTGTAATGGGAATAAACTTTGTAGACTTGGCAAAGCTTGTGAGGCACGTTATTATGATTGCAGCGATGAGGACCTATTCCTCATAGTCTTTCATCATTTGAAATTTCATTAATAAAAGGCCCAATATACCACACAATGAAAGAATAGAACTACTGATGCACTGAAATTACAGCTGCTGAAAATAGGGTTTTCAGCGCCGCAAGGAAAAAGGTGCCGATAACAGCTGCAGAAAATGATTTTGCTGTGTTTTTGCAGCGATTTTAATGCACGTGGCGTATTTTTCATAGGTCATGTGACTGAGGCTGGGTTCGGGCTGGAGAATGCAGCAGCTCACAGCAGAAGTCCGGTGCGTCTTCAGGCACCATTTCAGGTCCGATTGCAGCCAGAATTTTTGGCTGAATTCTGACCCAAAACAGACAAAATGACGCACAGGGCTCCTGTACAATTTGCACCATAGAGAGCCGACAGGCTGCTTGTACCCAAGTTAACCCCCCTGACGGTATTCCCGAGTCTGGCTCGGGGTGGAATTTTCATACCAAAAGCGGTATCCCCGAGCCAGACTCGGGACTGCATCGCTGGATCCAGGAGGAGGTTTACTTACCTTCTCCCTCGATCCAGCATTGTCTGCCCGCTGTACGAGCGAGCCGCGTCTCGCTCGATGCATCACATCGCCGATCTCCGTGCCCTGCGAGCGTTGCGACGCACGGGGACGGAGATCGGCGCCAAATTCAAAAAGTGAAACAAACAGTAAACATACAGTATAATGTAATCTTACAGATTACATTGCTGTATGTAAATATTTCACATCCCCTTTGTCCCTAGTGGTCGGCCCAGTGTCCTGCATGCAGTTTTATGTAATAAAAACTGTTCTTTATGCCTGGAAACTGGAGATTGTCCATAGCAACCAAAACTGTCCTTTTACATCAAAAATGGTTTTAGACCAGCTAGAAAACAGCGATAATAAATTAGAATCACTCGCAGAATTGAGCGATAGCGATTTGTGGGGAGATCCGTCATCAAATACTGAAAAGTTATGACAGTGACAATTCTGCAACTGAGAAAATTTCAGTGTTTTTGATTTGATTACATTATTGAATAATTTTTATTATTGTTATATTATTATTTGGTACAATTATTTATAATTATTTATTATATTATAATTTATGATTTCATTTTTCAAACTTTATTATACCCGGGATGTCTGCTAGACTCTGGTTTGGACAGATTTAAGAGAGTTATTCCTAAGAATTGCAGGACTACAATATAGAACGCCAAATTTTCATGCAAAATAATGGTACCGCTTTTAGCACCTAAAATCCGAAATAATCGTACCGCCAGGGAGGTTACCGTATATACTCGAGTATAGGCCGACCCGAGTATAAGCCGAGGCCCCCAATTTACCCCCAAAAAACTGGAAAACTTATTGACTCGTGTATAAGCCGAGGGTGAGACATGGCTGTCCATCCCTGTGTGTCCGTCCATCCCTGTGTGTGTGTCCATCCATCCCTGTGTGTGTATCCATCCATCCATCCATCCCTGTGTGTGTGTGTGTGTGTGTGTGTGTGTGTATCCATCCGTGTGTGTGTGTGTGTGTGTGTGTGTGTGTATCCATCCGTGTGTGTGTGTGTGTGTGTGTGTGTGTATCCATCCGTGTGTGTGTGTGTGTGTGTGTGTGTGTGTGTATCCATCCGTGTGTGTGTGTGTATCCATCCGTGTGTGTGTGTGTGTGTGTGTGTGTGTGTGTGTGTGTGTGTGTGTGTGTGTGTGTGTGTGTGTGTGTGTGTGTGTGTGTGTGTGTGTGTCCAGCCTACCTGTGTCCCAAGCCTCCGTCCCGTGCCTCCTCCGTCCCGTGCCTCCTCCGTCCCGTGCCTCCTCCGTCCCGTGCCTCCTCCGTCCCGTGCCTCCTCCGTCCCGTGCCTCCTCCGTCCCGTGCCTCCTCCGTCCCGTGCCTCCTCCGTCCCGTGCCTCCTCCGTCCCGTGCCTCCTCCGTCCCGTGCCTCCTCCGTCCCGTGCCTCCTCCGTCCCGTGCCTCCTCCGTCCCGTGCCTCCTCCGTCCCGTGCCTCCTCCGTCCCGTGCCTCCTCCGTCCCGTGCCTCCTCCGTCCCGTGCCTCCTCCGTCCCGTGCCTCCTCCGTCCCGTGCCTCCTCCGTCCCGTGCCTCCTCCGTCCCGTGCCTCCTCCGTCCCGTGCCTCCTCCGTCCCGTGCCTCCTCCGTCCCGTGCCTCCTCCGTCCCGTGCCTCCTCCGTCCCGTGCCTCCTCCGTCCCGTGCCTCCTCCGTCCCGTGCCGTGCCTCCTCCGTCCCGTGCCGTGCCTCCTCCGTCCCGTGTCTCCTCCGTCCCGTGCCGTGCCTCCTCCGTCCCGTGCCGATGGATCGCCGCTCTTCTCGGCGGCCATTCTACAATTCAAAATTCCGCCTCCGCCTGTGATAGGCGGAACACTCAATTTCCCAGCAGCCTGTGTTCCGCCTATCACAGACATCCTCTCATACTCGTCCGTAGTATGAGAATGAGCGGATGTCCGTGATAGGCGGAACACTGACTGCTGGGAAATTCAGTGTTCCGCCTATCACAGGCGGAGGCGGAGAAGGAGGCGCGGCTTTTGAAAATTAATGTCCGCCGTCTGTCTGCTCGATACGCTGATCGAGCAGTCAGACAGCGGCGACTCGAGTATAAGCCGAGGGGGCACTTTCAGCCTCAAAAAAGAGGCTGAAAATCTCGGCTTATACTCGAGTATATACGGTAATCGACCAACTTGGGAACAATCAGCCTGTCAGCTTTTACATATTATTGCCAACAACTATTAGAGCCGCTAGCAGTAATTACTGCGATAACACCCCCCCACACCAGAACACAATGGTTCCACGGAAGGGATCAGTGTTAATAGGGGAATCAAGCGAATTAATGTCCTGTAACCTGTGGTCACAAGAAAGAAAAATCGCTCCATTTAAGGCCAGCTTTAGTGTTGTAGTCTGCAAGTAGCCAGAGCTACACATCAGTTCGGGCTCATGCACACTGCAGCACAAAAAAGCAGCTCCTGTAGGCTTTTGAGCTTTTTTCTGCCTGGAAATTCCCCTCCATGTTAGCCATTGTGTCCATGCACACTAGGGCTTTTTCAGGAGTTTACAGGCATACTTACAGGCTCTTACAGGCAGAACCCTTCCCCCCATGAAACTAGTTTTTGAGAGGAGCTTTCAAGCAGAAAAGACTCCCAAGTCGTTTAATGCACTGAAAAAAGTTCAAAAGAGCAAGAAAAAGCATAAAAAGGCACAAAAGCTCAAAACAGTAAAAAATATAAAAAAATAGGAAAAATTAGTTGAGGGGAGGGCTTGTGAAAATAAAAAGCTCATGTGCAAAAGAGCCCAAAAAAAGTACTAACTTCTCAAATAAAAGCTCAAATGCCTGTAAAAGCAACTTTTTTTGTTTTTGAGCTACAGTTTCCATGAGCCCTTACAGTTGTAGACATCACACACAAACTACTAAATTGATGAGCATTATTTTTTTTAGTCAGCACATAGCATCTGAGGTGCCATCAAATATTAGAGTTGCACCGATACCGAGTATTTGTAGAAGTATCGATACTCCAGCAAATGCACCCCGATACCTGAAACGGATACTTACAGGCTCGGTTCTTTGCGCTGTCAGTGGGTCTCCCCCTGTGTTAAAGAAGTCCGGCAAATGGAGCCGTCAAAAAAAAAAAAAAAAAAAAAAAACAGCCGCCAATGTTTATTAACATTGCTCAGACCTGAAAAACTAAAATAAAAGAAACATTGTTTCTTTTTATATATTTCCGTTTCTTCATCTGCAGATCAAAGGGATGAAAAATGTTCCTCTGTTTAACCCTTTAATTTACCCTAATCAGCCTTAACTTCCTATTCTCCTCCATTTATTATTTTCCTGCTTTTTTCTTTTGTTCACGTCTTTTATAAACGACAAACAATTAAAAAAAATTGTGGTAGGTATTGGTAATTGGTATCGGTGAGTACAAAAAAAAAAAATCTGTAAAAATTAAAAAAAATGGTATTGGTGCATCCCTATCAAATATGGACAGCTTTGGTCACCATAAATACCTACGGTACTTGGCACTAAAACACAGTTAGCTTTAGGGAGGTAACAATAAATAAGATAGAGACCACACTCGCTGCAGGCAGCCTACAGTGGAGAATAATTTAAGAGAACGTAAATGAAAACTTTAAACACTACAATCAGAAAACTGTTTTATGACTGTATTGAAAGGGGTGAGGGATTAATAGAAGCCGATATGTATGGAGAGTGATATTTCATGTCATATGTCCAGCAGAGTCATAAAGGACTATCCAGGATTGTAAATCCCCATCTGGGTAATCCACTGTACATGTGTTTAAAATGAAGAGCGAGCAATATGTTATAGCTTGGGAGGAGCGCAGTGCTGTACTGGAGACAAGCATGCGGAGGGGGTTAAACTATAATGGTTTCAAGTGCTTCCATCCTTCCTGAGAACAAGTCATTTCTCACAACACCAAGACAGAGGAAGAGAGGAAAACATCACAGGACACAAAGCACTTAACAATGAAGAACTTCTAAATTAGAACCATGAGGAAGGAAAGCAGTTTATCGGGCCCCCTGTAATTATATGTGACAGAGCGAGAGATGAACAAGGTAGTTAGGACCACTACATAAACAGACTAAGAAAATGTTTCAAGAAATAAGAATCGGTGTCCTCGCTGCTCCTTAGGATTTCATAGGCGCCTTAGGCTACCCAAGCGACTAACAAGCCATGAAATGTTATTAGCACATACCCCAATGGGCAGCTACTTAGGACGCAGCTGGAGAGTGAAATGAGCCTTGAGCCTTGTCTGCTCCTCTCACCTTACCTGCCCCGTATCTGTAACATACACAGCCAACAGTGCCAGACCGCCTGTTCCCAGACTCCCATCACACCGACGCATTCCTCTACTACTCCGGACCCGACTCCATATCCAGCACAATCAGCAGCCTCACTGTATACAAGGATGCTATAGGATGGTTATCAACAAAGATCAATTAGTCTTTACAAGCTCTTATTTCGATATAAATATGAATGAGACTGGCTTAAAGTGTTGTAAAGCCAGAAGTTATTTAATTTTATTTTTTTACCTTGTAGTATTTTACACAGTAAGAAAAAATAAAAAAAAAATAAGAGTAGGGCTGCAACTAACGATTATTTTCATAATCGATTAGTGGGCCGATTATGGTTTCAATTAATCGGTTAATAACATTTAAAAAAAAAAAGTGGGTCAAATTGACGTTCATTTTCAACCACAGTGACGGGAAAATTTATAAATAGAAAACTTCTTAGTCAAAGGAATTTTCAGACAGTGTATGTGGTTTTCGTTCAGATATCACATTCATTTTAAAAACAAGTGAAAATTTCAAACAAAATTCTTTCATTCAGTGAATGTATAAAGATTTTTTTTGTCTGAATATTCTCATCCAAAAATTGATCCATGTAACTCGGTACACACCTATGCAGTTTGCTTTTGATCTGTTTCTGCAGTGCTTTTTGCTGTGCGTTTTTAATTTTTGCGCACGTGATTTTACTGCAATTTGCATTTTTGCAATTTTTTTGGGCAGATTAAAAAACACAAATGGCTGCAAAAACACATTACATGGTTTTCTGCAGCTTCTCCATTGAAGTATATTGAACCAATAAAGCACCATTTTGCATTAAAAGTCCCTGACCCTTTCAGATGTGAACGTGTCCCATAGGAAATCATGTAAATGAAATGTAGTTTATTTCTGCAAAAAGCACCAATAAACACATAGATGTGAACCAGGTCTTAGGGTCCTTTCACACGGGACGGATCAGTTCTGATCCGCCCCGTGGATATCCGTTTGCTCAGCGGGGATCACTCCGCCGATCCCCGCTGAGCAGGGAGATGACAGCTCCGTCTCTGCACACTGCGCAGGGACGGACCTGTCACAGCGCCGCTCTCCCCTATGGGAGATCGGATGACGACGGACCGCAGTGCCCGTCACCCGATCCGATCCGCAGACGGATGGAAAAATAGCTTTTTCCTCCGTTACACTTTTTCGGATCGGAGCGGGTCGGATGTCAGCGGACATGTCACCGCTGACATCCGACGCTCCATAGAGCTCTATGGAGCACCCGTTCAGGTCCGCCTAAAAAACTGACAGGCGGGCCTGAACGGGACGTCGGTGTGAAAGAGGCCTAACACGTTTAGTACATAATGGGGTTTAAAAAATAAAATAAAAAAAACTTAGCCCTTTATAGTAGAAAAAAAGCAAATAATCGCTACTATAAGGGGTTAATTTTTTTACTGTACAACAGTGAAAGTAATATTTACAGTAGCGATTATTTGCTCTTTCTGTACTATAAAGGGCTCATTTTAGTTTTTTTTTAACCCCATTATGTTACTGGCCGATTAATCGATTAAGAAAATAGTAATCAATTAATTTCATAATCAATTAGTTGTTTCAGCCCTAAATAAGAGTCATACCTGAGCCCGATCTCGATCCAGCGATCCGCACGAGAGCAGAGGCCTTCCCACTGCCTCAGATACAGTAGGAGCTATTGGCTCCCCCTGCTGTCAGAGCCAGAGATGAGGGGCCGAGACCTGAGACTCCCCCCGTGTGTCTTATGGACATTCAAAGCGGGGCTCAGGAGGGAACAAGCATGGATGCCTCCATAAAAGGTTACTGGGGGGGGGGGATAAACCAGAAGCACTGGCAGAGGACCTGAGAAGAGGACGGGGGCTGCTCTGTGTAAAACCATTACACAGGACCAGTAAGTAGAACATGTTTATTATTTTTAGAAAAAAAGGCTTTACAGTCACTTTAATGAAAATTATGTTTTATCACGGGACACTAATATTTGCTTATTATAAAAGCAGCTTATGCTTCGGGCCTTTAGATAGGTCTACACCAGGGATGTGCAATTAGTGGACCTCCAGCTGTTGCAGAACTACAAGTCCCATGAGGCATAGCAAGACTGAGCCACCAGCTCAGCACCCAGAGGCAGAGGAATGATGGGACTTGTTTTGCATATCCCTAGTCTACACTGACTGTGCTTCACTATTCCTCCTTTAACCAGTCAGATCAGTCTGTTAAAGATGAATTCCAGGTATAGATATTTTATACATAGTTAGATGCCGAACCAATGTAATTACGTATATAAAACATACCTGGAAATCAGTGTAAAGCACCACTACTCCGCTAGCTTCAGGCTGGGTTCACATATGAGTAGGGCTGAAACAACTAATCGACAACTAATCAATTATGAAAATGATTGTCAACTATTTTCATAATCGATTAATCGGCCAGCCTATTAGTTGGCCTGCATACAAAATGCATTATTGGTTTACAGATCAGAAAATACAGTGCAGCACACATACAGCTCAGTACACCATCCATACATGTAAGTGCCTGAGAACTTATGAATGTGTGAGGAGCAATCCCTCATGGGACATGTAGTCCTGGGCAGGAAGTGAGAGGTTCTAAAGGCAGAAGTTTTTTTTTTTACCTTGCTATAGGGGGCACTCTATACTATAATTTGCAGCTTGCTATTGGGGCACTATGAAGCCAGGAGGACCCCAGAAAGAATCAGGGCTGCTCTGTGCAAACTACTGCATGGAGCAGGTAAGTAGAACATGTTTGTTGTTTTAAAAAAAAAAGTCACTTTAAAGACTGTGCAGGGAAGATCAGCATCTGAACCCAATGAAGGTGGAGGCTGATAGACTAGAGATAATAGAAGGCATTACAAGTACATTCAAAGTACATTTTTACCAGTATTGTGAATTATATTTAAAATGATCATATCCATGGAAAAAAAAAAAAAAATAATAATCTCAGCTTTTAGTACTGCTTTAATATAAAAGATTCATATCTCCCTTCCCCCCTTCATGTCTGACCCCTAGTTAAAATGCCCATATATCCTACTTCTGGGTGTATTATATAAAGGATATAAGTCAGGGGTTGACAAATTTGCTTGGAATCTGGGAGCCAGCTAAAAAAGTTAGGAGCCAGGTCTGTGACGGCGATCTGGACCTGTCCCTGGCCTGACATGGAGACGAGTGAGGGGAAGATAGCCCCCAGCCCCCCACCTGTCTCCAAGTCATTGCCCATAGCTCTTAGAGGGACATTTTTAAATTGCATTTTAGTTAGTTTAGGTCTCTCTGACCCCAGATCTCATATATAAAAGAGGACCTGTCATGCTTTTTTCTATTACAAGGGATTTTTACATTCCTTGTAATAGGAATAAAAGTGACACACATTTTTTTTTTTTTAAAAGAACAGTGAAAAAAATAAAAATAAAAGTTAAAATAAGAAAAAAAAATTGTTTTAAATGCGCCCTGTCCCGCCAAGCTTGCATGCAGAAGCGAACGCATATATGAAAGCGGTGTTCAAACCACACATGTGAGGTATCGCTGCGATCGGTAGAGTAAGAGCAATAATTCTAGCCCCAGACCTCCTCTAACTCAAAACGTGCAACCTGAAGAATTTTTTTAAACGTCGCCTATGGAGATTTTAAAGGGTAAAAGTTTGTCGCCATTCTATGAGCGGGCGCAATTTTGAAGCGTGACATGTTGGGTATCGATTTACTCGGCGTAACATTATCTTTCACAATATAAAAAAAAAAAATTGGGCTAACTTTACTGTTGTCTTTTTTTTTTTTTATTAAATAAAAATTTTTTCCACAAAAAAAGTGCGCTTGTAAGTCCGCTGTGCAAATATGGTGTGACAGACAGTATTGCAACGACCACCATTTTACTCTCTAGGGTGTTAGAATAAATAATAAAAAAAAAATATATATATATATATATATATATATATATATATATATATATATATATATATATATATATATATATATATATATATATATATATATATATATAATATAATATATATATATTTTTGTTTAGGGGTTCTAAGTAAAGGGATGGAGAAAGACTGGCCCATTAGCATTGTTGGTTGTAATTCCAACGGCCACCACAAGAGGGCGCCAGATTCCAGAAGGAACCATAGGATCACAGAAGGCCTCAAAGCCGGGGGCTCAATTACCGGCCGCCTGCGGCGCGGCCCGACGCGATCGCGCGGGGGGGGGGGGGGGGTCCACGGAGACGGGATACCCCCAGCTATGCTGCCCCAGGCGCAAGGTAGCTGATTCTAGTCGCCAATGCGACCTGGCGACCGGGTTTTGTCGAGCCCTGATATAAGTAATATATATTATTACTTTCACTGTTTCACAGTATAAATCAGGGGTGCCCAGTCAGTGGCCCGGGGGCCAAATTCGGCCTGCAGAGCCCTCCGACGTGGCCCGTGACCACCTGTTCTGCGATAGCGGGTTGGCAAGCCCAGATCGCGGGTTGCACCTGCCATCCCAGAGCATTAGTGTTGTGAATTAAGCCGGGCGGTAGAGGAAGCTCGGCTGTGGGGAGAGAAGAGTCGCATAAGCCAATGCTTCCTGTATAGCGCCCGCTCCTGTCACAGGAGAAGCGATACCAAATGTACTCTGCCTAGGACAGCAACAGCCGGCAATACTAAATGGAAGACTTATTGTATATATGGGCATCTCTGTTCTGCAGTGGTTACTGGGCTGCTTTCAAACTGATCCGCGGGTGCAGTGTGCCTGCGGGTTACCAGTACTGAGCCGTAGACTTTAGTGTACTTTCAGAAAGTGCACCACACCTGCAAGATATAACAGAAGTCTATGGCAAAGTGCAGCTTATCCGAAGTAAAGCCACAGGTGTACTGCACTACTCCAGCAGTGTAGGTAAACCTTAGCGCATCAGTGTGAAAGCAGCCTCGGCCCCTTTCCCACGATCAGACCAATCCAATCAGACCCTCCATTCACCTCTATGGAGCGGCAGATGTAAATAGACTTGTGCCCGTTTACACCCACCTACCTCCAATTTGATCCCAAAAAAAGAGGGGGGGGGGGGTGTCAGCTTCCATCTGGGCGGATCGGATCTGTGGGCCCATCGAGTAGAGCCAGCTGTGTCCATTGTCCGCTCTCTCATCCACCCGATCCACTGATGGCCTGTGACTGGTTACCAAATCGCTTAAGTGGCCCTCATTCTTCAAAAGGTTGGGCACACCTGATATAATTGAACCCCTTATAGTAGTGATTATTTGCTCTTTTTGTGCTATAAAGGGCTAGTTTTAGTTTTTTAACCCCATTAGGACTATTATGAAAATAATCGTTAGTTGCAGCCCTACATATGAGCCGCATGAATTCAGACCTGAAACAGATGTTTTTGGGCAAATCGCACCGGACCCGCTGCGGAGGTATGTGAACGAGCTCAATAAAGAGCTGGTCAAAATCTCCCGCTATGTGGGGAACCGTCTATGGCATCCCATTGGGAAATACATTTAAAAGAGTGAACAAAAGTCCTGGATGGCTTAACTCCAATGTAAAAATGCATATAAAAGCAAAAGGAGAAGGCCTTCAAAAAAAAAAATATATAAGGCTGGAGGGATCAACAACATTCAGACTGTACAAAAGAATGCAACAAGATACATAAGGGTCCAAAAACATCTGACAGTGCCTGCGCCCCCAGTCCCCCCATTTTAAATTACCTCACCCCTCGAAAGTCCCGCGCTCGTCCCGACGTCCTTTCCACCTTTCAGCCTGGCCGCTGATTGGCTGGAGTGGATGGATGGAAAGCAGCTGCTGTCAATCACATCCACTGACGCGGGACCGTGTGCTACAGCGAGCGGCTGTATCACGGGAGCGCGCCCGCAGATGCTTCTCACCATGCAAGGGAGCTCGCATGAACGTGAGAAGCACCTGCGGGAGGAAGCCGAGACAGCCGCCGAGGGACCCCAGAAGAGCAGGTTCGGGGCCACTCTGTGCTGCACAGTGGAGGTAAGTATAACATGTTTGTTTTTTTAATTCACTTTACAATCCCTTTAAGTTAAAATCAAATTTTTTTTTTTGCTAGAAAATTACTTGGAACCAAACATATACATACACAAAAAAAAAAAAAAAAAAGATATATTATATATATATATATATATATATATATATATATATATATATATATATATATATATATATATATATATATATATATATATATATATATATATATATATATATATATCCTAGGGAATAAAATGGCAATTGCTGCAATATTTTATGTCACACTGTATTTGCCCAGCAGTCTTTCGAATGCAATTTTTGGGGAAAAATTACACTTCAATAAATAAAAATAAAAAATAAAAACGAAACGGTAAAGTTAGCACGAGAATCGTGATCTATCTTCTAAGCAAAAAAAACAATTGTGATTCTCATTTTAGCCAGAATCGTGCACCTCTAGTACACAGTCAGAGAAGTACTTCTGACTTTCCTCCTGAAGTTCACCCCCACTCCTTTTCCCACAGCCTTCTGGGACACATCACTGGTCCCAGAAGACTGCAGGACCAATCACAAAGCACAGCACAGCTTGCACATGCACAGTGGGAAGCCTTGTAGTTTTTCCCTTAGTCAAGATGCTGTTGCTGGACACTTGAAGCCCATTGAAGAACTAACCTGGATGAGGACAGCGCTGGATTCCTGGACAGGCAAGTGACCTTATGTAATTTGTGGGGAGACTGGAGCTCCTCTTTAATATCAGTATAAAATGCTTCTGAAGTCATTTAGGGCTGGATCACACAAAAAAAAAAGGCCATTGACAGAAGTTTATAATTTGTAAAGAGAAAATAAAAAAAGCAAGTTTAACAATACACTATTTGCCAGTTTTATTACAGAAAATTGTTCTGAAACAAAAGACCTGAATAAAAATTTGTATTAGGGAAGGAAACCTGAAAGAAATACTTCTTTCAAGGATAATACGATAAGACAACAGGAAGAAAGGATAAGTATGGAAAAGAATGTGAAGAGACAAAAAAAAAGTGACATTTTATTCCTTTATAGAGAATTCATCAGAAACAGAATCCCCCTTCTTACTTGCAGAAATATTTTATAACATTATCAGCAAATGCATATTTCTCAGAGACACAAAACCGGTGCCAGACAAACTCTCCGTGCCAAAAGCTGAGCTACAGAAACAACTACTACCCCCTTCACAGAGAGAGAGTCCGCTACTGCCCTCAGTGTCACATGGCATTTAACGTGAGGAACCAACAAGTACAGCCATTGTATTCTACCAACAGGATGGATAGGAAGAGAACCAATTTACACTAATATATATATATATATATATATATATATATATATATATATATATATATATATATATATATATATATATATAAAATTCTCATAACTTGGGGAATTAGTCCTTGTCCCTGCTGGGGAGATTTCCACTCACTTCCTGTCATGGCGATCAAGTGTCTCAGGGACAGGAAGTGACACCGGTTATTATTGCAGTTGGTGTCATGCTACCATCCCCCTAATTTTGTGTCACAAGGAAAAAGCAAGAGAAGAAAGGGTGTCGCAAAAAAAAAAAAAAAAATTGATAAACATTCCCTTCTCCATTCAAACGTTTATGGATGGAGCTGGACTTTTCAGTAGCCTGTCACTTAGTTTGCAGGGTGTGCGTTCAGCATCTGGCATCCCTGAAATCATCATTTCTTTAGCACAGGACTTCTCTGGGGACAGCAGTGACTGTGAGCTGAACAATGAAACACAAGGAAATGTCCCGAGGGGAGGAGAGGAGACAGACAGCGTGTCCTCCACTCTTACATGGAACTCGTCTCCCTCAGCATCCCTTCAGACCCGGCTACTTACTCATCCCAACACATTACAGGCCAATCTTATCAGATATCTAATATTAAAGCTGAACTCTGGGCAGATCTAATAGACACACATGAATGCATTTCTGTATTATTACACCATTAGATTTTTAAATGCAGAAAGGGCAAGTAAATTTGACCTAGGCCCAGCCACCTGCAGCACATTACATAGTTAGGTGGAAAAAATAAAGCACAAGTCCATCTAGTTCGACCAACAGAAGCAGAGCTCAGATTGAGAAACGGAAACAGCAACAGAAGCCCGTGGTCACGCATTGAGCCATCAATGGATGTGTTCAGTAGCAAAGAAACTCTGGTCCTCTCACGTAATTTTATACACCTTTGGAGCTGCAACAGAAGCAACATCAGGAGCATTTCCTCTCACATGCGCATCATGGGATCCATATTAACAAACCAACCAAAAAATAACAGCGAGCTACAAGCACACGGCTGTCTCAGCTGCTACTCACACTGTTCTCTCACAGAATGGCTGAATAGTTAATACTTGTTCTTAGGGCTTTCTAACCATCTGGGAAGGTCTCCTGAGGTTATCTTTAGTAAACGCTTCTGAACGCAAATGCGGCTAAACGCCGATAAACGTGGCTTGTAAATGTGGATTACTAGCTGGAGAAACATCCCGTGTACACAAAGCCTTATACTCACTGTGGAACCTAAGGGGTTGATACTCTGCATTGTGTAAAACAGGGGTCTCAAACTGGCGGCCCTCCAGTTGTTGTGAAACTACAAGTCCCATGAGGCATTGCAAGGCTGACAGTTAAAAGCATGACTTCCACAGGCAGAGGCATGATGGGACTTGTAGTTTCGCAACAGCTGGAGGGCTGCCAGTTTGAGACCCCTGGTGTAAAAAGGCTGCTTGATCCTGTCTTCTCTGATCCTTCTCTTTCACTGTCCACTGATAATTTCCTGATAACAGAGTCTATGGAGTCAGGCTGCACATGCTCAGTTCGGTGTGTATTACTAGAGTATTTTTTCTTCTTGGGAGAGTGCATGTGATCAGCACAAGGCCAACCAGTACTGTCCAGAGAGTCAGGGGTCTTGCAGTTTCATAGGGCAGTCAGAAAACTCCTACAAGCTGTAAACCACTTCTTGGCTGGACACTGATAGAAGTCACAAGACTGCTTTATACTGCTGATGAAAAAACTTTAGCAGTTTATATTTACTAAAATAATTGCATTTCCATGTTCTGTGTACTGTGGGAGACCAGATATAGTGAATGCAGGCTCCTGGGTTTAGTAACACTTTAAAGCAGAACTTCTCCTGTCTACATATCAACCTATGAAAACCGACCATAAAGCCAATTCGAATTTCTGCACCTCGTGGTGTCAAATGCAGAATGCTTCCCACTGACTTTCAGTGATTTTAAAGTCAGGTTCAGTCACACATGCAGATTTAAAGCGGTTCTGCACCTTAAAAAAAAAAAAAAAAAAAAAATATTAAAAACCAGCAGCTACAAATATCGCAGCTGCTGACTTAATAAATTGACACGTACCTGTCACAGGGTCCAGCGATCGCTCGTCTCTCTGCTGCCCCCGCCGCCATCCCGTCAGGGAATCGGGAAGTGAAGCATTACGGCTTCACTGCCCGGTTCCCTACTGCGCATGCGTGAGTTGCGCTGCGCATCTCTGCTGGTCCCCGCTGTGTCCTGGGAACTGTGCGTTTCCCAGAACACAACGGGGAGGCGCATCTGCAGCGGTCTGTCCTGGAAGTGGGTGCAGATACCTGGATTATCCAGGTAACTGCACCCCCCCTCTCCCCTGAAAGGTGCCAACTGTGGCACCGGGGGGATCACATGAGTGGAACTTCCACTTTAGGGTGGAGAACCGCTTTAAATGATTACATTTAGAAGTTCTGGACATTCAGAAAGCATTACAGTGTTCATGACGATAAATCCCAGTTCTGTTAGCACATGTGCAACATGGATACTATGCCAAGCACCAAGGATTTGCCACAACAAGGAGCTCTTAGTTCCAAAGTGACAAAGGATTGCTGTATTGCCAAAAATCACAATATATCTTCCTTCCCATCTTCCTTATGTAATATTGGGCACATATAAAAGCAATCCCTCCCCCCACCCCATGTGTCATATACAAGCAGGGCTGGGGCTGAGTGATGAAGAAAGATGGCTATGGCGATCAAATTCGTTACAGAACCGATCGATGTACAGGCCAATGATTCTGGAATTGGTGTATGTGGCACCATGCGATCTAATCGCCGGGGCTTCCCCCAATAGCTTGTAGATTTACGACTTAGACCATGGGGAGAGCCTGCTTGAGGTGTAATAAATTACTTGAAGTGAAGGGATACACAGATTGTCTTAGTTCTGTCCTCCATTATCGCAGATACGACAGTCCAAATTACAATGGCGACTGGTGTTGTTGAGAAGTCCCTCTGTGTCCACGAATACAACCTTAACATGGGAGGGGGGACTTCAACGACCAGATGATGGCGCTGTACTTAATTGCCACTAAGGCCAGACTTTGGTTTTAAAAAAAAAAAGTATCTGTATACTTATTCCAACTGGCTCTGCTGAACGCTTATGTGCTATACAAAGCATCAGGACAAAAATGGATCTATCGTAAAATTCCAGGAAGAGATCATCGCAGCCCTTCCGTATCCAGACGGTGCTGTGGCCCAACATCCCAATACAAACACAGTCAGCTGGCTGTATACGATGCATTTTCCGGATGTCCTCCATTGTACCTCTACCCAAAGAACACCCCAAAGATGTCGTATCTGCAGAAAACACGGATATGGCTTTTATTGTCCCTCCTGTCCTGACCAACCTGGTCTCTGCATCGGTGAATGTTTACATCGCAACCACACAATAGTGGAGTATTAGGCTCGGTTCACACAGGGGCAACACGACGTGACTTGATGTGATGTGACTTGGCGTGACTTGGACCCCACTTCCAACACTACTTTAAGTCGCTCCAGACCAGGCGACTTGCCGTGGCCAATCAGAATGAGCTCTCAGGGGGGGGAACTCCTTTTGAGAGCTGATAATTCTCTGAGAGTCGCCTCTGTATAGACGGAGATCTGAATTGGAGGCGACCTCCATTGAAATCAATGGGTACCAGTCGCCTACAAGTCGGATTGAAGTAGTACAGGAACCTTTTCTGAAGTTGGAGCGACTTCAGTAGCGTGCATTAAGACGGCTCTCATTCACTTACATTGATTTCTACATGTTGTGCGACCTGAGGTGACTTGGGGCGACTTGAAGTCAGATCTGAGTCGCCCCTGTGTGAACCGGCACTTAGAATAGTGTACAGCACCACACAGTCCTAGGGCACACTTTCACACAGGGTCTTGAAACATATTAGATGCTCATCACATTTTGGAGAGACCCCAAGCTTTTTTTTTTTATAACAAAAAGTAGAAAATATTTTTTACATTTTTATTTTTTTTGCAAAAAATAAAAATCCCAGAGGTGCTCAAATCACACCAAAATAAAGCTCTATTTGTGGGGGTAAAAAAAAAAAAAAGATGCAAATTTCATTTGGGTACAGGATTGCATGACCGCATAATTACCAGTTAAAGCAGTGCAGTGCCAAACTGTAAAAAGTGCCGTGGTCATTAAGGGGGTAAATCCTTCCTTGGCTGAAGTCAATAAAGGAGTCGTACAGCCAAAGCTTGTTTTGGCTGCACTTATGTGGATCGTAGGAGTGCAGTTCGCTCTGCCGATCCATGCGGGGGCAACATTGCAACCATATGGTCGGGATTCACCCACAACCCTGGACTAGTACCCGGCTCAGCCTCTCAACAAGCCACTAAGACCAAGCCATCCGCTCCCACCACTGCCCAGCCCTCCAGTGAGTGTTGGGGGGGGCAGAGGGCCTGAGAACAGAGAAGGCTTGCCACTCCAGGTGAGATGAGGAAGCCTAATGGAACTCGTGGGTGCCCACCCAGCGTCACCGCTACAATGTACAAGAAAAATAGGCTGCACACCACAATTGTGATCCAAAATCCTTTATTGGAACATCCAAGAGACTCCACAAGAACAGAGAGCCCTGTAGACGTGTTTCACACTATCATAAGTGCTTAATGATTAAGCCCTTATAATATAGTGTGAAATGCGTCTCCTGGGCACTCTGTTCTTGTGGCGTCTCTTGGATGTCCCAATAAAGGATTTTGGATCACAATCGTGGTTTGCAGCCTATTCTTATTTTGTGCAGAGAGCCGGAGACCGCCAGTCACCAGATCTCTATTCATGGAGTACTGAGTGATCAGCAGTTTGATCGCTCATTTCTCATGCTTCGGGTCAGCGGAGGACAGATGCAGCATCCACCTTGGCAAGTATGATTTAAAAGAAAGAAAAAAAAAAAAAAAGCAAAACCTCTCGCTTTTACATTCATGTGCCCTATTCTAGCTCAATGAAAATGTTCAGCAAATTGAAGATTCTGGTCCACAATACACCAACATAACAGATAACGTGATCTGAAAAATGATGCAAAACGTGGATCATCATTCTTGCCTGTCCAATTTTAAACCTGAACAAGCAAGAATATGTCTGCCATTTAACGGTAAATGTTTTCTTTTTAATATTTTTGAGCCTTGTTTGATGCCTACCCCCTTCCATCAATGTGGAATAGAAAAGTAGAAGCATAACCATAGCTTTTTTGGGTATATTTCTCTTATGACACTGGAATACATTTACCATGGCTCTCCTGTGTCCCAGAGTCAGTCGGTAGCATGCTATTGCCACTATCTGCTGATGGGGCAGCACTGCGCCACATTAAGGAAGGATCTCGACAGTATTGTCGGATCAACTTCTGTACAACCACTCTGTTGGATTTTTGCTGTTGGCTATAATCTGCAATGCTGATGAATTCTCCCCTCTGTTGAATACAACAGCTCAGCGGGAGGATTCCCCCAATCTACTTCAAATGTGTGGATGGGGGACAGTCAGCTGACAGGGTGCTTTAGTTGCAAGAGATCACCATGCTGTAGAATGCATGATGAACAGACCACAAGCTCAGTCAGATTGCTCTATAAATCACTAGTGATGGGTGCAGTGGGAGTTTTCCATCTATGCAATTATTCATCCTTGCATATTATTGAAGGTGTAACATCGATGACATATCACTGCACAGGTTCAACAGCTGCTATATGACAGATCATACCAGCAAATGTAAACAGGGAGCTATAAAACATTTACAGTAAAGTGAAAGGAAACAAAGCTATGGATTAAAAGGGACACCAAATTTTTGGTTTACAGAAAAAAAAAAAAATTCTCAAGCATGTATTCCTTACCCAAAAAATACCTTCTATCGCTCTCAGCCTTCTCCAAATTCCTGTTTTTTCTACATTCATTATCCATGTGGGAATGTAGCCATCCTAGTCATGAAATGACTAAAAGATCCTCCTCTTCTCGTGTCCCATGTCGGCACTCCTGGCCCCTCCCTCCTGCCTCCATAGCAAGCAGCCTGCTATGGGGGCACTCAAGCTGCGCAGTTGCGCTCTCTCTCCATTCAGACATGGAGCTGCAATTCTGCCCCGCCCCTCAGGAGCCAATGGCTCCCACTGCTGCCAAAAGCCAATCAGGAGTGCGAGTCCCCAGAGAAGCAAGACTCTCCTGGACATCGCTGGGGGGGGGGGGGGGGGGCTCAGGTAAGTGTTAGGAGGGGCTGCTGCATACAGGTTTTTTACCTTCATGCCTATAATGCATGAAGGTAAAAATCCTTGTGCCTTTGCAACCACTTTAACCACTTTCTGTAAAAAAATTTACCTGCAAGTCATTCTGCTTCAAGTGGTTGTACCAGGGTGATGTCTCCAATGGACCCCAGAACGCTCCAAAAAAATACCTGACACCTGACTATTGCTGCCACAAGGGATGTTTACATTACATGTGACAGCAATAAAGGATCAAAAATAAAAATTTAAAAAAGGGACATGGGGCGTGGCCACGGCATGCAGGCGAGTGGAAATGTGTGAGCTGAGCTCCATCCGACCGAAATTGCAGCAGCCCACACCAGCCTCAACGCATTTGCAGGGATGCCATCGACGAGTGGACCATGTCCACAGCCTCGACGGACCCAGAGGCTCTGCTCCAGCTCCCTGAAAGCCTACTTTGGCGGCAGATACCAGCCGTGGGTCTCGTGATCCAAGATGATCGGGAACGGGAGAGAGACCTGCGGCATATGTTCATGGTACCCCAACTGGAACACCTGTATAGCCTTACCCACAAGAGCTCCGTGGACACAAAGATGCAAGAAAATAGCTTTAAGTTGTTGACCAGGTGTTAGAGTTCCGGCCGCGTTGGCTAGAATTTACTAGGCAGTTTCTGATGCCTGGAGAGGCTGTGGGCTTCGGGGTACCTACCCACATATATGGTGGGCGTACCTGCGGCTTAGGCCCTTTTGGCAGGATATCAGAGCTCAGGTGAAGGTTATACTGGACATAGATATGAATGACTCCACATTGGAGTTTCTACTTCATGTGCCAGCCATGCCTCTTAGCGTATACCATAAATTGGTTTTGCCAAATCTTTTAAATGCTGCCAGGCGCTTCATTTCAGTACATTAGAAGTCGCCTCATGTTCCTGGAAGATGTGACTGGATTAGACTGGTTAATAATATCATGGTGGTGGAGGAATGGATGGCAAAGTACAAGGCTAGATATGAAAAATGTTATAGTATATGGGCCACCTGGATACATTACAACTCTAATACATCAACAGTGCCATAGCCAACTACCTTTAGATTCTTTATGCCCAAGTCAGTAGTACCAGAGATCTGAACTGCAACGTTCTCATGTAATTCAGTTAGAGGCAAAGGCCTGCATGTTACGGAGCCCCAAAACATTTGTTTTAGCACTATTGAGGAATCTAGATAAAATGCTAGAGGTTCTTCCCGTTGTCAGTGTTTATAGGGCCCTTGCTCTATTCCCTTTTCCTTACATCTTCTATATCCAATTTCCAGCTTTACTCCTTTCCCTTCCTTTGCCATAGCCAGAATAGGACGTCTAGAGTCACTCATGGGTGACCCGATAAGGTACTCTGGTTTTTATTATGCCCCCCCCATGTTATATGATTTACAAAAGTTGGAATCATCTGCTGCTTAGGTCTGTATGTACGAAAGGCTTTTCTGAATTTAATACTGCAGACCAGTAATGCATGGTTCACTAACTTTTGTTAATGTCGCCCACCCCCCCCCTTTTTTTTTTAATCTATTGTATGTCAAACCTTTCTTTTTATAAACTGAAATAAAGATTACGATTATTTGCACACAGAAGTGAATGCATAGGCAAGTCGTGCCCCTTAAATGTAAACCGTGTTCAAGCCACACATGTGAGGTATCACCGCAATCGTTAGAGCGAGAGCAATCATTTGCGCACTAGACCTCCTCTGTAACGCTAAACAGGTTACCGTTACTTTTTTTAAAGCCTCGTCTATAAAGATTTTTAAGTATCATAGTTTGTTGCCATGAGTGTGCGCAATTTTAAAGCATGACATGTAAGGTAGCCATTTACTCTGTGTAACATCTTTCACATTATACAAAAAAAATAGGCAAATTTTACTACTTTTTTTTATGAAAGTGTTTCCCCCCCCCCCCCCCCCAAAAAATTGCGTTTGAAAGACCGCTGTGCAAATACAGTGTGACATAAAATATTGTGATTTCATTCTCTAGGGTCATATATAATTTTATATAAGTAGTTTGTGGGTTTTAAAGCGGAGGTCCACCCTAAAGTGGACCTTCCGCTCATTGGAATCCTCCCTCCCTCCGGCGCCACAATTGGCACCTTTCAGGGGGGAGGGGGGTGCAGGTACCTGTACAGTACAGGTATCTGCACCCACTTCCGGGATAGCTCTCTGCGGAAAGGGGCATAGATTACGCCCCTTTCCGAAAGTCCCCCGCTGCCTGCTGGGAAACACACGGATCCCAGAGGCAGCGGGGACCGTCCTTATTGCGCAGCGCGACTTGCGCATGCGCAGTAGGGAACCGGGAAATGAAGCCGAAAGGCTCCACTTCCTGATTCCCATACCCAAGATGGCGGCGGCAGCACCCGAGAGACGATTGAGAAATCGGCTTCGGGTGCCGACATCGCGGGCGTGCTGGACAGGTAAGTGTCACTATTTTAAAAGTCAGCAGCTGCAGTATTTGTAGCTGCTGGCTTTTAAAAAAATAAAAATAAAAACGCGGACTCCCGGCGGACTCCCTCTAAGTAATTTTCAAGCAAAAAATACTGATTTTAACTGGTAAGCAACAAGTGTCAGAAAAAGGTTTAGTCATTAAGTAGTGGATGTGCAAGGATTATTGTTGGAGGAAAAGGATATTATTTAGTGTCGCTTTAAGCCAACTCAGAAGCAGGAAACTATAACCAGCATTAAAGAATAATCTGTTACACAGCAGCATATGAGGCACCACAGATAGTCAATATGTTGTAGGTCAATCTGTGACCTCTCTGTGATGTCATATTTGGTCAGTGGGTCAGGATGCTCATCTTATTCACAATGATGGATATGTGGATACAAGAAAGCATATGCTTCCTTCCATGAAAAGGCTCGCACATCCTATTAACGTCATTAAAACAATTACTCATACCTAAGGGACACACAAAGCAAAGTCATGGGAATTTAGTGTAAGAAGATCATTACAAAGTCTACCTTTGTCCTTTTCTTTATTGTAGAAGTGCTGACTGTTGGGAGAAATTAAACCAAAATGCAATTCGTATGAAATCCTTAGCAAAAAGTAATACCATACAACATGAACACAATCTACACAAATATCCACCCGAGAGCGAGCATTGGTAATCCTGGTCACATCTGGCTTTTTTTCCCCCAGGAGTAGAAATATAAGCCACTGATATTATTAGCACCACAGATCAGAAACCAAGGCGGTGGCACACACACACCACAAAATATATCCACCAACACACACAAAACAGCTACCGTGTTTCCCCGAAAATAAGACCTACACCAAAAATAAGACCTAGAGTTATTTTCCAGGAGGGCTGCAATATAAGCCCTACCCCGAAAATAAGCCCTAGTTTAAAATGCTTGTAAAATCCTATAACCCACTCTATAACAGTACTATAAAACATACAATGTGTTTCTGTAATATAAATGCGGGGAAGAGAGCTCCAGCGGGTCATAGACGGTGCTATAATGAAGGTATTTGGCACAAGTATATTATAATGTGTGCGTTTGTGTAATATACTTGTGCCAGATACCTTCGTTATAGCACCGCTCTGCATGTCTGTGACCCACTGGAGCTCTCTTCCCCGCATTTATATTACAGAAACACACACATTGTACATTATATACTACTGTAATAGAGTGGATTATAGGATTTTATAAGCATTTTATCTTGGTTCACACTGGGAATTCCTGTCAGGCAGGGAGAGAAGTAGAGCTGCACAATTAATCATTAAAAAATCGTGATCTCGATTCAACCCTCCTGATGATCTCTATTGCAGAGTTTGCCGATTATTTCATATAACAAGTGGAGAGACTTATCTGGTCACTCAGCTGTCAAAAGAAAACATCCGGGGCAGTCTGCCAAGTTTTTAACATGAAACATTGTAACTAACATTTCCTTCTTAGATCAAAGGGATATAAACGTCTGTGTTAGGGTCGGTTCACACTGAGGCAGCACGACTTGCAGCACGACTGCCTCAGGAGACCTGCATCCGACTTCAGCGGTGGCTTGCAATATGACTTCTGTACAGAAGTTAATGCAAGGCACCTGAAGTCGCCCCTAAAGTAGTACAGGAACCTTTTTCTAAGTCCAAGCAACTTGTGTTGCTCCTATTAGAACGGTTCCATTGTACAGAATGGAGCATAAGTCGCCAGACAAGTTGCCCCAGTGTGAACTGATTCTTAAGAAAAAAATCCAGGCAGTCTGCCAAGTTTTTTTACAATGTGTAAATGCTGGAAGTTTAACCACTTAAAGAGGGATTCCACCAAAAAAAAATATTAAAAGCCAGCAGCTATAAATACTACAGCTGCTGACTTTTAATAAATGGACACTCGCCTGTCCCGGGTTCCAGCGATGCCGGCAGCCGAGGCCGATCGATCGCTCGGCCCTCGGCTGCTGCCGCCACCATTCTAGGTGAGGGAATCAGGAAGTGAAGCTAATCGGCTTCACTTCCCGGTTCCCTACTGCGCATGCGCGAGTTGCGCCGCGCAATAGGAAATCTCCGCGCTGTCACTGGGACCCGTGTGTGTCCCAGCAGACAGCGCGGCAGGGCAGGAAGAGGCATAGACTCCCACGGGAGTCTATGCCCGGAAGTGGGTGTAAATACCTGTCTTTGACAGGTATCTCCACCCCCCTCCCCCCTGAAAGGTGTCAATTGTGACACCGGAGGGGGGGAGGGATCCGATCAGCAGAAGTTCCACTTTAGGGTGGAACCCCGCTTTAAAGTCAAAATCTTTTTCTGACACTGGTTTAAGGTAAAATCAATATTTTTTGCTAGAAAATTACTTGGAACCCCCAAACACTATATTTTAGCAAAGACCCTAAGGAATAAAACGGCAATTGCTGCAATATTTTATGTCACAGTGTACTTGCCCAGCGGTCTTTTAAATGCAATTTTTTGGGAAAAAATACACTTCAATGAATAATAAAAAAAAAACTAAGCAGTAAAGTTAGCCCAACAGTTTTTGTTTTAATGAGAAAGATGTTATCTTCTAAACAAAAAAAAAAATTGTGATTCTCATTTTGGCCAGAATCGTGCAAATCTAGAGAGAAGACAGCACATTACATGGTAAGACCTACCCCAAAAATAAGCCCTACTGTGTCTTTTGTTGCCAAAATTAATATAAGACCCGGGCTTATTTTTACGGAAACTAGTTATATTTGAAGACTGGCATAAAGAATGCAAAAAATAGATAAAAAACGTGTCTCAAGACTATAGCATGTCACAGATGTCAGGCAGACAACTCTATTGCCACAATTTATATATTAAAGTATAGCTTAAGGCAAAACATTTGTTTCCATTTTGGATAGAGTGGAGAGGGATTAGAACACCTGTCAGTTTTTATTGCCTTCTATGCCCTCGTTAGGGAGAATCACCCTCTCCATTTTTTATATTTAGCATTATCACTGGACGTAAAACCCCAAATGTTGGGTTGACCCCCAAAAAAGTAATAGAATGGAAATCTTCCAATGCGAACTCTAGTTCTGGCGATCTGGGGGTCCCCAATGAATTCCTTTAATTTGAAGTCATTTCTTCTCACTTCCTGTTTGGCTATGGGACAGGAAGTGAAGGTAAATCATTGCAATGGGACACAGATGGTGAAAGAAAAATCTGACAGAGGTTATACCCCTCCCTTACGCTATCCAAAATGAAAATAAGAGTTATATAGTACTACTTTAAAGTGATATTAAAGGCAACTTTTTTTTTATTTTATTTTTTTTAAAGAAACAACATGTTATTGTCACCTGCTCTGTGCAGCAGTTTTGCACAGAGTAGCCATGATCCTCTTCATTGTGGGTCCCCCACTGACACTCCAGGCCCCTCCATCCCATCCCCACAGGAAGCAGCTTGCTATGGGGGCACCTAAGCAGGCTTGCAACCGAGCTGCTGCTCTGTGTCGGCCCCGCCCCCTCATTGGCTTACTGGTTTTGCTTGACAGCAACACTGTCTCAGCCAATAAGGAGGGAACCCCCCCCCCCCCCGGAGAGCCCAGACTCTGGTGCACATCACTGGATCGTGATGGGGCTCAAGTATTGGGAGGGCTGCAGCACTGAGAATGCCTGAAGGTAACAAACCTTGAGCCTTTACAACCACTTTAAGTTTTAGGAAATTCAAAAGAATTTGTAAGATTTAAAGTCCAACTCTCTCTTATCACCCCACTTCCGGGAGCCCGTCACTCTGTAGAGAGAAAGCCCATTCATCTCCTCAGAGTTCAGGACAACCTGATGACGTACCCTTAAGTGGGGTGGAGACGAAGAATGCAAGTTTTGCTCAGAGATGGGTTCAGTGTCTGCCAGTCAACCCTGCAAAGAATTATACTTTTATGTCCAGTGACAACTCCTGGGTGTGTAACAGTGTGACCTCCACCTTTTGTTACCAGCGGTGTCTTCTGCAGTGACTAGAAGTCAGCAGCCATGGTATCCAATGGGGAACCTGCTATTTGACACACCTTAGGAGTCTAAGGCCTTCTTTACACTAGCAGCAAAGACTGCAGTTGGGTCGCTTTTTAGAGGCAATTGACAAGCAGTGAAGAGGCGACATTACCTTTTTCATCTGTTTTAATCTAATAAACATCACCAAAACTCCTGCATCTTTGGTGCGCTTTCTGAAACCGCACCAAAACCGCAGGACCTCAAAGAGGTCTATAGGAAAGGCAGCTAACACCGCACATACACCACGTGTTAGCTGTGCTTTGCCCAAGGTGCAGGGAAACTGCCACCCGGGCAATAAAACACAGCTTAGACATGTTTTTTTTTTTTTACTATACCCAAACACAAGTGTAAACAAGCCCTATTAAAAAAAAAAAAATAAAAAAAAAAAAGAATTTAAAAACCTTTTGAGTAGTGTAATCCATTCCAAGCACAGAGGGCTGTATCCTTTAGAAATAACACTTATTTTAGGAATCCTAATTATTTTTTTGTAGCCAGCATGTGGAACGCTCGGGATCCTTTTCATCTTTTTCACAGCCAATTGAAAAACCTCAACAAAAATGGTGGCCGTCTGCACACAGACTCCGCCTCCCTGCTTCCTGCAAATGTGAATGAAATGAGTAAAAGATGGCATTGCTCTCCATCTTTAGGGAACGCCTCAAATGCATTTTGCCCTTTCCAGCGGTTAAAGCGACGAAGGACCTTCAGTCATTTTTTCAACTTTCCATCTATTATTATTATTATACAGGATTTATATAGTGCCAACAGCTATTAAATCTTCTGCCCTTGTCGTTTTAACTTTGGATAGTAAAACATTTTTTTTCTGCCAGTAAATACCTTATACAGCCCACTTCCTGCTTCTTGTCTGGTAAAAAGCCTAGGCCCATGACATGCACAGCTCTCTCTCTCACTCTTAGAGTTTGACAGGAAGGGAGGGGGGTGAGTCATAAGAGGGCCAAATGAGGGCTGCGGAGCTGGAGGTTTGTCTGTGTAAAAGGAAGTGAACAGGCAGCACTACTTTTAAAAAACATGCTATCCTTACCTTCTTTGTGTAATGGTTTAGCATAGAGCAGCCTGGATCCTCCCCTTCTCGGGTCCCCCGCCAGCGCTCTTGACCAATATCAAGTCAATTGCTATGGGGGCACCGCTGCGTGTTCGCTCCCTAACCCCACTCTATGCATCCATAAGACACAGAGCTGCGCCTTGGCAATGCCCCCTGCTCTCTCCTGATTGGTAGCAGTGGGAGCTGTCTCAGCCAATAAGGAGAGGGAGTCCCAGGATCAGGTAGGTAAAAGTTTATTTTATCTTCATGCATAAAAACACCTTCAGCCTTAATCACGTTAAAGGCAGGAAGCCTCTAGATAACTTGTACTGCTCTGAGAATCCTTTATCATACAGTAAATGTTTATTTGTAATGTGTATAATAGATGTCAAAACCTAAATTATGAAACTGATTAAAATCGTTCGATTTTCTAGGAGACAGTTACTGCAATGTAGAAGCCAATATATAATTCAATGTCAGAACCTGGAACTGAGAGAAAAAAAAAAAAAAAAAAAAAAAAAAAAAAAACACAAAAGCAGTAAGGCCTCAACTGTTTATTTTTTAAACTGGACCCTCCCCCCTCTCTGTATACACCTCCAGGTCCCCCCCCCCACTGTATACACTCACCGGGTCACCCCCACGGCCCCCCCACTGTATACACCCCCGGTCCCCCTTCCCCCCTGTATACACCCCCGGTCCCCCTTCCCCCCTGTATACACCCCCGGTCCCCCTTCCCCCCTGTATACACCCCCGGTCCCCCTTCCCCCCTGTATACACCCCCGGTCCCCCCTTCCCCCCTGTATACACCCCCGGTCCCCCTTCCCCCCTGTATACACCCCCGGTCCCCCTTCCCCCCTGTATACACCCCCGGTCCCCCTTCCCCCCTGTATACACCCCCGGTCACCCTTCCCCCCTGTATACACCCCCGGTCACCCTTCCCCCCTGTATACACCCCCGGTCCCCCTTCCCCCCTGTATACACCCCCGGTCCCCCCTTCCCCCCTGTATACACCCCCGGTCCCCCTTCCCCCCTGTATACACCCCCGGTCCCCCTTCCCCCCTGTATACACCCCCGGTCCCCCTTCCCCCCTGTATACACCCCCGGTCCCCCTTCCCCCCTGTATACACCCCCGGTCACCCTTCCCCCCTGTATACACCCCCGGTCACCCTTCCCCCCCTGTATACACCCCCGGTCACCCTTCCCCCCCTGTATACACCCCCGGTCACCCTTCCCCCCCTGTATACACCCCCGGTCACCCTTCCCCCTGTATACACCCCCGGTCACCCTTCCCCCCTGTATACACCCCCGGTCACCCTTCCCCCTGTATACACCCCCGGTCACCCTTCCCCCTGTATACACCCCCGGTCACCCTTCCCCCTGTATACACCCCCGGTCACCCTTCACCCCCCCATGTCTACACTCCCCGGTCGCTCCCCCCCCCAGTATACACCCCCGGGTCCCCCCTCCCCCGTATACACCCCCGTAAACCCCCCAGGTCATCGTCCCCCCATGTATAAACCCCTTTCCCCCTATATACACCCCTGGGGTCTCCCCCACCCCCATGTATACACCCCTGGGGTCTCCCCCCGCCCCCATGTATACACCCCTTGGGTCCCCTCCCCCCCCCCTATACACCCCCGGGTCTCCCCCCCTGTATACACACCGGGTGCGGAGGGCATGCCAGGCGGCCTCGATGTCGGCGTAGAGGTTCTTCTCGCTGGGCCGGCCGGAGCTCACCCCGTAGCCGGAGTAGTCATAGGAGAAGACGTTGCAGTTGATCCGGGATCCCAGGCCGATGTAGAAGGAGCACATCTGTCCCAGATCCACCGCGTTCCCGTGGGAGAAGAGCAGGGTGTAGCGGCTCCCCGGGGCACATCGGACGAACATACAACCCAGACAGCTCCCCCTCTCCGTCCTCCACCGGAACACCTCCACCGCGTCCAGCTCCCGCTGAGAGTACTGCCAGTCCGCCCGCTCCGTCAGGTGCAAACTACACGGGGGGGGCACCGGCGCCTCTCCCCCCACCACCGCTGCCGCCGCCGTCTCACCCTCCGCCGACGTCTGACCTCCTCCTCCCCCCGCCGTCACCTCCGTCTCCCGCACCGTGTAGGTGGGCTCCGGGGGGAGGAAGGCCAGCTTGGCGGCGATACGGCTCGGGCACGGCGGGCAGCAGAAGAGCCAACACAACTCCCCCAGAGAGAAGCCGTTCATCCTCGGACCCTGCTCGGGCATTGGGGACGGAGGAGGAGGGAACCCCCGACAATGTCTCTCACACACACCGGGCCTGCTGACAACCGGACATGGGACTCCCGCCCGGCCTACTGCCTGCTTCCGGGGAAACCACGGAGACCAGCCCGACCGCCGCGGGGACAGACAGTGAAGGGAGGTGCTGCCCCCTAGCACGGCGGAGACGGTACTGCACCCTATGGGGGAGGACTGAGAGGGCGAGAGGACCACTGGTAGTCTCACAGGGGAGGGACACACCGCTCAGGACTCACAATGGTACAGGAGAGCAGTGAGCTCAGTACACAGGGGGCGATGAAAAGGGAGTGCAGTGAGCCCAGCACAGGGGGAGTGATAGAGAGGGAGTGCAGTGAGCCCAGTACACAGGGATAATGTAGAGGGTGTGCAGTGAGCCCAGTACAGACGGAGTGATAGAGAGGGTGTGCAGTGAGCCCACTGCAGGGGGAGTGGTAGAGAGGGAGTGCAGTGAGCCCACTACAGGGGAAGGCGTGGTGGAGAGAGAGCCCTGCTCAGGGAATATAGACAAGACGTGCAGTGAGCCTAAGGGAGGGGGGTGGATTGCAGTGAGCCCAGTGCAGGGAGGTGATGGAGGAGTACAGTGAGCCAGCTCAGGGGGGGATAGCATGCAGTGAACCCAGGACAGGGGAGTGATGGAAAGGGAGTGCAGTGAGCCCAGTACACAGGGATGATGTAGAGGGAGTGCCGTGAGCCCAGCACAGGGGGAGTGACAGACAGGGAGTGCAGTGAGCCCAGTGTAGGGGGAGTGATGGAGAGTGAGTGCAGTGAGCCCAGAGTAGGGGGTGATGGAGAGCGGGTGCAGTGAGCCCAGTACACAGGGATGATGGAGAGGGAGTGCAGTGAGCCAAGTACACAGGGATGATGGAGAGGGAGTGCAGTGAGCCCAGTGTAGGGGGTGATGGAGAGGGGGGTGCAGTGAGTCTAGTGTAGGGGGTGATGGAGAAGGAGTGCAGTGAGCCCAGTACACAGGGATGATAGAGAGGGAGTGCAGTGAGCCCAGTGTAGGGGGTGATGGAGAGGGAGTGCAGTGAGCCCAGTACACAGGGATGATGGAGAGGGGGTGCAGTGAGCCCAGTGTAGGGGGTGATGGAGAGGGAGTGCAGTGAGCCCAGTGTAGGGGGTGATGGAGAGGGGGTGCAGTAAGCCCAGTACACAGGGATGATGGAGAGGGGGTGCAGTGAGCCCAGTGTAGGGGGTGATGGAGAGGGAGTGCAGTGAGCCCAGTACACAGGGATGATGGAGAGGGAGTGCAGTGAGCCCAGTGTAGGGGGTGATGGAGAGGGAGTGCAGTGAGCCCAGTACACAGGGATGATGGAGAGAGGGTGCAGTGAGCCCAGTGTAGGGGGTGATGGAGAGGGAGTGCAGTGAGCCCAGTGTAGGGGGTGATGGAGCGGGAGTGCAGTGAGCCCAGTGTAGGGGGTGATGGAGAGGGAGTGCAGTGAGCCCAGTGTAGGGGGTGATGGAGAGGGAGTGCAGTGAGCCCAGTGTAGGGGGGTGATGGAGAAGAAGTGCAGTAAGCCCAGTGTAGGGGGTGATGGAGGAGTACAGTGAGCCAGCTCAGGGGGGGATAGCATGCAGTGAACCCAGGACAGGGGAGTGATGGAGAGGGAGTGCAGTGAGCCCAGTACACAGGGATGATGTAGAAAGGAATGCCGTGAGCCCAGCACAGGGGGAGTGACAGACAGGGAGTGCAGTGAGCCCAGTGTAGGGGGTGATGGAGAGGGAGTGCAGTGAGCCCAGCACAGGGGGAGTTATGGAGAGTGAGTGCAGTGAGCCCAGTACACAGGGATGATGGAGAGGGAGTGCAGTGAGCCCAGTGTAGGGGGTGATGGAGAGGGGGTGCAGTGAGCCCAGTGTAGGGGGTGATGGAGAAGGAGTGCAGTGAGCCCAGTACACAGGGATGATAGAGAGGGAGTGCAGTGAGCCCAGTGTAGGGGGTGATGGAGAGGGAGTGCAGTGAGCCCAGTGTAGGGGGGTGTTGGAGAGGGAGTGCAGTGAGCTCAGTGTAGGGGGGTGTTGGAGAGGGAGTGCAGTGAGCCCAGTGTAGGGGGTGATGGAGAGGGAGTGAAGTGAGCCCAGTGTAGGGGGGTGATGGAGAAGGAGTGCAGTAAGCCCAGTGTAGGGGGTGATGGAGAGGGAGTGCAGTGAGCCCAGTGTAGGGGGGTGTTGGAGAGGGAGTGCAGTGAGCCCAGTGTAGGGGGTGATGGAGAGGGAGTGCAGTGAGCCCAGTGTAGGGGGTGATGGAGAGGGAGTGCAGTGAGCCCACTGTAGGGGGTGATGGAGAGGGAGTGCAGTGAGCCCAGTGTAGGGGGGTGTTGGAGAGGGAGTGCAGTGAGCCCAGTGCAGGGGGGTGATGGAGAGGGAGTGCAGTGAGCCCAGTGTAGGGGGGTGATGGAGAAGAAGTGCAGTGAGCCCAGTGTAGGGGGTGATGGAGAGGGAGTGCAGTGAGCTCACTGTAGGGGGGTGATGGAGAGGGAGTGCAGTGAGCCCAGTGTAGGGGGTGATGGAGAGGGAGTGCAGTGAGCCCAGTGTAGGGGGGTGATGGAGAAGGAGTGCAGTGAGCCCAGTGTAGGGGATGATGGAGAGGGAGTGCAGTGAGCCCAGCACAGGGGGAGTGATGGAGAGGGAGTGCAGTGAGCCCAGTGTAGGGGGTGATGGAGAGTGAGTGCAGTGAGCCCAGTGTAGGGGGTGATGGAGAGGGAGTGCAGTGAGCCCAGCACAGGGGGAGTTATGGAGAGTGAGTGCAGTGAGCCCAGTACACAGGGATGATGGAGAGGGAGTGCAGTGAGCCCAGTGTAGGGGGTGATGGAGAGGGGGTGCAGTGAGCCCAGTGTAGGGGGTGATGGAGAAGGAGTGCAGTGAGCCCAGTACACAGGGATGATAGAGAGGGAGTGCAGTGAGCCCAGTGTAGGGGGTGATGGAGAGGGAGTGCAGTGAGCCCAGTGTAGGGGGGTGTTGGAGAGGGAGTGCAGTGAGCTCAGTGTAGGGGGGTGTTGGAGAGGGAGTGCAGTGAGCCCAGTGTAGGGGGTGATGGAGAGGGAGTGAAGTGAGCCCAGTGTAGGGGGGTGATGGAGAAGGAGTGCAGTAAGCCCAGTGTAGGGGGTGATGGAGAGGGAGTGCAGTGAGCCCAGTGTAGGGGGGTGTTGGAGAGGGAGTGCAGTGAGCCCAGTGTAGGGGGTGATGGAGAGGGAGTGCAGTGAGCCCAGTGTAGGGGGTGATGGAGAGGGAGTGCAGTGAGCCCACTGTAGGGGGTGATGGAGAGGGAGTGCAGTGAGCCCAGTGTAGGGGGGTGTTGGAGAGGGAGTGCAGTGAGCCCAGTGCAGGGGGGTGATGGAGAGGGAGTGCAGTGAGCCCAGTGTAGGGGGGTGATGGAGAAGAAGTGCAGTGAGCCCAGTGTAGGGGGTGATGGAGAGGGAGTGCAGTGAGCTCACTGTAGGGGGGTGATGGAGAGGGAGTGCAGTGAGCCCAGTGTAGGGGGTGATGGAGAGGGAGTGCAGTGAGCCCAGTGTAGGGGGGTGATGGAGAAGGAGTGCAGTGAGCCCAGTGTAGGGGATGATGGAGAGGGAGTGCAGTGAGCCCAGCACAGGGGGAGTGATGGAGAGGGAGTGCAGTGAGCCCAGTGTAGGGGGTGATGGAGAGTGAGTGCAGTGAGCCCAGTGTAGGGGGTGATGGAGAGGGAGTGCAGTGAGCCCAGTGTAGGGGGTGATGGAGAGGGAGTGCAGTGAGCCCAGTGTAGGGGGTGATGGAGAAGGAGTGCAGTGAGCCCAGTGTAGGGGGTGATGGAGAAGGAGTGCAGTGAGCCCAGTGTAGGGGGTGATGGAGAAGGGGTGCGGTGAGCGCAGTGTAGGGGGTGATGGAGAAGGAGTGCAGTGAGCCCAGTGTAGGGGGTGATGGAGAGGGAGTGCAGTGTGCCCAGTGTAGGGGGTGATGGAGAGGGAGTGCAGTGAGCCCAGTGTAGGGGGTGATGGAGAGGGAGTGCAGTGAGCCCAGTGTAGGGGGTGATGGAGAGGGAGTGCAGTGAGCCCAGTGTAGGGGGTGATGGAGAGGGAGTGCAGTGAGCCCACTGTAGGGGGTGATGGAGAGGGAGTGCAGTGAGCCCAGTGTAGGGGGGTGTTGGAGAGGGAGTGCAGTGAGCCCAGTGTAGGGGGGTGATGGAGAGGGAGTGCAGTGAGCCCAGTGTAGGGGGGTGATGGAGAAGAAGTGCAGTGAGCCCAGTGTAGGGGGTGATGGAGAGGGAGTGCAGTGAGCTCACTGTAGGGGGGTGATGGAGAGGGAGTGCAGTGAGCCCAGTGTAGGGGGTGATGGAGAGGGAGTGCAGTGAGCCCAGTGTAGGGGGGTGATGGAGAAGGAGTGCAGTGAGCCCAGTGTAGGGGATGATGGAGAGGGAGTGCAGTGAGCCCAGCACAGGGGGAGTGATGGAGAGGGAGTGCAGTGAGCCCAGTGTAGGGGGTGATGGAGAGGGAGTGCAGTGAGCCCAGTGTAGGGGGTGATGGAGAGGGGGTGCAGTAAGCCCAGTACACAGGGATGATGGAGAGGGGGTGCAGTGAGCCCAGTGTAGGGGGTGATGGAGAGGGAGTGCAGTGAGCCCAGTACACAGGGATGATGGAGAGGGAGTGCAGTGAGCCCAGTGTAGGGGGTGATGGAGAGGGAGTGCAGTGAGCCCACTGTAGGGGGTGATGGAGAGGGAGTGCAGTGAGCCCAGTGTAGGGGGGTGTTGGAGAGGGAGTGCAGTGAGCCCAGTGTAGGGGGGTGATGGAGAGGGAGTGCAGTGAGCCCAGTGTAGGGGGGTGATGGAGAAGAAGTGCAGTGAGCCCAGTGTAGGGGGTGATGGAGAGGGAGTGCAGTGAGCTCACTGTAGGGGGGTGATGGAGAGGGAGTGCAGTGAGCCCAGTGTAGGGGGTGATGGAGAGGGAGTGCAGTGAGCCCAGTGTAGGGGGGTGATGGAGAAGGAGTGCAGTGAGCCCAGTGTAGGGGATGATGGAGAGGGAGTGCAGTGAGCCCAGCACAGGGGGAGTGATGGAGAGGGAGTGCAGTGAGCCCAGTGTAGGGGGTGATGGAGAGGGAGTGCAGTGAGCCCAGTGTAGGGGGTGATGGAGAGGGGGTGCAGTAAGCCCAGTACACAGGGATGATGGAGAGGGGGTGCAGTGAGCCCAGTGTAGGGGGTGATGGAGAGGGAGTGCAGTGAGCCCAGTACACAGGGATGATGGAGAGGGAGTGCAGTGAGCCCAGTGTAGGGGGTGATGGAGAGGGAGTGCAGTGAGCCCAGTACACAGGGATGATGGAGAGAGGGTGCAGTGAGCCCAGTGTAGGGGGTGATGGAGAGGGAGTGCAGTGAGCCCAGTGTAGGGGGTGATGGAGCGGGAGTGCAGTGAGCCCAGTGTAGGGGGTGATGGAGAGAGAGTGCAGTGAGCCCAGTGTAGGGGGTGATGGAGAGGGAGTGCAGTGAGCCCAGTGTAGGGGGGTGATGGAGAAGAAGTGCAGTAAGCCCAGTGTAGGGGGTGATGGAGGAGTACAGTGAGCCAGCTCAGGGGGGGATAGCATGCAGTGAACCCAGGACAGGGGAGTGATGGAGAGGGAGTGCAGTGAGCCCAGTACACAGGGATGATGTAGAAAGGAATGCCGTGAGCCCAGCACAGGGGGAGTGACAGACAGGGAGCGCAGTGAGCCCAGTGTAGGGGGTGATGGAGAGGGAGTGCAGTGAGCCCAGCACAGGGGGAGTGATTGAGAGTGAGTGCAGTGAGCCCAGTACACAGGGATGATGGAGAGGGAGTGCAGTGAGCCCAGTGTAGGGGGTGATGGAGAGGGGGTGCAGTGAGCCCAGTGTAGGGGGCGATGGAGAAGGAGTGCAGTGAGCCCAGTACACAGGGATGATAGAGAGGGAGTGCAGTGAGCCCAGTGTAGGGGGTGATGGAGAGGGAGTGCAGTGAGCCCAGTGTAGGGGGGTGTTGGAGAGGGAGTGCAGTGAGCCCAGTGTAGGGGGGTGTTGGAGAGGGAGTGCAGTGAGCCCAGTGTAGGGGGTGATGGAGAGGGAGTGAAGTGAGCCCAGTGTAGGGGGGTGATGGAGAAGGAGTGCAGTAAGCCCAGTGTAGGGGGTGATGGAGAGGGAGTGCAGTGAGCCCAGTGTAGGGGGGTGTTGGAGAGGGAGTGCAGTGAGCCCAGTGTAGGGGGTGATGGAGAGGGAGTGCAGTGAGCCCAGTGTAGGGGGTGATGGAGAGGGAGTGCAGTGAGCCCACTGTAGGGGGTGATGGAGAGGGAGTGCAGTGAGCCCAGTGTAGGGGGGTGTTGGAGAGTGAGTGCAGTGAGCCCAGTGTAGGGGGGTGATGGAGAGTGAGTGCAGTGAGCCCAGTGTAGGGGGGTGATGGAGAAGAAGTGCAGTGAGCCCAGTGTAGGGGGTGATGGAGAGGGAGTGCAGTGAGCTCACTGTAGGGGGGTGATGGAGAGGGAGTGCAGTGAGCCCAGTGTAGGGGGTGATGGAGAGGGAGTGCAGTGAGCCCAGTGTAGGGGGGTGATGGAGAAGGAGTGCAGTGAGCCCAGTGTAGGGGATGATGGAGAGGGAGTGCAGTGAGCCCAGCACAGGGGGAGTGATGGAGAGGGAGTGCAGTGAGCCCAGTGTAGGGGGTGATGGAGAGGGAGTGCAGTGAGCCCAGTGTAGGGGGTGATGGAGAGGGAGTGCAGTGAGCCCAGTGTAGGGGGTGATGGAGAAGGAGTGCAGTGAGCCCAGTGTAGGGGGTGATGGAGAAGGAGTGCAGTGAGCCCAGTGTAGGGGGTGATGGAGAAGGAGTGCGGTGAGCGCAGTGTAGGGGGTGATGGAGAAGGAGTGCAGTGAGCCCAGTGTAGGGGGTGATGGAGAGGGAGTGCAGTGTGCCCAGTGTAGGGGGTGATGGAGAGGGAGTGCAGTGAGCCCAGTGTAGGGGGTGATGGAGAGAGAGTGCAGTGAGCCCAGTGTAGGGGGTGATGGAGAGGGAGTGCAGTGAGCCCAGTGTAGGGGGTGATGGAGAGGGAGTGCAGTGAGCCCACTGTAGGGGGTGATGGAGAGGGAGTGCAGTGAGCCCAGTGTAGGGGGGTGTTGGAGAGGGAGTGCAGTGAGCCCAGTGTAGGGGGGTGATGGAGAGGGAGTGCAGTGAGCCCAGTGTAGGGGGGTGATGGAGAAGAAGTGCAGTGAGCCCAGTGTAGGGGGTGATGGAGAGGGAGTGCAGTGAGCTCACTGTAGGGGGGTGATGGAGAGGGAGTGCAGTGAGCCCAGTGTAGGGGGGTGATGGAGAAGGAGTGCAGTGAGCCCAGTGTAGGGGATGATGGAGAGGGAGTGCAGTGAGCCCAGCACAGGGGGAGTGATGGAGAGGGAGTGCAGTGAGCCCAGTGTAGGGGGTGATGGAGAGTGAGTGCAGTGAGCCCAGTGTAGGGGGTGATGGAGAGGGAGTGCAGTGAGCCCAGTGTAGGGGGTGATGGAGAGGGAGTGCAGTGAGCCCAGTGTAGGGGGTGATGGAGAGGGAGTGCAGTGAGCCAAGTGTAGGGGGTGATGGAGAAGGAGTGCAGTGAGCCCAGTGTAGTGGGTGATGGAGAAGGAGTGCAGTGAGCCCAGTGTAGGGGGTGATGGAGAAGGAGTGCAGTGAGCCCAGTGTAGGGGGTGATGGAGAAGGAGTGCAGTGAGCCCAGTGTAGGGGGTGATGGAGAAGGAGTGCAGTGAGCCCAGTGTAGGGGGTGATGGAGAAGGAGTGCAGTGAGCCCAGTGTAGGGGGTGATGGAGAGGGAGTGCAGTGAGCCCAGTGTAGGGGGTGATGGAGAAGGAGTGCAGTGAGCCCAGTGTAGGGGGTGATGGAGAAGGAGTGCAGTGAGCCCAGTGTAGGGGGTGATGGAGAAGGAGTGCGGTGAGCGCAGTGTAGGGGGTGATGGAGAAGGAGTGCGGTGAGCGCAGTGTAGGGGGTGATGGAGAAGGAGTGCAGTGAGCCCAGTGTAGGGGGTGATGGAGAGGGAGTGCAGTGTGCCCAGTGTAGGGGGTGATGGAGAAGGAGTGCAGTGAGCCCCGTGTAGGGGGTGATGGAGAATCACCAGCCTGGAAGAGATCTGCAAATCGAAGCTCAGACTTCATACTAACTTTATTTGTACATTTATTCTCAGTCAACGATTCAAAGAACATTGAAGTCACAGGACCAGCATGGCATCCAGGCCATTCGAATTATTAGAAGGAACTCTCAGGTTCAGCTCTCCCCTTGTTATGGTTTGGTGGTCACCTGTCTCCTTTTATTGGAGTTGTTTCCATGCCAGGCTATCAGAACAGAGTGTGGCACATTCTCCAGTAATCCCTTGAAGTGTCTCTTGGCTGGATGGGTCTTGAGTTAATGTGTCTCTGTTCACACTTGTTATTCCTGTGGTCTCCATGGGTGTTGGAAGAAGATGAACGTACCGAGAACCCATCTCTGCTCAGCTCCACTCCAAATGTTCTCCCAGCCATGGGGCCCCCCAGGGAGTCAGTGGAAGTCAATGGGGTGGTGTGATTATTGCATGCGATGATTTGATCAGAGCAAAGCAGCAAAAAATGCTTGTCAAAGGATAAGTATCTACTGAGTCATTGTGGGGGTCTTGGAGAGTGTCGGAAACGCCCAATACACGACCCCCCTATACAGACATAGCTTAATGTGAAGATGTGCTGTGTCAGCGTAAGGTAAACAGGTTCACTTTAATGGCAGCTCAGCCAACTACTTATACTTACCTTGTGTGTGCTCTGTTGCTGTTTTTGGCCATCAGAACTGCGTGACTTTCGGCATCTTTTGTTTTGATGCCTTTGGGAGGAATTTAGCTTCAGTTAGGTTGGGCGTGTGCTTTCATTGTACAGGAGGATTTTATGGATGGTCTTACCAGCTGTTTTCCTGATCTTCAGACAGCTCAGCAGGAACCGGAATTTATTTCAATCCATTTGGGAAACTGCTGCTCAACAGAAGTCTATCTAACAATCAACTTCTGTCGAACTGACTTAGTTACATAGTAGGTGAGGTTAAAAAAAGGCACCATCAAGTCCAACCTATGTGTGTGAATATATGTCAGTATTACATTGTATATCCCTGTATGTTGCGGTCGTTCAGGTGCTTATCTAATAGTTTTTTGAAACTATTGATGCCCCCCGCTGAGACCACCGCCTGTGGAAGGGAATTCCACATCCTTGCCGCTCTTACGGTAAAGAACTCTCTACGTAGTTTAAGGTTAAACCTCTTTTCTTCTAATTTTAATGAGTGGTCACGTGTCTTTTTTAAATTCCCATTTGTGAAAAGTTTTATCGCTATTGTGGGGTCACCAGTATGGTATTTGTATATTGAAATCATATCCCCTCTCAAGCGTCTCTTCTCCAGAGAGAATAAGTTCAGTGATGGCAACCTTTCCTCATAACTAATATTCTCCAGACCCTTTATTAGCTTTGTTTCCCTTATTTGTACTCACTCCATTTCCAGTACATCCTTCCTGAGGACTGGTGTCCAGAACTGGACAGCATACTTCAGGTGCGGTCGGACCAGAGTCTTGTAGAGCAGGAGAATTATCATTTTATCTCTGGAGTTGATCCCCTTTTTAATGCATGCCAATATTCTGTTTGCTTTGTTAGCAGCAGCTTGGCATTGCTGAGCCTATCATCTACTAGGACCCCCAGGTCCTTTTCCATCCTAGATTCGCCCAGAGGTTCTCCCCCCCCCCCCCATTGTATAGATTGCATTCATATTTTTGCCACCCAAATGCATTATTTTACATTTTTCTACATTGAACCTCATTTGCCATGTAGCTGCCCACCCCATTAATTTGGTTAGATCTTTTTGCAAGGTTTCCACATCCTGCGGAGAAGTTATTGCCCTGCTTGGCTTAGTTTCCTCGGCACATACAGAGATTGAACTGTTTACCCCATCCTCAAGGTCTTTTATGAAGAAATTAAACAGGATTGGTCCCAGCACAGAACCCTGGGGGACCCCACTACCCACCCCTGACCATTCCGAGTACTCCCCATTTATCACCACCCTCTGAACTTGCCCTTGTAGCCAGTTTTCAATCCACGTACTCACCCTATGGTCCATGCCAACAGACCTTATTTTGTACAGTAAACGTTTATGGGGAACTGTGACAAATGCTTTTGCAAAATCCAGATATGCCATGTCTACGAGCCTTCCTTTATCTAGATGGCAACTCACCTCCTCATAGAAGGTTAATAGATTGGTTTGGCAAGAACGATTCTTCATGAATCCATGCTGATTACTGCTAAGTAATGATACCATTCTCATTACTAAAATCTTGTATATAGTCCCATATCATCCCTTCCAAGAGTTTACATACTATTGATGTTAGGCTAACTGGTCTGTAATTCCCAGGGATGTATTTTGGGCCCTTTTTAAATATTGGTGCTACATTGGCTTTTCTCCAATCAGCTGGTACCATTCCAGTCAGTAGACTATCAGTAAAAATTAGGGACAATGGCCTGGCAATTACTTGACTGTGTTCCCTAAGTACCATCGGATGCAAGCCATCTGGTCCCGGTGATTTATTAATGTTAAGTTACCCAAGTCTAATTCTAATTCTGTCCTCTGTTAACCACGGAGGTGCTTCCTGTGATGTGTCACGATGATAAACTCTGCAGTTTTGGTTACTGAAGCCGCCGATTCCCTCGTGAAGACTGAGGAGAAGAATAAATTCAATAACTTCACCATCTCCCCATCCTTTGTACCCAGATGTCCTTCATCATTCTTTATGGGGCCAATATGGTCTGTCCTCCCTTTTTTACTGTTTACATACTTAAAGAATTTCTTGTTTTTTTTTTTTTGCTCTCCTCCGCTATGTGTCTTTCATGTTCTATTTTAGCCATCCTTATTGCACCCTTACATTTCTTGTTGCATTCTTTATAAAGTCTGAATGCTGATGATAATCCCTTAGCCTTGTATTTTTTGAAGGCTTTCTCCTTTGCTTGTTAGAAAATATTTCTTGATCAGTGGCTGCAGCTCCTGATCAGTGAGTTCTGACAACTGAGAGTGCCTGCTGTCAGAATACAATGGGGGAGATTTACTAAAACTGGAGCACTCAGAATCTGGTGCACCTGTGCATAGTAACCAATTAGCTTTTAACTTCAGCTTGTTCATTTAAGCTTTGACAATAAAACCTGGAAGCTGATTGGTTTCTCTGCAGAGCTACACCTGATTTTGAAGCATGCAGTTTTAGTAAATAACCCCTCCGTGGGGAGGATTCCTCTACCCGCCTCAATGTGTGTATGGAGGAATCTATTCAGTCTTTTTCATTCAGCCTGCTGGCTGAAGGAAATGAAACAATCCATCTATGGCCAGCCTAAGTTCTCTTTGCGGAGGCAGTAGTCTCTCTGCAAAAGTCTAACACATCTCTGCAGTGTCAGACCTATAGCGTTGCAATCAGATAGACCTATACCATTGCAAGAATGCTCCCTGCTGATTGGAGAACTCTAGCTGTGACTCAGCAAAGGTTGTGTCTGACCTCTGCATAGAGACCACTGCTCCCATAGACAACAAGGGTCCTTCTCTGTAGTATGCTTTTCTATTTATGTTGGGCTTGCTTTCTAAAGAAAATAAAAGGTAATACTTTTTGTTTTTATGTGCCTGAAATGTATTTTGCTTATATAAACTGAAAGTTCAGTTGGGCTTTAACCAGTTCCTTCCTGCGCTATAGCCCGAAAGATGGCTACAGCATGAGCTTACAATGCTGGGAGGGCGTACAGAGACATCCTCATTTGCTCGCACTGCCCGCATGCCCCCTGCGGAGCATTCTGTGATTGCCAAATGCTTCGGGCTTGGCTGTTCACAGATCGGGGTAAAGGGCCAATCACAGCTGCCCTTTACCATGTTATCAGCTGTCAGCCAATGACAGCTGATCATACGATGTAAACTGAAGTTGGTTATCAGTTTTTCTCTCCTTACACTGTCACGTGAGGAGAGATGAAGAAAGCCGATATCCAGCTTCTGTTAAAGGGACATCAGTCCCAACATTGCCAACCAGTGCTGCTAATCTGTGCTGCCAATCAGTGCCCATCAGTGCCTCATCCTCAGTGTCACCTATCAGTACCCCCCTTCAGTACTGCCTATTAGTGTCTATCAGTACCAGTGACACTAATACAGTGATTGGTGCTAAAAATATGCACTGTCACTGTACTAATTATACTGACTGGGAAGGCGTTAACATCAGGGGCAATTAAAAGGTTAACCGTGTGCCTAGGTTGTGTTTACTCACTGTTTGTGGGGGGGGGGGGGGGCGGTGCTTTGACTAGGGGTAGGCAAAGATCCGTGTTCCTGCTTACCAAACACACAGGATCAATGCCTTCCCTTCTGACAGAACAACAATGTCTTTTTGTATCTGTCTTTTCTCGTACGAAAACAGTACACATTAAATGAAAATCGTTAGGTTTGTTCAAGTACGAGAAACATTTTGGAGTTTGCCCCTTTGGAAATTTTCGTTTGGTAAGTCGGAATCAGAAAGTTGTGTACACATTATACAAAAGCCGAACCATCGTTCCTCCTACAGAATTTTTCTTCCGATTTTCTCATAGTGTGTACCCCACTTTAGAGCTCACACAAGGATGTTACTTTGCTTGTAGTAGCAAAATGAAGGTGCGGGGGGGGGGGGGGGCAGGGTGGCAAAAACAAACCTGCTTGGTCAAAGCCCCGGTCCAGTCTCCTTATATAGTATCTCACATTAAGTACACCCCTCACATTTTTTATAAATATTTTATTCTTTTCATGTGACAACACTGAAGAAATTACACTTTGCAAGTATGTAAAGTAGTGAGTGTACAGCTTGTATAACGGTGTAAATTTGCTGTCCCCTCAAAATAACTCAACACACAGCCATTAATGTCTAAACTGCTGGCAACAAAAATGAGTACACCCCTAATAGAAAATGTCCAAATTGGGCCCAATTATCTATTTTCCCTCCCCGGTGTCATGTGACTCGTTAGTGTTACAAGGTCTCAGGTGTGGATGGGGAGCAGGTGTGTTAAATTTGGTGTTATCACTCTCACTCTTTCATACTGGTCACTGAAAATTCAACATGGCACCTCATGGCAAAAAACTCTCTGAGGATGTGAAAAAAAGAATTGTTGCTCTACATAAAGATGGCCTAGGCTATAAGAAGATTGCCAAGACCCTGAAACTGAGTTGCAGCACGGTGGCCAAGACCATACAGCGGTTTAACAGGACAGGTTCCACTCAGAACAGGCCCCGCCATGGTCGACAAAAGAAGTTGAGTGCACGTGCTCAGCATCATTTCCAGAGGTTGTCTTTGGGAAATAGATGTATGAGTGCTGCCAGCATTGCTGCAGAGGTTGAAGGGGTGGGGGGTCAGCCTGTCAGTGCTCAGACCATACGCCGCACACTGCATCAAATTGGTCTGCATGGCTGTCGTCCCAGAAGGAAGCCTCTATTAAAGATGATGCACAAGAAAACTTGCAAACAGTTTGCTGAAGACAAGCAGACTAAGGACATGGATTACTGGAACCATGTCCTGTGGTCTGATGAGACCAAGATAAACTTATTTGGCTCAGATGGTGTCAAGCGAGTGTGGCGGCAACCAGGTGAGGAGTACAAAGACAAGTGTGTCTTGTCTACAGTCAAGCATGGTGGTGGGAGTGTCATGGTCTGGTGCTGTATGAGTGCTGCCGGCACTGGGGAGCTACAGTTCATTGAGGGAACCATGAATGCCAACATGTACTGTGACATACTGAAGCAGAGCATGATCCCCTCCCTTCATAGACTGGGCCGAAGAGTAGTATTCCAACATGATAATGACCCCAAACACACCTTCAAGATGACCACTGCCTTGCTAAAAAATCTGAGGGTAAAGGTGGTGGACTTGCCAAGCATGTCTCCAGACCTAAACTCTATTGAGCATCTTTGGGGCATCCAAAAAAGGAAGGTGGAGGAGCACAAGGTCTCTAACATCCACCAGCTCCATGATGTCATCATGTAGGAGTGGAAGAGGACTCCAGTGGCAACCTGTGAAGCTCTGGTGAACTCCATGCCATAGAGTGTTAAGGCAGTGCTGGAAAATAATGGTGACCACACAAAGTTTTGACACTTTGTGCCCAATTTGGACATTTTCACTTAAGGGTGTACTTTACAGCGGTTTAGACATTAATGGCTGTGTGTTGAGTTTTTTTGAGGAGACAGCAAATTGACACTGTTATACAAGCTGTGCACTCACTACTTTACATTGTAGCAAAGTGTAATTTCTTCAGTGTTGTCACATGAAAAGATATAATAAAATATTTAGAAAAATGTGAGGGGCGTACTCACTTTTGTCAGATACTGTAAAAAGAAAATACTGTTAGTGATTATACAGCATGCACTCATAAAACATGCCTATTTAAGGCTTAAGTAAAAGCTTAACAAGTTATGCCCTATCATCAGTTGCGTTAGAATCACGTTTTCACTAATTATAATTTACAGTAAAGTTCAATGTATTTCACTCAGTGTGTGTCATGATCTTTACTGTATTGAACCACAACGTGACTCTGTATGTGTAAAGTAAAGGTCCTGGTTATATTAAAGCTGAACTCCAGAAAATCTTTGTATTGCATACTTACATTGGTCCAGGTGGGCACAAGGTAAGCATGCATATCTCATACCTGAGGGGCTACTGGGGAAGCTGACAATCACTGTTGTTGTCGGGATAGCCACTATCTTCCGGGTCCTGCAAGGGGTGTGTGCAAGTAGCTTACCCTCTTAACATTGACCTTCAGGGATCGCTTGTTAGCACCACCGCCATTCATAAAACACATAAAACTCCTGCCCCCATCTTCTTTCCCCCTCTCCTATCTTATCTCCCCTTTTTTTTCTTTCTCCTTTCCTCTTTATTCTTACTTTCCCTCCTCACCCCCCCCCCTTTTTTTTTCTCATAACTATTTTCTCTTAACTAGTTGGTCATGCTTGCCTCACTCTCCTCAACTAATGATAGCTAGTGTGTCCAGTCTGGTACCCTACCACGTGTTAGTTCTCCTAGCGCTTGTTTAACACAAAGCTCTTTGAGCTTCTTAGATCTCACTTTGCTTGTCCTTAAAGCGGAGCTCCACCCAAAAGGGGAAGCTCCGCTTGTTCGCACCCTGGTTTTGACAGGTACCCGCTCCCACATTTGGGTAAGATCACTGCACAGCGATCTACAACATTTCCGGCCCCTCCCCCCCCACCAATGATTTCCGGGACACCCTGAGGTCCCAGAAGATGGCGGGACCATTCAGAAAGCGCAGCATGACTCGCAGATGTGCAGTAGGAAACAGGCTGTGAAGCCGCAAGACTTCATTTTCTGTTTCCCTTACTACAGATGTCGGCGTCTGCACCCAAAGCTGATTGAGGAATCGGCTAGGGGTGCCGACATCAAGGGCTCCCTGGACAGGTAAGTGTCCTTGTATTAAAAGTGAGCAGCTACAGTGTTTGTAGCCGCTGACATTTAATTAAATTTTTTTTTTATAGACTGGAACTCCTCTTTGAGTATGAAGGCTTGCTATCATTTCCCATTGCTTACTATGTAGCATCGTTGGTTCTTCTCATGCTTATGCCTCTGTATATGCAACTGCAAACCTACCTTCATACAATGGTTGTTTTTCGACTCCTGTGCTTTACTGATATATTTTGATTGTCAGGCATTGACTTGTTCTGTTATTTACTTTTTGGATGTTGCATCCGACCTTCCTTTAACTAGTCTGTTACGTTCCTGATATATGGTTGTTGTTTTTTTTTTTGTTCCTCAATAAACAAATTTAACAAGAAAAAAAAAAGGTGTTCTATAAATTGTGGCAGTGACAGTGCAGCGACCTTTTATTTTCAGTGTGCAGAGGGAACGTCGCTCACACAGGACCTGGAAGATCACAGCTATCACTATAGTATGGCCAGCCTCCCCGGCAGTCCATCAGGTATGAGATATACATACGTACATCGTGCCAGGCTGGACCAACTATGCAATACAGATCATTCCTGGAGTTCAGCTTTAAAACATGTCTCTAGTACAGCTTTCTGGTGGATGGACAGGCCTCTAAAGCAGAACTCCGTCCAAACACACAGTTGAAACTCATATTTTACACCTATCTAGGATGCACCAATACCAGTTTTTTAAGACTGCGTACAAGTACGGATACTTTTTCTTAAGTACTCGCCGATACCAATTACCGATAACTATTCTTAGTGACGTGATAGTTTTTTTAGACCAATGAAAAATTATTACCGTTTATTTATACAGTGGGTCAAAAAAGTATTTAGTCAGCCACCAATTGTGCAAGTTCTCCCACTTCAAAAATTGAAAGAGGCCTGTAATTGTCATCATAGGTATACCTCAACTACGAGAGACAAAATGTGAAAATAAACCCAGACAATCACATTGTCTGATTTATGAAAGAATTTATTTGCAAATTATAGTGGAAAATAAGTATTTGGTCAATATCAAAAGTTCATCTCAATACGTTGTTATATATTCTTTGTTGACAATGACAGAGGTCAAACGTTTTCTGTAAGTCTTCACAAGGTTGTCCCACACTGTTGCTGGTATTTTGGCCCATTCCTCCATGCAGATCTCCTCTAGAGCAGTGATGTTTTGGGGCTGTCGCTGGGCAACACGGACTTTCAATTCCCTCCAAAGGTTTTCTATGGGGTTGAGATCTGGAGACTGGCTAGGCCACTCCAGGACCTTGAAATGCTTCCTACGAAGCCACTCCTTCATTGCCCGGGCGGTGTGTTTGGGATCATTGTCATGCTGAAAGACCCAGCCACGTTTAATCTTCAATGAAATCACGTTCAAATCCGTCGGACTTTGGTGTGATTGTGTGTGCCCAAGTCCGTTCAGAAAGTCCTTCGGAACTCTGCCGAAAGTCCATCGGGAAGACCATTGGACCTAGTCTGCCGGAAAGTCCAGACGTGTGTATGTGGCATTGGTGTAGTGCCAGTCTTATGGGGCGGACTGGGCTCAGAGGCAAATTAGCCTAGCGCCCATATAAAGCGGCCGCACTACTTCTGGTATGCAGGTGGCCGGCATTCCGCAACTGTGGGGGGGGGGGGGGGAGAGGGGGGTGCCGCTTCTAATTTTGACTGTCCTATCATTCTGGACCACAAACCTTATTTATTTCTGCTGCACCATTGGCATGGTTATATCTTCTTAGTCCTCTCCATAAATTTATCAGACGTGTGCCTAAAGTAGAACTATAGGCAACACTTTTTTTTTTTTTCATTTTGGATAGAATAAGGGAGGGTTATAGCCCCTGTCATTTTATTTTATTACCATCCTTGTCCTATTGCAGAGATTTCCCTTCACTTCCTCACCCACAGCCAAACAGGAAGTGAGAGGAAATCTATGCAAATTAAGGGAATCCATTGTCCCCCCCCCCCAGGTCCTCAGAACTAGTGTCCCCACTCGAAAATGTCAGGGCGGGTCTTAAACAGTAAGGGGTGTGGCCTTGACAGGAAAGGGTGGGTCATATTTAAGGGGGTGCACAAGTTTAGTCAGGCCTAGGGCAGCACAAAACCTAAATACACTACTGGTACAAGGTCTCTGATTGGTGGAGAGGCAGAAAGTGTCATTTGAGTAGTGCAACTCTTCACAGTAGTAGCGGCTGGTGTTAAAGCGGACCTTCACTAAAAAGTGGAAATGCCGCTTATCTGCTTCTTCTACCTCTCCTATAACATATGTAAAAGCTTTTTTTGGGATTAACGCGGATGCTAAACTGCTGGCCAAAGTGTTGGCCCTCCGCTTAAATGGGGTCATTGAGGAGTTGGTACATATGGATCAAACTGGGTTTATGCCGGGTAAGGGCACCGATGTCAACATCCGACGGCTTTTCTTAAATTTGTCTGCCCAACACACAAACCGGGGGAATAGGGTCATAGCCTCTCTGGACGCAGAGAAGGCTTTTGACTCTGTGGAGTGGAAGTTCCTCTGGCAGATACTGCGTAAGTTTGGGCTGGGTCCTAGGTTTCTCCAGTGGCTGCAATTGCTGTACAGGGCCCCGAGGGCGAGAATTCGGGTGAATGACTCTCTCACGGATTCCTTTCTCCTCCAGAGGGGCACCCGGCAGGGTTGCCCGTTGTCCCCCAGCCTTTTTGCCTTGGCTTTGGAGCCGCTGGCGGCTCTGGTCAGGCAGTCTGATCGCATAGTTGGATTTAAGGTGGGCTCTCTGGAGGAGAAGATTTCTCTGTACGCAGACGATGCGCTATTGTATCTGCAAGACGCTGAGGCTTCTTTGCAGGCTGCCCTTGAGACGTTTGACGAATTTGGTCGGTTTTCGGGTATACGGATCAATTGGTCCAAATCGGTATTATTCCCATTAGATGTCAGGGCGACGGGTCTCGAGCCTCGGCTGTCGTTGCGTTGGGTTGAGGAATTTACTTACCTGGGCATTAGAGTGTCAAGGGACCTCCAATCGTACCACCGTCTGAATGTCCGCCCTCTGGTGCAACAGCTGAGGGATCACTGTGCCAGGTGGACCTCTCTTCCTCTGAACTTACTGGGACGAATCAGCATTTTTAAAATGGTTTATCTACCCAAATTTCTTTATTTCTTTCGTAACTGTCCGGTGGGCCTACCCCGCTCCCTCTTTAGGGAATTGGATGGTTACTTGGGAGGGTTTCTGTGGCAGGGTTCCCCCCCTAGATTGGCCAAGGCTACGTTGCAGATGCCGGTCAGTAGAGGGGGGCTGGCGATGCCCAATCTGCTGTTGTACTATTGGGCGGCTGTGCTAGTCACGGTGCGATGGTGGCTGGGGGGGCACAGGGGGAACGCTGCGGCTCGGTTGGAGGCGGCCCTGGTGAGTCCCCTGGTGGAGCTGGGGGGGGTGCTACATTCAGGAGCGACGCATCGCCCTGCACTTGCGGGTCCCACTGGGTCAGTGGTGCGGATCTGGAGGGCCGTGGTGAAGCGATTCCCTGGCTCGGGTAGGTGGTCCCCTCGCTGTCCCTTGTGGGGTAACCCGTTGCTTCCCCACTTCAGAACCGTCCCGGACCCGCAGCTGTGGATTCGGTACGGTATTAGGACTCTGGGGGATGTAATTTCCAATGGGGCTCTGGTCCCTTTCCGGGGGCTGATGGAGAGGCATGCTGTACCTGGCAGTATGCTTTTTCGGTATTGGCAGTTGCGGCATGCCTTTCGGGCGCAGTTTCCGGAACCGCCTGTCCTTGAACTTGATGCACTGGAGGACCTCCTGGCTCAGGATTCACTTATGAAGCCCCTCTCGGAAGTATACGCAGTTCTGATCAATAGCTCGTCCTCTAGGTTGGAAACTCTGTGGGACAAATGGAGGGGGGACATTCCAACTCTAGATAGGGAGGACTGGGAGGACTGCCTGGAAGAGAGTATTAGGCTGCTAATATCTTCTAAGGATCGGTTGATACAAACGAAGGTCTTACATAGAATACATTTTACGCCTCAGAGGCTACACAGAGTATTCCCAGACAGGTCTCCGCTCTGCCCTAGATGCCGCTCCTGTGTGGGCTCCTTCTTGCATATGTTTTGGACATGTCCACGTATATCGCAGTATTGGTCTGCGGTGATGGACTGTATCAACGAACGGCTCCAGCTGAGCGTTCCACTGACGGCTGAGTTGGCACTCCTGGCCATACACGATGATGCACAGAGACCCAGACCCACCAAAACCTTGATTTCGTTATTACTGTTCTATGCCAAGAAGCAAATCCTTCTCAAGTGGATCTCGCCTCTTCCGCCTACTAAGAGGGCCTGGGAAAAGGCTGTAGATGCTGTCCTACCGATGTATAAATTGACTTATACTAGCAGGGGCTGCCCGCAAAAATTTACGAGGGTGTGGCAACCGTGGGTGGGTTCTACAGAATAGTTGATCCTGTTTTTACCTTCTGTCTAGTGTCCCTATCTGGGGGTATGACTTTGGTATTGATATACTGACTGGTTCTGTGATTTTTCGTCCTGTTATGTGGCGTACCTTGCATCTGTATTGTATAATGTGTCATATACTGTTTGTAACGGCTTGCTTTTTTTTTACTAATAAAGACCAACCTTTTTGTTAAAAAAAAAAAAAAAAGCTTTTTTTGGGGGGGGGGGGCAGGCTGCAGCGTGGTAGTCTGTCATTTAGGGGGTTAAAACAGGCGGTAATACCACGCTTCCTCACTGCCTGTCAAATGCCCCCTGAAGGGTGATCTGAATGTAGATTGCTCCTCCGAGAACATCGCAAGAGTGAATGAGGCGTTAAAGTTTCTGGGTACATTTAGAGTATGTTGCTTTTGGACTGTAACCCATTACCTGTCATTATGTTGGGGCTCCCTTTGTTTTCTGCACATGCAGCCACTCATTAAGCCTACACTGATGGCATGCTGCAAAGGCACAGCTGATCCCAGCTGGCACAGTGTGCAAACTTCATTTTCTCCAACTGGTAGAGGGCGAGATGTCAGCCAATTAAAATAAGGAAATTAATTGACTTTCTCCTCCTGGTAACAGGAGTAAATTAATGAGAAGTAATGTTCCCGGCACTGGATGTACAGACCTTACAAGCGGCGCACTGTATAGTTAAAGGAACGGTAGTGCTGTACGGAATCCGCCTCTGTAGCATAACCGAGGAATCCGCTTATTAAAGGAAAACATTCCATATCTTGGAGAAATGTTTACATTATCTTATGAACATAGCTTTTACGCAAATAGACATTCCCCACATGCTTGCAATAAAGCATCTTGATGTATGTTGTGCTGAAAAGATTAAATAGCTAACTGGAGCAAAGCGTCCCCGAATTAAGGAATTATGTTTAATTTCCGAAAACAAAAAATATTGTGCCACCCAGACCGAGGAAGATCTCCAGGACGGTGCCTGGCAGGTCAGTGGAAACTGACATTATCTACTGGAGGATCATTTGTCTATAGGTTAAAATGTACCTATTCCAACAAATCAGGACTATGTTAAAAATGTGCCTATAGCAACTTATTTTTAACCTCTACCATAAGACAAACCATAACTATAGTATGTTAAAACTGTACCTACTCTATACCAACGAATGCCCCGTACACACGATTAGACTTTCCGACAACAAAACCGTTGATTTTTGTTGGAAGGGTGTTGGCTCCAACTTGCCTTGCATACACACAGTCACACAAATGTTGGCCAACGAATGTGGGAACGTGGTGATGTACAAGACATACGACGAGCCGAGGATAAGGAAGTTCAATAGCCAGTGCGGCTCCTTCTGCTTGATTCCGAGCATGCGTGAACTTTTGTGCATCGGACTTGTGTACACACAATCGGAAATTCCGACAACAATGTTTCGTTGGCGGAAAATTTGAGAACATGCTAGCCAATATTTATTGGCGGAAACATCCGACAACAAATGTTCGATGGAGCATACACACAGTCGGACTTTCAGCCAACAAGCTCACATCCAATAACAAGCTCACATCCAATCCGATCATGTGTACGGGGCATAATTCTATACCTTCTCTATAATACTAACCATAGCTAAGCTTTGCAGAAATAGTTGGCTTGTTAGTACATAGCTGCAGAGCTGGCCCAAGACATTGTGCTGCCTGGGTCCAAGAATGACACTCTGCACCCCCCCCCCCCCAAAAAAAAATCATGAATCCATTATTTCATATCATGATAATTAAAATGAAAAGTACATTTATCAGGAAGTCAGATTTACAGCACCTTGCTTATATGCAAAATATGACATACCATTATGTTCAATTCAAAGGGGCGGGATAGGGTAGTATAGGGGTGGGCTGGGGCAGTTTAGGGGCAGGCTAGGGTAGTATATAGGCAGGCTAGTTTAGTATATAGACAGGCTAGGGTAGTATAGGAGCAGGCTAGGGTAGTTCATAGACAAGCTAGGGTAGTATATGGACAGACTAGGGCAGTATAGGGGAAGTCTAGGGTAGTATATAGACAGGCTAGGGCAGTATAGGGGCAGGTTAGGGTAGTATAGGGATAGGGGAAGCAGTGGGGGGGGGGGCACAGTTGTCCTCATAACATACAAAACTGCTGGAAAAGAAAATCTTGGTCGTCAATTTGCTGGTTAAATAGAAGAGAAGGAGAGGTGGCTGTGGTTCAATTTCCTGCCCCTCTCAAAGTGCTGCCTGGGTCCAATGGATCCACTGGGAGGCATGGTAGGGCCGGGGGGTTGTATTTTGCAGCATGCCTATGTGTGTACTGTATGTTGGCTAGGCTGGATAGTTTCTTAATTGTCTGTATTTTTGCAGGGCTTGTTTTCAGCGGGAACATGTGGGAAATGCAGTTCTGGCACCTCTAGCACTAAATGTATGTAATGCCAATGGGTATTGGGGTATACTGGCAGGAATCTATTTTTAAAGAATGGAGTTAGACCACGCTGAGGTGGTACCTATTAATTAATCCTGTCCTGCTGCTGATTGAGAAACTTCAACAAATAAAAATGTGAAAAAAAGACAGCACTGTGCCCAGGTGTATGTTAAACAATCAATCAATAAAAAAAACAATCAAATAAAAAACTCTAAATTAGGCAACACAAACAGATATTGGGGGTTATTTACGAAAGGCAACTGCACTTTGCACTGCAAGTGCACTTGGAAGTGCAGTCGCTGTAAATCTAAGGGGTAAATCTGAAATGAGGGGAAGCTCTGCTGATTTTATCATCCAATCATGTGCAGGCTAAAATGCTGTTTTTTTTTTCCTTGCATGTCCCCCTCGGATCTACAGCGACTTTACTTCCAAGTGCACTTGCAGTGCAAAGTGGAAATAACCCCCATTGTATCTCTACAATACTCCCTAGTGTTACTAATATAGCAGTGATAAAGATATCTAAAACTATGTATCAAAGAAACAAAACGAAGTGTTGTATGAACCACAACAACACATACTAAAACGTAGTTTAGTTTTTTTGATACATAGATTTAGATATCGTTATCACTGCTAAATTAGTAACACTAGAGAGTATTGTGTTGCCTGATTTTGACTTTTTTTTTAATTTGATAGATTTTATTATTGATTGATTGTTTAACATACACCTGGGCACAGCGCTGTCTTTTTTTCACATTTTTACTTGTTGAGGTATCTCAATCAGATAGCAGCAGGGCAGGATTGAATGAATAGGTACCTCCTCTGCACAGTCTAACTCCATTAGAGGTGCCAGAATTGCATTTCCACCTTACGTTATACCTGGGCTCAGCCCTGGGGGGATTTATTGTTGCTGTTGGATCTATTGTTGCTGAGGTGAGATCTATTGTTGCTGGGGTGGGTCTAGTGTTGCTGGGGATATCTATTATTTCTGAGAGATCTATGGTGGCTGGAGGGATTTATTATTGCTGGGCGGATCTATTGTTGCTGGAAGGATTTGTTATTACTGGAGGGGGGGGGGGGGGGGTATCTATTATTGCTGGCTGCAGAGGATCTATTTTACTGCATTTCTTGTTATTATTAACAAATAACATACAAATTACTTAGCACTACAAAATAATACTTGGTTCAGTATTCTCTAAAGGAATGGAACGAGTACTGGGGGGTGGTTAGGGGAGGAACCAAGGGACAGTGCGACTCAGAAGGGGGGAATTCCTGCACCTATTCTCTGAGAAAAAAAAAGCCCTGTATTTTTGTAATCTGAGCAAAAAATACAAATGATAATAAAAAGAAAAAAAATTACAAGACTTGAAGTTTCCAGATCCACAGCATAAAGGGAGAGGAAAGTGTGGGCAAATCAGGGGTGCTCAACCTTTTGATGAGCATGGCCCCCCTAAAGCGGTAGTAAAGTGCTGCAATAAATAAAAAAAAAACTTTCCCCTGCAAAATAATAGTATAAGGTGCTAGTATGCATCGCATACTAGCACATTATAAAATACTTTGCTTAAAACGAAGCCCTCCAGTAGAGTACTGTCAAAGCTGAGAGGGCTTCCATCTTTCCCGGTCTTTCTTCCAGGTTTACGGATTCCGGCTGTGTGAGTGGCCGGATGACATCACTCCTGTGTGGGAGTTCTTGGTTACAGCATTGTGCTCTGATGGTCTGGCATGCTATACCGGACCTTCAGAGCGCATGCGCCGGTGATGTCACCGACTGCATCCAGGGTGAATATGTCCTAAACGGTGCATGTTTAGGGTATATTCATTTGACCTACTGGTAAGCCTTATTTTAGGCTTATCTGTAGGTAAAAATCACAAAGCAGACTTTACTACTGCTTTAAATGATTTGGTAACCAGTCGCTGGCCACACTGAACTATGGGGTTTTACCTCCTCCCAAACCGCAAATGTAAATGGGCCCTTACTGTCCTAAGCCCCCTATAAGGCTGTTTCACACTGATGTGATGCGGTTTATTCGCAGCATGGTGCACCTATGGCTTTCCTGTGGGTTAAGTGGCTCTTTGCCATAGACTTCTATTATACCTTGTGGGTGTGGTGCACTTTCAGAAAGGGCACCAAACCCACAGACATAATAGAAGTCTATGGCTCAGTACAGCTAACCCACAGAAAAGACATAGGTGCACTGCCGCCTAATAGGTGTTAACCCATTTACAAGTGCTAATATGGCCATTGCGAAAGCAATTATGCATGCCCACTGTATCTGTTGTTTAATACACTGACCTTCTTTTCCTCTTGCAGCTCTCCAAGCTGCTAGAAAGGTCCCAGGTGGAATGCATTTGATATCAACCCACCTGGGACAGGAGCTGGTGCTACAGAGGAAGCATCGGCTCCTGCTCCCTCCTCTGCTGGCATCGGCTCACTGCACACTGAGGCTCTGGGATGGCAGGCTAGCAAGCCCATATCATGATCAACAGGTTGCTTGACCCCGGGCATGTGCTACCATGGTTTGAGTTTGCAGGACAGTTTAGAGGGCTCTGCAGGCCATGGGTTGAGCACCCCTGTGTTTGACGGTTGTCATTGGAAGATTTTCCATCCATTCCTGTTCCAAAGACTACAAAAAAGTGCATTGGGCTGTGTTGGGCAGTCTTGCCCACCGCAGGCCCAACACATGGATAAGGCAAATTGTCTTAATTATTCATTTGGAAATGATGGAAACAGGTACGCAAATATGTGGCAACTGCCACTAGCTGAGGTGCACTGAGACCAGAGACTCCGTATGGACACTTTGCTCCTCAGTGCATCTGAGCTCCCACCCACTGCGGTCACACAGACAACGCAGAGCTTTATAGCTGTGTGGGCGGAGCCTGGCAGGGATTTAGAGGCATTAGATCCCTGTCAGGTGCGCAACCCTTATCCACAACTAATAGACAGCCTCCTATTGGCTATAGAATTCGCCCAGTGTGTGCTGTCAATCACAAGGAATGCAGACCTGATGGGGAACCAGTGTCTCAGCATACTCATCAGGCTGTGCCCACTGTCAGTGTCATTTGTTGCTTGGAGGCTCTAGGCTGTGAAGCCAAATTTGTCCTTAACCTTTCGTTCACATTGATTGCGGCTTTGAAATGGTGTGACTCATCTTAAATCGCACGATTTCAAAGCTACATGTCAGGCCGCGTACACACGGGCGGACTGTATGGCCTACTTAGTCCGTCAAAACACATTTCAGCGGACAGTCCGCTCGTGTGTGGGCTTCAGCGGACTTTTTCAGCGTGCAGTCTGGCGTACTAAGTATTTCCGATTTTTCGAAATTCTGTCCGTCATACTTTGGTTTCAGCGGACAATCCGCTCGTCAGTAGGCTAGTTCGACGGACTAAGAATGGCGCATGCTCAGAAAGGATTTACACGGCGGAAGGGTGCATTGCTGTGTATTGGACTTCCTATTTCTAGTCCCGTCGTATGTGCTGTACACGTCATCGCGCAAGCTTTCGACGGACTGTTTGTGCATCCGTGTGTGGTCAAGTCCGTTCATTCGAAAGTATGACGGACTGTCCGTCGGATTGTATGACGGACTAAGTAGGCCATACAGTCCGCCCGTGTGTACGCGGCCTCAGAGGGACTTCAGGTGCAACTTTGAAGACATCTGTGCGGCTTCATGCACCTATATCTAGGCAAGTCGCACCTGAAATTGCCAAAAGTAGTGCAGGAACGACTTTTTCAAATCGATATGGCACTGCAAAGTCGGCGTTACACTGATTTGAACGGTGCCATTGCTGACAATAGGGTGCGACTTGTCATGCAATTTGACCTGTCAAATCGCACAACAAGTCGCTACAATGTGAATAAGGGCTAAAGCGGTAGTAAAGTTTCCAAAAAAAAGAAAAGCTTTCCCTCTGCAAGCTAATGTCTTAATGTGCTAGTATGCATCATATACTAGAAAATTATGAGAGCCTTACCTTAAAACGAAGCCCTCCAGTGGCATACTGTCACCACAGACAGGGCTTCCATCTGCACCCGGTCTTCCTTCCGGGTTCACAGGCTACGGCCATCTGAATGGCCGAGCCGCAATGACGTCACTCCCGCACATGCACACAGGAGCCACAATCGCAGTACATCGCTCTGACAGTGTGGCATGCCTTCCCTTCAGAGCGCATGCACTGGTGGGTGACATCACCCGCTGTAGAAGTAGTAAATATCCCCCACACTGTGCACATTTAGGAGATATTTCTTGTACCTACAGGCAAGCTTTATTATAAGCTTATATGTAGCAACAATGAGCAAGCGGTGTTACCTACTACCAACAAGTGACAAATTGTGAGGATGGAGTAGGAGTGGCAAACATGCTGCCTTACTACTGAGTGTACAGAGACAGGCACTCTGCCTCTCTCTGCACACCAACTTACAGCTGGTCCTAATTACAGTATGTCAAGTTTCATTGACTATGAACTGGAGGTAATTCATTTTGAATTTGGTGCAGTAATAGCGTCACTTTGTAAAAGTGATGCAATTAAGAACCACCTGAATCTGACACACTTTTTGTTAAAGCTACACATACTGGCATTGGGACTATTTGAATCTGGTGTAGGGCCTTTTAAAGAGCAAGACCACCAGAAAAGTGGCACAAATTACTTATTGAATTGATCTGGCAATATTTTTGCTTGCACATGATTGGGATGACGGAAGTCATCCAAAACTTCCCCTCCATCGCTAAGCTAAGGGAAAATTCCCTTGCAAAGTGAACAGCCTATGTGCCATTAGTAAATCAACCCCCTTATTACAAGCACTTGGACAAAAGTACATAAACCACAGCTACTGGGGTTGACAAATAGGATGTTCACTTTGGAAGGGCATTTTCCTTTAGCTTAGCGAATGGAGTGAAACTTCCATAATCCAATTGTGCAAAAAATAAATACTCAATTAAAAAAAAAAAAATATTTGAATGTGATTGGCTATTCTTTGCCAATAAAATTCTTATTTTCACCTAATTCACTAAGCTAAGGGAAAATTTCTTTGTAGACTGAAAATTCCCCTTGAAAGCAAATAGCCCATTTGCCTTTATTAAATAAACCCTTATTGACCTGTTTTCACCCTGAACTGTATTTATAAATGTCCCTAATGACTTTCTATTTGAAAAAAAAAAAAAATCTTAGAGCAAAATCTTTTGCAAAATGTATAACATAACTGTAATGCGGGGCTTGCAGGTATGAGAACCTGTTTATTCTGTACCTCTATAACAGTTTTCAGGTGCTTTTCAGTAAAATATTTCCGTCTCGTTGCGTAAAATATTTAGTTTTGGAGTATTTTTTCAATGTGACCATACAGCATAACGTGATAAGATCTTGTCTTCCCTGACGTGACTTCTTCTAATGC